>NC_143561.1:36226428-36885357 GCF_054136105.1 Typopeltis vanoorti | reverse complement strand
CTTACTTGTCTGTTTGCTTACTTGGGAAATGGATTAAAACTAAGTTTATATTTATATACATATAAAATAGCTTGGTATCTTTAACGTTAAAATATAATAGAGGGAGTCGGGTTTACAAAAGAAGGGTTTGGTATTCTAGTGGACAGACGAAAGGGGTGTAAAGAAAGATGAAAAATATTTGGATAGTTCAATCGGAGAGGTGTGTGTATTCAGAAACAGCCTAGAATAATTTGTAACGTTAAGAGAAGAGTCGTAGTGAATTAACCAAGAGAATAGCGTAGCTGCAACCAACAGGTTATGGGTCCGAATCATCCGGTGACATATATTTGTGAAAATCTTCAGGTGAGACAATTTTTGTTCCTCAGTGCGAGACAACTACTCTACTTAGTAAAAGCTTGTTTAAAACGTACCAGGAGAGTATGAAAGTAATGAGTCTTTTTTTTTTCTCTCGATTCGAGCGAGGCATAAAACTTTACACATCGCTAAATGGACATTAGTAATAGTCTAGTTCCACCACAGTGAGTGCAGCTGCAATCGGTCACATGAATGCAGTGCACAAGTAGTTCAAAACAGTGCCTGCCAATTAGTTGCATGTACAAAGCAGAGTGCTCTTGCTTGTGGACTTTTTGGAGAGAGGCGCTACCACAATTTAAAATGGTACATGGAGGTGGGGAAAAAACACCCATCTCCTGACTATTTACTGCCTGTTTGGAATTCGAGGACGCATTTTGCGACAATAGCGACAAACTGAAACAAGCTATTTCAGTTTGTCGCTTATTTCAGAGCTCCGACGTCGGCGTAGACTTAAGGGGTTGCAATATGGCGTATCAAGCGGTGGCAAAAGTGTATGTACAAAGAATGACGGTGATTTTGTTCAAAAAATGACAGAATACTTGCGAAAGATAAAGGATTAATCTACGTAAAAGCCAGGGAGGCGTTACTTTCGTACTGCCCCAGTACTATGTTTAATCTGGAGCAGATTAAAGATAGTAGATTTCAAGATTACTAATACCCACGCTACTAATGTACTACCATTTTACAGCCTTTTGTGGATGGTTACCACATAAAGACAAAACAAAAATAAATAAATAAAATAATAATCTGGCAGAATGATCCATGAAATTTTGAGCTAAAGAAGATTAAAAAGTCGGATAAACATTCTGCATTAAGTACACGAATGGTAGCTGTCAAATCTATCCTAGGTTTTGGTAATCAAGCATTGTTTTTAAGCCAGTTAATTCGCCGATATTCTTCATGTAAAATCTATTAAGAACTACTATGTAATCAGTTTCAAATTACATGCAAAATGATAAACTTAAAAAAAAACTCGGCAAATATTAAAGCAGGTTTTCTACGTTTATGTCCAACCCCTGTATATATGATACAACATGCACAGTAATCTAGAGAAAGATATATATCAAACATAGAGGGGTTAGAATAAATTCTTGTAACTTACGTTTTTGACAATCCTCATAACTTCACATTTGAAATTGGGATCATTTATCCACGGCTGTAACAGAACAAGAAGGAGGTCAACAATGGAATAAGCAGATTGCAAGTGAGGAAATTCAGATTAGAGAAAAATAAATGACAAACGAAACCCGATCCTATATAGCCAACCCTATCTCAATAACATAGATGCAAAAACTCGTATGATCGGACGCAATTTTGGGTATTTTCTGGTGGATAAGAGACCAATCAGTAATTCACTCGCAACTAAGTATACTAATCACAAAACAAATATGAAAACCCGAAAATGCCGACTTTTTTTTCCCTTGTAAAAAATCTCTGTATACACTTTGGTGATTGAAACTTTTTTTTTTTTATTTCACTTCTTGTATTTTCATGAAATCTGTTTTCTTAAGGAGGAAGCGTTTTGTTTAGAATAGCTCTGTTTTGTCTAGCTTATAAATAACAACCAAAAATTTCTTTAAGTGCAAATGACCGCAGAAATCGATGTTAGAACTCGTCTGGAAAAAAAAAGCATTTTTAATGAAATTGAGGTTTCCTTAAAATAAAAATGAATATATTTACTTTTAAAGCAGTTACTTCTCCTGAATAGATTCAATCGATAAAAGACAATTCCTAGGTTTCGGAATAACTAGCATCACCAGAGATGTGGAGGTTAGCTAGAAGCAGTAAGGCAAACCTGTTGAAATAAGTCGAGGATCGAATCGGACGTATGGAAACAGCAAGCGGATCTCCTTCTAAATTAAAGTAATATAAAAGATGCCACTGCGATGGATATTGATAATTTTGAACAAAACTAGTAAATAATATCTGAACGGGTACCGAGTCCAGTTAAGATATTATCGCAAGTTCTCAAACAGTGAGGAGTACTTGATACTTAAGGCCGATTTTTTTTTTTCCCGAAACGGTAAAAACAATAGCGATATTTACGTCGACTATGATTTTTCTTTCAAGAGAAAATAAAGTTTCAACTAAATACTACAATGCGCCATAAAAAATGGCGGATGAGAATATGAATTGATTTCAATTCATATCTCAATAAAATCAGGGATAAAGTGTGTTTCAGATCATTTAATGTAACATTCAGTCGTGAAGAGTCAAATGCATTTTTTTTATTTCATCATGAATATTAGCAACGTATGGATCTTTAATGTAACAGAAAGAAAATCAAAAGCGCCACAACTATTAAGGAGTGAATCCAAAATAAAGAAAATACCTAAAAAGTTAATTTTAAAAAATCGTCGAACACCTTTTATTCCCCAAAGAGAATAGGCGCAACTATCAGACTAAGTTTTTGGAAATCGGTACGGACCTACGGCAGAGTTCATACTGCCGATGATTCAAAGACTTCAGGCGTGAGAGCACGGCTGACAACTATCACCATCTCGTAATAGAAAACTCGATATAATATAATTCACTGAGTTGCTAGATGAAAAGTACGACTGAATTTTTTGAGGGAAAAAAATGCAAGTCGTGCTAATAATAATCATCGCCTAAATAAAGACAGAGGCTTTATTTAGGCGATGGATGGATGGATGGATGTCTAATATCCCATTTTTATCTATTCAATGTGCTTTGAAGGGGAGGGGCTGCTCTATAATCCATGAAAATCTCGTAGCATCGACATCGTATAAAGAAGATATCTTATAATTTTAATTATAAAATTAACATTTAAATAGATTTTAACTATATTATAAAATTCATTATTAAAGGAAGGGAATGCAACAATTAAAGAGCATCTGCAGAGAAACATCCGATGGAAAAAAAGTTTCGGAAATCTCTAAACTAGGTATTATAACCAGATTATGTATTTTCACATAATCTGGAAATAAAACATGGAATTTGGAAACGTTCTCACACTAGGCTATGAAATTCCTCTCCCGCCTAAAGACATTCACAAACATCCCTGCATGCGATAAGGAATAATACGTGAGAGAGAGAGAGAGTGACAGTGGACGAGCTGGAAGTTGGAGTTTTTGCAAATTTTAATATAAAGAAAACAGAAGAATGTAACAGAATATCAGCGCGTGCATTAAAAGAAGGTACAAAGGAATCGGTAATGGTTTGATATCTCAAGAATGAAGCAGTATTAAGAATAACGTGTCCAAAGAGAATAAGAAAATTATTGTGAAGACCTGAGTACAGAGCATTCTGAGCACTTCTTCCTTCCCCTACCCACTCTATTAAAAAAAAAAAAAAAAAAAAAGTATCAAGAAAAAGTAATTTTAAAGTTTGAGTTAACAAAAGTAAATAACAACGCAGAAGAGAACCACTAAATATCAATTACATGTAAAATTATATGAATTATGTGGAAGGAATGTTACAGAAATGTTTTTTTTTTTGTATTTTATACTGAAAAATTAAACTGCACTTTCGACTTAATCTTTCGCCAGGACTTTATTACAAGTCATTTATAACGGATAATTATATTAGTTATTCATCTGCATAACGGCTTAATAATGAATCGGAAAACCAACATCTGCGGCAATTCATCATCGCCGTTGTACTACCCAGTGCCCAAGTTTTCTTCCTTCCTCCCTACTATTCATGCTAGGGAGAAGTGAAAGCACGCAATTATATGAGACGCTGCAATGTTACCATTTACAATTTAAATAGATTGCATATATTACATAAAATTTCATAGCCTTGAAGACCTTTTACTCGACGAATCTAAAAGAAATTTATGCGCATATTTTAAAAATTTGGAAATCAAAAATATATAGTTAGACTAGGAGTTAAGAGATTCTTAAAAAAAGAAAAGCTATCCATTTATAAGTATGTATAACCTTAATCTAAAATATTCCATTATATTTCAAGTTTGCCATAATTTTTTTTTATCCTTATAAGTTTGCTATAATGAATGCTTCTTATGACCGATTAAACGTTTGAAAAGACAAATTACTTCCAAAATAAACAAGGCTTGGTTGTTTATTTAGTATATATCAATAATTTTATGGAATTAAATAGGGCACTTATTGATGATTCACAAAACAATTCATATCTCAATCGTGTTCCAGTCTTCACACAAACACATCTTTTCGCTTTCGTGGAGTCTATAGCGTGTGTATGCACACAAGTTAAAATGAATCGTTACGCTAATATCACGCACAGCCAAATTCTATCCACGTTTTTATTCTTCTGACATGTTTATATTAAGCAATAAAGCTGCGTCACAAAATACGGGGACGAAACGTAGTAT
The DNA here is from genome assembly GCF_054136105.1 of Typopeltis vanoorti. Classification (NCBI taxonomy): domain Eukaryota; kingdom Metazoa; phylum Arthropoda; class Arachnida; order Uropygi; family Thelyphonidae; genus Typopeltis; species Typopeltis vanoorti. The sequence continues at coordinate 36,880,688 of NC_143561.1, read as the reverse complement.
TATCCGAAGCGATACGTATTAGCAGTAAGTTTGTAGGAATGCTTCGCAAAACGTTTGTCTGTCCGCCCATCCATATGCAAGTTATTCCGGAACATTGGATGGTCGGAGTTGATTCAAATTTGGTATATGGAATCCCTACAAATGTCAGCCATTCCAATTGTCGGACCATCTACAAAAGGCACAATGGAACAAAAATGCGTCAAAATTATAGCGATAACCACGATTTGAATGAATGGAAGTTAATAAAACTGGAGGTTTAAAATACACAAAAAAAATATCCAAGTGATTCATTTTTAATGTTTCAATCTGCACATTTTTATTCAACAAAATTGGGTCAAGTATTTCGAAATAATAATCGGAGCTAGCTGGATGGAATTTAATGAAATGTATTTTTCAATTCTGGTTTCGGTAGGACTATTTATAGTGATAAAATTAGACACAAAAAATTAGACTAAAAAAAAAAAAAAAAGAAGTTAAAAACTCGTCAAAGTGTCATAAACATGCTATGGCTTTCCTAACAATCCGAAGAATGTAACAAAAGTATCAATCGATACGTCTTTGAATAACTGAACTTTGTTGAATATCATGATAATTCTCGCAAAAATAATGAGAATATCAAAACTTCAAATCTGATTAACGTCGGAGTGGATATGACAATGAATGTTCATTACTGTACCCACTCCGAGGACTGGTTGAACACCTTCCGATTTTCAACTAATCCTCGGTTCAAGACTACTTTTTTTTTTTTTTTTTTAAGAAAGAAAAATCTTTAAAAGTATTTGAGAAAGACTATTTCCTTGAGTTAGTGGAAAGGGAACTGTCCTTGGAACTCACACAATGAGTCTACGGACTCCATAATGTTTGTGTAAATTATAGAAGTATTTCTGCTATGTACAACACACAAAGTATTTACTTCTATTTTGAAAAAAAAAATTAAACCCATTTATGGAGAAGATAACTGATTCCTACCAAGCAGATTTCGAGAAAAGCAAATCTACAAATGATCATATGCATATAAACAATTATTGGAGAAATTTGGGGAATTTGATATAAATATTTCAGATTTTTGTTGATTTCCAAACAAGCATTGAACGGCGACGGCATTAACAGAGGGAAAATTCTGAGGTTATGATACACTTCGCAGTACCAGATAAGATAGTGAGACTTACAAGACTGACAATGGAAAATTCAGTACAGGTTTAAAAAAATAATAATAAATAAATAACAGATCTCTTTCCAATAACCAAAGGATTAAAACAACGAAATAGACTAGCTTCAATGCTTTTTAAGTTAGCTTTGGAATACATTATCCGATCGCTGTCAGTAGATAATAAAGGCACTCTAATAAATAAATCAGTGAAGAATGTGGCATAAGCAGATTAGAACAGATTAACATCATGTCAAGAACTAAACAGAAAGCAGAAGAAAGATAATTAGAAAAATCAAGATACGCGATGCAGCTATAATTTAATCAACAAAAAATTATTACCAGGCAGAATCAGTTAACTGATAAAAGTGAAACTTTGGAACCTTGAAATAGAAAAGTGGAACAACTGAAATATTTAGGAGTAACGATCTAGAATTCACCTGTCAGTTTGGTAGAAATAATTGACTGAATGGTATGACTTCTGCTGGCAAACTGACATAAGGTTTAGGATCAAGGGTTAGCGACAGCTGCCTGCCATAGATTCTCCCCTACGCCTTTAAAACATGGATACCTGAGAGCTAAGCTATTGGTGACAGCGGGTGGACAATCGGATGCTCACCGATTTACAAAGGGTGAAATGAACTCTACTTATTCCCTTTGGGAAAGAAAGAGGCGTTACAGATGTCGGGCACGTTTTGATTTTCGATTTTTTTTTTTTTTGGTGGGGGGGGGACGTTTTTCGCTAATTTCAAAGTGCTGGAATTTCTTTATTAATGGAATTTAACGCCTCAATAATGTGGCAAGCAACGTGTCCTTTTGGATACCTCTGTCGAATAAGAGTGAGAGGTTAGATTAATAATCCACTAAGAAGCAGTGTATGATACGTCGAATATTAATCCTAATCATGCTTGGAATAAGAGCCAGTAATTCGCTGCAGTACTTGGTTAAGAATCGCCGCCGTTGTTCTATACCGAAAGCTTTCATAATGATGATAAAGCATAACAAAGATGAGCAAGCAAATACAAAAGAATGACAACAGAAGTTATATACAAAGAAGTAATAAGTCTCGACTGAAATTCTATTTCTTCATCATTCATTGCCTTTAAAAGTAAAGTAAAGTTCCGATTTGTTTAAAAGTAAATGAACATCACTGAGGTTGGGAGTACAACCACGCTGTATATGAAGTAGATATGCAAGATTTCAACTGCTTATCCCCCGCCTCCCAACACGCACACAGAAGTAATTTTCTTATTGACATATAAACGTGAAGGTGGTTGGGCTATCGAAGCATGATGAATACTTCGATAGCCTTGCACATGAGAACTGCTTTCAAATGCTGCGGTGTGCCACTGCCTATTTCTACCTGACAAAGCAACGTAGCGAGATTATTCTCTAGCTAACGTGGATTCCTCCAAAAAGCGTTATAGTATGTCGTGGAACTGTTTTAAAGTATATCGTCGATGGGGGTCCGACATTGCTCATATTATACGATTGAAAACAAAGGAAGGAGAAAGTGTAGGCTTTGCTCGAGCGACCCACAACGAACTTTGACAACTCCACACCCACAATAAACAAAGAGCAATAATAATCAAATCATTTATCTCGTTTTGATACAGCAATCTGTCGTGAATGTGCGTTACCACTACAGGCACATTCACGATATAGTTACTTAACGACTATTACTCAATAAACAAAAGGCAAGAAATAATTTTCCTGCGATAATTGCGATTATGGTTCACTTGGTGCGATTAAAATCAACCGACTAGAGGATAATAACTCCACTGTATGCATCATCACTTTCACAGGGAAGTTGCTTGTGCAACTGATGCAGAGAAAATGTAATTTTGGTCGTGATGTACAAATGATAGTAATAATTGCCAGATATTAACAAATTAAAATTTTCTAATGGCTCTTCCCCAATGTCTTAAATATCATCAAAATTGGTTCAACCATTCTCAAACTATTTTAGAAAGACGTTTCATTGGTTTCGTCATGCCTGCCCGAACGGCAAACGAAGCCAATAGATGTAGCAAGCGAACGCCTATTTAAATATTAAACACGCGGAAACATTCTTTTTAACCCACAAAGGCTCTTCATCTTTATCAATCTGTCTGATAATTATATTCACTTTCGATGAACGGACTTTTTGAAATCTATTTTCCGTACTGGGTTTTCATCCTTGGACGTTGTCTTGCTTGTGTTCCTCATTGATTTATTTATTATTAATATATTTTATTTATTTATTTATAGTCGAATTCAGTTATGTTGAGCAATAGTATTTGTTTCTTCTTCAAGTAACTACTATCTTATTAACAATTATTTAAGATTTTTGAATGGAAATAACGTATATGTAATGTACAATGTATATGCTCGAATATAGCTACTAAAAATAAATAAATAAATAAATAAAAATAAAAAAAAACGCATGCGCTGCAGCAAACAATTACTGTCTTAATAATACAAATACACTAAGAATCTCTTTTACAAAGTACATTTTTCTGCCCGGTTATTAATGGCAGTATTTTGTATGAATATATTAATAATAGTTTTGACCTATTTTTAGAAATAAAATGTCGTTAATTAGCAATACCATATCATTTAAAGACGGGCACATGACAGGAATTAATAATTCCTCACTTCGCATACTATTTTAAGGTAACTATATAAATCCAAAAACGCAATCCTTGTTAATCGATGCTCCGAAACGAACATCATAGGACTCACCTATTAAGGCAACGAATTCAATTATTCATCGTGGAATTAGGTCTTAACATTAATCAAGGGTTAGCATGCAGACATTCCCAAGTTTGGATGTCATTATGACCAGTGCAAAAGCTTGTTTGTTGTTCCTTTGTATTCTATTATTTTTACTTTATGTTTGAGTTGTGTTCTGAGAAAAGGAAGTGCTAGGAATGATTCTGTAATATAATTTTGCAGAGAATTATATTACAGAAGTTAAGTTGATTATAATCGGTTGAATACTCAGTCTATTCGGCTGATTGGTGTGTGGTTCCTCACAATGATAGTCTAATTTGAAACACACTACTGATTCAGATAAACTAACCCAGGATTGTGATCATCACGTGTCAATAAATATTTTATTTTCATTTCAGGAACTTCTTGTATCATCGAAGTGTGCTGATATTCCAGCAGCAGTAGAACGGGTCGATTGCAGACACTTGTGCAGGAATGTTACTGTGAAGCTTCTTCCTGTTCTCCCCAAAATTCTTTTAACGATTCGATATAGTCAAAGAAACTTTTTTTTTTTTCCCTCGAAGTTACTTATTGAAACCTCTTACTCAATACTTAGTTGCAAGCTCTCTACGCTTTCTAATCGAATTTCAAGAGCTCTGGAACAATTTGGGGCTCACTTTTCCAAAGTGCAGCTGCTTGCGAAAGACTATCAGTCTCTACACTAATGCTCATCTCTCTTCGAAATTCCAGGAACCTGAAATGTAGCGGTTTCACAAAATACCACTTCTCAACTTTGTTAGCGTTCGTATGATACGCGACACAAAAACGCATTGTCTCACGGCTGGCCTGGAATTTACGTAACTTACTATTCATGCATTAGCGCTTTCACCAGGGGTGAAATGGAGCTTTCCCCAAGTGAATATCAGTTTTAGGAATCCCGAGTTCTAACCTGTCTTTCATCAAAAATTGACAATAGTACAGTAGTATATGTCTGATTTAAAAGCAATTCGTTAAATACGCTCTCTTTACCATAATACCGATCTCCAAGATTGGAAGAAAAATCGAAAAGCTTCGAGAAAGACAATGTAAATACCAGAGCTACAGAGAACTGAAATCACTTTTTAGGGGGGGGGGGCGGAATAAGATGTACTGGAAATATGATAGCAGAGAAAGAACATCGATAAAAACACAACGTGTTCAAAGTGACTCAGAAATAGAATCGAACAACACTACTGACTATGACGGAGAAAATGTCAATGACGACAATACATTAACAAATGATTAGTTTGACTAAACAGCCAAGACTGATTTTTCGTGCAATGAGGACGATTCACAACTGTTTCATATGTAATTAATTTAGTCTAGAATAGTAAGAAACACCATTCGGTTTAGAACAGCGATTGACTACAATGGAGTTGTAGTACTTATTAGGAGGAATTTGAACAACTGTTGTTGTAAATAAACATTCAATTCTTGAAGGATATCTCTATTTACGTGGATGGGATTATTTTCCAAAACGACAACCAAAGTAGTTTACATAAGTTTCACTCCATGGGCTAATTTGCAACAAATTACAACCGTAATGTGTAATTTATGACGTTGTATACTATTTATGGATCAATTTAAACTCAAACTATTTTCCTAATTCTATTTGTGAGATATATTGTATAACGTTTGCACAACAGCACAGTACTTCATCACAAGAAAATGCATTCACGCCAGCGCATCTCGTAACAAATGAATATGTAAGTCTTTACTGGCGTTGCCGGTTAAGTTGTTTCTGTTCCCACCGAGCTCTAATCCATTCGAGATCAGTTTTTCAATAAAACAACGGATGTTACATTAAAAACTAATGAAATCGAGCAGCGCACTGGGATGATTCACAGTTTTAATCCTCAATTCTTGACTAATCCTAGAGAATTTCTTCGTTATTATTTCAGATATTTTGGGCATGTACGTGTGTGTATATACTGTATTTACTCGGATATAGCTCGCACTTTTTGCCCCAAAATTAAAGTTAAAAATAATCGTGGTGGCGAGATATATGCGGGGATTTTCGACAACTAAAGTTTTTCAGGTAAAAATTAAATTGACGTTTATAATTAAATCATCAGTATTCATTATAATTTATAATTGCTCACATTATCAAATGAATGCATTTAAATTTTAATTATCAACGTTATTTACGCGATCGGTCATCCACCTTCATCAACCGATATATTTTAATCTATTAGGGACAATGCTTCTGTAATTAAATTTTTTCTGGCGAAATCGTGTTCCAAGCTCTCAAAATCTAATTGCACAACAGTTGTAATGATTGTCTCTTACTCCACCTCCGCGCAATCCAAATCGAGAAGAAGTCAATGCTCTCACTCCCACATTTCCTCTACTGGTTGCTTCCATCTCTATGCATATGGTTGGTGCCGTATTAACAAAAGATTACGCGATCCAACAACAAAGGCAAGCCGGCGATTGTTGAGTTGAAATATTGATTCTCTTCAACCGATTTCCCAAATATCTATTTCTTGAAGTATTAAACTTTTCGTGTGCGAACTATATGCGAAACTTATTAATTTCTTTTTTCGTAAAGTAAAATCAGGGGTGCGAGATATATTCGAATAAATACGGTATTTGAAGCATGGATCTTCAAAAAGAATGCAAATCATCGAGTCTAATTTATATCTAGAGGACACAATATTTCGCAATTGAAAGTGGGTAACGGGTAAGGAAAAAAAAAACAAAAGAAAAGGAAAAAGCTTCTCTTATGCGTATTTTCATTTATATAAAATCAGTCGCCGTACAAAATTTGCTTTCCTTATGAACACATACAACTGAATCATTAACAACATTTCTGAATAAGAAAACATTAAACATCGAACAAAACACTCTGATAAATGAAGGTAGATAGAAATGTATCGAAAACCAAATCAGAATGCAATAACATTATTCCGTACTTAAATATCAAGCTTTAGCTAATCTCCGATACGCAAGAGCTGAGGGAGAAAATTCAGTTTTAATGTCAACACAAACATTTTTAACCTTAACATGTTTTGTTGCAAAGAGAGTGGGTAGTAATCTCAATTAACTTTAATAAAAAAAATGGAAGTGATTATTTTATTTTTACTATTAGAAATAACGCTCTCTTTTATGTCAGGAGTGGTCAAACTGAAGGTCAATCTCTGCTTAAAAAACAAGTAAGCACTAAAAAATTTAAAGACATCTCTACACTGTTTGGAAAGAAGTTAACGAACCCCCCCCCCCCCCATAGACAAGATACATTGTGTCATGTAACGAATCACGCATTCGTAGCCGGTATAAATTGGAGAAATATGATGCTCCCAAATCAGAAGGAGGGAACTGACGGAATTTGAAAGAGGCGTTGTGATAGGATGTCATGTTGCAGGCCTATCTGTTCGGCTAATTGTTGACAAATTGGGCCATCCCAGGTCAACAATCAGTGATGATACCATACTGAGATAGAAGCGCAGGTAGTCAACTGCAAGTGCTACCCGCAGTGAACGACCCACCACACTCACCGAACGTGACCATAGAGTGCTACGGAGGATAATATGTAAAAACTACCATTCGTCCGCTGACTCGTTGAATGCGAGTTTTCCGGGTATCGACTAGAACACGAATCTGCACAAAAAAACATTCAGAACCGAGACTCAACATGAGTTTCCATGATGGAGCCCAATATGCAAGCCCCACATTACTCGAACTAACATGCAGCGTCATCTTCATTCTAACCAATCACTCTACACCCTCTACTGAGCAGATAGACGGATGTGGATGTGTCTTACTAGAGTGAGTAACTCCAACTATGAAATTCGAAGGTGACGGTGTGATGGTATGGTCCTGTTTTTCGTGGCACCAAAAACACTGAACTCCGAGCGGTATCTGAACATTCTAGACAATGCAATGCTTTCTACTTTGTGGCATTTCTACGGAACTGAGTATTGTCTCTTTCAGCAAGACAATGCACTGTGCCATAAGGCTGCTGCTGTAACTGCGTGGTTTGTGGACATGAACGTCACCATACTTGAATAGCCTCCACAGAGCCGTGATCTCAACTCTACTGAAAATCTGTGAGTGAAGTGGAGTTGGTTGAGATCAAAGGAAGGCTGACCTACAACAGCCAGGTCCTCAATTACATGCCTACGGGAAGAATGGTCCAAAATCCCCATTGATCGGTATCGTACGCTTGTGGAAAATATGCCCCATAGGATTGAAAGGAGGTTCTACATGTTATTAAGGTCGGCGCCATGACTGTTTATGGTGTCCGTTGACTTCTTTCCAAGAAGTGTATATGAAAAGCTCACCTGACCTTTAGATGTAGGTGGAATCCAAATATCACCCCTCTTACAAGAAAACACAGTAGTACGAAATGTAGACGAAAAACACTGATATCAAGAAACCACAAATATACTAAAAAAAAAACTTATCATTCTTGTGGACATATTACATGATCCCAACAACAAACCACTGGTCGGAGAGTATATGACACGACTACCAGTCTCGCTATGAAATTTATTTAGCTGAAAAATTTTAATACTGTTTTTTTTTTTTTTTTGACACACGAATTCTTGCAATTTACATGGGAAATATTCACACATCACAGAAAATCATTACGTATCTTGCAAACTCAAACTGAAAGAAGAATTTTCTCCAGAAACACAAACCATGCTAAACAGAAAGATCTCAACCTAGCTAACCACAATCATATCCAGCAAGCTAATTTCGCTTAAAATTTTACATTTTACCCATATTGAAATCATTCCGATACAGAATTTAGAATCGGTCTGCTTAAGTAATTATGTGCTAAATACGACATAACTTATGTATTATCAAGATGATAATCTAAAGCAAAATGCAATAGAAGTTTGCCACAAAAACTGTGTAATTATATATAATTAAGAAATAAGTAATGGCGTTTAAATTAAAATTAAAATGATACAAAAAAATTCCTTCGCTTAAACTAATGGTTCATCTAAGAAGGAGCTTCAAGTTTCTGCGGTAAACTTGAATTTGATTATTTACCTTTAAATTAAATTTGTGGGACGCTGAAGAAATATCCACTACAATGAAATGCAAAGCCAGTTACTAATTTCGTTCACTAAGCGGACGTGCTACCATACGTAGCACGTCCGCTAAGCAACCAAAACGCGGTGGGATGGCGTGGAGAAGAGGAGCGTTAATGTTACACTTCTCATTTATATTAAATATTTAATGATAAGAACACATAAGAAATGTTCGTATCATAAAGTTAACAGTAGTGCACTCAAATTCAATCAACAAGATCCCATATGCAGAGACAAGCAGGCGCCCGCAGCTACACTTAAGTTGATTATTCACTCGGTTTAACTTATTCGAGCTCAGGGAAAACACAAAAAAAATTACATCTAGCGATCCAGTGATATTAAGTTAAAAAAAAAATAATAAACCCAAAATTTGGGAGAAAAAAATTAGTGCACAATCTTTTAATTCCAAGCTTTGATCGATGGTCCCTTTTTCTTTTGTTCATCTCCATCCATTATAATGGATTACAAAAGCGTAGGAAAATACTTGGAAATTGTTCATTAAGTCTGGCTTGTCGAAAATGCAGTCCTATAAGCCGGACTCAGTGTGAGCGAGGAAATGCTTCGATCCAAACTAACATACTAAAAGATAAAACAAAGCACATATTTTTACCTTGACATCCATCCAAGAAGGGTTATACATCTATAGTACGTCAGTACCACTGGGTATGGATAAGGTTTTTTTTTTCCTAGTTTTTATTAATTTTATATTCTTGTTTTACATCGTCCGGAAACCCTGCTCTAGACTCTAGAGAACAAGCATGGAACTTTTTCAAGGCCTTCACAATAAGCGCGGGAAGTGATCCCACACAGGAGAATGAAATTCATCATTAAAGAAAAATCACGTCACATAGCAAAGCTATGAGAAGAAACTAGTAACTGATTCTTGTATTCCCGCCTACGAAAGGTCGTAAACCTATAATACATTATCATATGAATGGGAGGGGGGGGGGGTAAGGGTGGATAATCCTAAAGGACACAACAACACACTTCGGGCATCGATAATCAGAGCAACAGTTTCAAGACCTTCTTTCTGGTAGTAATAACTTTGAACGTAACAGGCAAGATAAGATGAATAAATCTTTCGATCAATTAACTGATTTTGGGGAAGGAGGACGTTGTAGGCACCAAATTCTTACATCTTGTGAATACAAGAAATATAAATATAATCAAAATATTTAGAATTCAGGTAAAATCATAACAACAGTGTTTTGCATCATGTAAAGCTGATGGTTTCGTCATTCGTAATTGACGGCTCAAAATTTTAAGCGCTTCTAGTTGCAAGTAGGATCTGAAACTCGGTAAACGGATAAAAGAGAGCGAATTAGGGAGCAGCAAAGTAGAAAAAAACCAGATCACCTTGCACATTAAAAAACTAATGAAGTAAGAACTTTGTCCGCTTGGGAAATCGAGTGTATAACACTTCCGCTCTCTAACCAGTAGGGCATGGACAAAATCTCACAGCCGCATCGATATTGGTGAATATCTTCAGGGATCTAAAGTAGCTTTGATCTCTAGAGCAGAGTTTCCGGATTATGTAACCTGAATTCTTACATAATCCGAATAAGAATTCGGATTAAAGAGGATCCTGACCATGTAAAACGCGCATTATAATTCATTATTATAACGTATGTTCTCGTGTCTTCGTACAGTAGGGACACCCCGGTGAACAGCATTAATATTATAAAAAAATGATAAGACAGTTGTAATAAAAATCCGAGAAGAGGGATAATTCAGATGTTTGAAGTGTTGGATGGCAATGCGAAGAACCAAGGAAGGAAAAGTATTGAACAAGGATCGTTCATTTGTAAGAACTGTTGCCTTAATGAGTGTGTATGATAAACGCTAAAAACACAAATAATTTTGTTTCACTTGTTTACAGACAAAATAACGTAGCTTTATGCTAACAGACTGACGATTATCATTAGAATTTTAGGAGTCTACACTAAAAATGTGATATACATTCGTTATAATAATAAATTCGAAGAACGTGTTCCAAATGTAAAAGCTAACTGAGCTGATTAAAACGAGAACCCTCGCTGAAGTCCAGCTTTTTTTTTCTCTTCATATAAGCAGTGATTAAACGGAATCTATCCTACTTTTTTTCTTATTAAACACTCAGATGTTGTTAAAGCTTGTCAAGAAAACGTTCCCAAACATCCTAAGCATTTTGGAACCAATAGAGCATGCCAGCAGGATCGAGAGTTGAAGAGAGCAATGAAATAATAGTTGCAATTAATTATAAGTCATTAGTTGCGTTGTACTTTTTATTATATCGTTGCATATGTAATTCTATTTTTTTTTTTTTTTTTTTTTAACTCTGACCCAGACCTTGACAGTGTGCTAACTGTAAATTAGTCTCTTAAAGGAAAGGCACATGACGCTGTATTTTTATCTCATCTACTATTCCTTGCTCGATCAGCCATTTCCTCTCCATTCTCCTGAACAACAAACAAATGCTCAGTCTGCAGTACTCCCATGGGCATTCTAATAGTAATTTTAATATGCATAGAGTTGCGATGGGAGAAAATGTACAATTAAGAATTTAACGAGCTCTGCTATTGATGAATGAGCCATAAGTGCTTTAAATTTCATCGTTAGGTCTAATTCATTTCTCGATTAAACAAGACTTTTCATACAATATAAATCAAACAAGGGTCGTTTTGTGAATACATAAAGAGACTGAACAACTCAATTTGGCATTTCAGTGTTTTCTGCTCGTTCATTCTCTATCACGTTTAGCGAAATTAACAAGTAGAGGTATAACAGAGCATTGTCTCTACCGCGAAAGTTCAATTACTTTGATACTAACCGGTTGTGTAATCGTACACTTTGACTATATTTCTGCGACACGCGAATCTCCCGAACCCATTTAATCATTCTGTTGACACAAATAAAATACCCAGATACCCTCATTTCTAAGTAACGCCCATCACTACACAACATCAAGGGAATTCATAAAGAAAAAAAAAAAAACGGAAACAAATTAATTTAATTGCATCAGTTTGTAGATGAAATGGTGGTTGATTTATGTTCAAACCATTATCAAGCAATGAGTCATGGGGGACTTCGGAAGCATTCTAAATGTATCTAAATTAATCTGTAGAGTAAATAAACAAGCAGTTTACAACAAGTTTATCGTTTAGGCACTGAATAACGAAACAGTTTTATATGAAAACTTTATCAATGAACAACAATCTCCACTCTTAGCAGTCATTTCCTGACCAAGGAAATGACTTCGTTTTCAAACTTCTTCGGAAAATTGTCCTCTTAAGTATTAAGTACCTTGATTTTTGCTTTACTCTTGTTAAAACTAAACGAATCGATCCCATCTCCTCACTGTGTTATTTCTCGAGTTCATCACTCAAATGGACTCAAGTAGCCTGAATTATGGTTAAACTAATAGGTTGGTGGATCAAATAGACTTCATCTTCGCTCTTCAACTAACAATGTGGGCATGTTTGTGAATATTTAGGTGAGAGGTGAATTTCACCATCCACTTGACCCAGACACACGGCACCAAATGTGAAAGAGGTCTGACACGACCTTACGTGAGGAATTACATAAATTATACGGTACCAAATTAGGTTCTTGTTCCGGATAAGTTCTATTTTCACATCGAATCCAGTATGGATTCTTCTATTTATCTATGTATCTAACGTTCAGCTGATTTCAGTATTCAGCTGACCATCATCAAGATGTTTGTTGATATTTAACTCGCTTTCCACAAGAAGAGGGATTCCTATAAAATTTGAAGAAACTTCATTGTCACTACAGTTTTTCTTTTTCTCAGGCCTATTAAGGACTAACACAGCTTAAACAGAAAAAAAAAAAAAAGGGAGGCAACAGTATCTCACTAGTGAAAATGTCAGTATAACTGGGAATAATTGGCGATATGGTTTCCAATATGCATTAGCACGTACCGATTAGCTCATATGCGAAACGAAGTGGTCATAATTGAATAGTGGAGTCCATGTATACGTATGTATTTTGTTTCAAGTCTTTCACATCTTTATCAAAAAAAAACTGTAGAAAGTATGGGTTTTGTAGCCTCTCGTGTGTGGGAGCGATATTAAAGTTGATGTTCATGGTCCAAAATACTTGTATAATGGCATCGAGCAAAAACTGGAATACAAGTTCAATAACGAAACAAAAGATATAAATTTATAACAAAAAAAAAAAAAAATGAAATAGACTTTGCATAGAATTGTCACTTTTAAAATTCAGTAAACATGAAGGATAATACACTTCACCTATGGTTCGGTGTTAACATCTACCCCTCCAACTGAATTCAAAACCCACTGCGATAACGTTGATTTGTGAAACTATGAAGTAATAAACTACACTTCACTTTATGGACACTGGAGGGATTTATAAGGATCCCATGTTTATTCCCTGAAGTATTAATTCAGTATTATTTAAAATCCTTATCCGATGCACTAAATGTGCTACAGATCACCAATCCTTTGTGGGTGAAAATAAAAAATGCATTGCAACAAGCATTATTTTAAAAATTAAGTTCACAAATATTACGAAAAGGTAAAGAAATTATGGTAATTTTGTTCGCAAGGAAAGCAAGCGTAAAATGCCGTAATCAAGACAACTTTCACATAATTTTTTTTCAACCTTTATCTTATACCAGCACATTACTCAATCGCATCTTTACTTAGTTTCAAGAAACAGAAAAACTGAATTTTAAGTCTGTTCTTGAATATTATTTTATCTCAATTCATCTTTCAATTTTTTTTAAAAAGAACTGATACTATATATATATATATATATATATATATATATATATAGTATCGGTTCTTTTTAAAAAAAATTATCTACGGTGACCATCTCAGTAAAAAATTTCAAGTTAAACGATTTTTTTCCCGAATATTTTTCTATAAAAAACATAAAACACTTCCATATAGTAAAAGATAGTTTCCTCCTTCCCTCATCTTGATATCAGTTATCGACTGCCAAAAACACACTGAACTGGAAAATTGTTAGTAAATTACACAAGTAAGCCAAATTGCAAACACAAGAAAGCTGCACAAAAAAAAAAAAATAAATAAATAAATAATAATAATAAAAAATCTAATCGTGTTATTACATACATCTGATGGTGGTTTCATAATTTGAACAATATCCTGTCCGCTTTACCTAGATTTCCGTCTTTCTTCATTCTTTTTATCAAGGACAAGGGGAAATTCGTAGCTGCTGGCAACTGAGCTATTTAGAACTTAAAAAGGAGTCACATTTCCCGAGTATCCAGTGACACAATTTATATAACTTTCCATTTTTACTCTATGGAGCAAAACAGAGGCTATTCAAGCTTCTTTATTGGTCAATTCAACTCAGGTGACACCATAGCTCTTTCTTTTCATGTGAACATTTCTCGCCTTTTCATTTGGTAGGCACGATAAAAATGGAGACCATTTGTAAACTGATCATCTTATTTGGGCTTCTTTTCACAAACGGTTATATTCACGATTTTGCGTATTAAAGAATTTAAGCTTGTTTTCAATCAAATGACAACAGCATGAATATTAATTCGGTGCTGAATTGATGATGGCACTCAGCCCATATGTTCCCCCACTGCTGAGTGAAGGCCTCTTTCATTGCGAGAGGGTTGAGTCTATTTCTCCCATGGTGACCCACTCAATATTGCGGGGAGGGTGAGAGAGAGTGAGTGTGTGTGTGTGTGCGTGCGCGCGCGCCATGAAATCGATTGCTTATTCTACATAATTATATATAAGAATATGTCTGTTAACAACCTGAGTGGGAAAAAAACAGAAAACGTCTGCTGTCTTATTAAAAAAAAAACTGTTGAAATATCTGTTTATAAGAAAAAATGCGAAGGAATCAATTATTTATATAATGCGCATGAATTAACGTGGAACAGTTATCTAAACAAAACTCAATTTAGACTAAATGTGTTTAATAATATATTGCCCCATCGCTACTTACTTTCAACCAACTTTATAATAAAATAATATCAGCTACAATGTATAAAAATACAATATTATATAATTCAGCTGGGAATCGTAGATATGACTTCCTAACAGTAAAAGAGAAATGTTGATTCTTCTTCATAACTACTTACAACGGTACAATGCATCACTAGAAAAGAAATGCGAGATGCATCTGCTGGTTCGTGGAATATTTAACAATCCGAAATGACTTTCAATTTTTCAGAAACACCTGAAATATGCATTTCTTAAAAGTGAACCAGTAAGAAATTCTTTAAAAATTCACTTATTCACACATGGTGAGGCTAAATCCCGTGACTAAAAAAAAAAAAAAAATTTACTAGACAATGATGGGCTTAAACCAAGAGAGTTAATTATTTAAGTTTCCACACAAACATTCACTTAAAAGGAAATCGCACTTCCGTCTCAATTGTTTGTCTACTAATTTAATCTTATATGGCAATATACATATTAAGTAGCGTGACGGAAATAAAATAATATGCATTAACAGAAAACAGCTTTGTTCAACAACGAAAGTCTTTTTCGGTATCTCGAAGATAATTTGCGACTGCACCACACAGACATCCATTACTCGAGATCACGTGACCTGGTCGGAAGTAAAAGTGTTGAGGAAGGAAAAGCGATATCAGATTAACGCTTACGCATGTGGAGTTTACTAGGTTAAAGGGGGGGGGGAACGTCTGCAGAAACTCTGGTAAGGAAACAATAGATCAAATTCGGTACCCATCACGGTCGAGAAAACGTATTATAGCTTCGGTCACTGCCCCGGGCGAAGCGGAAAGATAAAGGTCAGACTTACCCGAGAAGGAACACAACAGGGGCAACTATCCATGTTCTTCGGAGGAGATTCGACATTGGAGGACTGTTCAGCTTCCTTTTTCCTCCTACGCCGGATTCGACCTGGAATGTACTTGTAACTGGAGAAACGCCGACGTGAGTGCCGGACAATAGAAACCCAGTCAATCATGGCTACACGTGGCTATTCGTATGGACGCACACACACACGGTTTAATATCGTCAAACTACAAATGTCCCTGCTATGACGTCAGACACATAGCGAACTCATAACAGCATCGAGGGTATACACACACACACACCGCAGTAATCAACGACGATAAGCTTTCTTTAGGAGTAACGAATTCCGCCGATCTAAGCCTTCGTGTCTTGCCTCTTACGTCCGGGCACTGCGATAAGGACGGACATATTAAACAAAGCAGGCACAACGGTACGATACACACCTACGCTGGCTGCACTTTCCGAAGCATCTGGGTGAAATAAGCTAGCAACTAACAAGCTGCAGTCGACATCCAACAGGTACTGGCATCATTTGTAGTTAGAGCAGTCACTGATCTCAGGCTTCGCATCAGAGCGTAGTTGCGCCGCTTTCCTAGAAAGAGGCGGCACAAACGTCAGCACGAGGAAGCCTGGCCGAGCCGTGCCAAGCATAACGCTATTACTGTTCCGAGAGACACAAGTGATGTGGAATACAAGTGACGTACAACGAACCACAGTTGAAGTCTGTCATTCCAAGGAGCTGTCGAGCAGTATGGTTTTATATGTATTCCTTTTTTTTCCCCTTTTTCACTCTCTTCACTAAATCCGATCACGTAAAGTGACCTCAGTTTTTATTATACAATTATTGTATAATAAAATAATATAACAAAAGAGCATACTTGGTTAGTGTTATGGAATCCGATGCAGTTTTCATTTTAAAAAGGAAAGAAAAAACAACAAAAAAACGTAATAGTAGAAGAAATGCAAATTGGCATTCTGCCAACTGTAGCTTCAAATTGTTTACATTTCCACAAGTGGCACACATGAATCATTCTTGTCAAGAATAATATTCATAATAATTAAATGCTGTATACCTTTCATTTTAAAACCTAGTGCGTTTTTCAAGAATGTCGTACACAATGGCTGGTAAGCAACGAATGCAGCTTATCCTGTCCCCAAAGTACATTCGGTAATAACGAAAAGTGCCTAGATATAATTGTGGTTACTATTTTGTTTGCATATCACGAACCAACACCTCTTTCTATCCTTTCCCCTCTTGATGAACGAGAGTAAAAATAGACCTTCTATTCTTATTTTTCTGAGCGTCGCAGAAGGGAACAAAATAGATAAAAGGCATCTCATGAACGCAAAGAATTTTGGAATAATGACTTCGAAAACATGGGAGAAATTCATTTGACCGATTTTCATCGTGTTCCACTTTCAATATCCGGTGACTAATTTTGTCTGAATCCTCTTCCCACTACACTTTTAAGGTGGAGTGAAAAAGAAAAAAAATAAAAAGTTATCAGTGAATCAGTTCATTGTATAAACCAATGGCACTGGTGATTTACCAGTTTTTCTTTTTTTTTTTTTTTTTTTCTAATTTCGAAACACGATCATCAATTTTACCAATAGAAATAATATCGTCTCTTAGAAATTCGAAAAGACTAGAAAAGGGTTACGATGTGATTGTGCATTAAATATAAATGATTGGGAGTATAGATTGAAAAATAGAGAATAATAACGGAGATGAATTATACATGTTAAAAAAATGAACAAGTAGAGGAGACTGTATAATTAATAGAGGCTTTAATTATCCTAATATTAAATGGAATGCTTTAGAAATAAAAGCAAATGTCATATACGGTTTGACATGATTGCTTTCAGATCACTCCCAGACATTCTGAAATAAATTCGAGGCAGGGAGTGATCATAATATAATTGATTTAGAGGGAAAAAAATCAAATGTACGTTTAAGATCTAAAATGTCGATAGAATAATAGAAACAAAGTCACGCTAGTTCCAATACAGAATTCACGAATTATCGAATCGTTATAGGAAAAAAGCATTGTACATAAACTGAGACATACTCGGAACTTCGTTCCGAGTATGTCTCAACTGGAATAGCACTTGTTTGTAATTTGGAATTTCAAGAATACCATTTTCCTGAAGTTTATTAGTATTCGAATTATAATTAGTTCATTAATTTATTTAAATATGACTAGTGACATAACTAAGCGATAAAGAAACCACGTAATGTGTGTGTCTGGGGGGGGGGGATTACAAAAGATTACCAATTCCATTAAAAACTCGTTTGGGGGAGGGGGGGGGGGTATCCTGGGTTACGTCACTATCTTAGATGTCACATAAGATACTACTATTTGGCATTTTTTTTTTAAAACCAATATTAGAAAATTATATTTATATACAAAGAACGGGGGTTTTCCCAGTTTTTCTAGTAAATATACAAAAAGCATACTAGAAAATTAATGAATAAACTGAACTAAAAAACGCAACCTTCGAATCACTCACCAGTTACTTGGCAATTCAGGAACCCAGAGGAAGGAGAAACTGCGCCAGAGTGGTCATCCCCCCCCCATCCCAACGCGAGGCTGATGTCCTGAACTATGTTGTGGAAGACCGACATGAGTTTGGTGGATCCTTCCCCTTCTAGGTGCAGAGAGGGAGAGAGGACAGGGTGATTATCTGCTCGATGTGATATCTAAAACCAGTACGGCTAGCTACGTAAATGACGGCTTGATTTCACTGTTAAAAAAGCTGCGTTTTTTTTTAATGTATGCTGCTGCATACTATAAAAACTGAGAAACCATAAAACCTTTGTGCTCTGTAATTTAATTAAGATCGTTTCCATTATGAAGTTTTCCTAGGAAGCCTTTTTATAACAAAAAATAAGCGCCTCATCTATCAAGCGCTTACAATCTTTCTCCTGATTCCTTTAACAAATGAGGCACTTGTACTGCAGTCACTTTGATATTTTTTGTTCGATGTCATTTCATACATTCCTGAGTTGGAAAGTTGTGCATTTAATAGCAACAAATTCTGAATGTTTTGATTTTCTGACACGACTCAGAAAATTGTTCTGATTAAGTTCTAATATGTGAACCTCTCTGTTTAATACATACGTTCCATATTCGTGATGGCTTCGTTTGTCTGCGCTTCTACTTATCCAACAAGTCAATACCTTGTCATCCTTGCTGCAAATGCATTTATTAAGGAAACGCTCTATAAAATACCACTACTACTCCTTCGAAATCCATCTATGGAGAATGAATAATTTTTAAGCTCCCTTGCGACTGTGAGATTTGACGTTTTACAATGTACGATAAGTCGCCTAACATAAATGAATTAAATCGGATGAAGCGTATATCACAGTCTAACTCAAGAGTAATACTGGTCTGACCCATCAAATGAAGATTCATCTTATTTTCTTACTTCAAGAAAAGGAAAATACATTAGCATTGAAACAATTCTAGACTTTGCACTTGCTTCTTACACGATTTTCTTCCGCGTCCAATTTGTTTACAAGTGAATAGTAATCTTGTGTCTTTTTCCGAACTGGAAAAAAAAAAAAAACATCTATAGCCAGTTCCTGAAAATGACGAACTCCATTCCACTGTCCACTGTCGAAAAGATAATTTAGTTTGCTTCAAAATGTAGACAACTCGTTTCTTATCGCTAGCGAAACAGAATTCTCTGAACTTAATGTTATCGTGATATTGCTCCTCCTCTCCAGGCTGGTACTCTCTATAAATTATGGACCTGTTTCAGGGAAGGGGGAAACTTCAAATCCTTAAAATCTTATTGTTCAACAAAGAGCAAATCGAACATCATTATCATTCTCTTACTGACTCATCCTGTCGCACATGGAATGGGATGAGCTATTTGAATGAGCCTCTCATCCCACCAACGTACCTCGTTATCAGCTTTTTTGGATGCTATATTAAGGTGCTAAAACTTGACAATTTCAATACAACTTATCTGCGCAACATTTCAATTTTTCCTTCTTTAAGGAGGCAATATCGAATTGATTCAATACATGAAACGTTCCATTTTTTGAGGGGAGGGGGATTTTTAAGAATACCCTGCTGAAGGCAAAGATCACTAAAAAAAAAAAAACCGGGAACCTCATTGCTGAGCCTCCCTTTTATCCCGATATCAGACTATCCTGCTTATTACGGGAGTGAAACAGCTTGAAAAAGTGGCATGTTTGGTCTCTAGTGGAATTTCCGAATTTCATCCTCAATACTCACGGTATTAAATAAATGAATACAGAAGTTTATTAAGCAAATAAGAAGGTGGCAGGTTTTTTTTTATCTCTCAAAACAGTCAAATCGGCAGAAGAACACATGCAATTAACACGTTGACGTTGACACATTAAGACGTGACACGTTGGTCTAACAGTCTCAGCTAGACCTTAAATCCGTCCAACCAGCTTCCATAGCGCCAGAACTGCTATGGAAGCAGTTCTGGCGCTAATAAGGTGTTTCCCCTCTCCATAACTCGTGTTTTTCCCCCCCCCCCAAAAAAAACGACCGTAGGACTCGCACAATAGTGTTAGGGCGCAGGCTACGTAGCTCAGTGGAAGTGGCATTTGCAGTCCATTGAGCTAGTCCGCACAAAGAATGGCCTAGGTTCGATTCTAGTTGCTGACTAGAATCGAACTTAGGGTAATATATATACTTAGGATAATGACTAGAGTAACTTTTTCTAAGCCTTTCTTCAACTGGTACCCGAGTTATTTGATCTCTGGCACGGGCACGCGGGTTTTCTCTCCCATAAACTCAAGAAAATCCACCGTAGAACCCACACTATTTCAGACAATAAATATAGTGTTATGATTAGTGACCACGAGATGATGGCACTTGTCAGCGTCTCTTCAATGGACGCTTTATAATTAGTGATAGTCTTGAGCCAACTATCTGATTGGCTACCGATAGAGATTGAACTTCCTCCTGTCTTCAAAAGTTTGATAGGGGCTAAAATGGCCTCGCCTACTTATACAGTATAGTGTTTTTTTAGTATTAAGATATGGATAGAACATTTAAATCGAATGGACAACAGCATACTACCAAAAATATTATACAGATATAAAAAAGTGGAAAAATAAGAATCGGAAGACGAAGAAATAGATGGCATGAGACCCAAACAGGCTACCTGGCCTAAAATCCATGTTAGGAAGAAGATAGTATTAGGAACCACAAGATGACCGCAGTTGTCTGCCATACTCTCCTTCCGGATGGCTATATGAAATTACCGGTTGCCTTATCCCAGCTCCCATTAACAGGTACGGGTGGGATTGGCCGCATAATGATCTTCAAAACGTCATATATAGCTAAACGGCTTGAACTTTGGGTAATAAAAGGCGTTAGACGATTATGTTTTTTTTTTTTTTTTTATTTATAAAGTGTTCAATCCGAAATTATTTAAATAGTAGTCCATGTGCTAATATTCGTAACACTGAACTCAGAAAGGAACATTGCCAATGAATAAATTTTAGAATTTGGAAAGCTTAAAATTACAGAAAAAAACTGGGCGTATAATATATATATATACAGTATATATAAAGATATAATGGAAATCAACATGCCACCATAGTTAAGTCAGTAACGACGACGTCCTTTGGCGAAAAGACCTGAATTCGAAATAGGATATGAAGAATCATAAGAGTTTTTTTTAAAACGCTCTTGGAAAGTCGGGTTCTTTATTCACGAACAGACAAACCCTGAACACATTAGCTACATTAAAAAAAAAAAAAAATGCCTATAAACATTGAACACCAATGTAACATACTAGCTTTTAGTGGATGCAGCAGATACATTTAACTGCCTAAGCAGGAAACTTATCAAAATGTATCAAAAACAAGTTTACTGGCATTTCTACAACTCTTGTGACATGCTCTTCAAATTTCGCTCCAAATTCCATCAAGAATCCTTCCAACACGACATATTGAACATTCTTGAGAAGTAAAGGCTTGTACTAAATTTACATGGTTTAGTCTCAAAAGTATCCAAAAGAAATAACTATTTGTCCAATTTATTGCCAGACATTACTTCCACAACGAAGACCTATTATTTTTTTTTTTTAATTGTAACATGCCCAATGCTATTCAAAATTTATTTTTAACCTGATTTTAAATTTACGAGTTTGTAGTAGTCGAAAGTTTTCCTAAATGGATGTAACTGCAGAACAAGGCATTTGTAGAGTGTAGTTATTAAAGGCGTAAAAGACATTTTGACGTACCTTAATTAAAACTGTATTTCAAACTTTTGTGACAGTCCTAATGAAGGAATCCAAAAATTAATGCGATCTCAAGGGTTCATAAATGCTTGAGTGTTAGTTTAAATGGCATCATACCGATTTTAATAAAGAATGGCACAGAGCAAGCATTACTTACAAAGAACTTCTTTACTCGCCTCTTATTGGCAATTTCATGTACGTTCTTCATAAGATATTTTTGATATTTAATGTAATCTGAATATAAATAGTTTAGTTAACATGCGCTTAAAATAATGAGCGTCTTGGTATAGTGCAGCCGACTGGACACATATACACTTTAAACTCGTTGAAAGTGTGTCTGGTCTAAAGATGGGAAAACACAGCTGCTAATTACTTTTAGTGAACATATAATATAACGAAAAATTTATTTTACGTGTGAGTCTTTTATTAAATAGTCTATAATCAACTGCACGAAATGGGGAAGGGCTCAGAGAAATGAATATGTAAAGTGAAGGATCTTTAGGGTTTTTTTTTTTTTTTTTTTTTGTCGAGAAATCGAGAAAGAATGATGCATAGAGTTAGAAAATATGTAGATCAGAATTTCAGGTGGATATTCAACTTTCATTGGTTTGTGGAATGTTTGTCGAGTGTGAATGAGGGGGGGGAGGGAGTGTTATATGCTATTATCAACGTAAAGAGTAGATTGGACTGTGTGAAATGAGGCAGTTAATGATATAAGGCGGCAGGTGAAATAACGGAACCTTCAGGTACACCAGCATACCGTTTGAAGATAAAAATCCACCTGCCAATCATACAAAGTAAAATCATAATGGAAGGATGGAAGCTTAAGTAGATCTTTATTCTAAACTTGATCAAATGTCCTAAGTATCAAGGAAACCAAACCACCTGAATTTCTCCAAAGTTTTCTATGGCAAGAATTCAAAAGTACCTAACAAGAAAAATATTTAAGCTGATAACAGTGCAGGAATCATCAAAACTGGTAACACTGAGATCAGCACTCTGGTATTAATTTTAGTTCACTGATATTACATTATGTCTGCAAGCCTCAGAATAAGTACCAATAATTTTCAGAATTGAATCCAATGTTTTAAACTAAACTCTCCCCTCACCTTTCATGATTCCGATAAAAAAAAAAAAATAATAATAATGAATAAATAAATAAAAACTATAGTGCGAACTATATGAATGCGTGTCTTCTTGATTGACAAACACAACAACAAGACGAGAGAAAATAATGAGTTTAATTGCTATTAGGAACAAAATAGAGAGAACCATGAAATAAGTATCTTGCAGCATAAGTAAAGACATATTTCACACGAGGTTCATTAAACTGCATGAATTGTGTGTGCAACTGTGACAGTCTCATCCCTTGTCAGCTTGCCTGCTTTTAGATGGAGTGAAAACACGCAGTTCTAATGGTAGGTGCCTCGGTGCGTTAGCCCGAGACTAGTGAGCTCATCAGACGAAAGATCTTCGAAAATTTTCTTCTGGCCATCGAACTTTATTTTAAGCCGGACATCCTAAAATCAACGACATGAAGCGTTTTCATACCTTTATATTTTTAACAAATTAACAATGACAAAAAAAAAAAAAAAAAAAGAGAGAGAGAAAGTTAATCGTAAGGTGCAACTACGTGTTGTCTAAATTCCGTACATACAATACAAGTACTGTATAATGAAGAGTTTCATTTGGTGCCACAGATGGATAAATGTTTCCATGGCAACTATGGACCACTTTTAGAACCTCAGTGGAGAAGCAGGCTAGTAGTTTCAAGCGCTCTACATTGAGTCCAACTTACCACAAATATGCTTTCGAAACCGGAGTAAAACAGAAACAGACAATACGAGCTGCGAGTAAAGAACCAGCCTTTCGAAAATTAAAAGTATTTCTAACCATCGAAGAACCACTTAGCATTCTTATCAAAGCTACCATCCACACGTTCCATTTGATGTTTATGTGAACACGCATTTTAACAATAGCATTGTCACCGTGTTGCTTGCGATAATGTTCTTTCATCCTGTCTCCTCTTGAACAAGATTACTTACATTCTTTGCACTTGAAGTTTATCAATCAAATGAACTCGTTTGTGTTTTCAATGTTTACTATTATTATTACATAGCACCTCCAGGAAGTCCAAAGACTCATAGAGGGAGGGCACCTACTCCACAAACTAAAACTACGTTCAAAATTTACACCAACGCCATCTACCGCCACTAGTATTTTCATAGACAATCATAAACATCCATGCCCACGGCGGGATTCGAACCTGCAGCCTTTTGGCTGGAGAGCGGATATGCTAACCACTCGGCCAACCAGGCCGACATTTTTTTTTGATTGGTTCACAATTCAAGTGTATCTTAAAATATATGTAAAAACGCTCGCAGACCCTCTACTCTATTCAGGATGCACATGTATTTCTATGTCAATCAATTACTCTTTGGAAGAGGTATTGTAGAAAGAGCAACACACTAATATCCATTACATTACACGATACTTCAGATATTTTTAATGAGAGGGAAAGCGATCTTAATAGGAGGAAAATTTTATTTTCTAATAAAATTACCAGTTTTATTAGAAAAACTGAAAATTATTAGAGCGACCTAAGCTATGAAAAAAATAATGTTCTTTCTCCGGAGCGAAAGATTCTATAGCCTGCCTCATATCCTTGTTGTTTCGACTCTACTTCAAAACTCAATGTATACGTGGACACTGGAGTAACCCCACCACACACACACACACACACATTTCATAGTACGGTAAGCAGTGGAATGGATGGTTATTTCAGTTCTTTCATCTTAGAATACCGCGTTTCTAAATAAACATTTTCAGCTTTTATGCGAAAGAAAACAAAAATGTAAATATATGACAATCGATCCAATACAATTCGGAATTCTCATTTCAGTGTCATACAATATGAAAACTTGGAACCTTCAAATATTGTTCATTTTATATTTGACACAGTAACGATTATCGTCTTCTCAGATATTTTTCACGTATAAAAATAAAATAATTTCTCCTCCGCCTCTCGTTTTGGCAATGAAAGCTTAGCATTGCAACTTCATTTTCATAATCTCGAGGTATGACAGGTACACTACAGAGATGCCCGCTTAATACTAATTTCTGTAAACGGGAAATCTGAGAAACAGCATTTCCTTTTTGAACAGAAACTCTTTAAACTACAATCCCATGGCGGAAACTACGCGGTATTGTGCCGGAAACATTCTGGAAATGTTTGGGCGTGGCTGGGAACATGATGGTAATCAGCGACATGGTGGACATTCTGATGCTAACTACTCCATCGACAATGCGCCCTATTATAACGTTCTGGAATGACGGTGATTTAATTGGCGGTGGCCTAGATTTGCAAAGCCAATCGATGTCGGGTATCTCACCATACAGAAATCACAGCATGTTATAACCCCTGCTTTTAGAATTATGCCTTGATATTTTTGGAAGAGGAACTGCTGTTGCTATCGAAGGTTTCTAAACGTTTTGCCGATGGCCAGCACAAACAACACAAGTGCAATTTGCATAAAAATCTTTGGCAGAGTTTCTGAAAAACTGATTACATATTTATGTGGATTACAACTCCGTTTTCTTTCTTTCTTCGCCGAGGCTGCAAAGCGCACGCTTCTGAAAACACGTTAGTTTGTAAGTCTCTAATGAATATTTTATGGCGCTTTGCGTGTGTTTTTAGTGTAAATCAACTTGCAGCGTTAACCCCACACAGAATTTAAAACGGTAAGGTATTCAACACCTTTGAAGAAAAACAAAACTACTGTAAATGGCTTTTGATAATCTTCAAGAATAAAAGAAATGCTAATACTTTAAGATTTAATCATTTATTTGTGGTTGGTGCCAAAGTGATGCTGTGTCTAACGGAAAGATTATTTGAATTCTCGGTACAGGTTTAATAGAAAATACCTATAGTATACACCAAGACACTAAACAAGTGGAATAGTAAAAAAGGGAAAAAATAATTTTAAAATAAATGGGGCTCATACTATTTTGCTGTCCAAAACACCCAACAATTTAGCTAAGATCACAAGACTAGCTACAATTAAACAGCATCCAGTTTTTCTTCTGGCAAATTATATAAAAAACATTAACTTGCAGATATTCTTTTTCAAAATAATTCCATGTTATCTGTACGGTTCCAATTTCTTGACCCCTTCACTTCCTTACTCGCCCAAGTACTATAAAATATACCATTCATCTCAACCGAACTTTATGTTTTAAAGGACCATGTGTGGTAGACATTTTTATAACGGCTGACACATGCCCAGAAAAAAAAAAAAATTAATTCCAATAATATTTCATCCTATGTTATAGAGCCATCATCAGGGGAGAGAAGATTGGTTGATAACATTTAAAACCCGAGTCATGAAGCATGTGTTTACTGGCTCGTGTCTCTAACAGGAGGATGCACTATTAGAATCCAAAGAGAAACAATGATTAGCTTTTGTAACTCAATAAAAGATTACATAACATATTACGAAAACGTACACGTAAAGTTTCACAAGTTTCGAGAAACAGGGGGTCACATTTAAATCTACTGGAGAGAAGAATCTTGATTCAAAAAAAAAAAAAGTATGTCTAGTGTCAATTGCGTGTAAGCAAGACCAGATTTTTCAGATTCCAAGAATTTAATGCAGTCCTGATATTCTTGGATTCTAATCTCAGCAGAACGACCAGTCTATCCAAAATAAACTCGACATAAATACAAAGCAAGTACAGGTATCCCTCGGTTAAAGCGGTTAATTAATCCCACGATGTTACCGTGTACATCAAATCGCGTTAATCAAATATAATAATCAATGGTAAAAATTACAGTTCGTCCATGATCGATTACTGCATTAATAATTCGTTTTATGTGGTACTCTTTTTAGGAAAGATAAAAAATGAATGCAAAGTAAATATTTAATAAATACTTGCATCTACATTATTTATTGCAATTTTTTTTATCAAAAGAAATTATCAATAGTCGTTTGAACAGTTTTAATTTTTTTCTTATCGGCATAAATTCTACAATAACAAGCAAAATGACTCTCCAGACCTCGGCAAACAAGCAATAAAACATAACGAAAAAACATTGCAAATATAATACATGATGGTACAAATTAAGTGGATACTGAATCCAACATTATTTCATAGCCGAATATATAGAAACTAAAAGTTTCGACAGATGCAAGCATAAGCAACCTTATGGGCAACTCGTAGTAAAGGTGGAGTAAGCTCCGGATCACTGTCCTTAGTATTTTCCATAAATATAAAGGAGATGTATGATAAAAATAAGCCTTTGGCTCTCTATTTCAGTAATACATGATTTATTTATTTTCAGTTACAATGTAGAAATTATTGAACAAAGAATAAAAAAAAACCAACTAAACCAATACTATACTATACTGACATCGGAGGTCGCGGTATCTCTCAGATACAATTTACTGTCAGCATTATCACAAACCTTTACATAACATGTGTTAAACCAAACTGACAGCAAAAACCAGTGCGGAATATCACTCGTAACATAAGGATGAACAGCTACTCATGACCTCCAAGCTATACACTAAATCGTGTAAGAATATTTATATTAAACATTTTGTATGAATCTGTCAGATCAGCTGCCAGCCTGCAGGGTTAAAGGCGCGTTAATCAAAACTCTTGCCGCGTATATCAAGGGATTGTCGCAATTAATTTCGCCGCGTTAAGCAAGGGATACCTGTAGAGAGAGGGGTGGTAATTTATCTTTAGTGAATGGTAGAAAAGAATACAGTTTCGGGGCCAGTTTGAAGTAGTATATACATTATACTCGTAAAGAACAAGTGCTATTTGTTTGATCTTCCTAACATAGTGTTATAAATTATAAATAACTGGCCAAATCCAAAATTGATTATTTCATAAAGATTAAAATAACACTTGAGAGGAAAAAAAAACGCGAAAGTGTGCGCGCGGGGTAATTATGGTTGTTTCTTCAGAGAAATTGGGGAATTATTGAAAACCCTTCTATAATCCTCGGCACATTAGAATAAAATTTCGGCTGCGCCTTAAAAAACGTTGAATGTAGTGAGCTGATAAGTAGATATCAATGTCTTTAACAAGCACATCACAAGTAACTACAATAAGCCAATAATCTATTTTATAGATGCATAAATGACTTAAAAACAAACCAACGCTTTTAGGTAAATTCATCTGAACAATAAGAATGCATGTAATGTGAAACATATACAACTTTTTTCAGTATTTCATTTTTTACATCAGAGTTCATTCCACTGTCCCACATACGATAAGTCAGTTCTCGTTTAACTAATCCCCACCCACCCACACCCACTGTAAAATTTCATCTCCTGCATGATATTTCGGTTGCAGTAAGGGAAGAGAGAAGTATGATATCTACTTTCACATCCATCTCTATGACAAAATCACTTGGCAATCAGCCAGAAGTTAAGCATGTATAGATGAATGCACAAGCAAACAAAAAAGCACATTAATTTAGCCACCATGCAATATTGGCAGGACTGATGCAAGTTCTGTATGTCTTAATCCTATAGACATAAATATTATGTTAATTATTAGCTTGGTAAAGAAAATGGCAGACAGAAAAAGGCTAAATATTTTTGTTAATTTTAGTGCTTGATCAAGTTGCATGGCTCAGAATAACATCATTTTCAATGATCTCACAGATAAGCCAAGATAGTTTTGTTTGCTTACATCATCTTCATGGCTAATCTACTTGTATACAGATGCTACTGACTTCATATCAATTGCCTTAGTATCCCATAATGCAAAACCCACTTCTTTTTGGATGTGTATATTGAGGTCCCTTCAGTAGGAGCCAGACCCCAGGAAGATAAAGGTTGAATTAATGCAGAAATCTTTTTTTTTTTTTTTGTGTATGTGACCTGCTATTCTTTTCTTCCACACTATATATATTATATTGAAAACAACATTCTAAATGCTAAACGAGAGGGCAATCTGAGTATACAGAGTAGAAGATATAAAAGGATAGAAAATACCAGAGATATTACTAGCAGTAGCATCCCAACCATGAGTTACAGTAAGGCGCTCTGGAGTATCCAAGAGGGATTTGATTCCAAAATACTATATTAGCAGTTTTTTTTTTTTGTTGTTGTTGTTGTTGCATGGTCAACAAACTGCTTGGACTCTCCATAGTGAAATGTGGTCAATATTGTGAAGAGATGGACCATCAGTAATTCAATAATTTATATACAGTCACTCCTCAACTTACAACCAGTTGTACTTATGACCATCCCATTAACACATTCACCAAATATCACCACTCCTGCAATCCTCAGATCAGGGTGTTATTGCAGCCTTCAAGGCATATTATTTAAGATATACTTTTGTTTAGGCTATTGCTGCTACTGAGGATCAGAAACCCAAATGTTTAGGAAGAAATGCATCTGCAAGATATATGAATAGAAGTGATAATATGAATGGAGTGAAGTGACATGAATGGTGTTTGGAAGATGGTGCTGAAATATATGTGTTCGTGCAATCCAGGATTCAAGCTTTACAAGAATTTGCCGACAAGCTAGAACTACCAATTCAAGAGCTGGAGTTGAAGATTGACAATGATGATGTAAAGCAGTTGGTGGAAGCAGTGGAAGAAGAGCTCTCACATGACGATGTTATAGAGTTAGAAGTACAAAGTTGTAAAAGAGGAAGCAGATTCCCCCCCCCCCCAAAAAAAAAATACATTAAAAGAAGTAGAAGAGGCTTTAGCCTCTATTAATAAGATGCATTCTGCATAAATTTCTCTGTACCAAATTGCAGCTTACATCTTATTAATAGAGGCAAATGCCTCTGCCAATTTTTTCACTGTAGACTTTTTTTTTTGAGAGCTTCACCAAAGAAAAGAAAAGCAAACTGTATGTACCAAGGTGGATGTAAAGTACAAATTTTTAAAAAAGTCCTGTTGTCACCTTTATTCTCCTGAAGATGAACCTAGACTTTCCACAAGTAATGCATCTGGTGAACCATCCTAAAAATGCTTTGTGATATTCTGGAATTTGAAGAATTTGTTGTTGATGAAATAACCTCCCTTGCCTCTCTAAATTGCCCAATTAATAAAGCAGTAACTTTGAAGAATTACTCTTGTTCCATGTGTCCAGCTGATTATTTTACTGGTAAGTGCACAGAAGCACTGCACACTCATATTTTTTTTGTTTATTATAGTCCAGGAATTTTATGTTATATTTGTCAAGTATATTTCATTATAAACAAAGAGGAAAATTAGTTAAAAAATTTTTAAAAATAAAAAAAACACATTTTATTTAGGCATGTTAATTGTTAACATTATCCTTATGGTTCATATAGTAATTTCCAACTTATGTCCTTTTTGGCTTATGATGGAATGGAACTTGTAAATTGAGAACTAAATGTAATTTTATATTTTCAAAAGATTAATGATCAAAATCAACAACCTGAAAATTAAAGGTACAGATGTGAAATGGACTTATGAACAGTTACATTCACAAGTGAAAAACAGCAGTCGTGGCTTTTGGTTAATGCTCATGTTCCATCACCAAATACGAAGTAGTTTGGAGCAATGCAGTGCCCAATATTCTTGGTGTTGAAAACAAAGGGGATGAGTAAAAAGGGAGGGGGGAGGGGAGAGTGATAAGAAGCAATCTCAATGTTTGGATCTAAGGTTGGGTTTAGATAATTTGCAGAATGCTATTGTCATACTGTACTATCTCGATAAGAAAGTATCGAGAATCTTCATTTAATTTCCAGTATTTGAGATCGCGTTTCTAAACCTAAAACAGGTTTACTAAAATGAGCAATATAACCTGACAAGTTTCGTAAGTTGTCGGACTTGCATCATCAGGAATACAAAACTTGTGTAAAAAAAAAAAAAAAGACCTGAAACAAATTAATTACACACAGCAGATGTTATAAGCACTTCAAAACTAGTACATATAAACAAAGTGATCAGGAAAAGACTGTTGTATTAAAATGTCAGAACAATGCTAGTTGTTGCTGTCACGTTCTGTGGATTAACCTGTGCCCATATTCCAATTCTGCAATGCAAACCAAGCTTGATTATGTGACAGCAACAACTATAACTGTTCCAACACTTGCATATTAGTTAATACAACAGTTTTATCCTGATCACTTTGCTTATATGAACTAGTTCTGAAGTGCTTATAACACCTACTGCGTAATTTTTTTTTTCTATTTTTTTTTTTTTTTTTTTTTTTTACACAAGTCTTATACTCCATGATGTAAATTCAATGACTTAAAATAAATATAATCTGACAAGTTTTGTAACAAACCTGTTTTTTGTTTAGAAACATGTTCAATACTGGAAATTAAATGAAGACTTGCTAAACTACAGAATAGTCATGTTCAAGTTCTGATAATATTGATCATGGTATGTAGAGATACTTGGAGCCATCAATTCAGCACCAAAAATCTTGATATCTTTGGACAACTCTAGAATGCTTTCATCTTAGAAATTCAATGGACTAGTTCTTTGATATTCTGTAAGTAATGCTATATCATGTAGAGCTAAACTAGGCACACAATTGACAAAAACACAGCTCTGAATTCACCAAAATCTTGATCCAAAAACTGGAGTTCTAGTGCATGCTAGAACTCCAGCTGAGATAAGGCTAACTGCACTGAAGAGTAGGCTGTTGGGAATTACAGATGAAGACTATAAGGCCAGTTTTTATTTTGTTGGTATTCTTCTCAACAATTTATCTGTTACCCTGGAAAGAAATAACACTGGATTCCAACTGTTGGCTATTGTTCATAATACCACTACACAGTATAAACAACACCAAGAGTAAATAATTTATTTAACCAACTATGGGCGAAATAAATCATCTCATAACGAGCTAAAACCAGCCCATACAGTATTGATGCTTCAAGAGGTGGGCAAGATTCAGAATCTGAGAGTGATGGCCAACAAAGACTTGTAGCATAACAGTTGAAAATTACACAACACATACTATGATAAGGAGGTAGATTTAAGGAAAATAAATACAACAAGCGTTAGAAGCTGAAAATATTTGCAGAATATTTTCAGCCAAGTGTCAAGGGTATCTTTAAAATGAATGCAGAAACTACATAACTGAAAAATCAACAATGCAAATATATCAGTGATCATACAAAAATAAACTATTTTGATCTGCTCTAATGCCCTGATGGCTTTATAATATTAACCTTTATAACCTAAGTCCATAAGATCTGTCCAGGTTAGGGCAATGCATCAAAGTTTTGAAGCAGCATTCTTTATACAACTAACAAACATAGCAAGTCCAGATTGTTCTGGCTCATGTAATGCAGTATAAAAGTTCTTCATGACAAATATAAGTAGATTCACCACAATTTGACTGAAGTATGAAAGAGGAAGACAGGAACATGGAGTATTTGTATAAAGAGAGCTATGAAACTTTGCTGCATTCCCAACATCTGATGGTTTAAGTTATCTTATTTTATCATCCTTAGGAGATAACTGTTCATTTTCACAGCATGTGCTCTAGTTATTTTTATTTATTTATGCTGCTGATATTCCTCAGTTATGTTGTTTGTGCCTTGCTTAATTTTTGAATTCATGCTGAAGATGCCCATAATACGTGGTTAAAATTTTATAAATAAAACTATGAATGCAAGTCTTAATTGTATTAATTTTTCTAAAATGTATAATCGTCTTTCAATATGTCAAAACAAAGGAAATAGCTCTACCATTGTGCAAAGGCTTAGCAGATAATGTGCTCATTTGATCATTTGGTTTGTCTGTGACTTAAATGCAAAGACAAATACTGCAATATTAGAACTAGGGATAGGACATGTAAACTGCAGGATTTAGTGGATAATCAAAAAAAAAAAAAAATAGAGAGAGGGAGAGATGACAACATGACACCTTTAAGTTGGTGGGGAGGTTTTACTAGATTAATATGGAAGGGATTACACATAAAAGCAGAAAGGGAAGAAGAACAAAGGTCATACCTGAAAATTGTATATGTGTAATGAAGAATGTTTTTTTTTTTTTTTTAAAAAAGGAGAGTTGAATGTATTGCTTGAATGTATGTCAAATGCAAAGGGAATGGATGAGTTTGAGGAACAATATTATAGATATGTTTTGGTTTAGTGAGCTCCCATAATGGACTTATCGACTCAACAGGATATGTTTTAAATGTTAAAGAATACAAATGCTCTTGGCCAATGAAAGAAGATTCCTCACCTCTGTCATAACTCTCAGATCTATGATTATTTAGAAATTATGCCAAGGCAGTTGAAGGCAAAGAATTTTAGAGAGAAAAATTTCTGCCACTTGCAAAAGCGGCAGAAAAGATGGCCCTTTTGCCCTCACCCACAAGTCTATAACAAACAGGTGTGTGTGTGCGCGTGCGCATATGGGGGGGTTAGGAATAGAGTATTCTTCTTGAACTGTTAGAGATTGTAGTCCTTTGGAAATGCTTCATGGGAGAGGCTAGTCCACAGAATTGAGATGGAAAGAATGAAAGATGACAAAGTAGCAGGTTTGGCAAGTATGCAGTTCAACTGTCAAGGGATGTTGAGCAGCCATAGCACGAGTTCCTATAGATATGGTAGTAATGGGAAGCAAAATGGATGCTAGTTCTGCTGAACAATGGCCATGGAAATATCTGTAAAAGAGACACAATGCAGAAACTGATCTTCTATGGGAAAGTGTCATTGAACTGCAATTATCTGAACAGCATCAACAATTTTTGAGAGGTCTTAGGTATAAACATCTCATATATAGAACAGTTCCAATGTTGGTTGGGTTTGGGATTTATACAGAGTAAGTAATTGTTCGGCAGAGAAGTACCATCTTCAGTGGAAAAGACTGTAGAGTTTCCAGGAAGCCGATGATGCTATAGAAGTGATATGATTGTGCCATGGAAGATTCCAAGAATCTGTCAAAGAAGAGAGGGATATGGTCTTGACTATTGAGCTGAGCATTATCAAAAGTAAGTGAAGAAGTTTTGAGGTTTTTTTTTTTTTTTTTTTTTTTTTTTTTTTTTTTTTTTTTTTTAAAGGGAAAACAAGCAAAATTGCATTTTGGAAGCAATGAAATTGACTAGGTTGCTTTCACCCCCAATCAAGAATACTGTTAAGATCAGTGTTCAAGGCACTTATTATAGGTGATCTTGAAGCATGAGATGTTTAAGCACTGCAAGGCTTGTCATATCAATAGGATGAGTGGAGTGTACTATCATTAACAAAACTATGAATAGAGTTTGCAGTCAAATGAGAGCAGGTCATTTATATAAATCAGCAAGAGGGTGGATGTAATAACAGAGCCCTGAGGGACACCAGCATTACTAGGAAGGTCTGAGGAGAAAATGTCGCCCACCATTACACATAGGGATCTATTTGAAAAGAAACTGGCAGTCGTTTACATAATGACAAAAGCAGTCTAAATTATGGTACCTTGTCAAAAAGCCCTTAATGTCAGACCCTATCAAAAGCCTTGGAGATGTCAAAAGCAATGTCACAGGTTTCTTCAAACCTTTCCATGGAATAGGTCCTGACTTATGACCCAGACTGAATTCAAACTCAGATTATTCTGACTAAAGAACATATCATCATGGAAACATTTCCATGGTTCTTGAATGCCACAAGTTCAACAATCTTTAGCATTAGATACCATCACAAAACTGGCAAAGAAAACAAAAGTTCTTATATTTAACTAAATTAAGGAGAACAGGACAAGAAGAGGTAACAACCAGAAACGGCAGTTTCAATCAATCACCTGACTAAACTGATATTCTTTAATCTGATATGTTTTGAAAGGAACTTATATCAAATACAAATAACCACTGCTGTAATAGAAACATTCTCTCAAATGAAGTTCAAAATATTCCATAAAAAAGAAAGCAACCAATAAATTACCTTTAATCAGAATTTGGTTTGTGCCCTCTCTTGTGAACTTATCCTCAGATGAAAAGCAAACAGCTAACATTTCAAATGCTAAAATCATGGAAATAACTATTTTCCATATAAGTCTGATGGCATGGCTGGAGAGTGGGTGCATTAACGACTCAAGGATATGAATTTCATCATCAGGTAAGAGATCACCATCACACTAATTAAAGGCATGAAGTGGCTTGAAAAAGTTCAGTACCTCAACATATTTCAAAATGCATATCTTGCATAAAGATTCTTTAATTTCTTATTTTTAATTTTTTTATACTAGATTTGCAACCTATGATTATATATTAACAAGCATTTTCTTGGAAATAAGCACTCATCCTATTGACGAGTGCTTATTTCCAAGTATACTCTTGAGAGAATATCTTGATAATATATATTGGGAGACAGATTGTTTTTTGTATACTATGCTCATCAATGCATGGTTTGTTACACTGTCTTACCACTCTCATACACACCATGGTCAGATGGATTTACTTCTTCCTGCAATTATATACTAAGCAGGAAGGACACACTATTATTAAAAGCACAAAAAATTTCTTTCTCCCAATACATTATCAAGATATTCTCTCAAGAGTCATAAATGCACATGTAATCATCTTTATAGCTACAAACCTAAATACATAAATTCACTAAATTACTGGATATTTATTTTTTCTGTATCGAATTTCTTTTTCTCCTTTAAAATTATCTTTTACCTTTAAATTCACTGCTACTCATGCACAGGTAATTCATATCCTTAGGTTAATGGGTGAGAATTCCACCATTTTACTAAATTAATATGGAAATTCTCTTAATTACTGGTTAATCAGATATCCTGAAATTAACACACTCTCTCTCTCTCTCCTCCTCAACAATTTTAATTTCAACAATGTGTACAACATGTACATACACAATTTTTTGAATACTTACCTGATATGCAATCAGAAAGCACAAGACAATTTCTTGTATAAAATTCCACATGCAAGCAAAAAACAAGAGGATTCATTCTGCCCAGCATGAATGTGTGAAAGCATTAATAAGTTTTGCAATGAAGAAGGCTGCCTTGACAATACCCTAATTATGTTTGCATCTGACAGATCATGAACAACAACTGTTGCTCTGCAATAAGAGTGTAATTCATATCATAAGGCATTGTAAATACAAGCACGAGAGTGGTCTGAAAAGTTCTTGGCCTTGGCCACACTATCAGCAAGATTTGTTTTTCCTAAGTTGATACATCTGTCATAAGCATCCATGTGAAATTGCAAGTCATTCTATTAAGTAGTTTGTTTTATACAGCTGTCTGAAGCAAACGTGTTAGCTGTATTACTTGAAATGGATAAAATTAAGTATCATTCGGTTATAAAATTCTTTGTAAAAGAAGGTTTAACGGCAAAAGAAATTCATCTGAAGTTCATAAAAAGTTTATGGGCACTCTTCCCCTTTGTTTTCGACAATTAAAAAATGGGCTGCCGAGTTCAAACGTGGCTATACCAGGCTTGAAGATGATCCACACAAAGGACATCTAAAAAAGTGTAACAACACCAGAAATCATTGATCAAGTGCACGTTATGGTATTGGATGACCGGCAAGTCAAAGTGCATGAAATTGCTGAGACTAAGGCATTTCAAAAGAACGTATAGGATATATTTTGCATGAAGAATTGCAAATGAAAAAGCTTTGCACAAGATGGGTGCCACGCTTGTTCACAGCAAATAAAAATTGCACTTGCATGAAAATCTCTGAACAGTGTTTGTAGCATTTTAACAAGAATAAAACTGATTTTGTGCGTCGATTTATTACTATGGATGAGACTTGGATTCACCATTACACACCAGAATCCAAATAGCAATCAAAACAGTGGACAGAAGCGGTTGTTCAGCACCAAAGAAGACAAAGTCGGTTCCATCAGCAGGAAAGGTCATGGCATTGGTGTTTTCGCATGCTAAAGGCATTTTGTTTATTAATTATCTTGAAAAGGTAAAATGATAACTGGGGAATATTATTCCGATCTTTTAACCAGACTAGATGAAAAAGATTCATGAGAAAAGGCCGGTTTGCAGAAGAAAAAAATAATCTTTCGTCAGGACAATGCACCTGCTCACAAAGGTGTTTTGGCAATGAGAAAATTAAGGGATTTGCACTATGAATTGTTGGAACATCCACCCTATTCCCCAGATTTGGCTCCCTTTGACTTCTATCTCTTCCCCAAACTAAAACTCTTTCTCGCTGCTCAGCATTTTCCTTCGAATCAAGAGGTGATTGCAGCTGCAGAGAGGTATTTTGTAAATCTTACTGAGAACCACTACAGGGACGGGATAATGGCTCTGGAGCATAGCTGGAATAAATGTATTACTCTTAAGGGAGATTATATTGAAAAATAAAAATAATTTTGAAATTATAAATTCGTTTTTTCATTGTTAGGCCGAGAAATTTTCAGACTACCCTCGTACCATAAAAATGATATACAAT
This sequence comes from Typopeltis vanoorti, assembly GCF_054136105.1. Lineage (NCBI taxonomy): Eukaryota > Metazoa > Arthropoda > Arachnida > Uropygi > Thelyphonidae > Typopeltis > Typopeltis vanoorti. Next base: position 36,843,375 of record NC_143561.1, on the reverse strand, counting down.
ATATGCCATACAATGGCACAGAGCATCACTGTGAAAATAGCAGTCATGAATCCATGCTCTACAACCAGGGGAACCTAATCTAATTATGAGAAAGTAATAAATGAATTTCATCATCAAAAACAAGACCATCACCCTCTTTAAAGGAAATAAGATATGGCTTAATGACCATATTTGATTCTCTGGAGCACATTTCTGAAATGTCTAACCCTCAGTTTACCCAATATTGCTTATGTATGGGATTCGCATTAAAAGAAATCAAATTATGCATAATAATCCTAATCGTTACAGTACAACCTTCAAACTCCATTACCCATACATGCTCAAGTAAAAATCATCTTCCCAACATCCTCTGGCCCAAACACATTACAAATTTTAAGATCATGCAGCATGACTCACTTCACAGGATAGATTTCCACTATTCCATGGTTCATATCTCATACACCCTAGCCATGCCAATAAAATAATGGGCTTTTGTTATTGTTAATACAGTTCAGCTCAGTTAAACACATTAAAACTTAAACAGAATAAAGTGGCAAATTTGGATGTCTTGTAATATCTCAAAGACATCTAGATGATTTCACATGGGGAAGAATTATCAGAAAGCTTGAAGTAGACTACAGAATTACTGATATTGCCAGAGAGTTTGGAATCTAACATAGCACTGTATCCAGACTTTGGGCAGCATTTCAAACCAATGGAATATATTCCAGATGTTTGCTAAGAGGTTGCACTCGCTCTAGTACTGAGCATAAAGATAGATGTTTGGTTATAACAGCAAAACATAATCACCACACCATGGCAGGTCAGTTTGCAAGTTGGCTCCATTCAAGCACGGGTATATTGTAGATATCTCAACAAACTGTGGTATGATGTCTGCGACAGGTAAGCCTATATGCCTAAATGTCTGTAGTCTGTGTCCTTTTATCCACATCTCATCCTTGCTCACATTTTCAGTGGTGTTGTATCCATAAAAATTGGACAAGACACCAATGGGCTAATATAGTCTTTACAGATGAGAGTTGATTTAGTCTTTCCTCTGATTCTAGATGACACTTGATATGGCATCAAAGTGGTACTGCTTACCCTCCTGATAATGTTCTTGTAAGGTGGTACTGGGGTCATGATGTGGGGGAGGCATTATGCTTAATAGACGTACCAATCTACAAGTGCTGAAAAAAGAGATGATGACTGAACGATACTGCAACAAAATTCTTTAACATCATGTTAGATTGTTCCATGGCACTGTAGATGAAAAATTCATTTTTATGGGCAACAATGCCACACCACATCATACATGAGCAGTGGTGATACTTCTGGAGACTGAGAATATTAATCGAATTGAGTGGCCAACACGCACCCGAGATCTCAACACCATAGAACATGTTTGGTACACAATAGGGAGATGGACTGCTGCTCAAAATTCTCCTCCAGAAAATAAACAAGACCTTATTCTTGCTCTGAATGAGGAGTTTGCCTCAAGAACTCCCTAATCACTTGTTGCTAAGCATGGTACAACATTGCGAGAGCTGTATTACAGTTCGGGGTGGACATGTTCCATATTGAAATGTCTCTCTGCATAAATTTTCTATACATTAATTCCTTAACTATGTCCTTAAAAATTTGTAGTTTTTGCCAAAAATGTATTGCAATTTAATTTGTATGAAATTTATAACATTTTATGTGTAATATAATTTATTAGTATGCTGGCAATAAATTTATATCCACATTTGGCTATAGTCATGAAAATATTTTCATATACAGATAAAAATGTAGTTCATCCTTAACTTTTGGGCACTAGTGTATAAACACAATTTTTCTGGAATTTGCAGGTGCTAATGAAACACTGAACCATTAAACTGTTATTTTAATTTTATTTCTCAGTGCTGAGTTTCACCTGCATTTCCTGATATGACCTTCAAGAAATTGTAGAGGATAGTATTACATAATTAAGTTGACATTATTACAAGATTTTTATCAACAATTATCTACCAAGTTACTGTGTTATTTGTCAAGTTTCCAGTATTGTTAAAACTTACATTTTGGTCTATTAATACTTATTTGTCTATTCACCTACACTTTGGTCCTATTTTCATACCATGAAATGCCTGATTTGCTAGCATTTCATATTGTAATACAGTGGAATAGTATTCATAATATCCAAAGTTCATGGTAAGCCTTTACACTGTACATAATGTCTTTTCCCTACTTATAAATTTAATTCATTCTTGCCACTTTTTAGATTTTCTTTATGTTTAATGTTATTTTATTTCTTATTTGAAAAAGATTGTGCAAAACTTAACTAGCAGTTTTCAGAGCTCTCAAAATGGAACTTCATTAAAACAAATAAAAAAATAACATTTTATTATGGAATTATATAATATATATTATATATAAATAATATAATTATATATAATATATTATAGAATTATATAATATAAAATGGTAAGAAAAATAATCCATCAGATATTTTTCATAGCATTCAGAATATTATTTGCAAATATCTCTCTGCACATATCTATATGACTAATCACAGATAGTACCATTAAATAATGGGCTGTTCAGTATAGGCAAATTACTACTATCCATTTCCAATGATCTCAGATATATTATGTAGGACTTTTAAAACTTTTTTTTTACTTCGTGCTAACCAGTGTTACTGAACTACCGCATTAATTTGCTCTCTCTACAGTAAAGCAGAGAGAAACATTGAAAAAAAATAATTTACAAAATATGTGAGCAAAAATATGATATTTATAATCTCTCATTCTCCAACTCAGTCTTCAGGTTTAAGCACGGTTTCATCAAATCCAAATAAATCAATAAATAAAACATGCATTCCTTTAACCCACCAACTGCAAAATAATAAAATTATTTTTATGATGTGATACATTAGCACAAGATGGCAGCACAGTGGTAAACTGAAAGCAGAACCTATTAGTTTCTAAATACGATTAACAACCTCAAATATTTGGCAAATGAAATTGAAATTTCAGCAATTTAACGATTATGCATTTCTAGCATGATACAAAGTCAACAATACTTGAGACATGCATACTAGCATCTACATGCCTGATTCTATGAAGTCATTAATTATTTAATTTCTTGTGAACTGAGCTGTAGTTATTCTACTAGTTTTTTTTTTTTTTTTTGAAAGATAATTCAGGGCAAAAAAAAAAAAAAAAAAATCTTTCATTCAGCAATACCATTTACTCTTAAATGCATCAATTCAAGAATCTGTTGCTTATTGACTATTCATCTCTCCCGGATATGCTATTAAGACTAATAAAATTATACATCGAAAAGCTAAATTAAAGTTCAGTATTAATTCAACTATTGAAAGAAATGATTCTTCATTTCATGTCTCTCAATTTTAAAGGTTACACAGTTTGAATGCTTCATTTATTAGTATTGTTGCTTTTGATATTGTTCCTTGTACTGTCAAGTATCTTTGTTTGAATTCTAATTCTGCTCCTCCCTCTCTGCCCAAATCAGATTTCAACTTTAGTACCTGTCATTGACAGTTGCATTAATGCTAGTGTAAATACAGAAACACTGCTTAACATACTGTAAAAAATCAGTTCAACTGAAACATCATTCAACATGTAACGTTTTACTCCAAAATATACATTAATTTCGTTAACCAGTCAAAGTGCATAAAATACACAAACCTCCTTAGGATTTTTCAAGGATCAAATCACGAATGCCTTTCTTCCTTTTACCATGTAATTACCCTACCCTATTGTTAACAGCAATTATACAGCCAAGAATGGATTAACTGTAAAGGAGCAAACTTTGAGTCCACTTGACTTAAGTTTATTTGGAATTTCCTTCATCAGAAATTGTCCTTCAATATTTTAACTTTTTGCTTTACAATTTGTTTGTTCAGAAGAGATAAAATTGAATTTCACGTCTGAAAATAATCTATTTTGAAATTTGACAAGAGATCAGTCTCAGCAATGAATTTATTCACCAATGATAAATTTATCTAAATTTATTTATAGTTTTATTTTTCAAATCAGTGCAATGATGAATAAGAATTTATTTCCTTGCAATTTATTGACAATATTGCAGAAATAATTTTCATGCTATTTTCAAATGCTCATGTTGAAAATAATCATGTTAAACATTTATGAATAACGTTTTCAAACAACATTTATGAAAGAAATATGATTTGGATTTTTTTTTTCCTTTCTTTGCAAAATACCATTACATGGATCATGTTTCAGTTTTGGATACATTTACCTGTTTTAATAAACAAATGCTGTTAAATTGCATTATTCACTTTCTGATTGTGAATAACATGGGACAAAGATGAGTAGACAGGATGAGGTGAGAAGTTGCAGACGGGGGGACAGAATGAGTAGGACTGGCTAATAGACGAAGAAATGAATTACATTTCTTTACGAATGGCAAGTGTCAGAAATAAGGGAGATAACATTCTTGCATTGATTGTGTTTATGTGCCTAAAAATAGTTGAAATCAGTGAAACGTGGTTGGATGAGAATAACATCTTGACGGGAATAGAAATGGAGGGATATGATGTTTTTCATGAAAATAAGAAATCCTTTTTGTCTTTCCTGAGTTTTAAGGAAAAACATTAATGAATAGAATGTAATCATTCCCCAGTTGGAGAGAGAGTGGCTGTGAAGTGATCACGTGGGTTGCAGCCAGTCACATGAGAACTTCTATAGAGGATATATGTGGAATTATCGTAGCCCCCCCCCCCCCCCATTATCTGCAGTCAACCCCAGTCCAAAAATATTTAACGGAAATTTCCAGAAATAAACAATTTATTATTATTATTATTATTTCAGGCTACTCCAGGGAGTCCTTAGACTCATCGAGGGAGGCCCTAAACATAATGTCCACACAACTATTCGACATTCTCATAGTATCTATCATACCTTGCCTTGAACTCGCTCACTGTCATTAGTACCCACAACAGACTCAGGCAGCTTATTCTATTCATTTACCACTCTAAAAGTAAAGAAATCAGCTCTAACACCCCTGCTAACCACACTCTTGCCAAGCTTCCATAGGTGTCCCCTAGTTCTCCCACCACCAGTCCTGATCTCAAAAATATCCTCTGAATTAATCCTATAGAATCCTTTTAGCCATTTGAATGTCTCAATCATATCTCCCCTTTTCTGCCTATCAACCAGTTTCTGCAACCCACAAATCTTCAACCTGTTCTCATATGGTTCATTCCATAGACCTGCTATCATCTTAGTCACTCGCCTCTGGATCCTCTCCACCTCCTCCCCATCAAGAAGGAACCTAGGTGACCAAATCTGGGCACAGTAGTCGAGATGAGGTCTTATCAGGGCTTGGTACAGAGGTTCTGGGCACAGTAGTCGAGATGAGGTCTTATCAGGGCTTGGTACAGAGGTACAATAACTTGCTTGTCTCTGCTCGTCAAAGTATTTTTCAACAACCAAGTGAGTTGATGAGCTGATTTAGCTACTTTTGCTATGTGCCCCCTAAACTTCATCTCCCTATCCACCAACACTCCCAAGTCCCTGGCCTCATCAATCTCTTGGAGTACAGTTCCACCAATGTGGTATACTGCTGCTAATCTTTTCACTCCAAAATGCATAACCTTACATTTTGTCACATTCAATTGACATCCATTCTCCTTAGCCCAGAACTCCAATCTATCTAAGTCATCCTGCAAGACTTTGACATCTTCTGCATTCACTATCGCCCTACCCAACTTTGCATCATCAGCAAACAAATGAACTGTTCCACTTAGATCCTTCCCTATAGCGTTAATGAACAGATTAAACAGCAGTGGTCCAAGAACAGAACCCTATGGCACACCACTAGTCACAGGCTGTCTTTGGACTCTACTCCTGAATAAACTACTCTTTGATATCTCTCCATCAACCACCCACCTATCCATCTCACCAACCCTATATCCATTCCCATATGTTTTAGTTTACGGATTAGAATTCCATGTGGTATCCTGTCAAACGCTTTTGCCAGGTCCAGCAGTATCACTGTAAACCCATTTCCCTTATCCAGTTCTGCCGTCACCTTGTTATAAAACTTGAGCAAGTTACTGAGGCATGATATACCCTTCACAAAGCCATGCTGTCCCCTGTACAGTATCTCATTTTCATCAATCCATTCCTGTATTTTTCTCTTGACTACTTTCTCCAAGACCTTGACAACGACTCCTGATAAGCTGATAGATCGGTAATTTGCCACCATAGTCTTGGATCCTCCTTTATGCAGTGAAACTATTTTCCCCACTTTCCACGCCTTTGGGACTAAACCAGACCCGATACTCAGATTAAACAGCATGGTCAACGGCACTAATAATTCCTTAGCCGCTTCACGCAAGACCTGTGCCAGTATACCATCCAATCCCACAGATGTATTCACATTAAGGTTCTGTAATAGACTATTCACCTCCACTTCATTCATCACAATTCCCGTATAAACTAATGGTTCCTTCATTTTTTCAATGTCACCACCTGGACGATATACTTTTGCAAAGTGCGCGCTCAAGTAACTCCACTATATTGACTGGTTCAGTGACCTCCTTACCATCATCATTCCTTAAAATCATTTTGCCATGTACAGTTTTTTCCTTGCTTGCAGGAAGAAAAAAAATTATGTAATTTATAATTACATCAGCAAATATTTCAAAGCTGAACATTTGTAGAAACTATAAAAGCTTCGTAAAATGACCTGAGAGCTTACAAGAATACACTCCTTGGCATCCCCAAGTTGTCTTAGCTTGTGCTACCTATATGACTTAAGTAGCTAAAGACAACTTGAAGATGCCGAGGATTGTATTCTCGTAAGCTCTGAGGTCAACTTACGAAACTTTCATGGTTTCTGCAAACACTCGGCATTGAAATAAAGTTGGATCTAATATCCACTTTTCCTATGTAATTTTACATCTCTGAAATAAAGCTGTACAGCTCTTTCTTTTAGTAATAACCAATGTGGCAGATCCCAGAGGTAGTCCAAAAAAACCAGGGTAATTCATTGAAAAGGTGGAGAAAGCTACATGAACTTGCAGCCTTTCGGAATTCAGGAATATAAGGTATTGCATGCCGTTCTGAGTACCATATTTACTCGAATATAACTCACCCTCACATATATTTTGCACCCCTGATTTTACTTTACAAAAAAAGGAATATAAACGTTTCACATATGATTCACGCACAAAAAAAATTTAAAACTTTAACAAATAGATAGTGAATGTTGTTATAGTAATTTCAGATATTTTGGAATTCGGCTGAAGAGAATCAGCATTTCAACTCAACAATCGTCAGCTTGCCTTTCTCATTGAGTTATGTGATCTTTTGTTAATACCGCACCAATCATATGCACAGAGATAGAGGAAACCAGTAGAGGAAATGTGGGAGTGAGAGCACTGACTTCTACTCGATCTTGGATTGAATGGGGGGGGGGGGGGGGCAATTAAGATGAGATCATCATACGAGACCTGTTGTGCAACTGATTTTGAGAGCTTGGAACATGATTTCACCAGAAATAATTAATTTAATTACAGAAGCACTGTTGAAAAAGATTCAAATATATCACACGATGAAGGTGAGCAGCTGATCATGTAAATAACGCTCATAATTAAAATTTAAATGCATTCATTTTATAAATAATGTGAGTGATTGTGTCAGTTGTAAATTATAAATTATAATGAATACTGAGGATTTAATTATAAATGTCAATTTATTTTTTCGGTAAAAACTTTAGTTTCCAAAAATCACCGCATATATCTCACACCATGATGTTTTCAACTTTAATTTTGGGGAAAAAAAAAAAGTGCGAGTTATATTTGAGTAAATATGGTAGTTTTTGGTTATCAGATTGACTGTTCGCAGTATTGCAGTGATTGTGTTCAAGCAACCTTGATTTTAATTAATAATGGCCCCGAAAGCAAAAGAGTAGCAATGTTGGCAATTTAGGTACGCTAAAGAGAAGCCATAAAGTGCTTCCTTTTAAATGAAAAAGATGAAAGTTCTTGACTTCATGAAATAATAAATATATAAATAAATAATAAAAAAATGTATGCTGAGGTTGTTAAGATTCCATTCATTTTTAGATAACTTTATTACAGTATGTTGTTATAATTGTTCTATTTTATTATTAGTTATTGTTGCTAATCTCTTACTGTGGCGAATTTATAAATTAAATTTTATCACAGGTATGTATGTATAGGAAAATATATAGTATATATTGGGTTCGGTACTATCTGCGAGGGGTCTTTGACCATATCCTCCACGGATGGGGGGGGGGGAGACTACTGTATAAGACTGGCGATTATGGAAAGCTTAGAAGACAACTGAGAGTATAGAATGGAAATAGGAGTTGGGAAAGATATAAATGCTGCTTAGGTATTGATCAGGAGCTATTTAGCAGCAGAAATGTCCAAGTGTATTCCAAAGGTGAAAAGGCTAAATAAGGTAGGAGTAAAGTGGATAAATGAAGAGATTACGTGCGAAATCTGGAAGAAGGCACTGTGGAGGCAACACACGATGAATGTTGGTAATGATCAGTTGCAGGAGTACAAGGAGCAGACCAGGAAGGTGACTTGGTAGGTAAGAGCAACAAAAGTGGAGTATGAGGAAAAATTAGCTAATCAAGCTACGAAAATCCTAGTTAGTTCTTTCTATATGTAGAAGGGGAAAATGACTATGGGAGGATGATGCTTGTTGATGACACTGGTATATTGGTAACCAATGCAGAGGATATAGTTAAATTATTCAGTGAGCAGTTTATTGGTGTATTTCATCCTCATGACAGCAACATCAGGAAGCTGGAGTGTAGAACATATGGCAGAGGAGGCCTGTGGATGATGAAGGTGATAGGATGATGAATGAATGAACAAGAAGTATATGAGGAATTAAGTAAACTTAACGTTAATAAGGTAGTAGGATTTGATAGTATATAGCCACATCTTGAGGAATACTCTATGGTAGGGCTGTCCAAAACACGGCCTGTGGCAAGATGCAGCCCAGTGCGATTTTGTGCAGCCCGCCTGAGGGATTCGATTTTCACGAGTGAAAAAATAAAATAACAATTTGAATCGAATGCATATTAAATATTTTAATTCTATCACTGATTGATTATCTCAATGTTGGTAATTTTATTTGGTGGTTTTACATCACTATATAGCCACATGTTTTTCAAATATCAGATGTGTCAAAGAAGTGTTCTTACACCGTTTTATTCCAACGCGCATGTTCTGGGTGCTCACGGGGAATGTGAGTATGCGATTAGTGTTCAATTATTGTTGTTCATTTGTTCAGCTATCGAGGTTGTGTTGCTGCTTCCCACCAAATTACTACATATGTATTGTGATTTATTTCCGTGTTACCTTTAGTAGTCTACTTCTACTTAATAAATTTTATTACAACTTATCGTCAAACAACCAAAGACGTGCTCAATGTTCAGGAGCACACATCTTTGTGAAGCACTTTTTTAACGATGAAATTTATTAAATCAAAGTACAGATGCTCATTGACAGATAATTCTCTTGCTACTGCGATTGGCAACTACAAGCATCGAAATTGATATAGGTACTTTAGTAAATGAAGCCGAACTACCACAGAGCTCTCACTAAAATTAAATAAACAATTGTTGTTTCTTGTTTACTGTTTCAATAAAAAAGCGCCATGACTTTTCTTCCTCATGAAATTTTCGAAGTGCTTGCTAAACCTAATTAACGATAGGACTCTCCAAGTAATTTAATGTGTGTACTGTATTCACAAATGAGGGGGGGGGGAGACCAAGCCTGCAAATTATAGGCCAGTCTGTGTGGGATGGGTGGGGGAAGGGCATTATTTTGTTGTTAAGGTATTAGAGAAGTTGGAGAGGATATTAGGAGTCAAATGTGGGTTAATAATAACAATATTCTTTGATGGTCAGCAAGGGCTTGTTAGGAGGAGGCCATGTTTCAGCAATCTGCTTACACATTACAACAAGGTGACAAACTCACTCAATAAAGGAGATGCATATACAGTGGTATACTTGGATTTTCCAAAAAAACCTTCAATAGACTTCCATGTGACAAGATGGTAGCTAAACTGAAACAGATGGGATTAGATAACAAACTAGTAAGTTGGATAGCTGGCTGCTGTCAGACAGGAATTATTTGCGGGTAGTATATGGAAGAGTGGTATCGCAAAAGAAGAAGGTCACTAGTAGAGTGCCCCAGGGATCTGTTTTGGGAACATTATTCAGAAGGATCTGAATAGACTATGTGAGCAGGCATATGATTGGAGTATCAGTTTCATGTTGCAAAGTGCAAGGTCTTGAAATCTGGTAGTCAAGGTTGGGATGCAGAGTATACAATTAATGGAGAAAGTCTGATGGGAATGGAGAAGATGAGAGACTGCAAGTGATGGTGGACAGAGACTAAGTTTAGGGATCACATAGCTAAAATTGTAAGAATATCGCAACAGATAATGGCAATAATGAGAACAATGACATACAGAGGCTAAGAGGTTATGGTTCCCCTGTATAAGGCTTTCATCAGGCCACATATGGACTACTGTGCAGAGATTTGGTCACCTAGTTTTCAAGGGGAGGGGGGGGGGATTAGGATGTACTGGAGAAGATTCAGAAAAGGTTTACTAAGTTAGTGTCAGGTCTATGGAATGTCAGATATGAGGAGAGATTGAGGGAATGCAACTTACAGAGTCTTGTGAATAGAGGAAAAAAAAGGGGATATTATTGAGACATTAGTTGGTGAGAGGGGTTGCTATCAAATTAATGTGGATAAGATATTTTATAGAGTAGAGGCCATCCATGGAAGCTGTATAAGGAGGGTGTAAGCAGGGGAGTGAGAAGCACATTCATTGCATGGAGAGTGACTGGTGAGTGGAATGCATTGCCTGAAAGTGTAGTGAGTGCAGAAACTGTGAATGGGTTCAAGAATGGTTCAATGATCTTCTGGCATGACAGAGTACAGACTTCTCACGATGAGTTCTTTGATTCATGGAGGTCAGATAATAATAATAATAACAGCAATATATAAAATATCAGTCACTTTCAATTTAAAGCGTAGCTTAAAATGGCATCAAATGATTTTTTTTTTAAAACTTTTTTGGAGGATGTGCTTGCTTAAATAATATCCAATGCTTAACTGCCATAGATAGGATATGGTTATAATGTATATTGAAATATCCAATATAGGATAATTCAAAAGTTATGTTCTTTTTGAAGATTTCCAATTGTGCCCCCCCCCCTCTGCTACAAGGTCTGGTCTGAAAGTTTTCACAGAGTATTCAAAATTATTATTTTGTTATACTGTTTTGAGAGAAGAAATAAAATATGTTGTGCTTGTTGAAGCAGGTGTTTCTGACTATTTCAACCAATGTTTTCTTTTCTATTAATTGTTCCGATGCTTGCTGAAATCATTTTAAGTTTTACAGATATGTTTCATGTTATATTTTCACTATATAAAATTGTTTATATATATATATGCCACAAAAAAGCATGTTTGGTTTTAGCTTTTTCTTGACCCCCCCCCCCTTTAAACAAAGTCCCATATGCGTGTGGATAGACTTATGTGTTCGTCGAACATGTTGTTTATTATTTTAACGGTATAATAGAACACAGAAACTAAGTAAATAATTAATTTACAATAAGTTAATAAATTAATTATTTACTTAGTTTCTGTGTTCTATTATACCGTTAAAATAATAAACAACAAAGTCCCATATATTACAACTTCTACTACTGCTGTTGTTTGCCATTTACAAAATAAGCTATGTCTTAGAAATATTAGGTAATAATTCTCTCTGTTCCAGCAATAGGCTGAAAGCTTAGATTTCTTTCACTACTAAGGAAAGAAAACTCCCCAAGAAATTACACTAAAGAGCAGTGGCGGCTCGTAGCTTGAAATCGTGGGGATGCTGTAAGTTTCGAAATATACATACACACTGTAAATACAGTGTATACACATTTGGATAAAATATCAAAATTATGGTAAAAATTAAAAAAAAAAAAATTAAACATGAAAAACATTGTTTATTATTGATAAAATTATACAGTTTGGTATAATTCAAAATTATACCAAATTGTAATGTCCAAATATTTAAAGAGACGGAATAAACACGATAAGCACTATGAACACTCTACTACTGGCACAAACTGCATATAAACAACAGTGGAACTGCGCGATGGAGAGTGCCACATTATGCTAACTCAGACATGCATATGCTTGCATATAGCAAATATTAGCAATGTGACACTGTGGAAAACACAGTGCTACTAGCGTCCTTCGCCCTCCCAAGTGGAATGGGTGTACAGAAACTGCGACACTGTGCACTGGACAAAAGAAAGGTGGAAGAAGATTAGTGAAGGAGGCATCAGACACCACAGGCAGTAAGCCCATGGTTCATGATGATTAACAGAAATACTAACATTTCTTTTGCAGGCTGATACAGTATTTCTGTCAAAATTAATTTCATCTAATTACCCTTTAAGATCACATCATTTCATAATTTATTTAGTCACAGTTCAGTTTTATTATCAAAAAAATATTGATTAGATGACACAATTATCTTGGAAAGAAAAGAATAAAGTTGCATTAATTTTTTTTTTTTTTTGGAGGATTCAAATATATTTTCAAAATATTCCAAATTATAATAAATTTGTAAATAAGAGAAGAGATAAGAGAGGAGAGAGAATACTAGTAATAATATCAGATGACTTGAGTCCCATTAGAAGAGAAATACACGAAAACAATTAAAGGTAACAATTTCCTGTGTAGCAATGAGTCTATCTAGGGTGAAGAGGAGGTTAACCAAATGAAATATATGGCAGATGTTGCTGTAAACCTGGCAGTTCATTTGCTCGGGATGAAGAAATTCATCACCCAATTACCCAGGTGAGCACTAAATGAGTAATTATTATGGGTGACTTAAATTATCTGAATATTGATTGGGTATCAGAGAAAACTCATGATAAGAATGAAGGAGAATTTACTGAGCTACTGTGCACAACTTTCTCAAGCAGCATGTGTGAGAGAAGCAACTTGAGGATAGTGTTAGATTTAGTTGTAGCATTAGAAGACATCTCAGTTAAGGATGCTACTATTTTTCCACAAGTTGGACAGCGATCATGCTACTAAGCTCCAAAAAGACACAGGTTGTTAGTGAATTTTCAGCCTTGTTCAAAATGCATTCAAAATATATTATTTTCTTTGCATAATGAATTTATTAGAGAAGTTTATTTCCAGCAAATTGGAAATGAAATTTCTAGTTCTGAAATTCTTAATTCGAACACTACAGAGTTCCCTTTTAAAAAAAACACAAATACACTTGCAATATTAGTTGCTGGTTTTCTGTGTCATAATGTAAATAAATCATTTTCACTTTCTTCCATCCTTTTATCTCCTAGATTTATGATTCAGAACTTTATTTTTCTTTCTATATGAAAGACTAAGAAAAAAAGTCCTTAAAAACCCAACCTGCTATATCTTTTCTCCCAGCAACTGTCCCATCATCAAAGTCATAAGATAACTAATAACTTTAAACGTTTTTCTTTCTTTCTATATGAAAGACTTTGTATATGTCTACTAATCAGTTCCAAAAATTCCCCTAATTTCTCTCAGTATTATAGTTATAGTATTCTTTTTACTCTGACTTTATCCACTCTTTCGATTGCACTCTTTGTAACACTCAGCTACCAATGAAAGCTATAGAAGGAGCCTCACAAACAAAACTAACCCTAGTTATGATTTCCAATAAATAAATTTTATAATGAAATCAATGCATTCATTTAGTTCAATATTAACCTTACATGTAAAGTATATACAGTAAGCATGACATATGTAACAGACAATATTTTAAAAAGACATGCTTTTTCTTACAATATAATTTCATTATCAAAATAAACCAGTAATCAAACACCAAAATTGAAATTGGCACAATCTAATTAAATACTGTAGTACATCTATATATGTTATTCTTCCCACACCTTTATCCATTAAGTATGTGCGCAACTGTAATATAGTATTGTCCTAAGCTTATTTTCACATCTCACAATATGAATGACAAGTCAAAGGCTGGATAATGTAACTGAGTGCATTGTGAAAAGTGTATGGCTCCACAGTGAGTGCTACGTACTTTGTTTTTTTTATGAATTTTATTACTTGTTATGGATAATGTATATAAATTCACCATTCATTATGAATATTAAAAGAAAGAAAACACAAACTGAGTTGTTGTGAGCTGTGTTCTGGTGTACATTTTAAACCTACAAAGTTGACCAATACCTTGAGCAAGTAAACTTTTTATTATATGGCTGGTAGATTTAAGATGTATTTCTGATCATACTGACTAGAGAGGTATCCAACTAAATGGATGTTCCAATCAGGACAGGTTATATGCTGAACTACAAATCTGAAAAACTCAGGAGAATACTAGCTTTGGTTCCATGATATCAGTTGTTGAATGGGAAGGATATAAGTAATGCATGGGAAGCTTTGAAAAGATGCTTGAATGATGCAGCATCTGAATGTGTCCCTAGAGTTTGAAGAACAAACAGAATGGGAGTAAAGTGGATGTGCAAGCTCATTACACAAGAGCCCATAAGAAGATGATGTGGAAGGAATATCATGAGAATAAGAGTGAGGAGTTATGAAATATATAAAGCTCAGGCCAGAAAAGTTAAGAGTACTGTATAAAAGGCTAAGTTGGAGTATAGAAAGAAACTGGCTGCATAGGCTAAAGGCAACCCAAAAGAATTTTATTGTTATGCTGCAAGTGAAAGAAAGAAAGAATGAATGACTGGAAGAATAACTTTACTGAATGCAGATGGTAACTTAGTATTAGAAGCAGATGAGGTAATTCAAATAATGATTGCTCATTTCACCAAGATCTATCAACCTACAACCTGGTGTATGTAATACAGTGCTACCACCACATTGAATAAAGAGATAGAAGTGCATGTAAAGGACATTCTAGAACTGTTGGATAACCTGGATATCCCAATCTGGCAATTGGGACAGATAGGTTATCAGCATATGTCTTAACTGACTATGCCCTTGATATGTTTGTATAATTTGAGTCTTAGCTGAAGAATGTATAATAATCCATTGTACAATGGTGGTGGCACAAAGATTGATGTGTCTAGCTATCGACCTATCAGTATCTCTGGAGTAACTAAACATTTTAGAGAACTTGCATACAGAAATGGGTATGCAAACAAAATATACTTTAAAATAAATAAATAAAGCTAAGGACAAACTACATTTTTAATTGTGTATGAAAAAATTTTCATGACCACAGCAAAATGCGGACATAAATTTATTGCCAGCATACTAATAAATTATATTACACAAAAAATGTGTTATAAATTTCATATACATTAAATTGCAATATGTTTTTGGCAAAAGTTACAATTTCCTAAGGACAATGTTAAGAAAATAATGTACAGTGCTTACAGAAAACTATGTCCACCCCAAAATGGGATACAGCTCCCGAAGCATAGTACCATGCTTAGCACCAAGTGATACAGGAGTTCTTGAGGCAAAATAGCCAACTACTCCTCCTGAGCAAGGATAAGACCTTGTTTGTTTTCTGGAGGGGAATTTCATGAGAATGTCCCTATTAGATCCCAAACAATTCTATGGGTTCGAGATGTGGGGAGCATGCTGGCCACTCTATTCAATTAATATCCTCAGTCTCCAGAAGTATCCCCACTGTTCGTGTAGGATATGGTGTGGCAATGTCATTATTAAAATTGAATTCATCGCTACAGCACCATTGAAGAATTAAATGTGACGTTGAAAAACTTTGTTGCAATATCATTTCCAAGTCATAGTCCCTTTTTCCAGCACCTGTACCTCGGTGCATCCATTAAGCATAATGCCTCCCCACACCATGACCCCAGCACCACTGTATCTATCCCTTTTGGGAACATTCTCACGATGGTAAGCAGTACCACTTTGATGCTAGATCAAGTATCTTCTAGAATCAGAGGGACTAATAGAACTCATCTGTAAAAAGTACATTAGCCCATTGGTGTCTTGTCCAATGTTTATGGATACAACACCACTGAAAACATGTTCTGCAATCAGCTGTGGATAAAGGGAAGCAAACTACAGGCCTCTGGGCATATAGGCCTACTTATCACAGATGTCTTGCCATAGTTTGTCGAGAGATATCTGTGTACCTGTGCTTGAATGGAGCCAACTTGCAAGCTGATCTGCCGTGGTGCATCAATTACATTTTGCTGTTATAACTAAATATCTGTCTTCATGCTCAGTGGTAGAGTGAGGGCAGCCTCTTAGCAACCGCCTGGAACACATTCCATTGGTTTGAAATGCTGCCCAGAGACTGGATATAATGCTATGTGAGATTCCAAATTCTCTGATAATACCAGTAATTCTGTGGTATTCCTCAAGCTCTCCAATAATTCTTCCCAATGTGATCAAATATCTTGTAATAGAGATATCTTGTAATTTCTCAAAGTCATCTAGATGTCTTTGAGAAATTACAAGATATCCAAATTTGCAACTTTATTTCACCAAACACAATTTGCTTAGCGCTACCTTTTAACCTTTTGAGTGCTACCACGTTTCCTTTGCGTGCAATTCGAAAATGTGAATGAGTACCCACTTTCTACTTGAAATCGTTGGTTATACAAATTGCTACAAGCTGATTGATATTAACTTGCAGTTGTAATCTTCAGAAATAGTGTTTTTAAATACTAGTGTAATAGCTTAAATGTTTATATCTGTGGAGTAATACTTAGTAAAGCAGAACTAAGGAGAAAAAAATAAAGATAGGTTTAATGATTAAAAAACACTGCAACTATTAAAAATGACTAAAAGAGCATGTGATATACTAGAGTATATTTGATTTCTACACACTTTTCCTCCTGTAAGAAAAATATCCTTAATCCTATATCTACACTTATAGATAAAATATATGTTCTTATATAAAAATATAATCTTTCTCAGGTGTTTATAAAATTCCTTGTTCTTGCAGCCTAATATAAAAAGAGAAGGCAGGCAGATTACACTCAGTTTCTTTAGTATGGGAATTCTGCCTAGGTGACCCTGCATTATCTATAGACTGTTCAATCTAGTGGAAACAAAGGATCTGTCTTATGAAATGTTCCTTCAGTGACCAAATCTTAATAAGAATGAATTTATGCCTAGATCATCGATAGGGAAAGTGGTCATCCAAAACAGGAACAATTAAAATTTTATTGTTTGTTTTTAATCTAATATTTACCATTAGGTCATATCATTGCTACTAACCATCAATTCTTTCTAATAGCACAAAAGCATTGGTGTTCAATATTAGTCATTATAGATAATGAAATATTATCATAAACAAATTATTACTAATATTACAGTCTGCATCATCCCAATTCCATTTTATTAAGCAATAATGAACTGCATGCAGGTAGCCCCAGTTTTACATGGGAGATACATTCCAAGAAATCTGCATAAAGCGAATTCAGCATTAAACGGGAGGGGGGAAGGGTATTGTTTTCTTCCCCTTGTCTTCTGACTGCTTTTGTTTATTTATGTTTTTATTTTTATATTATTTTATTTTTTACTTTTCAATGTCTTTTGACTATTTTTATTTACTGATTGATTTTTTTCTAATGTTTATGGACTGAGAGACTAATTTGTTATGATTTGCATGCTGATAATTTTTTTTTTATTTAAATCTTCAATCCGCACTATTAACAATCTTTCCAAATCTCAGATTGTTTGACTCTAAGAATGGCTGATTTTCTTTGTGAAGAAGGGAGTAATGTTTTCACTCACTTGTTAAATTTTATTCTCATCTTTAAAAGATAAAATTTTCAGTTAATTTTAATGAATTTTAAAGGTATAGACAACATTCAAAAAGAACTTCTAGAACAAGGGGGAGAAAACATAACAAATTACCTAAGGGAACTGTTCAACAAAATACTAAAGAAAGGAAATTTACCAAGAGAATGGAGAACAAGTCAGATCATACCCATCCACAAAAAAGGAGATGCCAGATCCTGCACTAACTATACACCTATCAAGCCATTGTTATAAAATATTCATTAGAATTCTTCAAAACAGAGTTAAACTTCAGAGTTAAATATTCCTATGAAGAACAGATGGAAGAAGAGCAAATAGGATTTAGAAATAGCAGAAGCAAAATAGGTGCAATTTTCACATTAAACAGATTAGCAGATCTTATGAGGCAAAAACAAAAAATTCTACTGCTGTTTTATCAACTTCAAACAAGCTTTTAACTCAAATGGCATGACCTCTAGTGGAAAAAAAAATAATAAAAATTACAAATTAATTAAAACATGAGAAAAACATTCTTTCTTATAGATAGTCTTCTTTCAGTAACAATGATGTACTATTTTTAACATTACAATTATTATTTCAATTTAGGATTCTGGATTATCTACAGTCCTGTTTATAGCCGACTCTTAGAGAAAGGTTCCGTGGTAAGAATCTAACATCTTAACAACCACCCCAATCTGAACAATAATGATGGTCTAAAAATCCCAAGCATATGGAAGGCATATATTTTACCCACAGAACCTTTCTCTCTAAGAGTCAACTATAAACAGGACTATAGATAATCCAGAATCCTAAATCAAAATAACAATTGTAATGTTAAAAATAGTACATCATTGTTACTGAAAGAAGGCTATCCATAAGAAAGAATTTTTTTTCATGTTATCTTAAATAGAATTTAGCTTTGATGTAGTTTCTAAATAATTAATTAATGTCTTCTTTTTTTTTTTTTCAATAGAGGTCATGCCAGTAGAATAACCGGTGATCAAATCATTGTTTCTTTAGCTTACTGTGTGTAATGCAACTCAGCTTTGTCTTGTATATTTGTATATACTCCAGATGATCTTAATATGAAGATCAAAACGTCGGGAAATTAAAAGAGTTATTTATAACACGGTTGTAAAGTCCATAATTCCTAAAATGAATGCTGATCACCGTGCAACACTAAAAGAAAGGAACAGTATCAGAAGTATATCAAATCCTCAAATCAGCAATGATTTTGTGCAGAGCAATGTACAGAAAATGGGAGAGGAAAGAAAATGCATAAAAGTGAATCTGCATAAATCAGGGGTCAGGAGTTACCTGTATTACACTTTGTTAGATGCAGTTATATATTATAGGAACATTTGAGAGGTAGCATCAAAAACAATGTAGAAAAGTGTAGTATAAAAATCTACTTTTGTTATTTATTATAAGCACTATGAAACATTTTAATAAACCTTAAATAGTAAAAAAACTTTTTCTCTTCTTAATCTTAATATGAGGAGAGCAACTATTAAGATACTTACTGTATTTGCATTTTTTTTTAATTGTTGACGCCATAAGAGAGAACCAATAGAATTAGTGCCATAGTGTCAACAGATGGACAGATAGATAGCATATAACAATAAAATATAATATTGTCTGTTTTCTAGTAGACTGATTTACCCCCCCCCCCCCCGAAGGTAAATATCAAGCTAATAACATTTCTTTTCTCTCTTTTTTTTTTTTTTTTTGGAGAGATGAACACCAGAAACATACAAAAAAAAAATAAATAAAAAAATAAACAGTATTGTGAGATGCCGTTGTGTGTTTTTGCTACAGATATTCATTACATGAAACTTAGTCAGAAGAATTAAGAAGTATGCATTTTACAGAATGATAAAAAAAAAAGAGCATGAGCATGTTAATCCAGTCCATTCAACTACACATACTCTGTGTACATTAAGTTTTAAAGAAAAAATATAAAGATAACAGGATAGAATATCTTCCACATCTCAAAACCCAGGCTAAACAAACATCAAAAAATTTAAGCTAACAGTGGCTGAAGCATGATGCATGACGGAGAATCTAAGAAATTCTCTCTCTCTCTGTAATTAAGAGAGTACTTTTGTGTCAGACAATTGGGCATTGCAGTACAATAATAATATCAGCATATAGTCATTGTTACATTACTGATCTTAGCAGCCAAAACATGTGTTCACAACACTTTCTGTAATCACACAATTTTTCTTCTCTCAGAGACTTGCACCTCTCTGTCTCATTGAGTTTTAGCAACAATGGTCACATGTCCCCGAAATCATGTAAAATGTTTCTTTATTCTCTACTTCCAATGAAAAAAAAAAGAAGCATTTCGAAAGCAATCAATAAGCATGGATGAGGACTTATCTGTATTAAAACCTATATTAAACTAAAAGAACCTTTTGAGAAGTTTTCCATGTCTAAGAATCATACAAAATACTATCATTTTATAGTTTTAGTTAAGCAAATCCTTAATGCAAAAAAACAATAAAATAAAATAAAATAAAATCAGCTTCTTAGAAACTAACTGCTGTACACAACTATCAACATAACCGGATGCAAAGCATGCAAAATTTTACATCCTTTTCCTTCAACAGTTTTTTTTATTTTAATTTTTTTTTTTTTAGTTTAAAAAATGAGAGAATACAGGTAACCCCCCATATAACACGGCATTCCTGCAACACGGTTTCGCTCTAACATGGTTCGAGAATTTGAGACAATCCCCGTATAACACAGCATTCCTACAACACATTCGAGAATTGAGGAAATCCCTGTACAACATGGCATTTTTACAACACTTTCTTGCTCTAACATGGTTCGAGAATTGGGGAAATCCCCATACAACACAGGATGTGATGAGAACTTTTAAGAGCAAGCACCATCTCATTCAATATTTTTCATTCAAGCGTGTATGTCATGTCAGATTTGCGTATAGAATTTTAAATTCATTTTGTTAATGGAGTATTAAACATATTTTAAGACTTTCACTGTTTTCTTCTTTGTACTATTCAATAATACATACAAAGAATAGTACAAAGAAGAAAACAGTGAAAGTCTTGCATTATTATTGTACCTTTTTTTTTAAAGAAGTGTTAAATATTTTTTTTTCTGAATTAATTTGTAGTCCTGAACAATGTCGGCCAGAAGCGTAAAAAAGTACCTCTCAAAAGACATTTCATCTCACTAGAATTAAAAATACAGATTTTGGATCATCTTAAAAAGGGGGGAAAAGTATCATATGTTGCAAAAACCTTAGATTTAAATGAAGCAACAATCCGGACCATACAGAAAAATGAACAGAAAATTAGAGTTTCCGTTGCTGCAGGTTGTTCTATCTCCACAAACATGACAGCTCATCCCAGAGCACCAACACTTGAAAAAATGGAAAAGCGTTTAGTATTTAGATTGAGGACTGCTCAAAAAACGGATCCCACTGGACACCAATATTATTAAATATAAAGCTTTAAAAATTTACAACTACTTAAAAGAAAATGGAGAATCTGCTATTAATCCCGGCTTTGTTGCTAGCAAAGGTTGGTTCAGCGTTTTAGAAAACACTTTTCATTACAAAACATAAAAATAAGGGGAAAGTGCATCAGTTGATAATGAAACTGCCAAAACTTATCCAAAGGAATTGCAAAAAAAATATTGAACAGGGTGGATATCCAACAGATCAGGTTTGTAACACCGACAAGATGAGCGATTGGTGGAAAAAAATGCCCAAGAAAACATTTATTTAAAAAAATGAAAAAGTTGCATCAGGTTTTGAAGTAGCAAAAGACCGTGTAACATTACTTATGTGCAGTAACGCTTTAGGCAATCACATGGTAAAACCCATGCTAATTTATAAATCCCTCAATCCTCGTGCAATGAAAAACCTAAATAAGAGTGCTTTACAAGTATATTAGACAGCAAATAAGAAAGCTTGGGTAACTACCGATTTATTTAAAAAATGGTTTCTAAATTGTTTTGTACCAAGTGTGGAAAACTACTTAAAGCAGAAAAATCTAAATTTCAAAGCTCTACTGATATTGAATAATGCACCCAGCCATCCGAAAGATTTAAATCACCCAAATGTCAAAACAATTTTCTTACCACCAAATACAAGTTCATTACTTCAACCGTTAGATCCTGGTTGAAGTAATATATCAACCATTTCCTGATGCAATTAATAGAATTACATCAGGAAATCATTGCAATGGTTTTTGAATAAAGTCGATGACAAATCTATCGAAGTCATGGAAACATGGAAACTTTTTTACAATTTTGGACTGTATTAATCTCATAACTTCATCCTTCAAAGAAATAAAATGCCTGTTGGAAAAATATATGGCCAGAGTCAGTTCAAAGCGAAAATCTAATCGAGCCAGCAGAAAACAGAATGGATGCAATAATAGAACTTGCTAAGTCTCTAGGAGGGGAAGGTTTTGATGATATGAATGTCGAAGATATTCAAGAATTACTGGTGGAAGAAGAGACTGATGAAGCAAATTTGGTGGAAATGGCATTTGGGATAAACCAAATTAATTCAGAGGGTGATAGCACAGATGGAAATGATGTTAAACATTTTACTCTAAAAAGCATAAAGAAAGGCCTATACTTAGCCAAACAATTGGAGTTATATTTTCTAAATGAAGATCCTTCCACTGAAAGAAGCACAAAATTTAGCCCCCATACAACGAAATTTATAAAGATCTCTCAGCTAAAAGCAAACAATTGAAAATAACAGTTTTTTGCAAAAAGTAGAGCATAGAACTATTCCTTGACGAGTCTATGGACTCCCTGGAGGTGTCACATAATAATAAAACTCAAGATGCTGCTGAAGAAAGCTCAGAAGATGAGGATATTTTGGCAGAAAGAAAACGTCCTCATTTAATGGTGCTTAGTAGTGATGAAGAAGAAAACATTACGTAATTATGTAACATTAAGTAAACATTATGTAATAATATTAATATGTAATACTTTTGATCAATTATTGTTTTAATAAATATACATTTATCTTAGTTATAAAAAGAAAATAGCATAAATTTTTTAACTTTTGGAACCTAACCCTATTTTGTACCTGTTCTTTGTTTCGTATAATACGAATTCGCATAACAGCATTTTTTAGGAACCTAACGACTGTGTTACACAGGGGTTACCTGTGATTCATAGTTCTCATCATTTCATATGCTACAGAATTTGTAATTTTTGCTGTTGCACCTAATTGAGGGGTAAGCATGACTCTTCATTTGAAGAGTTATTTTTTCTTATATTTTTAGTATTATTAATATATTACAGTGAAGTTTCAACGTAAGTTACTTTATCTTATTCAAAACCCATATCTTCTTTTAAATATAAAATCTAGAATATATCAACCAAGAAATTACCTCATTATTTAAATGCGTTAGTCCTGCCAAGGGAGGACTGTTCTCCCATTTACAAGCAATTTGTAATGTTTCAGCTGTCTTCTGTTGAACACTTTTGGTATCATCTAGTAAAGTTATCTCATAAAATTCCTGAATATCTAAGAAATAAAAAAAAATTTAATTCAACTAAAAATAAATAACTGAGATTCATATATTAGTTTAAAAATAAATTAACAAAAAAGATTTCTTTGTTGTGAAACCACACAAACTTCTCTTTTCTTCACTCCCAACCTATAAAAGAACATAACTAAAATATAGATTGTTTTAAACTACAAACTATTAAATGTAATTTTCAAAATATGTAACATTCGTGAAGAATGTAGATTATTATTGAAATAGAGAGCCAAAAGGCTTCACTTCGGTGAAGCAAAATTATTCATATAATTTTGCATCGCCAAAGTGAAGCCTTTTGGCTCTCTATTTCAGTAATTCTTGGTGCGTTTTGTGATATGATACCTCTTGGCAATTCGTATGGTAAAGTATAACCTCTGCATCACTACAACCTGGGTATTTACATTTTGGGTCACTGTTGAGACTTCAACAAAGGTCGAAACTGGTCTAGGTAGTGACCCCCCCCCATAATATATAACATCATACATGTCCGCTAGGAGATGTTTTTTACATTATGGGAAATACTAAGAGTAGTGATCAGAGCTTACTCTACCTTTACTACGAGTTGCCCATGTCATTAAAGGTTTGCTTATTCTTGGATCCACCGAAACTTTTATAGTTGCTATATTCGGCACGAAACTCTTGTAGTTTCTTTATTCTGCTTTGAAATAATGTTGGATTCAATATCCACTTAATTTGAATAGTAGATTATTATTATTATTATTATCAACATTTGACCTCCATGGAGTTAGAGACTCATAGTGGAGGTACTCACTATTGCATACACTGCTCATCCAACCAAGTTTTAAACTGACTCAATGTGTCCGCATCCACAACACACTCGGGCAATGCATTCCGCTCACCAACCACCCTCCATGCAAAAACCCTGCTTCTCACTCCTTTGCACACCTTCCTTATACTGTTTCCAGCAATAGCCTCTTGTTCTACTCCCCTCTACCATTCTATGAAAAAATCTCTTCCATGTCTACCCTGACCAGCTTATATGTCTCAATCATATTCTCCCCCCACTCTTCCCTCCTATTCACGAGGCTCTGCAACTTACATTCTCTCAATCTGTCCTCGTACTCCACATTCCAAAGACCAGTGACTACCTTTGTGAATCTTCTCTGTACCCTTTCCAACATATCCTCGTCACCAGGAAAACCTGGCGACCAAATCTGTGCACAATAATCCATATGAGACCTGATCAAGGCCTTATACAATGGAATGATAACCTCTCTATTTCTGCATGTCAAGGTTCTCTGCATCATTGCCATTATTCAATGTGATGTCTTCACAACTTGTGCAATGTGGCCCCTGAATTTCAGGTCCTTGTCCACCATCACTCCTAGATCTCTCATCTCCTCTACTTCTGTTAAAGTTTCCCCACCAAGTGTATACTTTGCATCCAATCGTTGCTTAATCTCAAAACCTTACACTTGGCAATATTGAACTTATAGTTCCACTTACCTGCCCATTCATGCAATCTATTCAAGTCCTCTTATAAGGCATTAACATCAGTCTGACTGTGTTGCTCTCCCCAGTTTTGCATCATCCGCAAACAGCTGGATATCACTAGTTAAACCCGACCCATTAACATACAAATTGAACAACAATGGCCCCAAAACTGACCCCTGCAGCACACCACTGGTGACCTTTCTCTTTGGAGATCCTGCACCCCCATATACAACTTTCCGATACCTATCTGACAGCCAGTCACTGATCCAACACAAAAGTCTGTTATCCAATCCCATCTGTTTCAATTTATTTAAGAGCTTTTCATGTGGCAGTCTATCAAAAGCCTTTGCAAAATCCAAGTACACAACTGTATATGCATCTCCTCTGTCTAAGGTATTTGTCACTTTGTTATAATACATAAGTTAGTGAAACATGACTTCCCCTTAACAAACCCATGCTGATAACCACAGAGAATACTGCTGTTATGAACCCATTTCTATATCCTACTTCTCACTAATCTCTCCAGGACCTTCACCACAACTCCAGATATACAGACCAGCCTATAATTTGAAGCTACAGCCTTATCACTGCCTTTATGCAGTGGAACAATTTTACCTTCCTTCCACTCCCTTGGAACCTGTACTGTTGCAAAACTCTTATTAAACAGGCATGCCAATGCTACTGCCAGTTCCCTGGAACATTCCCTTAAGATGCATGGTGATATGTCATCAAATCCTATCGCCTTATTAACATCAAAGTTATTTATTTCCTCAAATATCTCCTGCTCACTCACAATTAAGCTATCCTCTCCTATGTCCTCTACACTTAAGTTTCTCATAATTCCACCCTGATCAGGATGAACACATTTATAAATTGATCACTGAATACCTCAACAATGTCTTCTGCAGCAGTTACTATTCTACCACTTTCATCCTTCAATTTCATCTTTCCATGATCATTCGTCCTTCTACTTGCCACATATCTAAAAAACTCTCTAGAGTTTTTCTTAGCCTGATTTGCCAATTTCTGCTCATACTCTACTTTTGTTTTCCTTACTAACTGAGTCACTCTTCTGGCTTGTTCTTTATATTCTTCATGTGACTGATTATCATTATTCATTTTGTACTTCCTCCAAAGTACTTTCTTTTTACAGATTTCATGCTTAAACTCCACATTCATCCATTTTACACCTACCTCATTCAGCCTTTTGGCCTTTGGGATACATTCATACATTGATGCTGTTATGTATTTATTTGTAATTATTCCTCAAGTGTACATTTATTTCCTTACCATGTCCTTCAACATGGTAAGGAAATAAATGCCATGCAGCATTTATTTCCTTACCGTTCCATGTTATAACTTGAAGTTGTCTCCTAAACTTGATTAATACAAAACCTTTCTGCGCCCTGAGAAAGAGTCCTTGTTGCTGTTAGGAGGAGTGGGGTGGCACATTGCGGAAGTTGTTACTAAGAGTGCTCCAAAAAGATTAGCTTATTTTTTGTTAAAAAAAAAATACTGATAGTGCTTTATAAATTGTGTTTCATTTAGTTTATATTTAGTAAGCTAAATATCTAAACTAAACTAAACCTAGCATTTCAAGTATTGTATATAGCATGCAGTTGACTGTTCGCAACAAGTCTTATTTGTTTGTGCTGCTCATAAGTTGTTTTTTTAAAAAAAAAAAAAATTAACATTATATGAGTGTTTTTATTAATTATTAAAAGAGTGTTTAACATATTTTTTAAGGAAATTACCAACATATTTGTTAATAAATAATCTTATTTACTTATTATCTTATATTTTGCCAAAGTCAAATTAGCATCATTAGGGTAAAATACTTTTGTATTAGACACGTGCACAGGCACACTTCAGTAACAAAGATGAAGAAACCAGAGAGATACAGGAGACGTCAAGTTCTACAGTTATGCCATCAGTTGGGAGTTCTTAGTCTTTGGGCTGACTGTCAGCAGATTAGGGTTTTCCCCATATGGGGGGGGGGGGAGTCTGATAAAACCATATTTATGTTGGGATAGTTGGTAAGAGCTGCAGCTGATGCCAGGAAAAGACTTTTGAACTTGAATTTTTGAGTTCTTAGAGTTTCAATTTCGAGAAGCTTTTCCTGGAATCAGCTGAAGCTCTTACCAACTCTCTTATAAAGAATAGTGTATCCATTCTCTTTATCCACCTCAGCATTATTACAAAATAAGAGCAAATTACTCAGACATGACCTTCCTTTACTAAACCCATGCCATTCCTTGCAAAATATATCTTGTTCTTCAATCCATTTTCGTATGCGATTCTTAACAACTTTTCTAAAAACTCTGCAATCACTCGAGATACAGACAGGTCGATAGTTAGACACACCAGTCTTTGCATCACATTTGTGCAATGGATATCAGCATCTAACAGATATCTAATCTATTGTACAAGTTCTGTTCAAACTCTAATTTTGCTTTCTTATAATACTTTAATTTTCTGGCCTGCGCTTTATATATTTCATTACTCCTCTCACCTTATTCTCATGATATGCCTTCAACATTATCCTCTTCTTCCCACCCTAGCTGTCCATTACTCTAGGGGCACATTCAGATAGTGAGTCTGAGCAATTTGCTCTTATTTTGTAATATTTAAGAATCTTTTCAAAGATTCCCATGTGCTACTGATATCAATCCTGTTCAGTATTCCCAATACCATGGGAATCAAAGAATTCTTCTGAAATTGTCATGACTTACAGCTTTGTAGTTCATCATATAACCTGCCCTAATTAGAAAGTTCAGATCAGTATGACACAATCACTTCAAGTAGCAAAACAGTCACATCCTTAACTGAGATCCCCCCCTTTGACAGTATCATCAAATCTAATAAGACCTCAAGTTGCTCCTTTCACATACTGCTTGAGAAAGTTGTCTCACAGCATCTCATTCTTCTTCTGCAGCTTCTCCCACATCTTTCACATCCTCCTGTTTTGGGCTGTCACTACATCCAAGTTCTTCATCCTCAAGTCCTCTTCTACCAGCTCCCTCCATCTCTTCTTTGGCCGCCCACGCTTCCTCCTTCCTTGCAAATCCATCTGCATGACCCTTCTTCCCACATATTCATTCTCCCTCCTCATCACATGACCAAACCATCTCAATCTTGCCTCCTGTATCTTCGCTCCTAAGTTCGTAACTTTCACTGTTCCCATTACATAGTCATTTCTCAGATGATCCTTTCTGGTCACACCGCACATCCACCTAAGCATTCTCATCTCTGCTACTTCCATCCTGCTGATGTTATTTTTCCTCAGGGCCACAGTTTCTATAGCATACGTCATAGCTGGCCTCACTACGTCCTATAGATTTTGCCTTTCAGATTGATCGGCACCCTCTTATCACGTAACACTCCAGCCATCTCCCTCCAGTTCCTGCAACCTGCTTGTATCCTGCATCCCACTTCCTTCTCAGCTCCTCCATCTTCTTCTACTGTTGAACCTAAATATCTAAAGTCCTTCACCTGCCTGATGTCATTTCTTACCAGCTCCAGATCTGTCTCCTGGCCGCCGCCCACTGTGCAACACATATACTCTGTCTTACTTCTGCTCAGTCTCATACCACTCTCTTCCAGTACTTTTCTCCATCTTTCCAGTTTAGTTCCCGCTTCTTCTCTTGAATCTGCACACAGCAAGATGCAGATTCATCTTGCTGTGTGCAGATTCAAGATACAACATCATTGTCCAAAGCGCATCTTCTCTCACAGCATCTCAATAAATTCTTTTATTCTTATCATGATCTTTCTTCTCTATCCAATCAATGATTTGAATAATTCAAGTCACTCGATGATTACTCGCTTAGCATCCATTAAGGGCAATGCATTTCATCAGCAGCAGCAGCTGAGCCACCAGGCCTGTATTCGTAACCTAATTTAACAGCATTACAACACCAAACCAACTAAATAAAAAAAAAAAAAGTTTTCTGCAGCAATGAGTATCTAGCTGAATTCATCTAAAGTATAAAATTATAATACCTATAAGCTTGTCTATTAGATTTACACCAGGCCTATAGCAATATCCCATCATATATTTCATCCTGTTGGTCTCAACTTGACAGCCTCAAACACACTACTACATGAGTCATTATTACCATTATTTCTTTCATGCATTTCTACTCTAATTGGACACAAGTCAACTGTTATCAATTGTAGTGCCTCCCTCTCCTTCCTCTCTTGTTCTTCCTAAATATGCTATACACTTTATACTTGATTCTAGTTACTGCACCCAATTCCGAGAGTTAGGTTCCACGAATGGCTATGGTTTTAGCCACAACGTATTCACCACAGCA
Source organism: Typopeltis vanoorti (assembly GCF_054136105.1). Lineage (NCBI taxonomy): Eukaryota > Metazoa > Arthropoda > Arachnida > Uropygi > Thelyphonidae > Typopeltis > Typopeltis vanoorti. The sequence goes on along the minus strand of NC_143561.1, from coordinate 36,814,288 downwards.
ACAAACTCAACCACTTTTTTCTAATGCTCCTGGCATTTGTGTACAAACATAATTTGTACAAACAAACATAACCTCCAGACATTTTTTTTTCTGAAATTTTTCCTTCACTGCTAAAGCAGCTGATGATGGAGTTGAATTTAAAGTTACAGCATCCTCAGACTTGGAATCACTAACTTTCGCTGAATTTTATTTATTTATTTTATTATATATATGTTCAACTAACTCCATGATTATCTTCGTTAATGTACATTTGATAGTTTTATTAAAAATTAGAGCCTCCATAGCACAATTGGAAGAACGACGGTACATTGCACCCTTCGATTGGAATAGGCCTAAATTCGATTCTCATCGTGATGGGAGGAATCTTTATGTGGACTTTTTCAATCGAAGGTGAGTTAACCGATCTCATACGGAGGTAGCAGGGTTTTTTCTCCCAGAAACTTTTTCATCCTGCATACAGACAAATCGGCCCTTCAGAACACATGCAATTTACAAACAAAAAATATTAGTTGTGGTGGTGGGCAGTAGATGATGTTGATGAAGATGACTGGTAGTAGAAGTTCAGTATAGTGATGGAGACGGTTGTATAGTAGGTGTCCTCCTACGATGATTCTTCAGACTCCTTGGAGGTGTCACGAATAATAATATGTTTGTCATTTCTTTATATGAGCTATCAGTGCATCTAAGTTCACTGCTTAAAAAGGCATTTTGATTTGCTAGTTCATCAATCATGAAGTTTAGTAATACACAAATTCACATTTTTGCAACAATGCTTCTACAGTAACTTTTATTGATTGAATGCTAATACTATGAGAGCAATTCAAGTTCATTGATTTACTTTGGTAGAATGGATAAGAGCAGCAAGTTTCTGGGGGGGGGGGGGGGACTAAAAGCTGTGTACAGGTGCTACTTTTTTTTCAATGTACCCTGGATATGCCGGTCTGGTTGGCCAAGTGGTTAGCATATCTGCTCTCCAGCCAAAACACTGTGGGATCAAATCCCGCATAGGCATGGATGTTTGCGATTGTTTGTGAAAATACTAGTGTGGTGGTGGGCAGTAGATGCCATTGGTGGAGGAGGAGAGTTGTAGAGTAGGTACCCTCCCTCGATGAGTCTTTGGACTCCCTGGAGGTGTTATGTAATAATAATTTATTCAAAAAGAGAATCTCTATATGTGGTAGAATGAGCCACATGTAACATTAATCTACTGCAATCCAGGAGTTCAGATTAGCATTTTTGCCTGCTGCATTTCTGTCCTAGGCTAGTTTTCTTCTCATTAGACAACCTGGTAACTCCAAGTTCCCTCAAAGTAACCATATTGATGCCATGCTTAGTGCAGACATCCAACTGACACGGAATTGTTGCAAAAGTACTCCAGTCCTCAAACCATCTGCCAGTTCAATACTTCAAGAAGCTGAATTACAGGAGATTGTCACATCTCTCGGCTCAATGGCTATAGCCTATATAAAATAGATGAAATATTACATGCAACCTCCTCATCCTTCCTGTAACCAATACACAGGATCATAGCAAAATCATTCCCATTTCATATGTTAAGGGGTACATCAGAAAAAACAGCCAAAATTCTCTGCAAATATGATCTCCATTATGCCTGCAAACATTTCATTCAGCTAGCTACCTTTATACATTCTCCTAAAGATCAATTCAGAACATGCTGGAGCATATAAAGTTCCTCATGCCTGCAGCAGACAGCCTACTTTGAATAAACTGGTAGATCAGTTAACATTTACATTGAGAACACAAATTACATCCACAATCATCTGTATGGCAAGTCAGGATTGGCAAACCATACTCTGGATACTCTTTCAAATAGGATCAGATGGGAGGAAAATATTTATATTACATAGATCTCAGAGACTATTTTTAGAATGAACATCAGCTATGAGGCACTAATAGCATGACTTCTTGGGGGATGGTTATTTTATGGTTATTCAACCCATAGAGGGGACCATGCAAGGATATTAGTTCTGTTTTCAGTTACAATTTTAACTGTCTTCCACAATTACTTAGTTCAGTGCTGTGTGCCTGGTCCAGTTATAATTTTGCTCTGATGCTAGGCAGAAAACCAGTGAAATATTAGGGAGTTTAATAAACGTGTTCTTCCTCTCTTAGTGTTGTTTATACCATGAGACATTATGAATAATCAATGACACCTAAGTCTTTCTATATGTATTTTTCATATCTGGTAGGATATGAAATGCCCTGTACTTGTGACTTGGCTTACTATTGACATCCACCTTGAAGAACATAATACATGTGGTGCCATTGTTACAGCAAGTTGGGACTATCAGACTATGCCTTTGACATCCCTTCACATAGGATTAGATGGAAGAAAAGAAAAATGCTATGCAAAAGTCATTAGAAGTCAGACTATTTTTGAAATCAGCAGCAGCTTCAGAGCATTCCCCAAACCTCAACAAATGTGGCTGTATCAATTTATCAACAATCTGGGAGACAGTCATTTTAAAATTGAATTAATACTTGTTAAGCTCTCTCTCTCTCTCGCTGTATCCAACAATAGCTGGTGCCAATTAGGACTTTAGTTCTTTGTGTTGTCTGTTACAGTTTTAAACAGTTCCAACAACTAATTGTTATTTGTGTACTGTGACAAATTGTTTGTGCTCTGAAAATGCACAAGTAAAAAACAAGCAAAATATCAGTAATTAAGTAAATAATATTATTTATTTTCTTCTTAGTGTCTTATGTTGTGAATTAAATCATAATAAAAACTCAACATGAACTGCCAATACATAAGCCTTTCTACTTGATAGTAAAGTAAACTGTTTGTTAGTTATAACAAAAAAAATAAAGGATGAGTAGTCACAGTAAACCAGCATGCAACAGCCTATAAAATTTTGATTGCTACAATTTTACAATGAATGATGCTATTTGATACTGATGGCTTTTTTTCCCTCCCATACACAAAAGATTGCAAACCAATAATACATTAGTACCATGGGTAGGCTAAGTTTCTTTTTTTTTTTAATTTAATTTTATTATTTTAACTTAATCTAGAAATCTGCTCCAAAGACAAAATCTATAACTTTTCAAGCTACTTTAATTTCAGGTAAGCAGAGCAGTAGTCGTACATCAGGCGACAAAAATTCATCTCCCACCTAAAGACATTCACAAATCATCTATGCCCATGGTGAGATTCAAACCCATAGCCTGTTTGGAGAGTGGGTATATTAACCTTGCTGGCAACATTTAATAAAGATCCAATATCATAGACAAGACAAACATGTTCTTCTACTGAAGAGAGATAAATCTGGGAAGAAAACTGTAACTGAGATAAGTAATGAAACAGCAAGAAATTGTGCGCTGACAACAGAATGCAAAGGAGTAGAGGAAACATACATAGAACACAAAAAAGAGACAGCACAAACGATGAACAGCTAATGTGCACAAATTGCTTAGTCACATGTCTAGTATGCAAAAGGCAGACTCTGGACTGAATCATATGAGAGAGAGAGACACCCATAAAAACTGCTAATTCAAGAAATACAGTATAATATATAGTATTTCTTAATCAGAAGTTTAATTAAAATTATGAAGTGTGCATCATTGAAAAGTTAATTCTTTATCCATAAGGCAAAAAATTGTAAATTGTTATGTGATGATTTGTTTCCTAATGAAAATAAAGTACTTTAGATACCCTTGATATTCAAACAGCAAAAAGAACTGTATAAAACAAATTAATTTATTTTAAAAAAAATTCTATATATTTTCTGCTAGCAAGAAAAACAGGTAAGGGCTTCAATATGAAAACTTGTCCATCTGATCATATTCATATTGAATATGATCAGATGGACCGGCCACCACCTCACTCTGCCATCTACGTTGGTGACTTCAACTCTCATCACACATGTGGAGCTATTCCTCTAACAACCAGGGATGGCAATAATCTTGTTAACAGGATGGATACATATAACATGTATTTGGTTTACGATGACAAGCAGGAAGGCACTCTCCACTCAGCCAGATGGAACAGAACCTACACCCCAGATCTGTGCATAGTCTCTAAAGACTCCGAAGACCATCCTCTGCCAACAACCAGAACCATCCTCAACAGATTCCCTAATAGTCAGCATTGCCCTACTCTAATAGAGATAGGCACATCAATCCCAGTCATCAGAGGAACACCAATCGCTAGTTGGAATCTTCGCAGATCCAACTGGAATGCATTTGAGAAACAAATCGAGAGAACCATTATAGCAATTCCACCCACCCCTAACTGCTATCCCAGATTTGTTAAACTAATCAAAACTGCAGCCAAAGCCTATTTCTAGAGGCTACAGAAAACAACACATCCCATGCTGGAGTAGGGAAACTGAGGAACTTTTAGCCAAATATGAAGAGACTGAAGACCCAACTGTTGCTAAGGTGCCCATAGCAATGCTGGATAAAAACTATCCATGAACTTGATTTCATCACATCTAGCCAGAAAAGCTGGTCACTTCTGAGAAAATTAGTTGGAGCAGAACCAACATCACACAAAACAACAGAGATAACTCCTGATTAAATGGCTAATCACTGATTGAAAACCTCCAAGATATGTCCCAGCTCTATCAGGAAAATTACTGTGCAATCTTCCATCAGACAAATCCTGAAGACCGGTCCCAAGCTTCCTGAACTTGTACACCCAGTATCTTGGGAAGAGGTACAGTAAGCCTTAAAACTAACCAAGAATGGCAAGGCTGCAGGAGTGGATGGTATACTCCCTGAGTTTCTAAAACATCTCAGCCAACGAGCTCAAATATGGCTAGCTGCCCTTTTCTCAAAAATTATAATGACTGGAAAACTACCAAATCTGTGGTGGGAAGCCAAAATAATTGCCATGCCCAAACCAGGGAAAGATCCAAATGATGTCAAAAATCTATGGCCTATCTCCTTGCTTCGCTCCACCTTTAAGCTGTTTGAAAAAATTCTCATTAAAAGAATTTCACCACTTGTCGAAAGAGCATTCCTGACTGAACAAGCTGGCTTCAGGCCGGGGAAGAAGTTGCTGTGACCAGGTCCTGGCCCTGACATCACAGATTGAAGCAGGCTTCCAGAAGAAACTTAAATCCTGAGCCACTTTCATTGACCTAACATCACCTTATAACACAGTCTGGATCATGGGCCTCCCTCTAAAGTTAGGAAATATTATAAGGTGCTAAAAAAACTTTCCAGCTTTTTGAATCCATTCTCTCCAACAGAAAGATCCAGGTCCTTATTGGTGCAAAAAAAGAGTAAGCCCAGATTCCTTCACAAGAGTATCCCACAGGGCTCTGTCTTAGCCCTTCTACTCTTTAACATCTACATGTATGACTTACCACATACCAGCTCAAGCAAGTATACAGGGTGCTTCAAAATTCTACATAAAAACTTTGAGGAAAGGTAGAGAACATCAAAATCAACCATATTCACATAGGAAAGCATGACTAAAAACACCATCGGAAGTACTAACAGGGACACAAAGATACAGAAATAACACAAGGCAGTAAGTAGTGTTAAAAACTTTATTAGACGTAACTGAACAGTTCAATAGTTGTCGAATACATAATATGATTTCACATCAGGTGCTCAAAGTTATGACCATTAGCAGTGATGCATGCCTGACACCAACAATGCATTGCTGCACATTTTTGAAAATACCTGGAGTTTCCTAGATATTAGCAGTGGCGATGGAGATTCTTGCCACGAGGTCCATGTCAGAGGCAACAGGCATTTCGTACACTATGGCTTTAAGGGTCACTCCCCCCCCACACACAGAAAGAAATCAATGCTTGATAAATCAGGTGAGCGTGGGGGCCATGCACCACGCCTAATCCATCGAGCCCAAAGGACCTATCCAAATACTGAAGCACAGAAATGCCAAAATGAGCTGGAGCCCCCATCGTGTTGGAACCACATCTGCCGATACAGGTATGGGCCGACTAAACAGTCAGCGATGATACCTGCCCATACATTAATGGCAAAGCATTGTTGTGCAGCATGTGATCGCACAGCGTGTGGTTCTCATTGGCCCCCACATGAGCATTGTAGTTATTGAAGACCCCTTTGTGGATAAATGAAGCTTCATTCGTGAACAAAAGACAAGTTGAAAAATCTGGGTCTATGGCACTTTCCTGCAGAAACCACTGCACGAATTCCACATGTCAAGAATAATCTTTGGCCATCGGTAACTGGACCTGTTGCAGATGAAATGGATGCAAGGACTCAAGAGTGCAAAATGCGCAATACACTGGATTGAGATACTCCTATAGCAGAGGCAATGGCACATGTGCTTGTCTTTGGATTATTGTCCATCGCATGCAACAACTCCTCTTCCATGGTGGGATTTCAAGTCGATCGTGATCACCCACTATCATGCCTGCGATCCCTGAATGATCCATAGTCACACAAATTCTGATGCAAATGCGCAAACATTTGGTGATGCGGTACATGTCTGTTTGGGTACCTTTCATGATACATTCGTACAGCAGCTCGTTCATTACTGTCGGCTAACCTGTAAACGAGGTGCATGTCTGCCATCTCAGCGTTCGCAAAATGACACGTTCTTCGTACAACGTCGAAAGCTTGAATGAGGAAGCCCCAATTGGTCACCTGGAGCACTAGCAAACAGCGCCACCTATTACTTTCGGGATGGATTTCCAGTCATGCTTTCATATGTGAATATGGTTGATTTTCATGTTTTCTACCTCCTCTCAAAGTTTGGACGTGGAATTTTGAACCACCCTGTATGTACACCGATGACCTAGCAATCCTACATCAACATCAATCTGTCTCCTTTGCCAACCTAGAATCAACCTTGAACATCCTGGAAGAGTACTTCAAGCAGTGGTACTTGAAGCCAAATCCAACAAAAACTGTGTCCACAGTATTTCACCTGAACAACGCAGAGGCAAATCGACACCTCAACCTTTCTTTCTGTGGAAAAATGGTAGAACACAAGCCTCACCCAAAATACCTTGGCGTGAAGAAGTCTAACCAATAAAGGGCACATCATCATCAACCTGTCCAACAAAATTAAAACAAGAAACAATATAATTTCCAGGCTTTCTGGAACGACCTAGGGTTGTGGTGCAGAAGTCCTAAGGTCATCTGCACTAGCCCTCACATTCACTGCAGCAGAATACTGCCCCCCTGCCTGGGAAAGAAGTGCACATGCTAACATTATAGACACCCATCTACCATGTGCACAATTAGTGGGACAGTAAGAAGCATCCCCTCTCTTCTAGCTGCCTGTCTTATCTAACATTGCTCCACCGAACATACGGAGAAGAACGACGTCGATTAAAGAATTTAATAAAGTGACGAGCAACCCATTCCTACCCCTGCACTAGGCTCTCATAAATCCACCTAGTCTTCACCTAAAATCTAGAAAGCCTTTCTGGTCCACTTCAGCCCCACCATCAACACTAACATGTGGAGAGAATGCTGGTCCAACAAACGGCTTCCTGGTAGAAGATCCCTGTGCTCTGCAGCCTGGTTTTACTCTTCCTAGGAAGTTTTGGTCATGTATCAACAGGATCAGAACTAATAGGGCAGATGTTGCTACCTATTACATAAATGGAGGTTGTCAGACCACCCTTATTGTGATAAGGTTCTCCCATGGCATAGACGATTATTCATATTGTGAACAACTGCCCAAGATGCCAATTTCATAGTGGTGGCCTTCAGGACATCCACAAGATGACTGATGAGGCCCTGGATTGGCTTTCCAGATTGGACATTGACCTGTAGATATTTTGTATTCCTTTTGCCGTAAGAATAAATAAATAAATAAATAAATATGAAAACTCATGAGTACTGCAGTAATGCATTAACATGTTTACTACTGAACCAAAACTTAAAAAGAATATGCCTTTTAAGATTTAACAAGATTCACATGCTTCAGTTAAAATAATAAGTAATGACCGTCTAACAATCAAGCAGAAGAGATTTCAAACTAACTATAAGAATCACATTTCAAGAATACAAAATATGAATCAAATGCAAAATTGCTAAAAATGAGAGAACTTCAATCAATTACTTTAGAAAGCAGAAACATAAAATTAAACATGAACAATATAGAACTATACAGTATAAAAATACTAGCTAAAATCTAAAGTTCCAATATAAAATAAACTACTATAAATATATTAAAAGTACATTCAAAAGTTAACTAAAATGAAAACATTCTGCAGACAATGGCTCAGTTTCATCTATGGTTAGCCATGCTACACAAAAATCAATTTAAATAGCACACATGTCTGGATGGGTTTGTTTTAGAATGAAAGAAAATCATACTTCTTATCAGGAAATGAAAGTTATGATCATTTTAATAAGGATAACTGTTTTGCAAAAATAAAGTTACTCAGCAATTACACCAAAATTGATTCTCAGTTCTTTACAGCAGAAGGAAGTGGGAATGATTCCATGGTGAATGGAATGGAAAGAGATGGGAGGAGATGAAAATGTTCACTTTCAACCAAAATTCCACCTAAACAGAAAGTGACCACATACTAATCTTCTATCCCCCCCACACACAACAGTATTATATTCCTCATAAGTCACAGTAGCAGTTTTGTATTCTGAAATATTCCAAATCCTCTAGCACTAATATTCTATGGTGAACCTTCAGCTTTAAAAAGTAGTTCATATTTCAGAACCTCCCATTTTGAAAGTAATAAAAGTTACTATAACAGCACACTTATAATTTGTACATGCTGCTAATATATTACTGTCATATACTCTGTGTGTGTGTGCGTGCAGACAAATTAACGTTGTCATAAGGTTTATAAATGGGCAAAGAGAGGAGAAATGCCAACAGAAAGAAAAAGATAAAAAAGTAATTATGATATGAAAATTCTAACTACACAAAAATCAACAATCATCAATTCCACCATTCAAGTTATTAAAAATCATAAGTTTCAGCAAAAAATTTCTAATTAGCAATAAAAGTTGAAAAGCTAGACAAAAAGCTGACTCATCTGATAAGAGATACATATAAGGAAAGGAGATGCTAAAAATTATTTAGTATATATTATGTATGTATTTTTTTACTGTATAATTTTCAGTCAAGTTTCTTGGCTGAACATAGGCAAGAACATATTCATACAAACTCAGAGCAGAATATTGTGAAGACGTTAAGAAAATATAATAAAATCTGAAGGGGATTATATGATGCATAAATGCACTAGTTTGCTTCATTTAAAAATCTTCAAATAACCAGTAATTACTAGATAATAAGAAGTAAGCTAGAAAAGGCACTTGAAACAAAAGAAAAATAACGGAACAACATAAGTTAAAAGAGTATAAGAAATGTGAAAAATTGGAATAAAACAGTACTTTTAAAATTTCAGTACAAAATAAATAAATGTTGTTGAACAGTTAAGCTTGAAAACAAAAACAAACTTGGTCAATAAGTGAGGGAAAGAAAATGTGTACATTTCCCAACTGGGCATTATATTGTTCTTGACGGAGGTAAGAAAGGCTCTACATATCAGTTTTACCATGGGAACTAATTAATTCCATATGTCTGCTGGCTAAACAAAGTTAAAAATAAATAATGTCTATTCTTTGCAAGAGGAATACATTTTTTTTTTTTTTCAACAGTACTACAAAAAAAAAAAAAAAAAAAAAAAAAAAAAAAAAAAAAAAAAAAAAAAAAAGCTGAAAATGTAACATATACATTGCAATTTATAGTTGAAAATGAAATACTTTAGTAGGAAAAAATATCTTTTATACATAGAAATAATTCCAGTGGCAAAAGTTATAGCAGGGAGGAAATGAAAATCAGAATAAAAGCAAAGAGCAAGTATAACAAAGAAATAAACACCTTGCAAAAGCCAAGTGTGTTTCATAAAAATGGATTTAAATACTTTACTGATATTTTGTTATGAAAGAAGTGGGATGCAGGATACAAGCGGGTTGGAGGAACTGGAGGGAGATGGCTGGGGTGTCATGTGATAAAAGGGTGCCAATCAATCTGAAAGGCAAAATCTATAGGACAGTAGTGAGGCCAGCTATGACGTATGCTATAGAAACTGTGGCCCTGAGGAAAAATAACATCAGCAGGATGGAAGTAGCAGAAATGAGAATGCTTAGGTGGATGTGCGGTGTGACCAGAAAGGATCATCTGAGAAATGACTATGTGAGGGGAACAGTGAAAGTTACGAACTTAGGAGCAAAGATACAGGAGGCAAGGTTGAGATGGTTTGGTCATGTGATGAGGAGGGAGGACGAATGTGTGGGAAGAAGGGTCATGCAGATGGATGTGCAAGGAAGGAGGAAGCATGGGCAGCCAAAGAAGAGATGGAGGCAGCTGGTAGAAGAGGACTTGAGGATTAAGAACTTGGATGTGGAGGAGACTCATCATCAACAGTGACCCCCACTTAAGTGGGAGAAGCTGCAGAAGAAGAAGACTGATATTTTGTTATTACCAAGAGAAAAGAGAGGGAGAGAGTGCAAATAGTGAGCATGAGCAGTTCCGCATTTTAAAGAATTCTACTGATGTTACTGTCCTGTAATAATTTTTTTTTTTTTTTTTAAAACTCAGGAGAGCAGTGCTCAACTTCAAACCTTCTTTCATCCTTTCCACTTTAAGCAAAATAGATAAAGGGTATCTATGTGCTTTGGCACAGAAAATGAATGGTTAAGTTCATATCTTACACATATCTTACAAGTTAACTAGGAAAAATTAAACATTAGAAACCACTGCTTGCCTAGTGATCTTAGGATTATCACAATATTAAAAGACAGATTGCTTTTAACACTGTTATAATGCAGCGAAGAGAGAGAAAGTGAGACTTCATAAAAGAACTTGCCATCTTTCATATCAGGCATGAACAAACCCAGATGTGACAGCTTTGTTTCTTTCACTCTGAAAGGTGGAAATTTGAATTAAAGAGATGTTGATTATAGGAAAGAGTTTATAAGGTATATAAAAAATTGCAGCTATAAAAAGTAAAACTTTTTTTTGTTTCTCTTTATATATTGTATTTCTTGAAACAAATTGCATACTTCACCAACAGAATTTATTATTTTCATATTCTGTGAATTTAATAATTCACAAAATATGCATCGAGTATTCACTTTCTTAACAATGACAAGCCTCTGAAAAGAAGTAACATTATTACATAGGTTAAGATTCCTGGAAGAATAAAATACTGCACCAAATTAAATAAGTCCATTTGTATAAATGGTACTAATATTTCTGAGTCAGACAGAAAGAATTGATGAATTTATCATACTTCAGAAACATTTCAGTCTGTTTCAATCACTGGAGTCAAGACTTAATTGATAATGGGCTACTGTAGATCTTTTCATTTCAATTGTAAACAAATGTTGTGCACTGCTGCAACTGTTATTAGCTATATTAAGATATACTGTTTTCAGATAATTTGATTTTGTTCCCAAAAAATTTTGAGAAAATATTTTACAAAATTTGTATACAATAAAGCAGAATTCTGCTATGATATAGCAGGCAATTATTTCCAGTAAACATATATATCAAACCACTGTAATAAACTAGAAGTTTTAGTAGTGCTAATTCTTAATGCTAGTGCTAATGTTAGAATCTTAGACTGAAATCTAGCAAAGTTTTAATTAAATAAGAAATAACACTTAAAACTTGTGAGGAATTTTTTCTGAATAGTAATACAGAAAAAAGAAAAACTATAGTTCGCCCACCGATTAGAGATCCTTCAACACTTCTGTGCATCTCAGAAAAAGGAGAATCTATTCCGATAATAAGGTAACAGTCTGTATTGTGGGACGAGTTGTTTATTATTACCAGTCGGAAAATTAACTTCTCTTTTGTGATTATTGTAGTTAACTTATGTTGCTTGTATAACAGGTGGAAAATTTTATCTATAAAGCATGTGATTTCGCATGTTGGTGACCAATTCGGACGTCCTTCATTTCTTTCTCGCCTTCAGCATGAATCGACTATTCTTGGAAAGACGCGAAGCAGGGACCTACAAACGGTGGGCGAACTATACCGTAGCTACTTGGTGTAAAATAATTATTTTAATTAATAAAAAATTTATTTTAACTTCAAAGAAACAGAACAAAACACTTGTGGAACAGTTGTGCTAAAAAACTTACTGAATGAAGAAAAGAATCTAAAAGGCTTCAATATGGAATGGCAATGAAGTTCATTAATATCAGATAATAAATATTCATTGCTATTTTAATCAAAATGTAAACAATGCTTGCATTTTGATACTTATTTTCAAAGTGACTGAGAGACAAAAAGGTTATAAATCTTTGCAATTTTGTAATTCGTAACTTTATAAGGTCTTGATCACTTTCAAAACCAAGTTTCAAAGAGCAAACATTGTCTGTCTGGTTGGTATAAAATAACATTGAATATTTATAATCCTTTTCTATTTATAAAAAAAAATCATAGCTTTTAAGAAACATCTCAAACCTAATACACACACAATATGCATACATAATCAGTGCTGATTTAAGGGAGCAACTCAAATGCCATTTTCAACATTCATAATAATTTTTAAATAATATTCAGTACTATCTTGGTCTTCAAAGAATTTTCTCGAGGTTAGCAGTCTCTAGAGATGCTTTGGAACTGGCTTCTTCATCATTTGAACTTCGGTTTGTATTTCCTTTGCCAATGAGAATGCTTTCAATAATCTGTTCTTCTGTAGCACATTCTGAACGTTACACATTTATCAACAGCTACATGTGTAAGTCAGAAAATTTTGTTTTTTCTGAAGATGAACTCTAACCAACAATACTTACATTGTTCATTAAGGAGGAAAGGTAGTTTGCTGTTCCTCAGATAATTATGAAGAACAGCAGACCGCCTCCTTTGTACTTGCTTCCATAGTTGCTTAAGTTGTAAAAACCTCCACACATGAAATAACAATGATGCTATCAGTAATTTCATCCCACACAGCACAACAATGGCAATGCTGTTTTCTTTCAAATTGTCTACATTTAATACTGAGATTAACTTTAACAAAAGCAACTTTCTATAGTATGTCTTGAAAGCCTGGATTATTCTTTGATCTTTTCACTGTGCTTTCTTATGCTCACCTTTTAATTGCAAAAAATGTCTTCTGTCAACCAAGCTTTCTCATTTGCCTCGCCCTTGGCTGGCAGTATTTCAATGTCTTTGAAACATTTAGGGATTCCCCAATCCTTTGTACTTGACACCAACAATTTAAGTTTTGGTGTGTCTGTCATATTTGCAGCAAACAAAATTTTAATTCTTTATCTTTTTTTTTTCCACAATCCTATAGGTTTCACCAGTTTTCACTTCAATTCTAACTGCTGATATTTGAGTTGAAAATCAGTTAGAATTGACAGGGTTACAGGAAGTTGGAGATGTCTCAGCTCTTTACATTATGCAAATGATATTATATTTCTAAATAAATCCAGTACGAGTCCACAACCCTGACTAAATTGAATAACAGTCATAATATATTTGGTATGAAAATAGGCAGAAGCACTGAAAATATCAACTACATTGTGAATGTAGAACCTACAGAACAAGTGAAACATTTCAGCTATTTAGGCACAATATTTAATGAAGATGGCAAATTAAATGGACTGTTTAAGGGTCAAAGCTACTATATAACTGAGAAGAGACCTCCACATAGCCTTTAAATGCTGAGAACCGACCAGTGCATCTGACTTGATATCATTCCTCACCTTCTCGGGGTGCACATATAGTTAGTACGTGATCAAGACCTTAGGTAGATACCCAACAGTATCCAGGTAGATACTGTTGGGTATCTACCTGAATACTGAACAAACGAGGATGAGCTGGCAATTTGGGAATGATGCTGACCAAATTGTATTCTTATTGGCTGAAACCACAATACAAAATGATGGTACAACATGACAGAATTTCACCAGTTCTCTTTTAGGTGGTGAAACTAGTCAGTGTAATTTATTTAAGTAATGACTAATAAATTCCTGTGTTTTCTAGGAATAGTTTTTAGTCATAAAACTTTTTTTCATCAAAATTTTAATCAGCTGTTTAGTTCTAGGAGTTCATAAGTCCCAAAGCTTTAATTCATTCCTAATATCTCATTACTTAGTTCTGGAAATTAATCATGCCAGAATAACTAAATATTTGGAAATACTATGCATGCAATTTTTTTTGCTTGTTTTATATAGTAAAAAAAAAAAAAAAAAGGAACTGAAAAAATTTATTTCACAATGCATGTGCCATAAAACTGCAAAGGTGCTAATATGTAAATATTTAAGTTCATGCTAGACAGCTGATGCAAAAATGTAAGGCATGCACTAACTGGCAGTTAGTGACAGGTATTGTTGGTGAAATTGAAATCTCTAATGTTGAAAGATTTAATGAGAGATTTATATATCACAGTGTCAATCCATGATGTTTATTCAATGATCTGTGTGATGACTGCAACAGATTTCTTCACAAGTCTGCAATAAAAGTTATCTTCTAAATAAGGCATGATTGAAAGATTCCAATAAACTGAATGATTAGTATTAGAAGTATGGCTGACTTAACCAGACCGGTCTTTTCTTCTGTGGTCAACATCTCTAACACGTTCCTTCTTTCTCACCATGCCTCGTCTACGTAGACCAAATCACATGAGCATAGAATTCTATGTACTCCTGGGTATTTGTAGAAAAGGTGTGCTATCTTTAGGAGACCTCAGGAGATTACAAACAGTTTGAATTCGTTTAAAAGTTACCCTGATGTTGTGATATTTGAAAAGATGCTATTTTAATTGTTAAACTTCCAATATATGGTATTGTGATCAAGTCTCTGTATTGGATATCCTGGTTACTGGGAACAGAAGGATTTGAAACTAAAATCCCATCAACTTTTTTCTTGAAATAGTCAACGAGAACAGAGTCAGTCATCATTTTGTATAATAGAATTGGTTCTATTCTTTAACGTGTGTGTGTATGTGGATAATGCCTAATTTCTAAGAAAGATGGTGAAGAGGTGAATCCTGAAGAAATGTCCTATATGCTCATGTGATTTGGCCTACATAGGACAGACAAGTTGTGGATTTGAGGTAAGAAAGATGAAATGGGTATGCAAATGTTGACCACAAAAGAAGAGAAAGATCTGCTTTAACCAGCCATTCTTATGTATTCTTAATACCAACCATACAGTTGACTGCAACCTTTCAACCATGCCTTATTTAGAAAAGAATTTTATTCCAGGCCTCTGAAGAAATCCATTGTAGTCATCTGTTTGCACAGATCACTGAATAAAAAGAAAGACAATGATACATGGAAATGTCTCATTAAATTTTTTAACATTAGACATTTCGATTTCACCAACAATCATCTTCTAGTGATAGAAGCTGATTGCTAGTGAACATATAACTGCAGAGAGTTAATGCATGCCACGCATTTTTACATCAACTGTCTTGCATGAACTTACATATTTTCATTGTAATGGTTTCTCAGTATTTAATCAACTTCATGATCTTTGTATTTATATTTGTTTTGATGTATCTAGCCTTGAAAAAGCCACCGGTTCTCTTTTAGGTGGTGAAACTAGTCAGTGTAATTTATTTATTTAAGTAATGACTAATAAATTCCTGTGTTTTCTAAGAATAGTTTTCAGTCGTAAAAACTTTCTTTCATCAAACGTTTACTCAGCTGTTTAGTTATAGGAGTTCATAAGTCCCAAAAGCCTTTAATTCACCCCTAATATCTCATTACTTAGTTCTGGAAATTAATTATGCCAGAATAACTAGATATTTGGAAATGCTATGCATGAAATTTTTTTTCTCATTTGTTTTATATAGTAAACAAAAAAGAACAAAGGAACCGAGAAAATTTATTCCACGATGAATGTGCCATAAAACTGCAAAAGGTGCTATAATAGGATGCAAACTGGCCATACAAACTGATGAACACTAAGAAGTCTTACCACACTTCATATTCTGAATTTTTCTGTAGTTCACTAAATAACTCATGTTGAATTATAGTACAAATTCACATATTCTAAAAATTCCAGATCCTATAGAAACTTTAAATGACAATCCCAAATATAAGAGATTTAACTCATATCGCACGAACTGAACTTGTAGTCGATGAACAGAAACCGAGGGAAAAGAGGATTCAGGACTCTTTTACATTTATAAACCTATAGATTGCACTCAAATACATAAGATGGAAGTTATTCCAAAATATAACATTAGAAAGGGAGGATGGCATGAATAAAGTGAAAGAAAAATAATCTAAGTATGAACTTAAACTACAAAGGATAATGATTTGCACTTGTCTCTTAAGAGATTTCCTTAAAGGAAATAAGGAAATTTCTGAGAAAATTCCCTTTTCCTATAATTCTGATAAACACAGCCACTGTTTATGAATGAAATGGTGAAGAAAAAAAAAACAGATCATTAATCTAAGTGCTTCTTCTGTGCTGAATAAAGAATTTTTAGAAACAACGAGTGCATTTAAACCTAGAACTTAAGGGTCAAAGTTGTATAACTGAGAGGAGACTTCCACATAGTCTTTAAAGGAATGTGGAGAACTGATACCAGGGCTTCTGACCTAATGTCCAATCCTCATCTTCTCATGGTGCACCCTGTTAGGTATCTACCTGGATGCTGAACAAACAAGGATGGGATGGCAATTTGGGATTTAGCTGATCAAATTGTATTCTTATTGGCTTAAACCAAAATATAAAATGATGGTACAACACGACAGAATTTCATGCCGGCTGGGGCATCGCCCGGTTAAACAAGGTCCTTTTTGTCAGGGAACCAGGTCAACATCACCAGAGTTCAAGATTGGTACTATCAAAATAAGAAACCTAAATGACAAAGAAATGGTGCTAGCTGAGGAATTGCATGAGTACCAGAGCGACATAATAGGGGTGACTGAAACAAAAAAGACAAAAACCAGAGAGATCTTTCTGAGCAATAAATACAAAATGTTATATTCAGGCAATGACAATCAAGAAAAAGAAAGATTGGCCACAGTATTCAACTAAATACCAGACTAATCTTCCTGAAATGCAGGCAATTTCAAGTAGAGTGATGTGGCCAAATATCAGAATGAGGAACTGGACAATGAGAGTTATTTGTGCCTATGTTCTATTAAGGTAGAGGTGGAGGAATTTTTTGAGGCTTTAGAGAAAGCAACTGACACAACAAAAAAGAAAAAGTTGGTAATCGTTGGAGATCTAATAGCAAAGTAGGAAATGATCGTGAGACATACAAAAATATTTTGAAAAAATTTGGAGAAAAGAGCAACGCTAATAATAACGGAAAATACCTGTTGGATTTCTGCTCAGGACATGGACTGATTATTACTAACACCATGTTCCAACATAAAAATGTGCACAAATTCGCATGGAGAGAAGAGGCAAGGAATAAGAAAAATCTCATTGACTGTGTTACTGTTGATAGTGATGTTTCCTCACCTTTGAAGGACACTAGAGTGTAAAGAGGATATGAAATTTGATAAAATTGAATTTCATATTGAAAAGAACGTGCAAGAAAGATTTAAAGTGAATAAAAGTTGGGCAGCTCTCATATGTAAACTGTAGACTAAAATACAAAAATTAAGATGAGTGCTAATGGGCTATGCAGTCTTAGAACTTTCATACATTGATAAAAATGCAATCATACCATGAAAATTGACATGAAATTTGTAGCACAGGTTGCATAAGCCACATGATGGCACACCCAACTGAAATGGGCAAGCGATGCCACTGGTGTGTGTGTGTGTGTGTGTGTTTTAATCCATGACAAAACACACACAAACACAGCTTATATCTTCTCTATAAATAAAACTTTTATTTCCATTTTTTATTTCAATAAATGAAAATTATGAATATTAATTTCCTTGTTAACTGTAACGATACATAAATACTAGTTTTGAATCATACTTTTTTTTACCATCATAATTGTTAAATTAATTGTGAAAAGTCAATAAATAAATAAATATAAAATTAAAAAATGAAAATAATAAATAAATGATTAAGAGCGTGTGTGTGTTTTTCAGATTTAGCATTATATTGGGTGGCAGTAATATCTTTGAGAAGAATGAAACCAAATTTATTGAAATATTGTAAGACAACTTGGGACAAAAGGAACTTGAGGATGAACTATAAATTCTTTGGGAAAAAAGGAGAAAGATAGAATATGATGAATCAGGATTAAGGGTGGAAGTAATTGTTCTCCATTCACAACACAGTTGACATTGAAAATGTCAACTGTGTTGTGAATGGAAAACCTGTGGAACAAGTAAAACATTTCAGCTACTTAGGCACGATTTTTACTGAAGATGGTAAATTAAATATAGAAATAGACAACAGAATCAGCAAAGCTGGTATGGTGGGAAGTCAATTGAATAAATTCATATGGAATGAGAGAGAAATTAGTCGGAACACTAAATTAGCTGTATACAAGACGGTGTTCAAACCAGTTTTAACTTATGGATCTGAGAGCTGGGTCAGAAGTAAAACACTTGACCAAAGACTAGAGACCACAGATATGAGAGTCCTGAGAAAGATTAGAGGCGTGAACAGATGGCATCAATGGCAATATCATATTAAAATTGAGGATATTAGGAAAGAACTTGACATTGTCAGCATCCAGGAATGCGTTAGCAGAGCTAATCTCAGGTGGTATGGTCACTTAAATAGAACGGGAGAGGAAAGATTAGCAAAACAAGCGCTCTCTGCCAGGTTGGCAGGAAAATGACCCAGAGGAAGACCAAGATATAGGTGGATTGATATGGTACAAAGTGCCTTAGACGATAGAAATATAAGATCCGATAATGTTGGAGTCTTGACAAGTAACAGACTGATTTGGAGGAAAATTGTAGATAGGAAGTTAGTAATGATGTAATTTTTTCATGTAGTACTATCATATCCTATACACCCCTTGAGGGTACATGGCAGGAATTTGATGACGACGATGATGTAATTGGGCATGAGCCATTTCGATTCTCAAAGAATTTATAGTCCATCATTGGAAACTCAATTTTAATTCATATACCTTTGTTTTGTCCACAATTCTAGCTCCCACATTTCTGCCCCACCCCCTTCCTTTTGGTCATACTTTTGCAGTGTTATTTAAATGTTTATTGTTATATGCCTGGTGCTGCTCCAAAAGAAGACAACCTCGAACATCCTACAAAAATATGTCCAAAATTATTCCTTCCATATATTTTTGGTGTATCTATGCCTCTAAAATATCAATAATGCCTTAAATAAATTGAATAACAAGTCAATGAATTATACAAGGGATACTCCTAAAGAAAAATAGGTAGCCACACAAATAATTAAATCAAAAATCTTAACCTGAAATATTTAGACATCATGGTCAGTTTTGATATTACTTCACTATTTACCAATGGACATTAACAGACACCCCCCTCCCAACATATTTGAATTATTCAAGTTTACCATTCATTCAGGTTATTTTTCATGGAACTGCAATGGGTTACCCACCTCCCACAGCCAATTTTTGGAAAATCAAGCATCAACACAGCTATATATAAACCAACATTTGATCTCATGGCCCAGACATAATACATTTTTAATTAACTTAATCAACAACTAAAAATGTATTATGTCTGGGCCATGAGATCAAATGTTGGTTTATATATAGCTGTGTTGATGCTTGATTTTCCAAAAATTGGCTGTGGGAGGTGGGTAACCCATTGCAGTTCCATGAAAAATAACCTGAATGAATGGTAAACTTGAATAATTCAAATATGTCAGGAGGGGGGTGTCTGTTAATGTCCATTGGTAAATAGTGAAGTAATATCAAAACTGACCATGATGTCTAAATATTTCAGGTTAAGATTTTTGATTTATTAATTTGTGTGGCTATTTTGCCTATTTTTCTTTAGGAGTATCCCTCGTATAATTCATTGACTTGTTACTCAATTTATTTAAGACATTATTGATATTTTAGAGGCATAGATACACCAAAAATATATGGAAGGAATAATTTTGGACATATTTTTGTAGGATGTTCGAGGTTGTCTTCTTTTGGAGCAGCACCAGGCATATAACAATAAACATTTAAATAACACTGCAAAAGTATGACCAAAAGGAAGGGGGGGTGGGACAGAAATGTTTAACTAGTGTGTCCAGGAAGAAAAAGAAATTGACAAATGCCTTCCTTCCTGGACACACTAGTTAAATACGAGGGTAGCTCCCTAAGTTTCCAGCCTGACTAACTTTTAGAGGTGATAGAAAAAAAAAACAACTGTGTTGCTTTTCAACGCTGCAAAAGGCCTAAAACTGCATCTTTCATCTCATTGTCATCTGCAAATTTTCTTCCTCAAAGGTCACTGTGACTACTACCTCTTCTTTTTCAGTTTCAAGAAGAGATAGTAGTCACAGTGCAAGATCTGGGCTGTAAGGTGAGTTTATCTCCTGGAAGCCACAGTCCTTCATTGCAGCCTTCTCAACAATAGTTGCAAGGACTGAAGCATTGTAAAGCAGGCGAACACCATGACTCAGCATTCCTCGTCTCTTCTCCTTTAAGGCAGCATGCAGTTTGTGCAGGAGTGAAGCATAGCATTCATGTGGTATTCCTTTCCTTGAAGTCAATCAAGAGAATTCTGGCAATCCCAAAAGATTGTTGCCATGATCTTCTTGATGGACTGAGTAACCTTGCCTTTTCTCAGTGTGCTTTGAATCACTCCGTAGATGTTCTCTCTTCTTAGGAAAAACTGTTTAGCCCATTCCTTCATAGTGGAAAGAGGATCATAATAAGGGACCATGGTTTCATCCCCCAGTGACAATGGATTCCAGCACTTCTCTTATTCCCTTGGCAAAGTTCTAAAAACTGGCAGGAACAGGTCACATGATGCTCCTTCTGGATTGAAGAGAGAAGTCGGAGCACCCACCTTGCACTGATCTTCGTCATGTGAAGTTTCTCGTGAATGATGCAAAAGATGGTTGTTATAGAAAGCCCCAACCTTGCTGAGATTTCTTTGAACTTCAGCTGTCTGTCTGAGCAGTTCCTCCTCAACAAAAGAGACATTTACCTCAGTCATCACTTCCACAGGCTGACCATCACAAAGATCATCTTTGATGTTCTCTCTTCCTAGGCAAAACTGTTTAGCCCATTCCTTCATGGTAGAATTGCCTTCATTGCCAGCCTGATTGGCCGAGTGGTCAGCATATCTGCTCTCCATCCAAAAGGCTGCGGATTCAAATTCCAATTTGGGCATGGATGTTTGCGATTGTCTGTGAAAATACTAGTGGTGGTAGTGGGCGGTAGATGGTGTTAGTGTAGATCAGGGTTTCCCAAACTGTGTTCTGCAGAAAGTGAATAGGTGTTCCGTGAAAAATTATCAAAAATTAATATGAGCCTGGAATGGTTTTAAATGCAGCGACAATTTCAAACATGTTTGAAAATCAGGCACTCCTCACTTTGCATGTGGATTGTGCTATTAAGGCCAGTGTGCACTGGCTGACAGCCACCTGTGATTGTCATCACCTCCGAGAGCATGTGAAGTATGGAGGAATCTATTCTAGGAAACGTGCAGTCACAAGCAAGGCCAATGCAATGTGCTGCAGTCCGGCACGCCTGAAGGATGCACTGTCGCAATGCGATACAGCCTGCTTCTGCAATAGTGTGCGCTTAGCTTTACATTGAATACGAGACCAATGATACCCGACTCTAAGGTGTTCCATTAAAATTTCAGAATCTGTGAAGTGTTCCGTCGTAGGAAAAATTCAGGAAATGCTGGTGTAGATAATGATTACAGTTGCAGTTCATTGTAGCTGGTGAATTGAGTGGCGGAGACAGAGAGCTGAGTGCCCTCCCTTGATGAGTCATTGGACTCCCTGGAGGTATCACGTAATAATAATAATAATATAAAGGAGAAACTTCCCCACAAACACCATCCAATCGCTATCTGATAGCACTTGAAGAAAGTCCTCCTTTGGTGAAAAACTATCACAAATCAGTACTCAATTTTTAACATTACAGCCACTTAGCGTGCCACATTGTAGTCAAACGAGTGCCTCCACCTAAATAACGCAGGTAGAGAGCTGAAACTGGTGCACTAACCTCCTCACAGATGACGTTATCTGCCATGCATGGCATTTTAATATTGGCACGAATTTTATGTCAGGCTGGAAACTTTTGGACCCTACTTCGTAATTACCAAATGGTTTATTATCCTTTTCAGTTTATAACAAATACACACACACACTGGAAGGTACTTATATAAGCAATCGCCCTGTCATCTATCCTAACACAGCACAGCATCCTAAAAACCATAGAGCAAAGGCTACATGTTCAAATTACACATCCCTTGTTACTGAATCCTTGCTACTGAACTTATACCTTTGCAATGCTTTATTAGCCAATGGCTACAATTCCTATAAAATACTGTATGTTAACCCCTCCCCAAAGCCCTCTTTCAACCACATAAGACAATAAAAGAACTATTCCCATCCTTTATATTCAAGGTACATCAGAAAAGATAGCACAAGTTCTCAGCAAATAATCTCCATGCCACTTTTGAACCACACATCCAACTAGGAACCTTCATCCATTCTAAGGAAAAGCTTCATCCTATTGCACATCCTGAATGCACAAGATGTATATAGTGTATGAACTTCCTTGTGTGTGCAAACTTAGACTATTTCTTTCAGAATCTGCTTTAAGAACATAAAAACTACATCTGTAACCATCTGTATGATATGTCAGGATTAGCAAACCACGCTCTGTATATTGTCACAATTAAATGTGAGAAGATAAACGAGCTGCTGAGAAGTCACTATAGGTCTAAGAGACTATTTTCAGAATAACCATCAGCTATGAAGCACAGCCGTATTAATTTTCTAAAGATCTGAGAGACCATCATTTCTAATACCACATATAGTCTGACTTTTCTGAATTAACTTCACTTTCATCTGGCCCCGAGAGGGCACTCTGTTAGATCATTTAGTTCTTTTATCCGTTACAATTTGAATGTTTCAACAGCTTAATTAGATAACTGTTGAAATTAAAGAATCTTAATTAGATACTGTTTACCACATTTGTAATTTGTGCTATTACGATGACGATGCTGGTTGGAAATCCAGAAAAATATTAATAAAGTCAATAAATTACTTTATGCTATTGAAGCACTGTTATGAATAACAACAAACTCCTAAGCTTATCTATACATATTGTTACAGTCGCCTGCCTTTTAATTCCACATAAATTCCTTTCTACTTGATACTTCTGCATGTACATGTTCATCCCCCAAGTCAAGACTACATGGTTACTCTCATCAACCATGAGAGGATGACATCTCAGTTACAATCAGATCCTCGGATTCAGTCACCTGCCTTTTAATTCCACATAAATTCCTTTCTACTTGATACTTCTGCGTGTACATGTTCATCCCCCAAGTCAAGATTACATGGTTACTCTCATCAACTATGAGAGGATGACATCTCAGTTACAATCAGATCCTCGGATCCAATACTCTGGAACTTTGTGCCCCCCCCCCCCTTCGAAATGTCTTTGTCAACATGGGGGGGGGGGACACAAAGATCTCCCTCAAGAATTCCAGAAATTTCATTCCCTTACATTGTTTCCACTGTTCAATTTATATTGCTATAGCTAAAATCTCCCATAATAATCATTTGCCAAACTGATCTGCCTTAATAACAGCCTGGTTGACCAAGTGGTTAGCATATCTGCTCTCAAACCAACAGGCTGCAAGTTCAAATCTCCAATGGGCATGGATGTTTGTGCATGTCTCTAGGCAAGAGATTAATTTTATTATCTGGTGAGAGATCACCACCCTGCTTATTGGAAGCCTGAAAGTAGCTTGTAAACAAAAATTTCCATATGTAGTCTCTAGAACAGTTTCCAGACCATATAAAAAATAAATAAAAAAATTTATAACATTAATTTATAAAGTAGCCCTCCCCCTTTTCAGAAACTTAGGTTTTCATCCCCACAACTGAAGAAAAATCTACTGTAGAACTCACTATTTAGACAATAATATACATTGCTATGGATCATGAAATGGCAATAGCCATATACTGTATGCTCTTTTGTGGATGATGTTTAAAGTCACTGACAGTCTTGAAGCTTAAGATTGTCAATGACTTTAAGAGATAGCTAAGTGTATACTCTTAGCTATCTCTGATTAGCTAAGAGTATACACTGCTCCCTCCTCCTCCAGTTTCCAAAACTTACTTAAACTTACTTGATTTAATGGCCTCTTTTCTATTCTTCTTGAGGAATAGAAGGCATTAGCATGTTTTTTTTTTTTTTTTTTTTACAAAAAGTAAAGAAAAAAATCCTTAGCCCACCCACAGTACAAATGTACTAGAGCTTTACAAAAACATTTATTGCTCATAACCCTTGTGTTTCATGGCCTATAGCAACATCTCACTCAATATTCTGCCTTGCCCACCTCAACTCATAAAAAGCATTAGTACCATGTTCTACTCTGAAAGGACACAACTCATTTATCATAAGTAACATTTCACCACCCTGATTACCCTTAATATCCTGCCAAAATATGCTATACCCTTCTATTTTTATTTCTGTCAGGACATCATCTGTCAACAGTGTTTCACTGATTCCAATTCTTTGGACAGGCTAAGGCTATCAATTCATTCTCTTTATTCCTGATATACTCTTGGCATTTGTATAAAGAAACATCAATGGATTATCAGTATTTCTATACTTATCGTTCCCTCCAGACTCCATTTGACTCTGTTATACCATATATTCTCCCATCTCCAAGTGACTATCTTCACATGAGTCCATCCCTGTTACCATCCACTGTTGCAATAAGTTCCCTGGCCTAACGCTATCACTTGTTCAGAGAACAACAATCTTATCTTTCCATATGCCTACATCCTTCCATGTTCAAATGGAAAAAAAAAAGTTCCCATCGATCATTCACATACAGGGCTCCTTTCTATCATTGAATGCACTCCAAGCACCCACATATTCATCTCTTTTGAAACATTCTCACTATCATGTCATTAATTATTGTTGCTCTCCTCCTCAATTCTGCATTACCATATCTGGGCAATATGCTCACTATCTTCCCTCTCACTTTTCTGCTACATATTTCTTAATATTAACCTTCGATCTCTTGCTAATCGCAATTCACGCTACCTTTCTGATCATTCATATCAACCATCATTATCATCTCATCCACATTTTCACACTACTTAAATGCCATAGTCACACTATCGTTCCTCTAGTCAAGCAGTCCTCTAACATTCTGTTCTGTACACCATGAATTGTTGAATCTCCATACTCTCCTCACAAGTCCATTCATACCTTTGTTTGCCTGTATTCCTTCCTCCCCCTTTCTCTCTGCGTTTAAACATTCTCCATCCTTGCTCTCACACTTATCTGCCTTCCTCTCAACTTTCTCATTCCCTCTACTTCTCTTGTTCTCCCATTCTCTCTCTCTCTCTCATTTCCATAACTTTCATTCATTCCTACTCTTGTTTGTCCTCATCAGTTAGCCTTTCAAGTCTCTTAATCTCTCCCTTCACATGAATCAAATTATTTTTTATACCTTTCACTTCCTCTCTTCCTATCAGAATATCCATATCTTAGGTCAAACACCCTAATGTTAAACCCATTGCCATTTATGACACTTTCTAGCAGGTGAAGTATTATGCTATAGAATGAACAAGCTGCTAACTGATCGATTAATTTTTCTGTTTCTCTGAAAATTTTTTTTCAGAGAAAAAAAATTTTCAGAGAAACAGAAAAATAAACCTATCTTTTTGAAGAAAATAGAGATTTTCTTCAAAAAGATAGGTTTACAGAAGAAAGTTCTTTATTTGCTTTTATGGTATACCAGAGTTGATGGATGATATTTATTTTAATATTCTTTTTTCATAGGTAATTGAAATTATGCATTTAAAAGATTACTTCAGAAGGCAAGGGATTAAATACTGTGGTTTTCATGAATAATTTGAATAATATGGTTCTTATGGATGAAGTTGTTATTTTCATCGATACGAGCTATCAGGCTACCAATTAAAGTCTGGTACAATGACTTACTAAATTGGTAAGAAGTAGTTTCTTACCAACTTCTTACCTTTTCTATCTGTTCCTTTCTTATACTATATTTATTCCATCACCATTTTGATTTGTGAGATTTTTATGATGTCTATTTTGCACTGTCCTTTATGTAAGGTTTCTGCCATCAATATAAAAATTCAGAAAACTACAGTAATCTTTTATAAAGTAACTCAAATTGAATATAATGCAAGTGTTATTATGCAATTACATTTAACTGATGCATTACGGCCAAATGCAGGGATATGCAGTATGCACATCAATATCTCCTATAAATAAATAAATAAATATCTCCTATAAATAAATAAATAAATAAATAAAAATAAATAAAAAACCTAATTTCATGCTTTCTGGTAGCATTTTTTTTTCTTTTTTACTGTTATGCATGCTAGATATAATGCAACAGTCCAGTACAAATGTACGAATATTTTGCAAGCTGCTACAGGTAGGTTTTAGCTCAATAATGTACCACTATGACATTTTTTTTCACACTACATGAATTTTTTTATTGAAATATACTGTTAAATATGAAGTTATAAGGTTACAAAAGAATCTAATTTAATCCTCAGTATTTAATAAAGTATTTGGAAGAAGTTTCAAAATTGGTAAGAAGTATGCTGCGGTTATTTATTTATTTATTTATTTATCGTATGGCTTGTACACATGGTTAAAATACAATAAGATATAATACACGAGTATAGATAAGATACACATATATGATTTAAAAAAAAAAAAAAAATCTACATTCAGGCAAATACAAATATGAAATTTATGACAAGCACCAGATAGAAGATTAGTCGTATTTTAACATTTAGGTTTTTGATCCAGTTGATCGCCTCTGGGGGATAGGTCAAAGATATCCTTAAAATCACCTGGATATACTGTCAGTTCGCATTCCTGTACTATATGGTAAATGGTTTGGGTCTCGGCTCCACAGGGACAGTGGGAATTTGGTATTCTTACCCCACTTTGAAAACAAGTCTCCACATACACCATGGCCTGTACGAATCCTGTTAGCCATTGTCCATATATTCCTGGGCAAGTCAAATCCAGATGGTTTTTGGAAGATGTTTATGTGATTGTGAACTTCAGGTGATACTGCTTGGGACCACAGTACAGTCCACCTACTCACCATACTGTCATTCTGGCTAAGAAGATTACGCGCTGTTTTTATGGCAGGTCTTCTGGATTTTAGTCTATTGGATAAAGCATCTGGAATAAATTCGTGTATTGGGAGATTTTGGTTATTAAAAATTCTTTTATATTCACGAAGCAAGCTTCCTGTCGTCGCAGTTCTGGAGGAGCAATATGGCTCAAAGTGGGAAGCCAGTGTACTCCTAATGCAACCTGTTATTAAACGCAGAGTGGAGTTAAGTTGAGTATCTAGTTTATTGACATGGTAACTATTGGGCCAGACAGGAGCACCATATTCTGCTGCAATGTAAACTAGATCCATTGCAGTGCACCGCAGAGTTGTGGCACTTGAGCCCCATATAGTACCACAAAGCTTCTGAACCATGTTATTTCTGGTGCGAACTTTAGCAGTGATATTAATCATATGCTGTTTATATGTCAGAGTTCTATCCAGAGTTATTCCCAGATATTTAGGTGTTGGATTAAACAAAATTAATATTCCATCAGCATATATCTCTGGTTTTTGATTTACAAGATTATTGTTCAGGTGAAAGTAAGAACATTCGGTTTTACCAGAATTTGGTGTTAATCTCCATTTTTTATAGAACTGCCATAAAGCCAACAGATCATTTGTCAATATTTCTTCAGTTCTTTTGATAGACTTGTCGCTGATTGCCAAAGCTAGATCATCTGCATAAGAAAACTTCCTGCTGGCTGTTTCAGGAATATCTGCAATGTAAAGGCTAAAAAGCAGTATAAGCACTGAGCCCTGAGGTAATCCATTCTTAAGTACTATCTGTTTACTGATGCTTCTTCTGGTGACTACCCTGAAATATCGATCACACAGTAAGTGGTTTAGGAGATGACCTTAAGAAAGTTATATATGAGTCCCTCCCTCCAAACAGTATCATAAGCCGCTGTTAAGTCAATAAAGACTGCAGTAGTCTTCAGGCATCTTTGAAATCCTGCTTCAATGTAGGTTGTTAAGCTGAGAACTTTATCTGTGCAGTTGCAATCTCTTCTGAACCCTGCTTGTTCTATTGGAACACTCTCCAAAATTTTATCACTGATCCTGTTCAATATTAGTCTCTCCAACAATTTGTAGGTTGCACTTACACTTTCAGTTCTGTCTGCTGGCTTACCTGGTTTTAACACAGCAATGATTTTTGTCCTTTTAAATTCTTTAGGAACGCAGCCACTTTCAAGTATATCGTTAAAGAACTTAGCCAGCCACGATCTTGTATAAGGTCCACAGTGCATCAGGAATTCATTATGAACATTGTCAAATCCAGGAGCCTTCTCCATTTTGATATTTTGAAGCGCCAAGGATATTTCCTCACGGGAAAAAGGTAAAGAGAATTGTTGATTCTTTTGAGTTACAGACTTCATAGTCTTTAGTTTGCGTTTTACCTCTTTAGTACATTCTTTTCTATCGGAGCTTGAGAAAGCGAAACAATATGAGCAGCTATCTGATTTGGATCGACAAGAGGAGATTTCTTTGGTACAGAGGGACTTGAACCAAGCTTTTTAAGTAGCGACCAGGTTTTCTACTAGAGTGTTTGAAATCTATGTTTTCAGTTATTTGAATCCACTTTTCCCTATGAGCAGCGTTGAGACTATGGAGCAGTTCTTATCTCAGGATTCTTACTTTCAAGGAATTCCCCATACAGGGATTCGCTTTCATTGGTCCATCAGGCGCACATATTCTTTTCAGTAGCCTCAAGGAATGTGTATTTTTGCCACCACTATAACTACTCCAGTGAAGCGTGTATAGTTTTTGTAAGTTGGGGGAATTCTTCTAAGGCGTGCGTCTAGATCCGCAGTGAAGTTTTCCCAGTAGACTTTTTGGAAATTCCATCTTGGTCTAGGAAATGATGTTATCACTGGAATTTGGGCTCCTAATTCCATAAAGATGGGACGGTGCAGGCTATTTGGAAAAAACCTCAAGAATATGTCTGGAAGTCTGATTTTCACTATCAGTGGAGACGAATGTCAAATCTGGGTTATATTCCTTATTCCAGGCTCTTGATTTAAAGGTGCCTTTTTTCCTTGGCATCAAAAACCAAGTGAAGACTGTGTTGATCTGCACATTCAGCTAATATTTCCCCATTTTGATCATTCCGATCGTATTTCCAAGCAGTATGATGACTGTTGAAGTCCCCCAGAGTACACCGTTGGATGGGAGTATGTCTGTAGAACATCATTTGCCAAACAGTAGCAGGTGGTTTATATACATTCACAATCGTAATGTTCGCTATTTTAACAGCGATCTTATGGATTTTGTCATTAGTCAAAGAAGATATCAGCAGAGCATTCTCTATACCATTTCGAACATGTTATGTTGCTGTAGCTACGACTGTAAGTAATCCCGAGAATGTCGTAGCCAGGGATTATTGCTCTAGATTTAACTTGATCTTCAGTTTCAATATGTGATTCTTGAATGAGAAGTACATCGACATTTTTTTCTCGTAGAAGTTTAGAAAGACATTGACATTTTGATGCGCTAATACCCTCAACATTTAACTGGAAGATACGGATATTATGTCCAATATTCCTTATCAGCTGGTTTGAAGAAGAACTGTTGTGAAGGTTTTGAGTTTCCATGTGTAAGTATGATCAGGAGATTGCACAACTGCACAATGGTCTGATCACCAGTTGCTCTAGCTCTTTAGCATGACCCAGGGTGCACCACAAGGAGGCGAGCTAGAATTGCTAGAATATACTGCAGTATGGCTATATGATGCATGTGAGAATTGCAAATTAAAGTACTACTGCATCACAGCCTACTGTGTAATGTAGTGGTACTTTAATTGGTCCTTAATTTACTTACTCCCTATCCCCATACTGAATAGCTAAGGATTAAACTAGATTCTTTAATTAATAGCTCATTAGCTTTTAACTCAAACATCAACTGAGTTTAAAGCTTATGGGCACTTCCAGCTGGCTGCTTTTTTGCCTGAGTTGTAAGCTTACCCACATTCTTCCAACCAACAGACTACACGTTCAAATTTCATTCTGGGCACTGATGTTTGTAAATGTCTTTAGGTATGAGATGAATTCGTGCTAAGTAGAACAGTGGTGTCATGAGACCAGTGCTCCACTTATTGGAGACTCCGAAATGGCTTGAAAAAATTTGTTTTGCTTATAGAGCAGAATTAATGGATTAGATAAAAAGTAAATTTTTCAAAAATACAATAAAAACATATGTTATTAAAAAACCTTAACCTTATAGCACTAACATACTATACATTTACAATAATTCATGGATGGAAGTCACATAAAAATAGTGTAACACTATTTTTAAACTAACTGAAGGTGTTACACTAATAAAATAGTAACACCTTCAGCATAAGAAGTACAATTAAGTTCTAACATTTAATTTCACAAAAATACTTTAATTATTAAATAATATCTTGTATGCATCAGAACATCACGTGTCAATGATTTCATAGACATCTATGATTTTTTTTTGCTAATTTTTTGTTTAGCAATATAATTGTTCATTATATTGCTGAACAAAAAAATTATAACTTATACGTAAAATGTTCTAAATGTATGTATATTGTTCTAAAAAGAAAAAAACAACAACTAAGCCATCATAAAATGGCTATTCAACTTACCTAATAAGGCTTGAAATAATCTACTTTTAAAAATCCTGATGACACGTTCAATTGCATTCCTTAGCTGCTTATCTTGTGGTTTAGTTAATTTGCTGTGATATTCTTCTAAAAGTTCTAAAGCCCGATGGGCTTCTGTAATAAAGAAAAGACCATCTTCTATAGTTTCATGTTTTATTTGTATTTACTTTCTTTCCATTTAAGTGTTCAGTATTTTGAAGTAACAAATTTCTGTTACAAAAAGTAAAAATTTAAGCTCATTATATTGCTGAAGTCTCAGATAATAATAATGAAATTATTTCATTATTATTATCTGAGACTTCCAGGGAGTCAAGGACTCACTGAGGGAGGCTATACATCACCCAAACCAACTGGCATACCTTCCGTTAATTCATTCACAGTAGATGCACTCACCACTTCTAAAGGCAAACTATTCTATTCACTCACTGCTCTGTAAGAGGGAAAAACCTAGCTCTTACTCCTTTCTTCACTGCAAAAACTTAACTTTTGTGGATGCCCCATTGTTCTCTCCCCACCTTACATTTAACAAAAAAATTTCATTATATGATATTCTATAATACCCATTCAGAAGTTTATAGACCTCTATCATATCACCCCCCTTCCTCTTTCTCCTGTTAATCAGAGTCCATATTCCACATACTTGTAATTTTTCATCATAATCTAAATCCCATAATCCTGATATAATCTTTGGAACTCTTCTTTGCACCATTTCTATAGCTTCTTTATCTCCTTGGAACCAACCCTGGAGACCAAATCTATACACAATAGTCTAAGTGTGGTCTTATCAAGGCCTTATAAAGAGGCAAAATGACTTCTTTATTCTTACATGTCAAGGTTCACTTCAACATCGCAATTATCCTCTGATATTCTATGATATTCCTGATTTCAAAACTTCTTGAAGTTTTGAAATCAGGTAGATCATACACGCGCTATTGTGATGTATGTGTTCTTCTGCTTTTATAAAAATGCAACTGTTTTCGGTTCATTTTATGGTTTTAGTGTAAACAGTTTTTAGCGTTTAAGTGTTATTTTTTATACATCTTTTATCCTGATTGAATATATTTTTTATACATCTTTCGCCAACAGCCACAGTTGGCAAAAGTAGTTGGTATAACTTAGTTTTAAAACAAATTTGACCAAAAACCCAAATAGTAGTCATTCTCCTATAGTTCTTGTGGTCAAAAATAACCATTTTATCATCATGAATTATCCTCTGAGTTGTATTTGCAGTTTTTTACTATGACCTTTGAACTTCAAATTCCTATCCACCATTATACCAAGATTGCTAGCTTCATCAGTTTCTTGTAGCATAATCCTGCTAATATAATATGCCACTGGAAATCTCGTAATGCCGAAGTGCATAACTTTACACTTACTAACATTAAATTGACAGCCATTTTCATTTGGGATGAAATGAAAGCTGTGGATTTGAGGTGAGAAAGATGAAATGTGTGCACAAAATGCTGACCACAAAAGAAGAGAAAGATCTGGTTTAACCAGCCATTCTTTTAATACCAATCATACAGCTGAATGCAACCTTTCAACCATGCCTTATTTAGAAAAGAACTTTCATTCCTGGCTTCTGAAAAAATGCATTGTATTCATCTGTTTGCACAAATCACTGAATAAAAAAAACAAATGCAAATCTGTCATTACATTTTGTAATGACAGATTTTGTAAATTTGAAAAAACAGCATACAATAGCAATCAAAATTGGCCGCTAGAGGGCCAGACGGTTGGTCGTGTTTTCAGGGAGCTCCCGAAAGCTAAGTATAATTTTGAATGAAAATTAGAATATAGGTTAAAATCATAATGTAATATTGTCTAATTTTGGTAGCTTGTGGTGTCTGTGCGATTTTGGTGTAAATTCCGTTATTTAATTTAGTATTTAACGATACATTTCATAGATTTGAATATGGCACCAATGCGATGTAAGATAATGGCGTCCAAAAATATGACGCCATTGTTCAAAAACTATAATGTGAGAGAATTTGTCCAATGTGATGTGTGTGAAATGTATGCATTCCCGAATGAGGCTGGAGTTTGGATTGAAAGTGATAGTGGTGGGAGAATGTGCAGAAAGTGTAAGCAAAGTGAGGAGTTGAATTATGTGTCAGGTTGTGAGACAGCTATGGTTGAAGAAAGCCAGAATGTGAGTGAAAATAGTGGCTTGATAGGGAATTGCAATGTACAAGATGGCAATGAGAGCAGTGATCTAAGAAAGAGTGAGAGCAACTATACAGAGAGAGAAAGTGGTTTGAATGATAATAAAAAATGAGGAATTATTTGTAGGAAGTGAGATCGCTAGGTTGCGCGCAGTAATACAAAAAGCGCAGCAGCAATTAGAGCACCTGCAAAACTCTTTCCAGAGTGATTCGGCTAACGTAAATAACCAGCATAAGAGTGGGCGAGTTTCTGAAATGAAGGAAAGAGTGTTGTATGGTGACTTGTTATTAAGAGGAGTGATAGATGGGAGTGTAACTAAATCGTACTTACCGGGTGCGAAATTTAAGGATGTAAGTTAGAGTATTAGAGTGCACAAACAGAGGGTGAAAGAATTAATAATTGTGGCGGGTACAAATGAATTGAAAGGTGATACATTTTTTATGAGAGAGGACTTGAAAGTATTGTTAAAGGTAGCAAAAGAAAAGAGTGACAGAGTTAGAATGGTGAGTCTGCTGCCGTGGTATGACAGAGAGGAGTTTAGAAGGAGGGCCATAATCGCAAATGACATTATGCGCAGGTTATGCAAACGGTGTGGTGTGGAATTCGTGGACGTGTGGAATGAGTTTGATGGGTGAAAGGACTTATACAAGATGGATGGCCTGCATTTGAATGGACTTGGTGTGCCAAGACTGGAAAAAGTGTTGCTGAATGAAGTGAAAATGGATGTGCAGAACCAGGGAAACTAGAACCACCAAGGATGGGGGGGAGTGGATATGCAGACATCAGTGAGAAAGTTGAGTGTAAAAATGTATATAATGTACCTGAGCCAGCACTAAGGACAAAAAATGGAAATGGGACATTTAGAATAACGCATCAAGATAGGGGTGGAACAAAAGGGATCACTGCATTTCATGTATACTAATGCCAGGAGTATTAGGAACAAGAAGGAAGAATTTTTAGCCTTGATTGGCTCTTCCTGGCCACAGGTTATTGGCATTAGTGAAACATGGCTGACGAAAGATGATATAGTTAGTGGGATAGAATGTGTAGGTTATAGTGTGTTTAGGAGGGACAGAGAGAATAAAATGGGGGGGGGAGGGGTGTTATTGATGATAGCTGATGAACTGCAACCAAGGAGAATTGAAGTTGTATTGCAGGATAGTGAAAGGAGCTCATTTGAGGCTATTTGGTGTGAGACTGAGACTGGCAGAATACAATATACAGTTGGGTGCTGCTATAGACCAGGTGATGGAATAGATGGTGGAGATAGTATGCATAAACAAATTGATGAAATGAGTGGAAGGAGGGTAATTATTATGGGGGATTTTAATTATGGTAACATTGATTGGAAGGAGAAGAGGACACATGTGAGAAAGGAAATGGATTTTATTCAATTATTAAGGGATAACTATCTGAGACAGCATGTAATTGAAAATACTAGGAGTGTGAGAGTGCTTGACCTGGTAATAGCATCTCACAATTTGACTGTAATGAATATGACCATGTTGCCACCTATTGGTGAGAGTGATCATAAGGTCTTGACCTGGGAGGTGGCTAAAGGTGTGGAATTTTTGATCAAGACAGGGTATGTGTGGAATTACCGTGCTGGCAAGTATGAAAAGCTTAGGAGATTGCTTGGATCAGTGCCATGGCATGTACAACTGCAAGGGCTGGACGTCGATAGAGCATGGGAAGTAGTCAAGGAGCATTTACAGGAGGTTATGGCTGATTGTATACCTAGGGTCCGAATAGTAAAACAAGTAGGAGTTAAATGGATGAATAACACTATTAAGCTTGAGCTGCAAAAAAAGAAACAACTGTGGAAAGAATTTAAAGAAAGGGGTGACCTGCAGACACATGAACGGTATAAAGTGCAGGCCAGAAGGGTAACGAGTGTAGTAAAAACAGCAAAAGCCGATTATGAAAGGAAACTAGCTATGCAAGCAAAAGAGAATCCCAAACAGTTCTTTCAATATGCTGCAAGCAAGAAAAAAACTGTACATGGCAAAATGATTTTAAAGAATGACGATGGTAAGGAGGTCACTGAACCAGTCGATATAGTGGAGTTACTGAGCACGCACTTTGCAAAAGTATATCATCCAGGTGGAGACATTGAAAAAATGAAGGAGCCATTAGTTTATTTATACGGGAATTGTGATGAATGAAGTGGAGGTGAATAGTCTATTACAGAACCTTAATGTGAATACATCTGTGGAATTGGATGCTATACCGGCACGGGTCTTGCGTGAAGCGGCTAAGGAATTATCAGTGCCCTTGACCATGTTGTTTAATCTGAGTCTCGGGTCTGGTTTAGTCCCGAAGGCTTGGAAAGAGGGGAAAATAGTTTCACTGCATAAAGGAGGATCCAAGACTATGGTTGCAAATTACCGACCGATCAGCATATCAGGAGTTGTTGTCAAGGTCTTGGAGAAAGTAGTCCAGAGAAAAATACAGGAATGGATTGATGAAAATGAGATACTGTACAGGGGACAGCATGGCTTTGTAAAGGGTAGATCATGCCTGAGTAACTTGCTCAAGTTTTATAACAAGGTGACGGCTGAACTGGATAAGGGAAATGGGTTTACAGTGATACTGCTGGACCTGGCAAAGGCGTTTGACAGGATACCACATGGAATTCTAATCCGTAAACAACAACATATGGGAATGGATATAGGGTTGGTGAGATGGATAGGTGGGTGGTTGATGGAGAGATATCAAAGAGTAGTTTATTCAGGAGTGGAGTCCAAAAGACGGCCTGTGACTAGTGGGGTGCCGCAGGGTTCTGTTCTTGGACCACTGCTGTTTAATCTGTTCATTAACGATATAGGGAAGGATCTAAGTGGAACAGTTCATTTGTTCGCTGATGATGCAAAGTTGGGGAGGGTGATAGTGAATGCAGAAGATGTCAAAGTCTTGCAGGATGACTTAGATAGATTGGAGTTCTGGGCTAAGGAGAATGGATGTCAATTTAATGTCACAAAATGTAAGGTTATGCATTTTGGGATGAAAAGATTAGCAGCAGTATACCACATTGGTGGAACTGTACTCCAAGAGATTGATGAGGCCAGGGACTTGGGAGTGTTGGTGGATAGGGAGATGAAGTTTAGGTGGCACATTGCGAAAGTAGCTAAATCAGCTCATCAACTCACTTGGTTGTTGAAAATTACCTTAACGAGCAGAGACAAGTTATTGTACCTCTGTACCGAGCCTTGATAAGACCTCATCTTGACTACTGTGCCCAGATTTGGTCACCTCTGTTCCTTCTTAACGGGAGGAGGTGGAGAGGATCCAGAGGCGAGTGACTAAGATGATAGCAGGTCTATGGAATGAACCATATGAGAACAGGTTGAAGATTTGTGGGTTGCAGAAACTGGTTGATAGGCAGAAAAGGGGAGATATGATTGAGACATTCAAATTGCTAAAAGGATTCTATAAGATTAATTCAGAGGATATTTTTGAGATCAGGACTGATGGTGGGAGAACTAGGGGACACCTATGGAAGCTGGGCAAGAGTGTGGTTAGCAGTGGTGTTAGAGCTGGGTTCTTTACTTTTAGAGTGGTAAATGAGTGGAATAAGCTGCCAGAGTCTGTTGTGGGTGCTATGACAGTGAGCGAGTTCAAGGCAAGGTATGATAGATACTGTGAGAATGTCGTATAGTTGTGTGGACATGATGTTTAGGGCCTCCCTCGATGAGTCTAAGGACTCCCTGGAGTAGCCCGAAAATAATAATAATAATAATTTTTTAACATTAGATATTTCAATTTCACCAACAATCATCTTCTAGTGATAGAAGGTGATAGCTAAGAGTTAATGCATGCCATGCATTTTTACATCAACTGTCTTGCATGAACTTATATATTTTCATTATAATGGTTTCCTCAGCATTTAATTAACTTCATGATCTTTGTATTTATATTTGTTTTGATGTATCTGGCCTTGAAAAAGCCACCAGTTCTCTTTTAGGTGGTGAAACTAGTCAGTGTAATTTATTTATTTAAGTAATGACCTTATTTAAGTAAATTCCTGTTTTCTAAAAATAGTTTTAAATCATAAAAACTTTCTTTCATCAAACGTTTAATCAGCTGTTTAGTTATAGGAGTTTATAAGTCCCAAAAGCCTTTAATTCACCCTTAATATCTCATTACTTAGTTCTGGAAATGAATCATGCCAATAGCAAGATATTTAGAAATGCTATGCATGCAATTTTTTTTTTTGCTTGTTTTATATAGTAAACAAACAAACAAACAAACAAAAAAACGCAAAGGAACTAAGAAAATTTATTTCACGATCCCTGTGCCATAAAACTGCAACAGGTGCTATAATGGGATGCAAACTGGCTACACAAACTGATGAACGCTGAGGAGTCTTACCACACTTCATATTCTGAATTTTTCTGTAGTTCACTAAGTAATTCATGAATTATAGCACAATTTGACATCTAAAAATCCCACTATAGAAACTTTAAATGCCAGTCCCAAATATGAGAGATTTAACTTATACAGTACACTAGTACTAGATGAACAGAAACTGAAGAAAAAGAGGACTCTTTTAGGTTTGCAAACCTATAGATTGTATTCAAATACATAAGATAGAAGTTATTCAAAAATATAACATCAGAATGGGACAATGGGTGTGAATAAAGAGAAAGAAAAAAAAACCTAAGTATGGACTTAAACTGCAAAGGATAATGATTTATACTTGTCTCTCGAGAGATTTAAATGAAATCAGAAAATTTCTGAGAAAATTCCCTTTTCCTATAATTCTGATGAACATAGGCACTGTTAATGAATGAAATGGTTTGTTTTATTTTCCGAGTCCAGAACACCGATCATATCCTCTCCATTCAAAAAACAGTGGCTTGTATTGCCTTGTCATTGACCGCCAGAATGTCATCCATGGAGCACACATCGATTAGATCTGGGCAACATAAAAGATGTTCATCAGTTTGGACGTCTCTGCAGTCACAGCTGTCATCATCTGCATAACCCCATTTTATCAGGTTACTTCTGCCTCTGAACACTCCCACTCACTCAGAGACCTCCAGGTGCTATAGGGTAGGTGATATCCCTTGGTTAACTCTTCCTTAATTATGGGGGTTTCTTGAAGTTGAACAGATTCCCTCCATAGAACAAGGCGTCACTCCTCAGGTTTATGGATCAATGGCTTAGTTCTTTGCATAAAACTATGCCTCGATTTGAGTTGAGAGGCCGTGATGATATGGCAGTATATTGGATGTCTTTCGTCCATCATCTGCTTTTTTTTCTCCATCTCACTGGCCACTTGACGTCTTAAGCCTGGTGGCGCTATGCCTGCTAAGGGATACAGCTTGTTGACTGGGGTTGGTCTTAGGCATCCGGTTATGATCCTAATGGTATCATTTAAAGCCACATCCACGTGTTCCGCATGGGCGGATACCTCCCACACTGGGACAGCGTACTCCCCCTGCAGCAAAACACAATGCCAAAGCTGTCGAGCGAAGTACCTCTGGTTGAGCTCCCCACGTTGTGCCAGTCATTTTTCTTATGATGTTATTTCTTGCATAGATTTTTCCTTTTACTTCCTGGCAATGAACCTTATATGACAAGGTATGATCCAGCTTAATTCCAAAATATTTGAGATTGCTGCACTGTTTGAGGAATTTTCCTCTCCGGACAATGTTTAACTGCCGTTTTGCTTCCCTGTTGCGCAGATGGAAAGAGCATATTTGAGTCTTGTTTGGGTTAAGCTTCAGGCAATTGGTCTCGTAGTAATTGGAGAGTATTTCTAAGGCTTCTGTCAACCTCTTCAAAACTCCTTGCTTGACTGCATATAGCTGTGTCGTTGGCATAGATAAACCTCCTCACTTGTGGGTGGGTTGGCTGATCGTCAGTATAAATATTGTAGAGCACTAGGACTAATATGCTGCCTTGAGGTAAACCATTCTTCTGATTTCTCCATCTGCTCTTCTTTCCTTGCAAAGTTAGTTATGCAGAATCGTCGATTCTGGAGCATGGTTTTAACCACATTCATGAGGTGAAAATCTTTCATTATTTGGTACAGCTTGACCAACACTTTCTTGTGATTAACAGTGTCATATGTTGCTGAAAGATCAATAAAATGAAATGGTGAAGAGAAAAAAAACAGATCATTAATCTAAGTGTTTCTTCTATGCTGAGTAATGAATTCTTAGAAGCAATGAGTGCATTTAACCCCAGAACTTAAGGCTCAAAGTTGTATAACTGAGAGGAGATCAAATGGTATTGGCTTAAACCAAATTATAAAATGATAGTACAACATGACAGAATTTCATGCTGGCTATGGCATTGCCCAGTTAAACAAGGCCCTTGTTTTCACCAGCAAACCACAGCGAACAGCGAAAAGTCAGCTACTAGAACAAATCCTGAAACAACCCACAACTCAACATCAACAGAGTTCAAGATCATACGGTATTATCAACATAAAAAGCCTTAAAATGGCAAAGAAATGGAGCTAGCTGAGGAATTGGATAAGTACCAGATTGACATAATAGGGGTGACTGAAACAAAAAAAACAAAAACCGGAGAAATCTTTCTGAGCAAAAAACACAAAATGTTATATTCAGGCAATGACAATCAGGGAAAAGAAGGATTGGCCATAGTATTCAACACTAAATACCACACTAATCTTGAATGGCAAACGATTTCAAGTAGAGTGATCTGGCCAAATATCAGAATGGGGAACTGGACAATGAGATTTATTTGTGCCTATGTTCTATTAAGGTAGAAGTGGAGGAATTTTTTGAGGCTTTAGAGAAAGCAACTGACACAACAACAAAAAAAGTTGGTAATCGTTGGAGATGTAATAGCAGAGTAGGAAATGATTGTCAGACATACAAAATTATTATGAGAAAATTTGGAGAAAGGAGCAATGCTAATAATAACGGAAAATACCTGTTGGATTTCTGCTCAGGACATGGACTGATTATTACTAACACAATGTTCCAACTTAAAAATGTGGAGAGAAGAAGAGAAGAAGCAAGGAATAAGAAAAATCTCATTGACTGTGTTACTGTTTGACAGTGATGTTTCCTCACCTTTGCAGGACACTAGAGTGTACAGAGGATTTGAAATTGGAAGTGATCACCACTTAATCTTGAGCAGGATAATATTGAATTTCACATTAAAAAGAAAAACATGTAAGAAGGTTTTAAAGCAAATAAAAGTTGAGCACCTCTCAGATGTGAACTGCAGACTAACATATACAAACATTATTGAAGAAAAAATGAAAGAGTTTAAGAACAGGAACCAAACCTTGGAGGTTCAGTGGCAAATCCCGAAGAAAACATTGATTGATTCAGACAGAGGAATGTGGTGAGGTTGTCTGCAAGGATAGAAAAATCAGAACTTCTTGGTGGACACAGGAAGTTAAAGAGGCAGTGAAGGAAAAGAAGAAAGCATATGAAAAGTTCCTGCATCCACCATAGTCAGCCTTGTACTCTTAGAAAATACAGAGACAAATGTAAGAAAGCTAAACATATGTAAAACTAGTGAATCAAGTCATTGGAAGACGTTGGTAAGAATAGACAAAATAAATATCAAGAAGTTGCCAAAATATTCTGGAGGCTATTGAAAAAGCTCAGAAATGAAGGAAAGAGTGCTGTAAAAGGAATTAGAGATGACAAAGGTGACATGAAAATTGGAGAAATGTATGGAGAAATTACTTCGAAAAATTGCTAAACAAAACAATCAGTGACACAGTGGTAAAAAACATTCAACAGGCATGCAAACAGAAATACATATTCATACTTGAAGTAGAAAAGCCATAAAAAGCCTGAAATGTGAAAAGGCAGCAGAAGTAGATGATATTCAACAAGAAATGCTCAAGTATGGAAGTATAAAAGTCTTACAGTGGCTCCACTGTATAGTTCAAAAGGCCTGGACAGAGGGATGAATTCCAGATCATTGGAATAGAGCTCTCATAGTACCCATATATAAAAAGGAAAATAAAACTGAATGCGAGAATTACAGAGTATTTCCCTACTGAGAAGGATTATGGAAGAGAAGCTTGGTGAAGAACAAGCTGGATTCAGGCCAAATAGAGGCTGTCAGGATCAGATTTTCACTTTACAACAAATTGTTGACAAATCATGGGAAAATAAAGATCTGTATTTACATTTTGTAGATCTGGGAAATGCATATGACAATGTGCCAAGAGAAAAGTTGTATGGTGTCAATGGAGCATTATATCAAACAATACTTAGTCTTTATTTGAGTTGTAAGACAGCAGTTAGAATTGAAGGATGTACATTATCCCCCTCTGTTATTTATTATCTATATGGATCACATCATGAAGGAAAGTGATATCAAAATTAGAGATATTAATCTCAGCTCTTTACTTTATGCAGATGATGTTATACTTCTAAATAAATCCGGCAAGTCTGCAAGATTCCCCCTGACTAAATTGAATAACTGTTGTAATAGATCTGGTATGAAGGTCAGCAATAACAAGACGAAGACAATGAAAATAGGCAGAAGCATTGAAAATATCAACTGCACTGTGAATGGAGAATCTATAGAAGAAGAATAAACATTTCAGCTACTGAGGCATGATTTTTAGTGAAAATAGTAAAATAAATATGGAAATAGACAACAGAATCAATAAAGCTGGTATGGTAGGAAGTCAACAAGTCAACTGAATAAGTTTATATGGAATAAGAGAGAAATTAGTCAAAACACTAAATTAGTTGTATACAAGACAGTGTTCAAACCAATTTTAACTTATGGATCTGAGAGCTGGGTTAGAAAATAAAACACTTGACCAAAGACTAGAGACTACAGATATGAGTCTTGAGAAAGATTAGGCCACAAACAGGTAGTATTGGCAATATCATATTAAAATGAGGATATTAGGAAAGAATTTGACATTGTTAATATGCAGGAATGTGTTAGCAGAGCTAATCTCAGGTATGGTCACTTAAAGAGAATGGGAAAGGAAAGATTAGGAAAGCAAGTGTTCTATGCCAAATTGGCAAGAAAAAGATCCAGAGGAAGACCAAGATATAGGTGGAGTCTTGTCAGGTAACAGATTTATTTGGAGGAAAATTGTAGATAGGAAATTAGTAATGATGCAAGTTTTTCATGTAGTACTATCATATCCTGTACTTGAGGGTACATATCAGGAATTTGATGATGATGACTTACAGTATGTTAAGATTATACTATACTTCACAAGAACAGTATTTAATATTGTTACACATTTTTAAATTGTATATAGTTAATAGTCATTTGAAGATAAAGTAATGATAATGATTGAAGCATAAATTCTAGTTACTTGGATGCTATAAATGTGATGTGTTTATGTCAACAATGGTTGGAAGTTAAATTAAATACTAGAAGAGAACTCCCATCTTATGTGGACATCTCAGCAATATCAAAACTAAGCATGGAGAAAAAAGTCTTTAATAGAAGAGGATTACAAGTTTGAGGTTTCAACAGTTTTGAACATGTTCATCAATTTCTAGTTTAATGACCACATAGCATGAAGAAGCATAAAATACTTCATTCAACTTGGAAATCTCGACTAGTCTCGCGTGCAGACTGTGTCACAATAGTACTGTCTTCCCTCTATGGAACTCATCAGCAAAATGATGATGAACAGTTATGTTTGATATAAGGCATTTTTTTTTTTTTTTTTTTTTGCCAAAGTACTAGATGGATGTTACTGGTTGTATGCAAAGCTAATCCAGACTTGTGTTTTCTCTTAATGCTGTGATGTTCATATTTCTCCAGAATGTCCAGTTTAACCAACACAGCATTTATTTATTTATTATTTTCTTTTATGGAGAACTCATCCACAAGAGGTTGGTCAACCTATAGTAAACCAGCACCAGGGATGAGCAATGTCACACAAATAATGAATTTTGTAGACCTGATTTCTTGAGAGAGGGAATTTGAGGCTTTCTGGGAGAGTTTGTCTTTTGGAGAAGGTAGCAGGTTATGAATTTGGTTGATGAGTTTATACATAGCAATGAGTTGATATTTTTTCATAATTTTTGCTGTTCATTCAGAGATGCCTTCTATATATAGTATAGGAGTCTTGTCAGCTTCTTCTTGTCTGTGTTGCTTTATAGGTGAGTGGTTGATTACTTTTGGCTATTATTGAATTATATCCATTTAGTAAGGCTGCTTCTTTGACAATTTCCAATTCTTGTTTTAGAGATTCTTCAGAAGAACAAATCTCATGTGCTCTAGATACTAGGGATTTTATCATGTCTTTGCAGTCACACAAAACTCCACTCATTTTTACAAAAAAAAAAACACTTTACATCCTTGTATCAAGTTCACACTAAAAAAAGAATCAAAGGTATTTCCTTTCTTGATGTACACATCTAGCATATGCAAGATGGATCCATTTCCACTTCTGTCTACTGAAAACCAACTTTTTAAGGTTGTTATATCTATATTACATCAGCTCATCATTCATCTCAAAAATATGGCATCATAATGGATATCCATATAGTGGATATAATTCAAATTAAATGTATATAACTCAATAATAGCCCCTAAAGTAATCAACCACTCACCTATAAAGCAACCCAGACAAGAAGCCGACAAGACTCCTATACTATATATATAAAAGGCATCTCTGAATGTATGGCTAAAATTATGAAAAGATATCAACTCATTGCTACCTATAAACCCATCAACCAAATTCATAACTTGCTACCTTCTCTAAAAGAAAAACTTTTCACACTGATGCTACCTGGCATACACCAAATACCATGTTCGTGCAACTTGTCTTACTATGAACAAACAGGAAGATCTGTAAATAAACATA
Source organism: Typopeltis vanoorti (assembly GCF_054136105.1). Classification (NCBI taxonomy): domain Eukaryota; kingdom Metazoa; phylum Arthropoda; class Arachnida; order Uropygi; family Thelyphonidae; genus Typopeltis; species Typopeltis vanoorti. Next base: position 36,770,549 of record NC_143561.1, on the reverse strand, counting down.
TCCCTGAACATCAAGACCACATCCATCTTATCAAACTTCACAAATCTGGCCTGGCACAACATGGAATTGAAAACACCACAGGATCCAATGGCAAAACACTAAGATGCTACATAGATCCATATATAAACATGAACGTTTATACAAAGCGCTGAAAACCTATTTCATCGACCTAATATCAATCGTAATGACTGGCTCGCTATTCCAAAAGTGTGAGAAATTGTTATCCTCAATTGTATCTCTTATATATAATTTATTTTTAACTAATTTTAATTTCAGTCCAATAGTTTTAATCCATGAATACAAGACTGTATACCTAGAAGGATTCCAATAAATGAATGCGCTCTACTGTTTTCTTATTCAATTCTTTATTGTTGTTTGCTATTTGTATTGATGATGTCATATGGCATGTAAAATGAAATATTTACATAATAAATTTATTTTTACTGTGGCATACATGTTATTCTATAGTTAATTAGCAAATTAACAATCTGACATGCAAATATTCTGACACATGTCAGATTGTTTAAAAATGTCAAAAAGAAAAGAAGACAAGTCTGGATTAGCTTTTCACACAATCAATGATAAACATCATGATTTTGTCAGGAAATTCAAAGTAGCCTTTAAAATGCTGTACACTCCTACTCCTACTCAGTGCAATTATATAAAGATTTAATCTTGCACCACGTTTAGAATTCATTCATCAACAATCTGACATACAGACCTGGACTATGGTACCCATTACAGAATGTGAGAATATTCTGTAATGGGTACCATAGTCCAGTTGTTGTATTCTTTTATTATTGAGTGATATCTTTACCTTCTCTAGCTTTTTTAATTTTAAAATGTAAGTAACTTCCTGATGAAGTGTACCTGTTGGTACACAACTAATAGATTTCTAAGTTAAATCAAGTATTTTATGCTTCTTCATGTCATATGGTCATTAAACTGGAATTTGATGAAGAGGATAAGCTGTATATGTAATGAAGTATCAAAGCTCAAATGAAAAATAGTTGTCAATCTATATTGAAGGTTTGAAAAAATAAATACAGAAGTTTTACATATTTGTGTAGTGTTAATGTTAAACAGAGACCGCAATGGAATGAACTATCATCAGCAAAACTGGAAATTGGATCTACAGTCACTTTTACGAGGTTGAACTGCAAATACAAAAGAAAAGAAAAGAATTGGTGAGAGAATAGAGCCACAAATAATGCAGGATTAGAAGCTAATCCTGCATTCTTTGTACTATTTGAAGAAAACAATCTATTCATCATCATATGTAATGCATAACCAGAGAGAAAGTCTTAGAAGCCCAGTTACAAAAGACAGGACACACAAACAAATGAACAGACCCCGATCAACTGACTCAGAGGTAGTAACAAAAGCAACCACTTGAGGTTCTCAAAACTTTTACATGTCATTCCTGTAAGGGTGACATAAGATAGGAGAAGAATAATTCCTATTCATTAAGTGATAGGATCAATTCTAGTAATTATTAATTAACTGAGATGTTCTAGGTAAAATATTTTTAAAGATTTTTTCAGATGAGTGTTAATAGATTAATTTACTGCTTTAAAAGAGACAAGAGCAACTGGATTATAAATCTGATGGAAAAGATTTAGTGCCTCTCTTTAAAGATTGAATATAGGTAATTTCTCAGTCACAAGACAAAAGAACATAATGGTCATGATTCTTCTGATCTGTTTGTAGAAAATTTTTTTTGATTGATTATAAGTTAAATAAAAAATTCCAGAAATTATGTTCTTGTTTAATCCGATATCCAAGTGTAAGCAAAAAAAGTTTCCACTTGAAGTATCTTCATGACTAGGCTACTTACATATAGAAGAGACATGACCCAGAAGAGATACCACAGCTGAATTAATGCAGAAGTCATATTCTTCATATATGCAGAAACTTTGTTTGTTTACATTTGGATAAAGGATTATATAAGAATTTAATTTCTTGGCACTTTTAACTAAATTTATAACCAAGGGAAAAACTTCCAATGGCTAGCTCTAATCCAGAGTATTTTAATACGGTGTGATATCTTTTCACTACTTTTATATGGAGAAATATATGACCTCTGCATTAATTCAATCTTGATATCTCTTCTTAGTCTAGCTGCCTCTGACGAGATCCTAATAAAGGTCTAAACTGGTCTAGGTAGTAGCCCTTCCCATAATGCATAGTATTATACACGTCCAAAAGGATGTGTGCTTTGCATTATAGGATACTAAGGCAATTAACATGTCATCAGCCTCTACACATGCACGCGAACACACACAATAGACCAGGTGTGAAGATGCTTAATCAGCAAACTCTGCTTGCTTATATTTGCATCAAGGATTAAACAAAGAGAATATGATTTCTTGGCATTTTTAATTTAATTCTGATCTCTTTCTATCAAAAGACATTAAATTACATCAGTTATAAGCCATAAGAAAACCAATAATGAGATCTTCAGAATAGCAATGGTAAACTAACACCAAAAATGTATGATAATTCACACAAATTATTAATTTCTGTGAATTATATTGAACTGATGAGCATGAATCAACAAACCCCATTTGTTTGTGTTGAGATGGTCAAGAGTTATGAAGAGACTACACTATTACAATAGTAATTTACCTTCTTGATGGAAAAAAGTCTTTCCGATGCTTGCTGAACTAAGATATCTTATAGCTCTTTTCAAAAGATTAATATTTCTTCAATGTTTTTGATAAATTAGATCACAAAGATCACTCAGGTCTGCTAGAGATATTAAATGAAGCTCTATTGATAACAAAAGTGCTTCAAAACATCAAACAGCAACATAGTGATTTTATCTGTCAATAAACTGGGTACATTACTTGTTGAGAAATGAAAATGATGAAATGTAAACTGTTCCTGAAAAACTTGCTACTGTTGCATCCTTTCTAAAGTAGGTCTATAAAGATAGATGTTTAACTGGCAGCAATCATCTAATCATGAAGCAAGTGATCATGTGGTCTTGACTTGGAAAGTTACAAGGCAGCAAGAAGAAATGTATGGCATAAGAATCTGCAAGGGAAGGGTGTTAGCAGTGCATGAGAAATGGTCAAATGGGTTTGAAGGATGCAATATTATCAGACTGAACACCAAGGACGGAGGAAGGGGGGGGTGAATAAGGTAGTATTTCTGTTTTGCAGCTGCTGCCTTATGGTACCTAGATGAGTAGCATAAGCAGGAGCTGCAAAACAGAACACATGGATAGTATATAAGGTGAAAGGAATCAACAAAGCTTACAAGCCATATATAAGGCTCAGGCAAGAAAGGCGACTAGAATGATAAAGAAGCATAATCAGATTATGAGAACAAATTAACCAAACTGGACAAAGTAAATCCTAGAGAATTCTTTCACTATGTGGTGAGTAAAATGAAGACTGTTTACTTTAATAAGTAGTGAGTCAAGAGAAGTAGATGAAATAATTGAGCCACCAAGGGACCACTTTTAAGTTGCTATCATACAGGAGAAGATATTTCAGTAACTGATGTGATAGGAACTAATGTGGGAACAGAAGTTGATGAACTGGAAGTGCTTAGGATATTGCAGAATATCAATGTGAATATACATGTATGAATCTGGTATATAAGTCCAGATATTAGAAAACTGCAAAGGAAATGGTGCTGTATGTACCATTTCCTTTGAAGAATGATTCCATTACAAAAAGAAGATAAAAGAGCAAAATGATTCCATTACATAAAGAAGGTTCAAAGAGAGACATAGTTAATTACAGAGTAACTGGCATCCTCAGTGATGGCAGAAATCTTAAAACGTTGGCCAAAAACAGAATTCAGGAATAGGTGAATAAAAATATGATACTCTACAGGGGACAGCACCTTACAAAGGGTAGTTGTGTTTTAGTTATTTATTCACTTTTTCATAACAGAGTGTTAACTGATTTGGATAAAGGGAATGACTATATATTGATGCTGCTATATTTTGCAAAGGCACTTGACAGAATATCAAATGGAACTTACAGAAACTGGAGCAAATGGAGATAGATATGAAGATGTCAGGTGGACATATTCTAATGAGTAGCACAGAGGAGCAAAATCTGGGAGAAGGCAAGTGATTAGTAGTACACTGCAAGGCTTTGTGCTAAGACCACTGATATTTAGTATATTAATGATATAGGAAATGAGGAGAAATATTCAGTTATTCGCTGATGATGAAAAACTAGGTAGTGCAATGGTAAATAAAGGCAATGTAGAGAATCTACAGAATGATTTGAATAGGCTGGGAGTACATGTAAGAAATAATGGGTGCCAATATATCATCAATAAAGTCATAGCGTGAAAAAGTGCAAAGTCACACATTTTGGAATGAAAGATTACAAGCTGTGTCCTACATTGACAGAGTTGTACTCAAGGAAATTGATAAAGCTAGGGATTTAGAGGATGGATAGACGTAGAGTTGAAGTTTAGAGGGGTTATTGCAATAAAAATGAGTAAACTGGCTCATAGGATTACTTAGTTATCAAAGAAAACATTAACAAGCAGAGATGAGGAAGTTATTATTCCTCTTTATTAGGCTTTGATATGGCAAAATCTGGATTACTGTGCAAAGGTCCTGGGTTTCATAAGGATATATGGATGAGGAAGTTGTGAACAGGATCATAAGGCAAGTGACTTAGATGGTAACTGGTCTTTGAAATGCTCCCAAGGGTAGACTCAGGGTTTGTGGGTTGCAGAAGTTGGTTGATAGGTGGAAAAAAGGAAATATGATAGAAATATTCAAGTTACTAAAACAGTCTTATAGGATTGAAGCAGAGGAAATTTTTCACCACTTGGGTGGGAGATGGTTAGTAAGGGCATGAGAACCACATTTTTTGCTTTGAAAATAGTGTATCAGTGGAATGAGTTGCCAGAGTTTGTCATGCTTTGTCAGTTAAATGAAAGAAGCAGTAATAGAATTACAGAAAAAATTCATGAAGAGTGCACTCAGTAATATATTAATACTTGAGGTACAAAAATCCATCAGAAATCTTAATTGCTTTGTCAGTTAAATGAAAGAAGCAGTAATAGAATTACAGAAAAAATTCATGAAGAGTGCACTCAGTAATATATTAATACTTGAGGTACAAAAATCCATCAGAAATCTTAATTTTAAAAGGTAGTTGGAGTAGATGATATTCAACCAGAAACATTCATGGAGGTATGGAAATTTTTTAAGGGAAGTACATAATTCAGAAGCCCTAGTTAGAAGTCTGAATTTCAGATGATTGTAGTAGAGTTCTCATATAAGAAAAGATAAGAATTATACAGAAGTTTCACTATGAATGTTTCATGTAAAGATTTATGTACAAATACTTGAGATGAAGCTAAGAAAAATTATGAAGGAGAAACTTGGAAAATAACAACCTGAGTTAAGATCAAATATAAGTAGTCAAGATCAGATTTTACCTTAAAAAAACATTTGAGAAATCATGGGAAAATAATCTGGAAATGGCATAAGGTACCAAGAGAAAAATTCAAAATCCTACAATTATAAAATACATTATACAGAGCAATATATATTCTATATTTAAGTTATAAGTCAGCAGTTAGAAATAAAGGAGGTATACAGGAAGATGATTTGAAGTAAAACTGGTAATTAGACAAGGTCATAGGATAACTCCTCTGTTATTCATCACCTATAGGGATCATTTTATTAACTAAAGTGGTATAAACCTGATATCACAACCAGAGAAATTTGACTCTCTCTCTAGAATGAAATTCAAGGAGAAATATGGAAAACATCAACTGCATTTTCAATGGAAAACCTAAACTAATAAAATATTTCAGATATTTAGGCATAATTTCTTGTAAAGATGACAAATTAAATTTGGAAATAGACAACAGAATAAACAGAGCTGCTATGGTGAGGAGCCAGCTGCATGAATCTATTTTTCTTTTATTTCTTATAAGAAATAAGATAAATTAATCAAGACACTAATGTACAAGTATACAAGACAGTGTTCAAACTCATTTTAACTTATGGATCTAAGAGTAGGATTAGAAATAAAATAATTAAAAATTTAGATTTTGATCAATTATTTTATTTTATAAAAAATATGAAAGATAAGAGAGTTCTGAAGAAAATTATGATCAGGTGGATATCACTGGTAGAATCATGCTAAAAATGAAGATAGTGTGATCTCTCAATTACCTGATTATCAAATAACTAAACCCTCAGTTAACCAATCCTTGAATGAGTTTGTATGTCATGTCATCCTGAAACATCACTATCTGGTCATACATTTGTTTAATTGCACCCCACCCTCAGTTAATGCACCAGTCTCGGTAAACAAATTTCTCAGCAGATAATTAAAAAATAAGCAAGTTAAAAAGTAACTGGATATTATTAGCGTTCAAGAATGGGTAAGCAAAGATAATCCAAGATGGTATGGTCACACTTAATCAGAATGGAAGCAGAAAAAGTTAGTAAACAGGAAATAATGCTGAAGTCTTGACATATATTAATTTGGAAGTATCCTTTCCTTTAATGTTACACAGTGATCATCATTCATTTAAAACAAATTATGGAGACTACAACCATGTTGGAAATAACTATTTTAATCTTCCGACGTTTCAACCTTCATATTAAAGTCATCATCTGGAATATACACATATATATACTGATACAAGCTATATTACATTTCATATAGTATGCTAAAGAGACAATGATTCGATCAACGGTTATTCTAATAGCCTGACTTCTAGTCAAAAAATAAAATAAAAAAATGAAATAAAATAACTATATCAAAACTATATTCTGTTTATGACAACATCAGAGAAAAATAACTGTATAAAACTGGCTAAACAAAAGGCATGGGAGGACTTTGGAAAAAACATAAAAATATCAAGAAGGTGGCAAGATATTATGGAGGTTGCTGAAGCTCAAAAATGAGGAAAGAGTGCTGTACAAGGAATTAGAGATAATAAAGGGGACATGAAAACTGGAGAAAAAGATATCCTTGAAGTATGGAATAATTACTTCGAAAAATTGCTAAATGAAACAAGCAGTGATGACAGCACAGTGATAAAAAACACTGACCAGGCATGCAGTCAGGAATACATATCCATACTTAAAGTAGAAAAAGCCATCAAAGGCTTGATGGTGTGGAAAGGCAGGAGGAGTAGATGATATTCGACCAGAAATGCTGAAGTATGGTGGTATAAAAGTCTTACAGTGGTTGCACTGCATAGTTCAGAGGGCCTGGACAGAGGGACAAATTCCAGATGATTGGAGTAGAGCTCTCATAGTACCATTTTTAAAAAGGGAAATAAAACTGAATGTGAGAATTACAGAGGTATTTCATTACTGAGTGAGTGTTCCTGGTAAGATATATGCAAATATACTTGAGAAACGGTTGAGAAGGATTGTGTGAAGGGAAGCTTGGTGAAGAACAAGTTAGATTTAGGCGAAATAGAGATTGTCAGGATCAGATTTTCACTTTACGATAGATAGTTGAGAAATCATGGGAATATAACAAAGATCTGTATTTAAGTTTTGTAGATCTGGAAAAGGTATATGACAAGGCACCATGAGAGAAGCTATTCAAAACGCTACAGTTATATGGTGTTAAAGGAGCATTATATCAAGCAATACTTAGTCTTTATTTGAGTTGTAAGTCAGCAGTTAGAATTGAAGGAAATACAGGAAGGTGATTTAATGTTAAATCTGGTGTCAGACAAGAATGTACATTATCCTCTCTGTTATTCATTATCTATATGGATTACATTATGAAGGAAAGTGGTAATGAACTCGATTTCAAAATTGGAGATGTTAATCTCAGTTCTTTGCTTTATGTGGATATGTTATACTTCTAAATAAATCCGCTACAAGTCTGCAAGATTCCCTGACTAAATTGAATAACTGTTGTAATATATATGGTATAAAGGTCAGCATTAAAAAGACAAAGACAATGAAAATAGGCAGATAAGAAAATATCGACTGCATTGTGAATGGAGAACCTATAGAACAAGTAAAGCATTTCAGCTACTTAGGCACAATTTTTAGTGAAGATGGTAAATTAGATATGAAAATAGATAACAGAATCATAGGAAGTCAATTGAATAAATTTATATGGAATAAGAGAGGCATAAGCCAAAACACTAAATTAGCTATATACAAGACAGTGTTCAAACCAATTTAAACTTATAGATCTGAAAGCTGGGTCAGAAGTAAAACACGTGACCAAAGACTAGAGACCGCAGATATGAGAGTCCTGAGAAATTAGGGGAATGAACAGATGGCATCGATGGCAATATCATATTAAAAATGAGGATATTAGGAAAGAACTTGACATAGCATTCAGGAATGCATTAGAAGAGCTAATCTCAGGTGGTATGGTCACTTAAACAGAATAAGAGAGGAAAGATTAGCAAAACAAGTGTTCTCTGCCAGGTTGGCAGAAAAAAGACCCAGAGGAAGACCAAGATATAGGTGGATTGATACAGTAAAAAGTGTCTTAGAAGACAGAAATATAAGATCTGATAATATTGGAATCTTGACAAGTAACAGACTGATTTAGAAGAAAATTGTAGATAGGAAGTTAGTAATGATGTAAATTTTTCATGTAGTGCTATCTTATCCTGTACACCCGTCGATCAATTATTCGATCAACGGTTATTCTACTAGCCTGACCTCTAGTCAAAAAATAAAATCAAAAAAATGAAATAAAATAAAATAACTACATCAAAACTATATTCTGTTTATGACAACATCAGAGAAAAATTTTTTCCACATAAATAGTTTTATTACAACAAAAGTGATGACCTGATTTAACATGAGAATTGTTATGTTGGATTTAAGACCCTGGATTACGTACAGTCCTATTTATAATTAACTCTTAGGAAGAAAGGTTATGTGGGTAGAATATCAGCCTTCCATATTCTTGGGATTATTAGACCATCATTATTGTTAAGATTAGGGTGATTGATAAGAATTTCACAGGCCTCCTTAAATTTACGTTCATACCATGTTTTGGTGATGTAAACAACAGATGCTTTTCCAGTCAATTCTATGTACAGTATTCAGGGAATGATCAGAAAGTCAGCTTTACCATAGTTATTAAATTTAATGTGCCATTATGTTCCTTTTTTCTGATAGGAATTGTGCATCCTGTTTCCCCTATACAGGGCAAATTGCACGTGCAGTGAATATGGTATACTCCAGGATGGGCCAACAGAGGAAATGGATCCTTGGATGAGTTGAGTAAGTTCTTTAATTTTGCAGGAGGTTTAAAGGTAGCTTCAAGGTTGTATTTCTGTAGTATTCTGTTTATTTTGTCCGATATCCTTTTAACGTACAGAATAGTTACAGTTTTATTGTAGTCTAATTTATTTTTGTTTTTAAGTGAGGTCTTGCGACGAATTTTGCTGATAGTATTTTGACTGTAAGCATTTTTTAGTAAGGTATTGCTGATAACTTTTAATTCAACAAACAGAATGTACTAGAGCAGCGGTACGTTCTGTTTAGGAATCTTTAGTAAACCGTAAATTCCCAGCCGACAGTTGAAGGTATAGACAGTTCCAATTATCACCTAGCCAAGAAACTAACGTCAACACTCAAGGAGTTGGTGGATCATTCCTCCTCCTGTATTAAAAACACACAACACTTTGTAAACAAAAAGATATCACACTGGAAAAAGGTGATTTATGAGTCAATTTTGACATCTCTGCCCTCTTCAAAAATGTCCCAATCAATGACACAATCCTTCTATTACAGGACAAATTCCCTCTTGATATCACAGTGCTCTTTGCACATATACTATGTCCTGGCTATTTTGTGTGGCAAAACACTTTCTACCTACAAAAAGAAGGCACAGCCATGAGCTCATCATTATTCCCCCTCCCCCCCCCCAAATTGCTAACTTTTATATGGAATATTATGAGCAACGTGCTCTAGATTCCTCTCCTTAAAAACCCAAAGTCTGGCTTAGATACGTTGACAATGTTTTTGCTATCTGGTCCCATGGCCGCAAGACATTAGACACTTTCCTCAGCCACCTAAACAAACAACAAACACATACAATTCACAACTGAGATTGAAAATCAGAACACACTTCCTTTTCTAGCTACACTTGTCACACATCTTTCCTTTTGGCAGTCTTTCCTTCACTGTTTACAGGAAACCTACACACACTGGCTAATATATACACATCTCCTACCACCACCCAACACAAAAGCTAGGTGTCATTAACACACTAAAAAACAGGACTTGGAAGATTTGCTTCAATGAACAAGCACTTAAAGTTGAATTAAAAGTTATCAGCAATACATTCCTGAAAAATGGCTACAGCCAAAATACTATTAACAAAATTCTTCACAGACCTCACTTAAAAACAAAAATAAACCAGACTACAATAAAATAAATAGAATACTACAGAAATACAACCTTAAAGTCTCCTACAAAATTAAAGAACTTACTCCACTCACCAAGGATCCACTTCCTCTGCTGGGCCACCCTGGAGTATATCGTATTCAGTGCACATGTAATTTGCCCTATATAGGGCAAACAGGATGCACAATTCCTATCGGAAAAAAGGAACATAAACGGCACATTAACCTCTCTACCAGCTGTGGTGGATGAAATAGCGAGATCAAATTGCACTTCTTATCCATGTTATTCAATATTCAATTTTCTGGAAGTCTATGGATGTCATGGCCAGTTGGGGTGTTAAATTTAATAACTATAGTAAAGCCGGCATTTCTGATCATGCCCTGAATACTTTACACAGAATTGGAATTCTATATAAAGTATCTTGATTGGAAAAGCACCTGTTGTTTACATCACACCAAAACGTGGTACGAACGTAAATTTAAGGAGGCATGTGAAATTCTTATCAACCACCCTAATCTTAACAATAATGATGGTCTAAAAATCCTAAGAATATGGAAGGCACATATTCTACCCACATAACCTTTCTCCCTAAGAGTTAATTATAAATAGAACTATAGGTAATCCAGGATCTTAAATCTAATTTAACAATTCTCATCATGTTACCTCAGGTCATCACTTTTTGCTGTAATAAAACCATCTATGTTGGAAAAAAATTTCTCTGATGTTGTCACAAACAGAATATAGCTTTGATGTAGTTATTTTATTTCATTTTATTTTTTTACTAGAGGTCAGGCCAGTAGAATAACCGTTGATCAAATGATTGTCTCTTTAGCATACTATGTGAAATGTAATAGAGCTTGTCTCTGTATATATGTGTATACTCCAGATGATGACCTTAATACAAATGTTGAAACATTGGGAAATTAAAATAGTTATTTCTAATATGATAGTAGTCTCCATAATTTGTCTGAAATGAAATAATTTGGAAGAAAGTTGTTGATAAGAAGCAAGCGATAATGTAAACTTGATCATGTAGTACTATGAACATATCCTGCATGTATGCCCCTTGAGGATATACATCGGAAATTTTGTAATGATAGAAAAAATTAAAAAAAAAAAAAAAAAAAGGATAAGAATTCTATAAAAATTAAAAGAATAACATCAGACAGAAAAAGAATATATGCTTTTGAAACTTATGCTGAAAACATTTTTGAAGTTCTTGGGTGTTTTCAAAACTGGAAGTTTCAAAGACATCGTTTTGCTACTTGGAAATAAAATGATTTGAGGTACTTTTTTATCCTTTCTTTTAATACTTTATTTAATTACAAAATAAAGCCTTTTCTATACTTATGTTTTAAACACTGACCAAACAGCTCATTTATAAAAACTACAACTTTCCTTCATGCTATTGAGAAGGTTTTTCTATAATAAAGTTTCAAATGGATTTTAGAGAACTTACAATATGAAACTGTCAATCCAGAGAAATCCTAATCAAAGTTACTATGTGAGGCAAATTCTGGGGGCAGAGAATATTTTTAAGAAGAGCAATAATACCAAGGCAACTAAATAACAAGGAAAACATAACAACGGTTATGTTTTCTTAAGTTTTCATTCACTTTCAAAACACCTTAAGTTTCAAGGTAAATATTGCATTGCTACTTTCCAATAAACAATAATGGATATTTATTAACTCTTCAATAGTTTTTTTAATGTATAATTTAATAAATATCAAGAAGGTGGCAAAATATTCTGGAGGTTGTTCAAGAAGCTTAGGAATGGAGGAAGGAGTGCTGTAAAAGGAGTTAGAGATGATAAAGGTGACATGAAAATGGGAGAAAGATATCCCTGAAGTATGGAGTAATTACTTTGAAAATTTGCTAAATGAAACAAGCAGTGATGACAGCACAGTGATAAAAAAACACTGACCAGGCATGCAGTCAGGAATACATATCCATACTTGAAGTAGAAAAAGCCATCAAAGGCTTGAAATGTGGAAAGGCAGAAGGAGTAGATGATATTCGACCAGAAATGCTGAAGTATGGTGGTATAAAAGTCTTACAGTGGCTGCACTGCATAGTTCAGAATGCCTGGACAGAGGGATGAATTCCAGACAATTGGATTAGAGCTCTCATAGTACCCATATATAAAAAGAGAAAGGGAAATAAAACTGAATGTGAGAATTACAGAGGTATTTCATTACTGAGTGAGTGTTCCTGGTAAGATATATGCAAATATAGTTGAGAAATAGTTCAGAAGAATTGTGGAAGAAAAGCTTGGTGAAGAACAAGCTGGATTCATGTCAAATAGAGGCTGTCAGGATCAGATCTTTACTTTACGACAAATAGTGGCGATATCATGGGAATATAACAAAGATCTGTATTTAAGTTTTGTCGATTTGGAAAAGGCATATGACACGGTGCCAAGAGAGAAGCTATTCAATACGTTACAGTTATATGGTGTCAATAGGGCATTATATCAAGCAATACTTAGTCTTTATTTGAGTTGTAAGTCAGCAGTTAGAATTGAAGAAAATACAGGAAGATGGTTTAATGTTAAAACTGGTGTGAGACAAGGATGCACATTATCCCCTCTGTTATTCATTATCTATATGGATCACATTATGAAGGAAAGTGGTATTAAACATGATATCAAAATTGGAGATGTTAATGTCAGCTCTTTGCTTTATGCGGACGATGTTATACTTCTAAATAAATCTGCCACAAGTCTGCAAGCTTCTCTGACTAAATTGAATAACTGTTGTAATAGATATAGTATGAAGGTCAGCAATAAAAAGACAAAGACAATGAAAATAGGCAGAATCATTGAAAATGACAACTGTGTTGTGAATGGAGAACCTGTGGAACAAGTAAAACATTTTAGTGAACATGGTAAATTAAATACGGAAATAGACAACAGAATCAACAAAGCTGGTATGGTAGGAAGTCAATTGAATAAATTCATATGGAATAAGATAGAAATTAGTCAGAACACTGAAAAAAAATTAGCTGTATACAAGACAGTGTTCAAACTAGTTTTAACTTATGGATCTGAGAGCTGGGTCAGAAGTAAAACACTTGACCAAAGACTAGAGACTGCTGATATGAGAGTCCTGAGAAAGATTAGAGGTGTGAACAGATGGCATCAATGGCAATATCATATTAAAAACGAGAATATTAGGAAAGAACTTGACATTGTCAGCATCCAGGAACGTGTTAGCAGAGCTAATCTCAGGTGGTATGGTCACTTAAACAGAATGGGCAAGGAAAGATTAGCAAAACAAGTGTTCTCTACCAAGTTGGCAGGAAAACGAACGACCCAGAGGAAGACCAATATAGGTGGATTGATACGGTATAAAGTGCCTTAGACGATAGAAATATAAGATCTGGTAATGTTGGAGTCTTGAAGTAACAGACTGATTTGGAGGAAAATTGTAGATAGGAAGTTAGTAATGATGTAAATTTTTCATGTAGTACTATCATACTCCTTGAGGGTACATGGCAGGAATTTGATGATATTTTTTTTTTTTAATGACAAAATGAAGCATTTAGGTACTCTCTTCTATGCTACTTAAAAAAATTTTTGTAACACAAGCTTACCTGATAACCTTCGATAATCACTCATTCTGATTCTCTTAATTCTTCATCCTCTTTGTCTGTCATTTGTCTAAGTATCCTGATCAAGATCATGTTTTTCTACTGTCTCTTTCCTTTACTTGCTGGGTCTGCAATATTTTCATTAATATTATATGCTGAAATTAACTGAATCAAAATTGCAATTTCTGACAGGTATTAGACAAGTTAAAAAATCATCTCTAGGGCTATACGAGGACCTAAATTCTATAAACAGGGAAGAAGATACACAAGAAATAAATATTAAGATCATGCCCCCATTTGTTTTAGAATGAAAGCAATTGATATATACATTCCAGCCAATTGCACATAAATAGTCTATAGACAGATATATTCCTAGATTTGATTGTACATCTGCATACTCTTAATGGCATATACTCAGTGGACAAAACATTAGAGATAGGTGTGATAGGAAGTTGACACCGCACCCCCACCCAGAGTGAAATGTACCCAAACTGAATGCAGATGGTAAACAGGCAGACGAGCTTCCCAACAGTGTATCACAATCGACGAATATGGGTTAAATGTGGCAATGTTAGCTACTTTGATTGTGACCATATTATCGGCAAAAGATAGATGAGTCATTCTAGTGTCCTAGGGTTCTTTCAACTTGGGCAACCATATCAAGGGTCAACCATGAGTATACCATCAATGAACATAGAGCACTCAGCGAGCAAGTGGTGGCCAACCACACACCATTGATGACTGGAGTCGATGTAGACTGTCCAGGCTTGTACAGACCAACCCAACCACAGGGCAACAGTGGCACAAATCACATCCAGTTTCAATATCGGAGATCCAAGCAGCATAGTGAACAGTACAGTGTACCCTGTATTCCATGGGGCTGTGGGAGCCAATACTCTAATCGTGTATGACTGTTAACAGCTTGTCATTGGGCACTACGCCTTACCTGGTGTCGGGATCATCAAAATCAGACTTCTACAGAGTGGACCAGTCATGTGGTCTGATGAATTCCATTATCAGTTGTATTAAGTGATAGGAGGGTGTGAATGTGGCATCAACAGCATGATAGCATGATCCCGTTGTGCTAGATTGGTCTGTTCAAGGAGGTGGTAGCTCCGTGATGGTTTGGGGAGCCTTCTCATGTGACACTTTAGGTCTTCCCCCTAGTGCATCTGGAGAAGTCCTTAAATGCTGTGAGCCTACCAGAATGTACTGGCTGATCACCTACACACTTTCATGGCCTTTGCACATCCTGCAACAAAGGTCTGTTTTATCAGGACAATACACTGCCCCACCGGGCTGCAACCACCCAGCCATGGATCGAGGAACACTCATCTAAGTTTAATGTATATCAAAATGTATTTCATCCTGCAGGATGGAATACATTTTGGCAGTCTGGCACTGAAACAGGAATTCAGAGCATTTACATCGGTTTAGTAGGAAGGACAGTCTCAGCTTCTATAAATCATCATAACTGTGAATTTAATGGCAGAGAGAGAGAGAGAGATTATGATCTGGAGCTGTTTCTCTTGGTATGGTCTTTGACCTTTTGTTACAGCACCTTGAAAGATGAACACCAATGAATATCAACACTTCTGAATAATGCACTGCTTCCTCCATTGTAGCAGACTGACATAAGACCCAAGTCTCAAAATGACAATGAATCATGTAATACCTGCTAATACCTATAAGTTCATGTTATGGAAAATCACATTGCAGTTGTCTGTTAGGCAATTATGTTTGTTAATTACATGTATTCTTGTGAACAGTTTGTTTGTTTGCAAGATGAAAAGACAAAGTTTCTACATTGTAGCAGATTTATATAATAAACCTAAGCCTCTTCCAACTGAAGAACTTTGATAAATTCCTCAAATAGATCCATACAAATGTTCAATTGGCTTCACTTTACAAGTGCTGTTCACTATAGCCCTTTACTTTGCACATGTTCTATTAGCTGCTAAAGTGAGAGGGTAGAATGCTGAGAAGAAAACTGCAGTTTTTCAAAAGGTTCAATGTTAGCATCATCTTCAAAAACTAACCTTATGCTTCGCAGCACTTCCAATCAATCCTGAGGTATTCTATCAAGATGTCAAGGTCAATCCATCCCAAGTGGTAAAAGTTGGCTGCCTGGATCCTTCCCACCACTACTTCCTCATCTCCAAGAAACCCAGGCAAAACAGTATATTATCTAGATGTGCCATACCAAGACCTTATAAAGAAGAAAGATAACTTCCTTATCTCTGCTTAGTGTGTTCTTTAATAACTACTAATCCTATGAGTTATCTTAACCACCTTTGCAATATATCCTTTGAACTTCAACTCTATCCATTGCCATCCCCAAATCCCTAGCTTTATCAATTTCCTGGATTACAACTCCGTCAATTTGGTACACAGCTTGTAATTTTTTCATCTCAAAACGCATACCCCATGCACTTTTCCACATTATACTTTTCCGCATTGCCCATACTGTAGGCGTATTTAAATTATCCTGCAAGCTCTCCACATCACCATGATTAACTATGATGCTATCCAATTTTGCAACATCATCAAACAACTGCATATTTCTTTTCAAATCATTTCCAATATCATTTATGTACATATTAAACAGCAGTGGTCTAAGCACAGAGACTCACCAATCACCTGCTTTCTCCTGGATTCTACTTCTCCATATATTACTCTGATGTTTATCCATCAGTCGCCCTCAAATCCATATCAGCAGCTTCATATTTATCCTAATTTGTTCTAATTTGCAAATTTCAGTAATTTTTAGATTTTTACATATATTTGAAGCAGATATTGAAATCCGTGAACACTTTTTGACGTTTTTAACTAATGACACAACTGGTAAAGGTGTATATATGAAAATATAAAATCAATTTTGAATAAATTAAATCTTAAATTGTCAGATTAGCAAGGGTATGATAATGGAGCGAATATGAAAGGAATATATAAGGGAGTCCGTGCTTACATTTTAAATGAAAACGAAAAGGCATTTTATACTCATTGCACCTGACATAATTTATATCAGTTATAGCAATAAATTTGTTTAATGTTATACAAAAAATATATACATTATTTGCTGCCTCAACTTCACATTGGGACATACTAAAGAAATTTGTTAAACAATTAACTCCAAAAACCGTTATGTGATACAAGATGGGAATATAGAATAGAATTAGTTAGAGCGATACGTTATCAAATTCCAGAATTTTTATATTCACTAAAAGATTTATTTAAAACTGCATCAGATAATACTATCAAAATATTGGTTTCAATATATGAACAAATAGATTCATTTGAGTTTATACTAAGTCTTGTAATTTGGTACGAGCTGTTGTCAAAAGTTAATTTAGTAAGTAAAGTATTACAAAATGCAAAAATTCCCATAGACGTAACAACTAAGCATATTAAAGAGTTAGTGCAGCACTTTCAAGAGCAGAGAATATCAGGATATGACTGTTTTGAGATTGCTAAAGAACTGTCAAATCTATTAGAAAGAGAAATTAAATTTAAAGAAAGTCGAGTACGTCGAAGTAAAGTATTTTTTGAGTATGAAACACCTGAAGAATCGCACATAGATGATAACAAAGATAATTTTAGGATTAATTTCTTTTTTGTAATTTTAGATACTGCTCTACAATCTGTCAAAAAAAGATTTGAATTGTATGAAATTCACGAAAAATCATTTGAATTTCTTTATGATATGAAATTAATAAGAAAAATGACAGAAAATGAATAAAAATTTTGCTGCAAACAGCTGTATCAAAAATTAAATATAGATATTGATGAATCTGAATTTTACAATGAATTAATTATTTTTTAGAAATATTTTTCCAGAAGATGCATTCTTTAATATTTTAAAATTCATAATTGCAAATAATTTGTAGGATATTTATCCAAATATTACTATGACATTTAAAATATTATTGACTAGTCCAGTTACGGTTGCATCAGCAGAAAGGTCATTTTCCAAATTAAAATTAATAAAAACCTATTTGCGATCTTCTATGTCTCAAGAACGTTTGTGTCACTGGCAATAATATCTATAGAGCATTAAATTGCAAAAAATTTGAATTTTGATAGCGTTATAAATTGATAAGCCCATTAGGTTACATAAAATTTAATATATTCAGGTTTCTTTTAAATCTTATAAGTTATTATACATATATTTCATTCTTTATAGTAAAAATGGATATTTTTTTCCTATTTTTATATTATTACTAGTAATTAATTTACGGAATTGACAACGCATATAAAGTAAATTAATTAAAGATAACTTTAATGAATCACTTCTATATTTCGGCAATGTCACATTGCCATCTTCGGGAACATAAAGATATGGTATGTGCACTAAGGAACTAACAAAGCAAATGAGGAAGAAAATAAGAACTAATTTTGTTCCTAAAGTCCTAATGGTGCCCTCTTGCGGGCTAATTTGGTAGTCTTGGTAGTTGGGCTGAAGTTCTCAAAATGAAAGTCTCCCAAATTTGGGGCAGTTTCATGCACCCAAATTTGTTGAGGTTAGGAACGTTTTTTAGAGCTGCTGAAGATTCTTTGAATAGTCTTTCGTATTTAAACTTGCTGCGATGGATTATTTTTGTCTTCTTCCAACGAATTTTATGGTGGGTGTCTAAGGCATGGTCTGCCAGCCCAGAGCGGCTGTACTGGTGAAACCGGATGTAGTCTTGGTGTTCTGAAATCCTGATATTTGTTGTTCTGCCTGTTTGGCCAAAGTAGGACAATTTGCAGCTGCAAGGGACCTGGTATACACCAGGTAGGTCTAGGGGAAGTGGTTGGTCTTTGGTAGAGCGGATAAGGGATGCCAACTTTTTATATGGTCTGTAACAGGAAGTAAGGTCATATTTTTTGAGGATATTAGTTATTTTTTCAGAGGTGCCCTGGATGTAGGGGATAGTGATAGACTTGGTGTAGTCTTTATTGTGGAGGGAGGGAGGGGGGTTGTGGTTTACAGGTTTTAGTATTTTTTGGATTTTTTTGGGGTTGTAGCCATTGGCTAAGAAAGTGTTGAGGATGTGGTTTAGTTCCATCGTCAGGGCCTTGTCATCTGAGCAGATTAATTTTGCCCTGTTATATAGTGTTTTTATCACCCCATATTGTTGTGAGGGGGGGTGGTGGGATTGCTAGTGAATGTATCTGCCAGTGTGGGTGGGTTTTCTGTAAACAGAGAAAACCAAAGATCCATCAAGCTGGCGGGTGATTAAAGTGTCTAGGAAGGGGAGGGTGTTGTTTTCCTCTTTTTCTAAGGTGAACTGGACTCTGGGATGTTGGTTGTTTAAGTGTGTTAGGAAGGAGTGGAGTGTATCTGAGCCATGTGGCCAAATAGCAAACACATCATCCACATAACGAAGCCAAATAGTGGGTTTTTGTGGGGCGGAGTTTAAGGCTTTCTCTTCAAATGTCTCCATAAAGAAATTGGCCAAGGGTGGGGAAAGTGGTGAACCCATGGCTGTCCCCTCTATCTGTTTGTAGAACTTTCCTTGCCAAACGAAATAGCCTGAGTTCATTGTGAACTGAAATAGGGCTGAGATATCGGGAGGAAACTTGGCTTGGATGAGCTCAAAGGTTTCTTTGAGTGGGACATTAGTGAATAGGGAGGAGACCACATGGCTCAGATACACTCCACTCCTTCCTAACACACTTAAACAACCAACATCCCAGAGTCCAGTTCACCTTAGAAAAAGAGGAAAACAACACCCTCCCCTTCCTAGACACTTTAATCACCCGCCAGCTTGATGGATCTTTGGTTTTCTCTGTTTACAGAAAACCCACCCACACTGGCAGATACATTCACCAGCAATCCCCCCCCCCCTCACAACAATATGGGGTGATAAAAACACTATATAACAGGGCAAAATTAATCTGCTCAGATGACAAGGCCCTGACGATGGAACTAAACCACATCCTCAACACTTTCTTAGCCAATGGCTACAACCCCAAAAAAATCCAAAAAATACTAAAACCTGTAAACCACAACCCCCCTCCCCCCCTCCACAATAAAGACTACACCAAGTCTATCACTATCCCCTACATCCAGGGCACCTCTGAAAAAATAACTAATATCCTCAAAAAATATGACCTTACTTCCTGTTACAGACCATATAAAAAGTTGGCATCCCTTATCCGCTCTACCAAAGACCAACCACTTCCCCTAGACCTACCTGGTGTATACCAGGTCCCTTGCAGCTGCAAATTGTCCTACTTTGGCCAAACAGGCAGAACAACAAATATCAGGATTTCAGAACACCAAGACTACATCCGGTTTCACCAGTACAGCCGCTCTGGGCTGGCAGACCATGCCTTAGACACCCACCATAAAATTCGTTGGAAGAAGACAAAAATAATCCATCGCAGCAAGTTTAAATACGAAAGACTATTCAAAGAATCTTCAGCAGCTCTAAAAAACGTTCCTAACCTCAACAAATTTGGGTGCATGAAACTGCCCCAAATTTGGGAGACTTTCATTTTGAGAACTTCAGCCCAACTACCAAGACTACCAAATTAGCCCGCAAGAGGGCACCATTAGGACTTTAGGAACAAAATTAGTTCTTATTTTCTTCCTCATTTGCTTTGTTAGTTCCTTAGTGCACATACCATATCTTTATGTTCCCGAAGATGGCAATGTGACATTGCCGAAATATAGAAGTGATTCATTAAAGTTATCTTTAATTAATTTACTTTATATGCGTTGTCAATTCCGTAAATTAATTACCAGTTATGTCTAACCAACGTATAAGTCTTACTACTAGTATATTATTACTAGGGGGCTCTGCCCCTGATGCCTACCCCCCCCCCTGAGTTCCGGACTGGTAGGCCAGTTCTCCTTGAATTCTGATGACTCAACAAGGGTTCCCCCCCCCGGCACCTATGACGGGTGAATGTTTCAATCATATCACCCCTTTTTCTGCCTATCAACCAATTTCTGCAACCCACAAATCTTCAACCTGTTCTCATAAGGTTCATTCCATAGACCTGCTATCATTTTGGTCACTCACCTCTGGATCCTCTCCACCTCTTCCCCATCAAGAAGAAACCCTGGCACCCATATCTGGGCACAGTAGTCTAGATGGGGTCTTATCAAGGCTCGATACAGAGGAACAATAACCTGTTTGTCTCGGCTTGTTAAAGTATTTTTCCGTAACCAAGTGATTTGATTAGCTGATTTAGCCACTTTTGCGATGTGCCCCCTAAACGTCAACTCCCTATCCACCAACACTCCCAAATCCTTGCCCTCGTCAATCTCCTGGAGTACGGTTCCACCACCGTGATATACTGCTGCTAATCTTTTCACCCCAAAATGCATAACTTTACACTTTGCCACATTAAATTGACATCCATTCTCCTTAGACCAGTTCTCCAATCTATCCAAATCATCCTGAAAATTTTGACATCCTGTGCACTCACTATTGCTCTACCCAACTTTGCATCATCAGCAAACAAATGAACACTTTCTCTCAGATCCTTTCCTAAATTGTTAATGAACAAATTGAACAGTAGTGGTCCAAGAACAGAACCCTGCAGCACACCACTGGTCACAGGCCATCTTTTGGACTCTATTCCTGAATAAACCACTCTCTGATATCTTCATCAATCACCCTCCTAACCATCTCACCAACCCTATATCCATCCCCATATGTTGCAGTTTACTGATTAGAATTCCATGTGATATCCTGTCAAAGGCCTTAGCAAGGTCCAGTAGAATCACTGTAAACCCATTACCCATATCCAGTTCAGCCGTCACTGTGTTATAAAACGGGAGCAAGTTATTGAGGCATGATCTACCCTTCACAAAACCATGCTGTCCCCCATACAGTATCCCATTTTCATCTATCCAATTCTGTATTTTCCTCTTGACTATTTTCTCCAAGACCTTGACAACGATTCCTGATATGCTGATCGGTCGGTAATTTACAACAGCAGTCTTGGAACCACCTTTATGCAGTGGAACAATTTTACCCTCTTTCGACCCCCTCGGGTCTAATCCAGACCCGAGACTCAATTTAAACAAAATGGTCAAGGGCACTGACAATTCTTTAGCCACTTCACATATGACACGAGCTGGTATACCATCCAATTCCACAGATGTATTGACATTGAGATTTTGTAATAGACCATTCGCCTCCACTTCATTCACCACAATTCCCATATAAGCTATTGGTTCATTCATTCTTGCAATGTCACCACCTGGATGATATACTCTCGCAAAGTGCTCGCTCAATAATTCCACTATATCAACTGATTTGGTTACCTCCCTACCATCGGCATTCTTTAAAATCATTCTGCCATATACATTTTTTCTTTTACTTGCAACATATCAAAAAAACTGTTTGGGATTCTCTTTAGCATGCATAGCTAATGTTCTTTCATAATCCACTTTTGCATTTCTTTACCATTCTGGCCTGCGCTTCATACCGTTCATGTGCCTGCCGGTCACCTTTCTCCTTAAATTCCCTCCACAGTTGTTGTTTTTTTTTGCAGCTCAAGCTTAATGGTGTTATTCATCCATTTAACCCCTACTTGATTTATTATTCGGACTCTAGGTATACAGTCAGCCATTGCCTCCCGCAAACACTTCTTAACTTCCTCCCATGCACTAACAACATCAGGCCTTGCAGTTTTACATGCTATGGCACTGAACCAATCAAACTCCTAAGCTTGTCATACTTACCAGCCCGATAATTCCACATGTACCCTGTCTTAATGAAGACCCTATGATCACTCTCGCCAATTGGTGGCAATGTGGTCATGTTCATTACAGCCAAATTTTCAGATGTAATTACTAGGTCAAGCACTCTCTGATTCCTAGTATTTTCCATTACATGCTCACAGATAGTTATCTCTTAATAACCGCATAAAATTCAATTCCTTCCTCCCATGTGTCCTCTCCTCCTTCCAATCAATGTTACCATAGTTGAAATCTCCCATAATAATTATCCTCTTTCCACTCATTTCTTCTATTTGCTTATGCATACTATCTCCACCATCTATTCCATCACCTGGTCTATAGCAGCACCCAACTGTATATTTTGTTCTGCTAGTCACAATCACACACCAAATAGCCTCAAATGTGCTCTTTTCTCTATCCTGCAGTTCCACTTCTATTCCCCTTGGCTGCAGCTCATCAATAACACTCCTCCCCCATTTTATTCTCACTGTCACTCCTGAACACACTACACCCTTCACATTCTATCCCACTAACTATATCATCTTTCGTCAGCCCTGTTTCACTAATGCCAATAACCTGTGGCCTGGATGTGCCAACCAAGGCCAAAAATTCTTCCTTCTTGTTCCTAATACTTCTGGCATTAGTATACATGAATTTCAGAAGTCCCATCCCTATTTTGATGCCTTATACTTACTATCCCATTCTGATTTGTTGTCCTTCGTACTCGCTAGGGCATATTACACACACATTCATACACTCTGTCTCCCTAAAGTCTGCATATCTATTCCCCCCCTTTAGTAACTCTAGTTTCCCTGATTCTGCACATCCACTTCCACTTCATTCAACAACACCTTTTCAAGCCTCCGTAGACCAAATCCATTCAAATGTAAACCATCCATCTTATATAAATCCTTTCACCCATCGAACTTACTCCACACATCCACAAATTCCACACCACTGCAAATTAGAACTTAGATCAAAAATATGCATAGTACGTTACTGCAAAATATTATCTAAATGGACTGGGTTGTT
Organism: Typopeltis vanoorti; assembly: GCF_054136105.1. Lineage (NCBI taxonomy): Eukaryota > Metazoa > Arthropoda > Arachnida > Uropygi > Thelyphonidae > Typopeltis > Typopeltis vanoorti. The sequence continues at coordinate 36,746,893 of NC_143561.1, read as the reverse complement.
AGATTTCCATAAATGTAGGTGATTATGAAAAATGATGAAAAACATTGAGAATCTTTATAATTAGAAATAACTTTATTAGAAAACATTAAAAGTAGAATATATTATTATTATTATTAGAGACCTCTGGAGAGTCAGGGACTCATCAAGAGAGGCTACATACTACACACACACACACCAGCTATCATACTTATTCTTAAATTCATTCACACTGTTTGCACTCACAACACCCTCACGGCAGTCACACTTTTCCCCCTGATATTTGAACTATTTAAATTCACAATACATGCAGGATATTTTACATGGAAAGGGAAAATATACAACCAATTAGATGATGGGACAGCTATGGGCTCCCCCCCCCCCTTTCTCCTACCTTAGCCAACTTCTACATAGAATACCTGGAAAAGCTAGCTATCAATACAGCCACTCTCAAATCAATGCTTCGGCTATGCTATGTTGACGATGTGCTTGCTATTTGGCCACATGGCCCACATACCTTGGATACATTCCTAGTGCATTTAAATAGCCAACATTCAAAAATCCACTTCACAATTGAACTGGAAGCTAATAATTGTCTGCCCTTCCTAGATACACTAATCACACATCTTACATATGGTTCTTTATCATTCTCAGTTTATAGAAAACCCACACATACAGGTAGGTTCTCGTAGACAGGCTTATACGTTGGTTATTTACATACAGGAAGGTATCTACACAAACAATCAGACCATCACCTTTCTCAACAGTATGGTATCCTAAAAACGCTAACCCATAGAGTGAGAGCAATTTGTTCCAATGACAGTGCTCTTACTGCTGAACTGGCTTACTTATGCCACACCTTCTTAGCCAATGGCAATAATCCCCATAAGAAAAACAAAATACTAAATGCTCTCAAGAACCACCCCCCCTCCCCACTATGGAGAACTACAACAAAACAGTCACCATCCCATACATAAAAGGCTCATCGGAAAAGATATCTAAAGTTCTCAATAAACATCAACTACGCACTGTATTCAGACTGTGCATCAAATTAGAAACTCTCCTCCATTCTCTTAAAGACAGCATCTCTCCTTTATCACAACTAGGAGTCTACGAAGTACCCTGTTCGTGTGATCAAGCTTACTATGGTCAAACAGGAAAAACTGTGTACATCAGCAAACATAAAAAATACATCTGGCACTATACTATTTCTATGGCAAGTCAGGGCTAACAGACCATGCTTTGGATACCCCTGCACAGAGGATCAACTAGAAGAAAACAAAAGTACTGCACAAAAGCGTTTACAAGTCAGAGAGATTGTTCTTGGAAGCAACAGAAGCTTTGAAACATACCCTGAATCTCAACAAATATGGCTGTATAAATTTGCCTAAGTATAGGAGACAGTCATCTTAAGGCATAACTAGTGTTTCTCTCTCTCTTTTTTTTTTTTTTTTTTTTTTTTTTTTTTTTTTTTTTTTACATAGAGGGCACCTAATTAGGCTTTTAGTCTGTGTTGTTGTTACAATTGTTCAAACTAGTCCCATTGTCACACCATATTGTTGTAGTCTCGCATACTGTGACAAACTGTTTTTTGTGCTCTAAAGATGCTGGTTATAACACCAACGAAATATCAGCAATAAGCCAATAAATAATTATTTACTTTGTATCTCCACTACTGGGCCTAGCTCCCACTGACGAGACCTCAATAAAGGTGAAACCAGTATGGGTAGTGGCCCTTGCCTTAATGCATAGCATTATACATATCCGCAAGGAGATGTGCTTTGCATTATGGGAGATACTGAGATAGGAGTAATGAGAGCTTTCTCCACCTTTGCCTGGTGTTGCACTACCTTACCCCAGTCCTGAAGATACTTTCAGGTGCAAACTTGGTTTGCTCACACTTGGATAAAGGATTAAACTAAACTTATTATAGTCTAACCAAGTGAAAAATAAATTCTCAACATCTTTCTCTGAATCCGGAGTAATTTAATAATAAGGTTGCACACCCTTTGGCAACTCCTATAGGTTAGGATGACCTCTATTGCTTCTGCCTTTGTATCTCCACTACTGGGCCTAGCTCCCACTGACGAGACCTCAATAAAGGTCGAAACTGGTATGGATAGTGGCCCTTGCCTTAATGCATAGCATTACACATATCCGCAAGGAGATGTGCTTTGCATTATGGGAGATACTGAGATAGGAGTAATGAGAGCTTTCTCCACCTTTGGCAACGAGTTGCCTGGTGTTGCACTACCATACCCTAGTCCTGAAGATACTTTCAGGCGCAAACTTGGTTTGCTCACACTTGGATAAAGGATTAAACTAAACTTATTATAGTCTAACCAAGTGAAAAATAAATTCTCAACGTCTTTCTCTGAATCCGGAGTAATTTAATAATAAGGTTGCACACCCTTTGGCAACTCCTATAGGTTAGGATGACCTCTCATTGCTTCTGCCTTTGTATCTCCACTACTGGGCCTAGCTCCCACTGACGAGACCTCAATAAAGGTCGAAACTGGTATGGATAGTGGCCCTTGCCTTAATGCATAGCATTACACATATCCGCAAGGAGATGTGCTTTGCATTATTGGAGATACTGAGATAGGAGTAATGAGAGCTTTCTCCACCTTTGGCAACGAGTTGCCTGGTGTTGCACTACCTTACCCTAGTCCTGAAGATACTTTCAGGCGCAAACTTTGTTTGCTCACACTTGGATAAAGGATTAAACTAAACTTATTATATTTACTTATCAGTGTGAATTCTAATATATACCGTCAAAATTAATCAACATGTACGACAAACACATAAGCCTTTCTACACATCTGATTAGTGCATTTTCTATTAATACACCCATTTTAAAGAAAGCATTAGGTGCATTAATCGAGGGATTGTTGTATGTTGGACCTCATATAGGGAATTAAAAGATAAATTTGAAAAGATTCTCACTAAACAAAACCATAAGTCTTCAAATCGTTCAGATATACTGTTAATGGATTTTTTTGGATAACAAAGATGAAAATTATAAAGAACTATTTAGTGTATTTCTAGTACTTCTGTGGTTATTATCTCTAATATTTTTTTTTTATCTGGAAATCGACTCGTTTTGCATACTATGTAGTACACTTCAGGAGAATTATAATAAACTGATTACCTGTAAGGTCCACAACTAAAGTTTAAAGATCTTACATTCCTTGTATCCTTAATGCAATTGAAATCTTCCAACAAAAAGGTAATCATTCTAACTGTGCTACCACCTGACTCATAATGGTTTTTCATTGGCATGTACTTGTATAACATATAAAAGAATATGGAAAAAAAAAATGAGCAATATTTCATAATAAACACATGGCAAAAAAAAACTCAATTTGTAGTAATGCATGCAACTGTAACCTTATTTTTTCATATTGTAAAATGCAAGTTCATTTTTTTTTAATTTATGCAAATTCCACCCATAAAAAGTTGAAACCTATCATATATTAACAGTAAATGGAACTTTTCAAGCCCCTTTATACCTGCAGCAAATTTATCTACAACCTGAAGACATCCACAAACATTTGTGACCACAGCAAAATTTGAATCAAAATCAAACCTGTTTGTTTGAAAAGTAGTACACTATCCATTCATCCAACGAGGACTATACGATTTTTTTTTTTAATGAAAGATATCTGAACACTTGAAGGGAGACATCCATTTGATTATTGATGGTACAAAATTGGGAAGGGTGAGAAGTGGAAATTTTTATAAGGAATGCTTCCAAGAGAATCAGAACAGACTGATCCTATGAAAAAATGATAACAGATGTCAGTTCAGCATTGTCAAATGCAAAGTTATGCATCTGACAGAAACTAATGAGCTAAGAATTTCGCAGCAATAGTGGATAGGAAGTAGAAATTCAGGAGTCACTTTGAAAAGAAGGTAAAAATGACAGAGGATCATGGTGATAAATGACATGAATTCTCAAGTGAAAACTGCAAACTCGAATACAGAATGCTCTAAATATTCTTGGGTAAAGTGCAACAGTTTGGAAAAAATAATCAAAACTTAGAGAATGAGTGGCAAATCTGAAAGAAGTGTTGAACGACACACAGGAGAAACATTTGGTGAAGTTGTATGCAAAGAATTGATCACTTATGGCCAACCTGGCTGGCCAAGTGGTTAGCGTATCTGTTCCCCAGCCAAAAGGCTACGGGTTCGAATCAATCGTGGGCATGGATGTTTGTGATTGCCTGTGGAAATATTAGTTGTGGTGGTCAGCGATAGATGGTGTTGGTGTAGTTGCAGTCAGTTGGTGGTTTGTGAGCGTCTGGCGACAGAGTTGTAGAGTATATGCCCTCCCCCCGATGAGTCTTTGGACTCCCTGGAGGTGACAAATAATAATAATAATAAGTGATAGAACAATTGCATTCAAACTTGCAGCTCACCCTTTTAATATTTTTATTGTCCAAATATATGCACCTATTTCTGATTACCCAAATGAAGATGTAGAACATTTCTATGAAGGCATTCAAAAATGCACTTAACACAAAATCAGATGTCATAACTATTGTTATAGGAGATCTAAATGCTAAAGTAGGCTCAGAAAAGATCTCATCCTGCATGGGAAACCAAGGCCTGGGACATAGAAATCCAAGAGGAGAAAGATTAATACAGTTATGCGAAGAAAACAATCTGTTAATAACAAATACTTTATTTAGCCAACTTCCTAGAAGACCTGGAAAAGCCCCAGAGACAGCTATAGGAACCAGAATGACTATATAATGATTAAAAAAAAGATTTCAGAATAACATCCTGCAAGCCAAAACATGCCAAGGGGCTAATATTGGTTCAGATCACAACCCTGTGGTCATTAAAGCAACAATAAAATTAAAGAAAACAATGAAACCTATAAACATAGAAAAATATGATCTTGGCTCTCTTAAAAATCAAGAAATACAAGATAAATTTTTAAAGGAACTGGCACAATCCACTGCTGTTGACATTCCTGCTACCAAGTATCCTTACCCTAAAGATGAGACTGAGGATAGATGACAGAAATTTAAAGAGGGCATAAAAAAGGCAGTAAAACAAACAATTCCCAAATGTGAATTGAATAAAGAAAACAATGAAACCTATAAACATAGAAAAATATGATCTTGGCTCTCTTAAAAATCAAGAAATACAAGATAAATTTTTAAAGGAACTGGCACAATCCACTGCTGTTGACATTCCTGCTACCAAGTATCCTTACCCTAAAGATGAGACTGAGGATAGATGACAGAAATTTAAAGAGGGCATAAAAAAGGCAGTAAAACAAACAATTCCCAAATGTGAGAAGATGAATAAACCCTGGATGAATGACAAGATACTAAAAATGATGGAGGAAAGAAAGAGAGAAACACAAAAATCATCCTGAATACAAAAAATTAAACAAGGAGATTAGGAAAGAATGTAGAATTGCAAAAGAACTACGGCTCAACAACAAATGCAAGGAAATTGAACTTCTGGACAAAAAGCACAAAACCAGAGAATTTCGCGAAAAAAGTTGGAGAGTTACCTAGCAAATCTTGGAAAAGGGATAGGCTCTCAGCGCATTGAAGATGCAGTGGAAACATCCTAATGGAGAAAGAAAAAATAAGGGATAGATGGGTAGAGTATTCAAAGGAACTCTACAAAAATAATAGAATAGATAAGCCATTGCAAGCAAATTTGGAGGGGCCTACTATTCTTACTTGGGAAGTAACAAATGCCATTAGGAATTGAAACCAGGAAAAGCTCCAGGAAGGGATGGAATTATGTCAGAATATCTAAAAGCTTTAAATGATAAGGCTATAAGATCACTGACTGACATATGTAACAAAATATACCAAACTGGACACCTGCCAAAAGATTTTAAGCACTTGACATTCCTACCAATACCTAAAAAATATAAGCCAAGCAAATCTGAAGAGTACAAAACAAACAGTCTGATCAGTCAGATAGCAAAAGTTAAGTTATATATCATCCTAGAAAGAAATAAACATAAAATGAAATTGGAAATTAATGAAACACAATCTGGTTTTCAGGAAAATAAAGAAACTAGAGGAGGACTCTTCAACATTAGAACTATTATAAAGATATCTGGAGGAGCAGAAAGAAGTCTATTTATGTTTTGTTGACTACACAAAGGCTTTTGAGAATATACAACATGAACAACTAATAGAATGTATCAAAAAATTAGGAGTAGATAGTAAAGATACCAGATTACAGAGAAATCTATATTGGAAGCAAATTGCCTCAATAAAAATATTAAGAGAAACCTTAGAGGAATTCCCAGTAAAGAAGGATGTCAGACAAGGCTGTGTTCTTTCTCCTATATTGTTAACCACTATACTGAAAATATCTTCCAGCAATTAACAGAATTTAAAGGATACAGCATAGGCGGCAGAAATATAAACAACTTAAGATATGCAGATGATGCGGTACTACTGGCTGAAAATTAAAAAAGATCTTCAAAACCTACTAGAAGAGACGCTGAAACTAAGTGAAAAATATGGGCTTAATTTCAACTTCAAAAAACCCAAAACCATGTTAGTAACAAGAGAAAAAGGGAAAATACCCGATATAAATATTAAGATCAGTAGAAACACCTTAGATCAAGTAGAGAGTTATATATATTTTGGTCAACTAACTAATTACAGCAAATGAAAAGTGTGATAAGGAAATATTGAGGAGGATAGAAATTGCTAGATCAACCTTCATTAGCATGAAAAACTTTCTTACCTCAAGGGAAATTCATGCAAAACAAGAATTAGGCTGCCCAAATGCTACATATGATCAACACTGCTATATGGAGCAGAAACCTGGACAATATCAAAATATTGTGAAAATAAACTAAAAGCCTTTGAAATGCAGATCCTCAAAAGAATCCTTACAGTCCCATGGACTGCCAAAAAAAACTAATTTAGAGTTATTAGAGATGATTGGAGAAGATAGGACTCTGTTGAAAACCATTAAGAAAAGGAAAATCACCTACCTTGGTCACATACTAAGGCATGAATCCCTACAAAAAACACTTCTAGAAAGAATGATACAATGAAAAAGAAGAAGAGGAAGACAAAGAACAGATTGGATGGAAATATTAAGGACTGGCCCTTTTTGTCTTATTAAGAACGTAAGAGAAGCACAAAACTGTACGTGGTGGAAGCTCATGGTAGTCAACATCCTGGAAGGAAACGACATCTGACAAGACAAGATGCAAAGAATAGAGAGATAAGAACTCCATGGTATAACACAAAAAGTTAGAGAAGCAATGCAGAAAGAAAGCAGTGTTTTTTTTTTTGTTTTTTTTTTTGATGGACTGTTCCAGTCCATGAAAAGAAAAGAAAAGAAAAAAAAAAAAATCATAAAAATGCTCCTTAATGGAATATAATGTACTCTTAGTACGTAGAAAAGTAGAGAATAAAAATATCAAATATAGTAAAGCTACAAAAAAGTAGCTTGCCTATGGTTAAGAAAAGAAGATTTTGGAAACAATCGAGAAATTAAATATCATGAAGGTGGAAAAATGTTTTGGAAACTATGAAAACGTAGAACTGAAGGAAAGAATACTACAAGAAGAATAAAGATCATGAGAAGCTGTAAGAGTGTGCATAAGAGGAAGTAGCACTTCAGAAGACTGCTTGCTTATTAAGTCTATTAATTATTCATGAGATTTGATTTCTTGGTTAATTATTTATGGGATATGACATGTTTACATGCTTGAGAGAATTGTTATAGAAGTTATGAATTTGAAGTATGCATTTATTTCAGTATAGTTATAAATTACGCAAGGGTACAGTAATATTAATTGACTACCTTGGGAATCAAAGAAAAGGGCTCTATTATCTTTATCAGATAATATAAAAAGTGTGATATATCAGGTGTCTTATCATGAATGTGTAAGGAGATCTTGCTTCAGTAACATGTTCCATTTTATAACAGTGTAACAAGTGCTGGATAAAGGAGATTCTTATACAGTAATTCTTCTTGATTTGCAAAAGCATTGAATAAAATACCACATGATAGAGGACTGTTGAAACTGAACAGAATGGGGGGGATGGATAGTCAGTTAGTAATAACCTGATTACAGGAATGGCTGGCTAATAAGCAGCTGGTGATTTGTGTATGGGAGGGTGCATTGTCTCGAAAGAGAAATGAGGATACTACATGGTTCTGTTTTGAGACTGCTATTGTTTATTCTACATACTGATGGACTTAGCAACTTTGAACAAAAAAAGAAAGAATGAGATGTTCTATCTATTGAGCTGATGGGCTGAAGGATAATTACTGACAAATTTGATATGAAAATCTGCAAAATATGAAAATTAAAAGACTAAAACTAACAGACAGAAATCTAGAAAACACAGACGTTTTCCGTAGAGAACCAACAGAATAGGTTACACATTTCAGCTATTTAAGCATAATTTTTAGTGAAAATGTTAAATTAAATATGGAGATAGATAAATAAATAAAAATAAGCAAAGCTGGTATGCTCCTTAGGAAGCCAGTTGAATAAATTTACAGGAATATGAGAAATCAGCTAAAACATTAAACTAGCAGCATAGAAAACAGTGTTTAAACCAATATTAACATACAGATCTGAGAGCTGGATTAGAAATAAAACAGCTGATCAAAAATTGGAAACCACATATGAGAGATCGAAGGAAAATTAAAAGAATGAACATATGGTATCACTAACAGGGATATCACACAAAGAAGTAGATATCAATATTCAAGAATGTGTAAGCAAGGTTAATCAAGAAGGCATGATAGCTTAAACAGAATGGAAGATAAAAGATCTATGGGATACATGGATACATAGTAGTATACTTAGACTTTGCAAAGGCTTTTGATAGATTACTGCATGATGTTGATAGTCAAACTAGAGCAGATGGGGTTGGATATTAGACTAGTGCATTGAATTGGAGATTAGTTGTCTGGTAAGTATCAACAAGTTGTGTATTGGGGGGGGGGGGGGGAAAGCAATATCCCAGAAAAGGAAAGTTCACTAGTGGTCCTCTCAGGGGTCAGTTTTGTTTAACCTGTATGTTAATGATTGGGAAAGATTTGAATGGGGATATTCGGTTGTTTTCAGATTATGCAAAGTGTTGTGTCCTGAATAAGCATTAAAAAGGTTTATATTAAAATATTCAGGTCACAACATTAATTCTACTCAGGCAGAGAACATGGAACGTTGGCAATAGAAAAAATAAATTGTTTGTGAACACAAGTCAAGATAAAGTTTAAGGAATTGTATAAAATTGTATAAAGTGTTTAAATATAATCTGTATTAAGTGTGGCCTGATAATAGAAATCCATGTAAGCTGGCAAAAATCCGTTTGGAAAACCAGCCTCTTGCACTGAAATAGTAAAGCCTGTGAGTCAGGGCTCAAAGGTCACTTTTACCATCCTGCATTATGAAAGTATTGGAAAGGGAAACCTAAGCGTCTTCCAGAAATAGGAGGCAGACACACATGCGAAAAATTAATAGAGGGAGCTAATGAGATTGACGTGGACACACGTGACTGAGTTGGCACGTGTCGCAAAAATCGAGATTTAACGAGAGGAGAAAATTGAACAAAAAGGCCTTGCATGAAGATTCGAGCTCTTATCTTTTTTTTTCCTGGATTCCTGATCTCTCGGAAGGGTCCTACTCGTCGTAGGAGGGAAGTCCCTGGCCAGTCGCGGAAGGACTTAGTTCGTCCGTCGTAGCGTTCGTATTGGGCCAAGCTATGTCCGTGTTCTAGGATAGCTGTGATGTTGTCGTACGACGGAGGAAATAAATTGAGCCATCCATTCAAGGCGATGTTACCGTTCCACCTCCCATGTTTCCCTCGGAGATTCTACTCGCACAGATCTACGGAAGATATCCTCCAAAGCGATTACATTTGAAGGCCTTGATGATTAGACAAGGCGGGAACAAGTTTTAAGAGTTCAAGGACAGAAATGGTAATGTAAAATTTTGAAATACTAATTCCAGTTGTAAGAAGAGAGTGAATTTCCTGTGTGAACGTTTAAATTGGACTGAACTTAAAGAACTGTAAGAGTAGCCTACAACTAGATACGTGTCCAAGACAGTGTTAAGAATTGTTTGCCCAAGAGGCCGAATAGATACAAGATCAAGTTAAACTAAAAGTGTAATTGTGCTGATGTGTTCCCTGATAGCCACGTGTATCCGAGTGGCTTAATGATAATCTATGAATTGTATTTTATGATTGTATTTAAGGTTATTAAGATTTAGTATGTGTGATAAGTACAAGTTAATTAGAGCTTTTGATCTGAGTTGAGTGCAACCATATTATCCTGTTTTGAAATGTATTATAGTGTATCACCTTAAAGCTCATTAAATTGTTTCATTCGTGTACTTGCCTGATCTGCCTATATTATATGAATTCAAAGCTACCACTCATAAAAATAACAACGAACCAAGCGGGATAAACCCATGAATACTAATGCAATAAGTAAGCCGTGACTGTAAGAAAGAAAAGGACAAGCGAGGGGGAGATAAATTTATGCTTGATCAAATAATCATTAACTCTCTAAAGGAGTCACCCTGAACAAGAATCCTTTCTACCTAGGTATTAGCTGGCGCAGCATAAATATAAATGTGTTAATACTTATAGGGTGAACTTCTTCAGATTGTTTGTTTAGGACATAGAGAGGCCAGTAGGACTGCAAAGCACTGAAGGAGAGACTAATTGATTGTAGAGTTTAAATTATAAGGGAGATAAATGTGTATAAGTAAGGTACAGTGTTAGACGAGTTTTGAATTTAAGAAAGATAGGATGTTGGATTAGTTAAGAAAGGGTAGATAAAGGGTAAATAACTATTTAAGTAAAGAAAAAGCAAACAAGATAAGAAAAAGTCTCAACATAAATGGTGTAGCTGGTAGGATAAAGGAAAGATATAAAACAACAGAAGTTGATCTAAATGATTAGAGTACAAACGTATTATAACAAATAAGTAGAGAGATAAATATCATAAGAAAAACATCGCAACAAAAGCTAGGATGAACTATGAGGAGCAGAGCAGATGTTGTGGTCTTACAAAAAGACTTGGATGGATTGAGTGAATGGGCACAGGAATGGGAATACTGGTTCAATGTTGTAAAATGCAAGATTTAAAAATTTGGAAAACAAATATGGGATGTAGAATTTACTCTTGGTGGGGATATATTGTTGGAGGTGGAGGAAATAAGAGATCTTTAGGTGACAGTAGATAAGGATCTAAAATTTAAAGGATATATTGCCAAAATTGAGAGGACAACAGCACATTCTGGCAATGATGCAGAGGATTGGTAAACGTAAGGAGATTCTGGTTCCACTGTACAAGGCTCTGATTAGGCCACATATGGACTAATGTGCACAGATTTGGTTTTCAAAAGGATTACTACTTAGCCAAAAAATTAGCGGCCACACTCAAGGAATTGGTTGGTCATTCCCCTTCCTACATAAAAAATACATAACAATTCATAAACAAAATTAAAAATATTACACTCAACGACCAAGATCTATTAGTCAGCTTTGACATAACTTCCCTTTTCACCAATGTCCCAATCAATGCTACTATCCTACTCTTACAAAACATATTTCCACACGACATCACGGCCCTCTTTGCCCACGTACTCCGCTCCAGATACTTCGTGTGGCAAAACAATTTTTACCTTCAAAAAGAGGATACCGCCATGGGATCTCCACTCTCCCCTCCAATAGCGAACTTTTACATGGAAGATTTTGAGCAACGAGCTCTAGAATCGGCGTGTCTAAAGCCCAAAATTTGGCTAAGATATGTCGACAATATTTTCGCCATTTGGTCCCACGGCCGCCAAGCACTAGATATATTCCTTAGCCACCTGAACAAACAACACAAACGCATCCAATTCACTACTGAAATTGAAAAAAACAACTCTTCCGTTCCTAGACACACTTTGTCACGCGTCTTCCTTCAGGCTGTCTCTCCTTCTTAGTTTACCGCAAACCTACACACACACACAGGCCAGTACATACACAAAACTTCTTATCACCACCCAACACAAAAACTAGGGGTCATAAGCACCCTTAAACACAGAGCTCAAACCATTTGTTCAAATGAACAAGCTCTTAACCATGAATATGAGACCATCAAACATACCTTTATAAAAAATTGATACAATATAAAAACCATTCACAAGATCCTCCACAAAGATACCACTAATAACAAAAAAGATTTCAAAAATGCTATTGCTATACCACATGTTAGAGGCATTTCAGAAAAAATAGACAGAACACTACACAAATACAACATCAAAACCACCTTTAAACCCCCTGACAAAATTAAGACACCTACTCAGTTCTTCCAAGGATCCCCTGCCACACTTAGCCCACCCAGGGGTTTACAAAATAGATTGCACATGTAACATACCTTACATAGGGGAAACAGGGCGAACCATCCCAATCAGAGAGGATGAACACAAACGTCACATAAAATACATCCATTTTGGAAAAACCGGCCTTTCTGACCATGCACTCCAAACATACCACAGAACTGACTGGAAAGGTACAAAGTCCCTACACCACACCAAAATCTGGTTCGAGCGGAAATTCAAGGAAGCTTGTGAAATGCTCAAACATGATCCAAATCTGAATAAAAATGATGGTCTAACAATTCCAAGAATGTGGAGGACCCATTTACAACCTTCATAGCAACTACGAAGAAAAATCTCAATACAAGACCTAGTGAAGTGTTTTTTTTTTTTTTCTTGAACATTCAATAGCAACCTGTACTGTACAAATCCAAAAGATAATCGTAATATAACTGTATAATTCCAGAAGAATCCTAGTACGTGAGGACTTTAGCAGAGTTTATTGTAGTTTTTATTTTTATTTTATTTATTTATTTAATTTTTATATATATATATATATATATATATTTTTTTTTTCCCCACTAGAGGGCAGGCTAAGAAAAAAGATTAGTTAACAACGTAGATGTAATTTACTTGTATAGAGTGCAACAACATGTAGCTTGTTCTTATACTTCTGAATGTATCCTTCTGAAGATGACCTCAATACAGGGGTCGAAACGTAAAGTTATTATTAATCAGTAAAATAATCTTTTCAACACGTGTGCTTTGTGTTCCTAATTTAACAAATATGAATGCTGATCACCATGTAACCTTAAAAGAAAAAGGATGAAGAGATGTTGGAATTGGAGACTGGTTAGGATAAGATGGTAAGGAGTGGTTATAGGATTAATGCTAAAGTTTTTCATAAACTGGTGGGAAATTGGGAGAGGTCATCACTTGAAGCTGTAAGGAGAGTGTGAGCAAGAGAGTGAAAAACAAGCTTTTTTGCATGGTGAGTTGTGAATGATTGGAATGCATTGCCTAAGAGCATGATGTAAAAGATGAACAAAACAAGTGAGACAAGAATGGTGGGAAAAGATTCAGAAGATGACCAAGTTGAATTGCTAATATGGATGCTAAATGGATACAGATTCCTGCCTTGCTATCAAGAAGCTATTAGTTTGCATTCCATTATGAATGTCTATAAAGGTCACTGGGTTGTAGATTATTTCAATTATATAGCATGCAACCACCACGCCATTTATAGAAGTGTTATAAGATGACCATGTCTGTTTCTACAGACTTCCCAGTCTGATTAGCCCATTCCTTCCTTGTGTTAGAGTACTATAAGTTTCTAACAAGCAGAAATATATCAAAATATAAATAAATACCATTTGTGTGAAAACGTTTGTAAAATAAACAGTCTTGTCTGCTGATCTTTACATACATTAACTCATCTTTAAGTTTTAATTAAGCACACATACAAAAATCACCTGACTTGGTTGATATGCAGCATTCTGAGAGACATTGATTTTTAAATTAGAAAAGATTATGAATTCTTATATTAAAAATTAGACAAAAAATTTAATGTAAAAAATAATGTTAAAAAGTTTTCTGTGTTTGTAAAAGCCAGTTTTGCCCAATTCATGACTACTTCACATGACCTACTCATCTTCAAGTTTTAATGAAGTACACACACACAAACTTATTGTTTTAATACTGACTATATTGTAATGCATACAAACACTTATATTCTTTGCCTACCAGTTTCGTTAGCAAACTGGTAGGCAAAGAATATATCAAGGCTTTGATGGAAAAGCATAAAAAAACTAGTAAATGCAAATTGAAAGGAACATAAAAATGTTATAAACAATCTAGTAGCTAAGGTTACACGTTCACATGACAGAAACTGAGAGGACTTATTGTTCTTATTGTTCTCTGCCGGTTATTAACACTATTGTGGCTTCCTTGAATAAATGATGTCTGTAGTCGTCATCCAAATATGGCATGGAGCTGTTTTGCCACTCTATTGTGTGGTTAGACGTATGGAAGAAATACTTCTGTTGTGGTTTACATCACCAACATGTTCTTTTAGTGTTAATAACCGGCAGAAACCTCAACAGAAATCAGGGTACTATTCTAAACAGTCTGTGGAAAAACCTGATCCTCTCTCTGAACTATGCTTTTCCCTCAGCGCCTTGAAAAAGCTAGACAGTTTGCTAGCAAAACTGGTAGGCAAAGAATGTAAGATGTTTGTACGCATTACAATATGGTCAGTATTAAAACAATAAGTTTGTATGTTTAATTTTCAAACAACCAAATATGTTTAATTTAAGAAGTACACACACACAAAAATACAACTTGGAGGTGTATTCTAAGAAACGCTGATTTTTAAATTAACAAAAAATTATAGAAAACAAGATATCTTTTTAAGAATCATAATTTCTGCTGTTTTGAGATTAATAAACAAAAACAGTATTTTTTTTTATTAGATACGAAATAATGAAAGTAACTCACATATCCCTTGAAAAGAAATAAAACTTTTCATTTTGCTTTTTCTGCAAAACAATAGCTTTTGAAAGAAAACAAACTGCATTATCTGTGTGGTGTACAGAATGCTCCATACACATAGTGATGACATATCACAGTATTGTGATATGTCATCACATGGTATTTCTGTATGCCATTATGATTTATGGCATGTTGCTAACAGTGCTCCAGTGTGATATATGTTCAGGGCTTGAAACATTTTGTGCTGGTTTACATGTAAGGGAAATCTCTCTCTCATCACATGTTTGCCTAGATGTACTCTACCATGGTTGCCTACTATATCATAGTCACATGCTTATTCCTGGATCTGGTCAATTTATAAGCTCTTGTTACTCTATGGCTAATTTTAACCCTGTATAACTACTCTTAAGTACTAATAAGTACTTATGAAGAAAGTACTTATGTTAAGTACTTATGAAGAAAAAATTCATGAATTTTATAAGTGATACAAACCATTCTTTTTTTTTTTTAATAATACTGTTTTTTTTTTTTGCTACGTTTTCACTGCCAACACTTATATCTTGAATTACTTTTATGGAAAAATGCAACCATTTTCTTCTCTGCCATTGTAAGCAAATAATGAAAAAAATTCAATAAAATAACTCTTAATTTTATGCTTATAACTACATTATTGTGTTTCTTAATTCTAATTGGCTATGAAATATTGCTGGATGGACAAGGCTAGTGATGTCATAAAGGAGCAAACTCAGAAAAAATTGAGAAACATTAAGGTCAGAATCAATATAATGAAACATTATGAGAAAATAAATATTTCTCAACTTGTAAGTTTCAATATCCACTATTAATAGCCAAATTCTGAATATACCATCACTGATTAAGAAATAAGCTAAATTGCCTCTGTCTACTGCCTATCTATTTTAAGCTACCACATATGGCATCATTTTATCTTATAGATAAAACGATGCATGCATATCCTAAATCCTCATGCTGGTCACGTTCTGTTATCACGAAATCAATAAGAATTGATAAAACAGGTATTTATAATGAGTAGCATTCCTCAATATGTGATAAAGTAGGCTTAATATACAAAAAATATTTAGGACATGAAACAGAATTATGTAAATAAAACTGGCAATTAAGCCAAAACCTATGTTTGTTTCTTAAATGTCAACTAAAAATGTTACATGTTCAGTGGTGGTGTCATATCACTCAATGAATATGAAAATAACAATAAAGTGTGTTTATGATTATTATTAGTATCAGACCTCCATGGAGTCATACTCATTGCGGGAGATACACATTATCACACACAAAGTTCAGCAACTCATGCCTTAAACTCATTCCATGTGTCTGCATTCACATGGCAGAAATTGCAAGCTTTCAGGTTAACCAAAGGGGTGACATGATTGAGAGAGTTAAACTATTGAGAAGTATTTACAGGATTGACACTGGAGAGATTTTTCATATAGTAGAATAAGGGGAAGGATCAAGGTCAAGAGACCATTCCTGGAAGATGGAAAAGGAGGTGGTGAGTAGGAGGTGAAAACAATGAATTCCATGGTGGTTAGACCATGGAATTCATTGTTTGATAGGGTGGTGAATGTGTGCAGATAGCGAATGAATTTAAGGAGTGGTTATGATACTTTGTGTTGTCTAAGGAGGCTTTTGCAATGAATCTTGTGACTCTTTGGAGGTCCAGAATAATAATAAAAGTTTAGCATACAACAGCATATAATTTCATATCATTTTATGCCATTTTGTAAAATTCAGAGTAAACATTGTCCAATTTAAACCAAAGTTAAAATAATTTAATAAATTTTAGTAAGAATTCAAATACCAAAGTTCATCAAATTCAGTCCATCCAGAGCAGTGCTGTCATACACATATTGATGAAATGGACGAACAGGGAAAGAAACCCTGACAGGTGCTTATGCATCGTCATGAAACACACCTAAAAGATTTTAAAATGATTTTTATAGTGATGTAAAAAAAAAAGTTTAGTTATAAAAAATATTAAAAAGAATGACAAATATTGTGCCTATGATTGGCCATAATTTTTAATAAACCTTCAGAAATTGTTCGCAATTCATATATTGCAATCTACAAATATATACATCAGTGCTTGTGCACATATTCCACCATGACAGACAAATGGAACACACACAGAAATCAAAGATCAGAGAAATAAACAATGGAAATCAAAACTGCAACTTCAAGAATTATGCTTGCTACCTCTGTCTTTCAAAATACAGAAAGTAATGCAGCATCTACCTTCCCAACAACTAACCTTCTCAACTAGAACTTGTATTCACCTCTGACCTAAGACTGCTGTTAGTTTCACCTTGGATCTTGAGATTTACTGTTAATTTCACCTTTAAAATTGGGATCTTCTGCCTTGTAAGTTAAAATGTAGTTCTATCTCTGATGGTTCTTTTCTAACAACCATCGTTGATGAGATGGTTATTAGAAACATTTGGATGCTAGCCCATAGGAGAGAAGTCATATAACCTGTTTGCACAAAGATATTCATTTTTTCAAAGAAAGAAAGGCTGTGTAACAAAAAGTTGACATGTGAAAATATTATGTGCAACCTTAACCAATTACAAGAAAAAACACATTCATCATCAATTTTTGATAGGTTCCTCAAGGAGCATATACAGAGGACCCCCCCCCAATTTTTTATTTATTTTGTATGGGGTTCTCCCCCTCCCCCCTTCTTCCCTCCCCAAAAGGGATGGAGGAGAAAGAAGGGGGTGGAGAAACCCCATACAAAATAAATAACAAAAATTAGTATAAATAAATAAATAGTACTACAAAATTAAATTCATATTATTACTAACTTCCTATACACAAGTTTCTTCTAAATTAATCTGTTATCTGTCAGGACTCCAACATTGTGAGATTTTACATTTTAGCCCTCTAAAATAACATTAACTGCATTAATCCAACTATATATCTTTTATTATTAATCAGACTACAGATGTCTATGGAGGTCTGTTGATGATGATGATAATTATTATTACGGGGGACTTCAGGGAGTCCTTAGACTCATCGAGGGAGGCCCTAAACATCATGTCCACACAACTATTCGACATTTTCACAGCATCTATCATACCTTGCCTTGAACTCATTCACTGTCATAGCATCCACAACAGATTCTGGCAGCTTATTCCACTCATTTACCACTCTAAAAGTAAAGAACCCAGCTCTAACACCCTTGCTAACCACACTCTTGCCAAGCTTCCATGGAGTCCCCTAGTTCTCCCTCCACCAGTCCTGATCTCAAAAAATATCCTCTGAATTAATCCTATAGAAACCCTTCAGCAATTTGAATGTCTCAATCATATATCCCCTTTTCCGCCTATCAACCAATTTCTGCAACCCACAAATCTTTGACCTGTTCTCATAAGGTTCATTCCATAGACCTGCTATCATCTTGGTCACTCGCCTCTGGATCCTCTCTGCCTCCTCCCCATCAAGAAGAAACCTAGGATCTGGGCACATAATCAAGATCGGGTCTTATTAAGGCTCGATATAGAGGAACAATAACTTGCTTATCTCTGCTCCACAAAGTATTCTTCAGCATCCAAGTGATTTGATGTGCTGATTTAGCCACTTTTGCGATGAGCCCCCCTGAACTTCATTTCCCTATCTACCAACACTCCCAACTCCCTGGCCTCAATCTCCTGGAGTACAGTTCCACCAATGTGGTATACTGCTGCTAATCTTTTCACCCCAAAATGCATAACCTTACATTTTGTCACATTAAATTGACATCCATTCTCCTTAGCTCAGAACTCCAATCTATCCAAATCATCCTGCAAGATTTTGACATCTTCTGCATTCACTATTGCCCTACCCAATTTAGCATCATCAGCGAACAAACAAACCATTCTTCTTAGATCCTTCCCTATATCGTTAATTAACAAATTAAACAACAGTGGTACAAGAACAGAACCCTGCAGCACACCACTAGTCACAGGCCTTCTTTTGGATTCTATTCCTGAATAAACTACTCTCTGATATCTCTCCATCAACCACCCACCTATCCATCTCGCCAACCCTATATCCATTCCCATATGTTGCAGTTTATGGATTAGAATTCCATGTGGTATCCTGTCAAAGGCCTTAGCCAGGTCCATTCGTTTACAGTATCACTGTAAACCAATATACTATATAATAATACCAATACACTGTATAATAATAATAACATATTATTCTTCCTTCTGACAACAAATACTTTTCAGATGATCCTCCCTGGGAAAACAAGTTGCCAGTAAGTTTTTCTAGCAGTGACAGTAGATATGACATGAAACTAATCTGCACAAAGTAAATCTTGCTTCTGAGAATCAAAGTCCCAAAGAACATGCGTCCACTTGTACACATTGAATCTGAGACTGGAAACTGGCACACAAAATGTTTCTCTGCACACATGAGCTAGCAAAAATAGAGAGAATACTGGTGTGCCCCATTATGTATCCACTAGATAATGAATGAGAGTGGACTCAGCTCATTAAACTGTATTCTGTGCTAGCTTAAACCAAAAACAAACATGATGGTGCAACATGATGAAATTAATGTCAGATGGAGCATTGTTCAGTTAAACAAGGTCCCTATGTTTTCGTTAATCAGGAAACTAGGTCAAACGGCGAAAAGCTAGGTACTAAAACAAATTCAATATCAGAATTCAAGATAGACACCATCAACAAAAATATCAGTGGAAAAGAAGTCAAACTGACAGAAGAACTAGAAAATTACCATATGGACATAAATGGTATTACTGAGATTAAGGCTAAAACAAGTGAGATCCTGCTAAATAATAAATATAGGATATCACATTAGTATGGGATACATACTAAGGCAAGTGATATGAAGTCATTAGCCTCTATATACAAGTAGCTCAGATGCAAATATTTTTCATGCGCAAAACTTTGTTTTGCTTTCTTGGGAAAAAGGATTAAAACCAAGTATAAAATTTCTTGGTATGTTTAACATATTTTGCACTCAAGATAAGAAACTTTCAACATATATATATATATTATATATATATAATATATATATATATATACACACACACACACACACAGGTATCCCTCGATTAACGAGGTTAATTAATCCCTCAATGTTACCGCGTATATCAAAATCGCATTAATCATATCTAAAATCAATGGTAAAAATTACAATTCGTCCACGATCGATTACTGTATTAATAATTCGCTTTATATGGTACTCTTTTAGGAAAGATAAAAAATGAATGCAAAGTAAATGTTTAATAAATACTTGTACCTACATTATTTACTGCAATTTTTTTATCAAAAGAAGTTATCAAGAGTCGTTTGGACAGTTTTAGTTTTTTTTTCTTTTCAGCATAAATTCTACGATAACAAGCAAAATGACTCTTCAGACCTTGGCAAACAAGCAATAAAACATAAAGAAAACACACTGCAAATATAATACATGATAGTACAAATTAAGTGGATATTGAATCCAACATTATTTCATAGCCGAATACAGAAACTAGAAGTTTCGTGTCGAATATATAGAAACTAAAAGTTACGGCAGATGCAAGCATAAGCAACCTTATGGGCAACTCGTTGTAAAGGTGGAGTAAGCTCCTGATCACTGTCCTTAGTATTTTCCATAATGTAAAGCACATCCCCTAGAGGAGATGTATGATCAATAAGCCTTTGGCTATCTATTTCAGTAATACATGATGGTTTATTTATTTCCAGTTACAATCTAGAAATTATTGAACAAAGAATTAAAAAAAAAAAAACTAAACCATACTATACTGACATCGGAGGTCGTGGTATATCTCTCAGATACAATTTACTGAGAAATATCACAAACGTTTACATAACATATGTTAAACCAAACTGACAGCAAAAAACAGTGCGGAATATCACTCGTAACATATGAACGTACAGCTACTCGTGACCTCCAAGCTACACGGAATTGTATAAGAATATTTTTATTAAATATTTTGCATGTATCTGTCAGATCAGCTGCAAACTCTGCAGGATTAAAGACACATTAATCAAAACTCTTGCTGCGTATAACAAGGGATTGCCACAATTAATTTTGACGCGTTAATCAAATCCCGCATTAAGCAAGGGATACCTGTATATACATACATATTATGCAGAATCATAATTGCCGGCCTGGTTGGCCGAGTGGTTAGCGTATCTGCTCTCCAGCCAAAAGGCTGTGGGTTCGAATCCCAACATGGGCATGGATGTTTGTGATTGTCTGTGAAAATACTAGTGGTGTTGGTGGGTGGTAGGTGATGTTAGTGTAGTTGCAATTCGTTGTGGAGTGAGAGCCCTCCCTCGATGAGTCTTTTAACTCCCTGGAAGTGTCATGTAATAATATATATATGAAAAGAAAGGTGATCAGCAAAGGCTCATAAGCATTATGAAGTACAAGCAAGAAGGGTAACCACCATAGTAAAGAATGCAATATCAGATTGAGAAGAAATCAGCAAAAAAGGCTAAAGAAATTTCAGAGTTCTTTTGGTGAATAACAGGTTAGCAATAATAAAAATTAATAATGATTTTAATGGATGTTGATGTTGGGAAGGTAATAGAAGACAAAAGTTGAGTTACTGAGTGATCACTTTGCAAAGGCATATGATCCAGGTCAAGGTGCTACAATGACAAATGTAATAAAGAACAATATGGGAACAGATAGGTGAAATGGAGATACTTAAGATGATGCAGAATCATAATGAAGATGGCCATTTCATCAGATTGTATAATGATCCTTGCCAATTTCCTTGCATATTCTCATAATATGCAAGGAAATTGGCAGAACTTCTGACAAGGTTGTTGAATTTAAGTCTAAGTTTTTATAAGGTGCCAAGGATTAAAAAAAAAAAAAAAAAAAAAGATGGCAAAATAGTTCCACTGAATAAATGAGGCTCCATTATGGACTATCAGTATTAAGGTACTGAAGAAGTATGTCAAAGACAAAATTTACAAAGACATGATCTTTCCCAGAATATATACCCTATGGTTTCTGAAAGATATGCCTTAGTAATTTACTCACTTTCTATAAAGTGACAGGTGAATTGGATAAATGGCTATATAATAATACTGCTGAACTTTGCAAAGGCATCTGACAGGTTACCAAATGGAACTATTACATAAATTCATGCTAATAGAGATTGATATGAAGATAATATGGACAAGAATATGGCCAAAGACATCAAAGAATTGCATATAAAGGTGCAGATTCTAGGAAAAGGTGGATGACCAAGGTGTATCACAACACTCAGCACTATTATTATTATACAGGTATCTCTCCATGAAGTCAGAAGACTCATCATGGAAGATCCATTTATTCACACACTAGCCATTGTTTACACACTACCTATCATACTTCTCCTTAAACTCGTTCACTGATGAAGCACCCATAACCACCTCTGACAATCCATTCCACCCATTCGCCATCCTCCAAACAAAAAACCTAGTCCTAACATGCTTGCTGATTACACTCTTATACAACTTCCACTGGCGACTCTTTGTTCTCTCCCTTTCTATCATGTACTTAAAAAATTCTACATCATCAATCATAAAAATCTCTTTAATAACTTAAATGCTTCTAGCAATATCTCCTCTGTTTTGTCTATCAGCTAATTTTGAAGTCTACAGACAGTCAATCTATGCTCATGGATGTGGCCAGGCAGTCCAGATGTGGCCTTATTAAATCCTTATAAGGAGAACAATAACCTTTCTATCCTTGCTTGTTAATGTAACAATGTAATCTTCTGATGTGCTGTTCTGGTTATGATGTGCACTTCGCAATCTGCCCTCTAAACTTCAATTACCTGTCTATGATCACATCCAAGTCCCTGGCCTCATCAGTTTCCTGCAGTTCAGCTACATCAATATAGCACACAGTTTCTAATCTCATCCCAAAGTGCATTACCTTACATTTAGCTACATTAAACTCTTTGCCCACACTGCTAATCTGTTTTAGTCTTTCTGCAGGATTTCTGAATTACTACTGCTCTTCCCAGTTTGGCACCATCACCAAACAACTGAATATTTTCTGCCAAATCATTTCATATATCACTGATATACAAGTTAAACAACAGAGGACCAAGTACTGAGCCCTGCAGTACACCACTGGTCACTTGCCTTCTCCTGGACTCAACTCCTCCATAAACCACTCTTTGATATCTGTCCATCAGCCACCCTCTAATCCAAATCACCAGATTTATATCCATCCACATTTGCTCCAACTAAAGGGATTTTTCAATATGTGACAAGAAGAGAATAAAGGAATCACTTCTGAAATTTAGCAAGCACATGAAGACTACATGAGACCCATTGGTTCAGAGGATCACTCTGATGTTAAGAAATACGTCGATAAGTAGAGATAAGGAGGCTGTTATCCCTCTTGATAAGATTTGATATGGCAATATTTGTAATTCTACATACAATTTTTTGAGTGTGTGTGTGTGTGGTGGAGAGGATCTGGAAGCAAGTAGCTATAATGAAAAGTTCTTATGATGACAGACTGAAGATTTGCGAGTTATTACAAAACTGGTTAAGAGACAGAAACAGGGGATATGAGAGAAACACAGAGGGAGTGTTATAGGATTGATGGAGAAGAAAGTTTTCAATACATGACAAGAAGAGAACAAGGGAATCACCTCTGAAATTTAGCAAGCACAAGAGGACTACATTCTTTGCTTAGAGAGTGGCGAATGAGCAGAATGAAGACAAATCTTGTGTGAATAATAGTCAGTGTGGGCCTGCAATAAAGAATCTTTGAATTCTATAGAGATGCCTGGCTCATAATAACAGACAAAAGAGGCTAAATTTACCCTGCCTAGAGAATGCTGACTCACAGAGTATGTGTAACAATTTTTCCCTACATCCAGGAAGGATAGTGGAGACTGTTTCTTGTTGTTTGGATTGGGGACTATTGGTGCTGAAGGCAACTTCATGTATTTCAACACTCTGAATAACTCTGGTACCCACATACACAATGACAATTCTACAAAGTTTAGATCATGAGCCAAGAAAGAGCTGCAGGTCTCAAAAATGGTCTGCCACTAACTCGCTTGATGAATTAATGAACATGAAGGTAAAAATTGGTGAAAATTCATTTATGGAACAATATGAAAATTAAAGAAATTGTCAGATGAAAATTTATGAATATTATTAAAGTTTAGAAATAAATGCTACTATAATTTTTTTAACAATAAAGACATTTAAAAAAAATTTAATAAGTCGAGATTTAATCTGAAAATAGCAAAGTCTTTATGGTAATAGATCCAGTGCTTGTATTCCAACCCATATAAGCTTATTATTTGATAACTGAACCAAAAGCCATAATGAATCAAAAATACTATAGATTTTAAAATGCTATGAATTAAAGAACCAAAAAAAAAAAAAAAAAATCTCATATGCACAACAATCCAGAATCATGAATGATGGTGTACTGTCTGTCTGTATACAAGAGCAACTCCATTACAATAAAAGCTTTGCTATTTTATGATTTAATATTAAGAGCTGCATGATAATTTGAGAAAACCCTAAATATTAAAAAAATATTAATATTTAGGATTAACATCATCTTAAATAATGATGTAGTTACAGAGATAACATGTAAAGGGTAATGTATTTTCAAGAAGAATACGGAAACAAATAAGTGGCAAGATATTGTTGATGATAGCCGAAGAACTTCAACCAAGAAAAATAGAACTTGGAAGTATTCATTTGGGTCTCTGGGCATTTGAGGCTACCTGGTGCCAAATAGATTATTTTCTCTAATAGAACAAAATAATAATAAATAATCTAATCCAACAATATATTTTGTCCAATAGGACAAAATATATTGTTGATTGCTCTTATAGATAAGAGGCTCACAGGAAGATGTGGATACCAATGAATGACAGATTAACAAAATGAGTACAGGCCAAGTAATTATAATGGGGGACTCAACTATGAAGACACAGAATGGAGAGAGGAAAGAAAGCATGGTAAGATGAAAGTGGAATTTATAGAGTTACTATAAATTCCACTGGGCATACCCACGATCACGAGAATAAACTAAGTGAGGATTTTACGTGGATGAGTAGCAGGAGCTGCAAAATTTTTTCTGCACATTGTTTCATGTGCATCCATGTTTATCATGCATTTTATTCTAGGTTGAATGTAAATTACCATTTTAAAAGCAGTTCCTGTGGTTATTTGGAGATCTTTAATACATGTTATGTGCAGGTGGAAAATGTTTTCCTTTACAATTTCCAGGTGAACTAATGCAAGTTATTAAGGGTAGGCTTCAAGATGGCCCATGTATTAAATAGATCTCTGTCCAACCTATCATCTACTGGGCACATTGTTAATATAGTCCTGAAGTTTAAGAGCATTATGTTACTGCATAATTTTGCTAAGCAATTTATTCTGAATCATGATTCCTCTATGTAGTGAAGAAATTAACCACATTTTATGAAGTTTTATTTCTTTACTGATGTAAATAAGTGATGTGTTGAAACTGCTGCCTATAATCATAATGCAAGATATGTACTGTTCAGTCTTTCTCAAAGTAATGTAACAGGCAGGATGCTATGCACAAAAGATAAAACATTCTTGGCTCATTGGTGTAGTTGCAGTTCGTTGTAGTTCGTGAATTGAGTAGTGGAGACAGAGTTGTAGAGTAGGTGCCCTCCCTCGATGAGTCTTTGGACTCCTTGGAGGTGTCATGTAATAATAATTTGATGACTGAAGAACTCCGAGCTTCGAACAACTGGTTGTGTTTAGAACAATAATGATTAGCCTTGTGGTTACATGTTTTTAAAACGTTTACTTGCATGACCTCTCTCTCTATGATTCTTCCTTTGCAAAATGAAATCTCTCCTCAAAAGGTGGACAATTTTCATGATTGGAAAAAATTTAGAGATCCATAGGAAAGTATTTCAAAAGAGATCATGTAACCAGATGAATATTAATTGTTTACAGTATAAGAAACCAGAAGAACTTTTTTTTGATAGGCTTTCATATTTCATCTATGTTTGATTGCTTAGGTGATTAAGACCACAGAATAATTAATTCTGCCTTTGAATGCACTGTATGCAGTTCCTCTACACTTACACCACCAGCTCCATCTGCTGTGATGCTGATGTCACCAAGCCATTTAACATTCTGGCAGGCATCAACCAAGGATTTGCCCTATCATCATTTCTGTTTATCCTGTGCATGGAACACAGTGACTGCAGACCTGCAACAACCCCACCCACGGACTCTACCATATACTGATGATGTCCTACCAGCCCAAAAGAATGAGATAAACTTGAATTACTGGTCAAACCAGTGGAAAACACAACTTGACAACTTCAGTTTGTGACTCAACCCGACAACTTCAGTTTGTGACTCAACCCGACAAAAACTGAATATTTAGAATGTGGCACCCAGACAGATGGCACAATTCTAGTCAATAGTACTGAACTTACTAAGATCTGTAACTTTCAGAACCTCGGATCCCGTATGGCATCTGACAGTACCCTCCCAGATGATAGAACATGCATTAATGTTGCCTGGCTGAAATGGCACCAGGGAACTGGAGTCCTGTGTGACAAGAAAATACCCCCGTGTCTCAAATCCAACCCCTATTGCACTATCATCCAGCCAGTTGCACTTTATGGAGCAGAATGCACCTGTAACAAAACAGCATGAACAGGGCACTAAACATTATGGAGATGTGGATGCTCTGATGAACACTGGGATACACAACTAGACCATATTAAAATGATGACATCCAGGAAACCCTTGGTGTTTTCTCAATCCCAGAGAAGATAAGGGAAGCACATCTACAATGGCATGGTAATGTGGCCAGCGCTGACAAGGCATCTGTTGCAGGATGGGCCCTCATATGTAGCCCAGATGGTCGACGACCTAAAGGATGCTTGAAAAAGCAATGGATGGGCTAAATGAAGACATGTGAGCTATGGGTGTCCACCCTACTGATGCTGCAAACCAAATGCAAAACAGCAGATTCTGCACCAAGCAGGACAACACTAAGAAGAAGAAGAAACCAAAAGATCTTTAAAGAAATGGATGGTGTGAGTCTGCAACAAGGCAGTTGGCCTAATACAGTGAAAGGAATGAGAAAATTACATTATGCAAAACATCAAGGAGCACAGGAAGCAGTGTGGAAGGGCATGAAACACCACACTGCCAACTGTCTACGGTCAATAGTTTCTTGCAATCTGATATGAATAATATGAATAAAGATTTTAGGCTAGGTAGCAACTCAAGTTTTCTAGTTGTTAAATAATTAATTTATCTAACATTTTATAAGTGTATTTTTGATCAGGCTATAAATCAGTCACCACTCTAAAATCTTATAATTTTAAATAAATGAAGATTTGACATTAGCTGTAAACTAATTATGTAAACGTGGCATGTAACAATCTGAAAAATAAGAATCTTTCTGAAAAATATTTATTCACCAAAATATATTCCAAAAACTTCAATGAACTCTTAACAACAAGGTCCTGAATGAACATCTCCAGAGTAATGCGATCAAAGTAAAATAAAGTTGATAATCAAAATACTTTTAAGGTAACAAAGAACAGTATAACTATTTGTATAATAGAATATCATTCATTTTGAAACAAGCCCATTTGTGCTAAATGAGTAATCACAAAAAAAAAAAAAAAAAAACAATCAAGAACTACTGATGTGTATTAGAGAAAAGTTTATGATTTAATTCATGGGAGGAAAGGTAAAAATGCATGTGTATGTTCAGCAATGGTGTACATCGGGGATAATGGTGTGAAAGGCACTGAGCATAGTTATGTATATGGTAAAAGGATGGAAACTTATGCTTTGGGTTCGGACCTTCTGAGTGTCTGGTGAGGGAGAAAGCTGTCCAATAGGGGCCAAGCAGACTATAGATCTATGTATAAGAAAAAGCCAGGTAATTTATGTCTACACAAATACCAAGAGTATCAGGAACAGAGGGATTGAGTTCATTGCTTTA
Source organism: Typopeltis vanoorti (assembly GCF_054136105.1). Taxonomy (NCBI): domain Eukaryota; kingdom Metazoa; phylum Arthropoda; class Arachnida; order Uropygi; family Thelyphonidae; genus Typopeltis; species Typopeltis vanoorti. The sequence continues at coordinate 36,719,094 of NC_143561.1, read as the reverse complement.
TTAAATATGTTGTGGCCTAAGATTGTTGGCATTAGTATAAAACTTGGCTATGAGAGTCAGATGTTGTAACTGGAATAGATTGTAAAGGGTACAGTATTTTTAGAAATGACAGAAGATAGGACAAAAGGGGGACAGTACTACTAATGATATCAGATGACTTCAGTCCAATTAGCATAGAGATGCATGAAAGCAATAATGGTAATAATGTCCCATGTAGTAGTGAATTTGAGGTTATTTGGTGTGAAGTGGAGACTAATAGAATGAAAAATATGGTGAGATGTTGCTATAGACCTGGCAGTTCAGTTTCTAGGCACAATGAAATGCATTGCAAAATTAACCTGGTGGGTAAAAAAAAGAGTAACATTATGGATGACAAATTATCTATCCAAACATAGATTGGGTAGAGAAGAAATCTCGTGATAAGACTGAAAGAGAATTTATTGAGTTGAGAAAACTTTCTCAAGTAGCATGTGAAAGAAGAAACTCTAGGTCAAAGCATGTTAGATTTGATTATAGCATCAGAAGCAGTCCAAGTTATGAATACAACTATTTTACCACCAATTTGTGACAATGATCATGCTGTACATTCCAGGAAAGTAGCAAATACACATTTCAATTAGTATAGGCTACATGCTAAACTACACAGCTGGAAATTATGACAAACTCAGGGGAATACTACCTTTGGTTCCATAGTTAATACAGATATTCCAACATCAGCAATGCAAGGGAATCTAAAAAAAAGTGCTTAAATGAGGCAGTATCTGAATATATCCCCAGTGTTCAAAAAATAAATAGGCTAGGAGCGAAATGAATGTGCAACCTTATTAAGCAAGAGATCCATAAGAAAATGATGTGGAAGGAATATCATGAGAAGGAGAGGAAGAGGAGTTATGAAATACATAAAGCTCAAAAAAAGTTAAGAGTTGTGTTGGCTATGCAGGCTAAAGGAAATCCAAAAGAACTTTGTTGTTATGCCACAAGTAAAAGAAAGAACAAATGCAATAATAACTTTACTCAACACAAACAGTATTATGTCGCAAGCTGATAATACCGTTCAATTAATGGCCACTTTGTTAAGATACATCAACCCTGTGTACGAAACATGGTAACAGTGCTACTACTACACTGAATGAAGAGATAGAGAGGTGCATGACAATGAGGTTGAAAAATTGTTACATAACTTGGATGACAATTTGACATTAGGGACATATGGAATATCAGCATGTAAGCTAAAAGAACTTTCAGCCAAATTGGCTAAGCCTTTGACATATTTGTATAACTTGAGTCTCAGATCAGGAAGAATGGAAAGAATGTATGATAGTTCCGTTGTACAAAGGTAGTGCAAAAACCCACCTATCACCATTTCTGGAGAGGTGGTGAAGATTTTAAAGAAGTTGGTAAGAACTTGCATACAGAAATGGGTTGACAAACAAACTATACTCTGCAAATAGTGGCATGGGTTTACTAAAGTGAGCTCATGTTTTAGAAATTCATCTTATTTTATTACAATGCCAGCTGAGTTGGATAAAGGAAATGGATACACTATGATACTGTTGGACTTTGCTAAGGCACCTGATAAGATACTACATGAAAGGCTGCTGCATAAACTGGATAATGTGGGTTTGGAATATAAACGTCAGACTGGCATGAGTGGATGGTTGACAAATAGCTATCAAAGAGTGATATACAGTGGGCGTGAATCTGCCAGATTTAAGATGACCACTGGTGTACATGAGGGATCAGTCCTTGAACCATTGTTGTTTTATCTGTACATTAATGACATTAGGAAGGATCTAAGAGGAGATTTTCAATTGTTTGCTGATGATATAAAGATAGGCAGGACGATCAGAGATGCTACGATATCGAGCACTTACAGAATGATTTCAACGGGCAAAATTTGGGCAAATGATAAGGGCCTATCAATTCAATGTTAGTAAATGTAAAGTTATGCACAATGAGATTTCCAGCAGCAGCATATCATGTTAGCAGGGTTATGCTACAAGAAACTGATAAGCTAAGGATCTTGGCATTATGATGGGTAGGAATTTGAAATTCAAAGGTCATAGTAAAAAAATTGCAAGTACAACTCAGAGGATAATTGAGATGTTGAAACAAACCTTGACATGTAAGGATAATGAAGTCATTCAGCCTCTTTACAATGCCTTGATATGACCACACCTGGACTACTGTGTGCAGACTTGGTATCCTGGGATCCACCGGGATAAAGAAGCTGTGGAAAGAGTGCAAAGAAGAGTTAAAGATTATATCAGGATTATGGAATGTAGATTATATGGATGTGGACTACAAACTCTGGTTAACAGGAGAAAGAGAAGTGATATGATAAGTCTATAAACTTCTGAATGGGTGTTACAGAATACTGTCTGATGAAATCTTTTTTGTTATATGGAAGGTGGATAGAGACATGGAAGTAAAGTTTTTTTCAGAGTTAATAAAGGGATAAGAGCTAGATTTTTCTCTCACAAAGCAGTGAGTGAATTGAACATTTTCCAATTGAAGTGGTGTGTACATCTAGTATGAATGAGTTTAAGAGAAAGTTTGAAAGCTATTTGAGGTGGTATACAGCCTCTCTCAATGAGCCCTTGATTGCCTGGACGTCACAGAAAACTATTAATTATAATTATTCATGTGATCTTCTTTGTTTACATGATTCAACTACATGAATAATAGTATTAGCAAGAAATCTAACTTTGTGTGAATTTGTATAAATCCAATACACCTTAAGTTTGTATAAGCAATGAAGTCTGAATTGAATTTCATTCACTGTTGGTACCAACAAGTGAATGAATTTAAATGAATGACTTTGGAATGCTCATAGGGAGCATTCTAAAAGACCTCTCACCAGCTTCGTCACTCAACTCTGGATCATTTATGCCACTTCCTGATCTCCAAGAAATACAAACGACCAAATATATGCACAATAGTCAAGATGCAGATCACAGCCTTATAAAGACAATAACCTTCCGATCTTTACTTGTGCTTTTTTCAACATCCAAGTAATTCTTTTTAGCAACTACAAGGACTTTTAATCAAATTAAATAAATAATTATAACAAGTTAAACTTAGAGTTTTAAACTAAATAATTCTTCTACATGTTTACTATCTTTTGGCTGACAGCATCTTTAGGAAGAACATGCAAAAGATCTTTATCTCTACTTGCCCACTTAACCCACACTTTATCCTTCTGACTGTGGGTATGCAGTCTGATACTGCTTCTCTGAAACAATTCCTAACCACTACCCATGCACTACTGATATTCTTTCCTTTTGCTTAAGCCATTCTTTTCCTTTAGCTTAGGAGGCAGCTTATGTTCCAAGCTGCCGCCTAAGTCTGTCATAATTACAAGCTTTGTAGTTCAACATAAACCCTTTCTTGACAAAAAAATTCAACGTTTAGTAACCTCTCAGGACAAAACTGTACGGTCACTTTCCTCAATCAGAGGCAGAATGGCTACTGTGATTATATCATCTGATGCTATTACCAGATCTAGCACTCTCAAATCCCTAGTCCTTTTCATGAGATGCTGTTTCAGATAATTATCCCTTAGTAACTGTATAAATTCTATTTCCATCTTGATGTGAGCCCTTTCCTCCCTCCAATCAATGTCTCCCATAGTTTTATAAGAGTAAAGAAAAATATTTGCTCACTCTTATAAAACATCCAAGCATAATTTCTTCCCCACACACTTCAATATGCCCTCCATAAAAAATTAACTCATAAATCCCAACTTCTCTCAAATACACCATATTAGGATATGGTTATTATCCTCTGGGCACTCTCCAGGATTTCTTCATTCCATGTAAAATCAATACAACCAAATGTGCTTGCAGCTGTAGGGGTTGTTTACTCCTTTTTTTTTTTTTTTTTTGCATTTTCCTCCCATAAATTACCTCCCTACCGGGAGGTTCCTACATGCTTCATTGCATATATTACATGTCACTTCTGAGTAATGATTAACATTTATATTTATATTTTTGTATCATTATTCATATTTACATTTATAAATCTATATGTATGTATTCTGACCTTTACATCCATATTTATATTTTTATATATACACATATTTAGCTATATGATTCACACAATATCAGTAATTTGTTACATTACAACGACTGGAAGTTGATCATATACTGGCAAATTTAATTAATTCTGAATAATACTTTTGGATAAGTCTCTGTTTTGACACTGGCCACTTGTCTCCAGAAGTGATGATGTGTTGTATTAGGGGCATCCAGATGGAGCCCAGTAGCTGACAGTCAAAGTATGTGATCGACAGTCTGTTGAAGGTGTGGACAAGAAATGCATGATGGAGATTCCAGGATATGGAAACTGTGTAGGTAGTCTCTTAGTTTTCCATGTTCCATTAGTGGCATGGTTAAACCTGGAGAGCGATTTTTCAGGTGGAGTCTGTTTCTGATACTCGGCAAGAACTCTTATTTTTGATCCATTTTTGATGTCTTCTTCCCACAAGGTTAGGCTTCTTTCTTGTGCAAGTGTTAAGTACCTCGAAATATGTTATAAAACATATTTCGAGTACTTCTGGTAACTTGTTTCTAACCATTCATTTCTAGCCGCTTCTTTAGTTAGCTGTTCCGGTCTCTCATTTCCTGCTACCCCAGTATGCACCTTCACTCGGCAAAATTTGATTTCCCATCCCTCTCAAGTGAGATTCCAAATCAGATTTCTTGTCTGTTGTATTAATGCTATATGGTTGTTCGGTTTTTTATGCCATCTATATACTATCACTGTAAATTGTTTGTCTTTCGATGAGAGGTGTTGAGTCCTAATTCCCAAAGATATGCAAGTGAATGAACCATAGCAAGTTGTTTTACTTAGTATTGGAACAGAGGGGATGCAGTTTAGAGCAGCGTTCTTATACAATGGATTGTCTGTTATATACAATGAAAGAACCGGCATTCACTTCGGTTTTGCTTTCGTCAGTGTATATATGGAAATTGTCACTTTAAGAGCTTTCCTTCTCCTTAATATATGTTCTCTTTGCTGGGTGAAGCCACATACTGTAGTGAAGCGGACAAGCAATTTGGATCAATGTTATTCTACTTCTGGAAGTGACTTCATATATAAGAGAGAATTCATGCATTTTCAGGCAGATTGGTGTTAGACCAGCAATAATGCAAGCTGCCTCGAAAGATATTGGTGTAGTGTTTGCAAAGAGCTCCCGATAAGATAAGTATTATTTTGAGAATAAATTGGCAATATTGATTTAATCTTGACGTGGTATTGTTTGTTTTTGGTAGCTTGGTGTGTCTGTGTGATTTTTGGTGTGATTTCCGTTTTAATTAAACTAGTAGTTTAAAGATACGACTGATAGCATATAGTGCCAATTCAACAAAAAATAATGGCAACCAAGACTTTGCCATCTTTGTTCAAAAACTTTAATGTAAGAAAATTCGTCCAGTGTGATATGTGTGGTATGTATGCATTCCTGAAAGAGGCTGGAGTTTGGATAGATAATGATAGCGGTGGGAGACTGTGCCAAAAGTGTAAGGAAAGTGAAAAATTGAAGTGTGGGGTCAGGTCGTGAGATGAGAAAATAGTGGTTTGACAGTAAATTGTGATGATGTACAAGATAGCAATGAGAGAGCAGTGATGAAAGAGAGAGTGGAAGTAATCATACAGAGAGAGAGAGAGAGAGAGAGTAAATGGTTTGAATGATGAAAAAAACTAGAATTTAGCTGTAATGAGTGAGATCGCACAGTTATGCGGAGTAATACATAGGGTGAAGCAGCAGTTGGAGAGACTGCAAAACTCCTTCCCGAGTGCCTCGGCAAACGGAAATAAGCAAGTGTACGAAAGGAATAATAAGCGTATGATTGGGAGTGCTTCAGAAATGAAGGAAAGAGTGTACAGTGACCCGTTAGTAAGAGGTGTGATAGATGAGAATTTGACTAAATCATACTTACCGGGTGCAAAAATTAAAGATGTAAGTGAGAGTATTAGTGCACAGAAGCTGAGGGTGAAAGAAATGATAGTCATAGCAGGAAAGAATGATTTGAAAGGAGATAAATTCGATATGAGACAGGATGTGAAGGAATTATTAGAGGTAGCGAAAGAAAAGAGTGACAGAGTTAGGATAGTGAGTCTGTTGCTGCGGTATGATAGAGAAGAGTTTAAAAAGGAGGGCCATAATTGCAAATGACTTTATGTGCAGGTTATGCAGACGGTGTGGTGTGGAGTTTGTGGATGTGTGGAATGAGTTTGATGGGCGAAAGGATTTGTACAGGATGGATGGCTTACATTTGAATGGATTTGGTGCGCGAAGACTGGAAAAAGTGTTGCTTAGTGAAGTGAGAGTGGATGTGCAAAATCAGGGAAACTAGAACTACTAAGGAGGGGAGGAAATGGATATGCAGACATCAGTGAGGCAGTTGAGTGTAAGAATGTTTATAATGTACCCGAGCCAGTATGAAGGACAAGAAATCAGAATGGGATAGTTAGTATAATGCATCAAGATAAGGGGTGGGACAAATGGACCTCTGCATTTCATGTATACTAATGCCAGGAGTATTAGGAACAAGAAGGAAGAATTTTTGGACTTGAATGACTCTTCCTGGCCATAGGTTATTGGCATTAGTGAAACATGGCTGACAGGAGATAATATAGTTAGTGGGATAAAATGTGTAGGATATAGTGTGTTCAGGAGGGACAAAGCGAGTAAAATGGGGAGAGGAGTGTTATTGATGATAGCTGATGAACTGCAACCAAGGAGAATAGAAGTTGTATAGCAGGATAGTGAAAGGGGCTCATTTGAAGCTATTTGGTGTGAGATTGAGACTAACAAAATGTACAGTTGGGTGCTGCTATAGACCAGATGATGTAATAGATGGTGGAGATAGTATGCATAGGCAAATTGATGAAATGAGTAGAAGGAGGGTAATTATTATGGAGGATTTCAACTATAGTAACATCGATTGGAAGGAGGAGAGGATACATGTAAGGAAGGAACTGGATTTTATTCAGTTACTGAGGGATAACTATCTGAGACAGCATGTAATGGAAAATACTAGGGGTCAGAGAGTGCTTGACCTAGTAACATCATCTGAGAATTTGACTGTAATGAATATGACCATGTTGCCATCTATTGGCGAGAGTGATCATAGGGTCTTGACCTGGGAGGTGGCTAAATGTGTGAAATTTTTGATTAAGACAGGGTACTTGTGGAATTACCGTGCAGGCAAGTACGACAAGCTTAGGAGATTGCTTGGTTCAATGCCATGCTATGTAAAACTGCAAGGGCTGGATGTTGATAGGGCATAAGAAGTGGTCATGGAGCATCTGCAGGAGGTTATGGTGGACTGTATACCTGGAGTCCGAATAGTAAATCAAGTAGGGATTAAATGGAAGAATATGACCATGTTGCCATCTATTGGTGAGAGTGATCATAGGGTCTTGACCTGGGAGGTGGCTAAATGTGTGAAATTTTTGATTAAGACAGGGTACTTGTGGAATTACCGTGCTGGCAAGTACGACAAGCTTAGGAGATTGCTTGGTTCAATGCCATGCTATGTAAAACTGCAAGGGCTGGATATTGATAGGGCATGAGAAGTGGTCATGGAGCATCTGCAGGAGGTTATGGTGGACTGTATACCTGGAGTCCGAATAGTAAATCAAGTAGGGATTAAATGGAAGAATAACACCATTAAACTTGAGTTGCAAAAAAAAAAAACAACAACTGTGTGAAGGAATTTAAGGAGAAAGGTGACCTGCAGGCACATGAACGGTATAAAGCGCAGGCCAGAAGGGTAACGAGTGTGGTGAGAAAGGCAAAAATGGATAATGAAAGGAAATTAGCCACGCAAGCTAAAGAGAATCCCAAACAGTTCTTTCAATATGCTGCTGGTAAAAGAAAAACTGTAATACGGCAGAATGATTTTTAGGAACGCCGATGGTAGGGAGGTCACTGAATCAGTTGATATAGTGGAATTACTGCGCGAGCACTTTGCAAGAGTATATCATCCAGGTGTTGACGTTGAAGGAACCATTTGTTTATATGGGAATTGTGGTGAATGAAGTGGAGATGAATAGTCTATTACAGAACCTGAATGTGAATACATCTGTGGGATTGGATGGTATATCAGCACGAGTCTTACGTGAAGCAGCTAAAGAATTGTCAGTGCCCTTGACCTTATTGTTTAATCTGAGTCTCGGGTCTGGTTTAGTCCTGAAGGGGTGGAAAGAGGGGAAAATAGTTCCACTGCATAAAGGAGGATTCAAGACTACTGTTGCAAATTACCAACCGATCAGCATATCAGGAGTCGTTGTCAAGGTCTTGGAGAAAGTAGTCAAGGATAAAATACAGGAATGGATTGATGAAAATGAGATACTGTATGGGGGACAGCATAGTTTTATGAAGGGTAGATCATGCCTCAGTATCTTGCTCAGGTTTTATAGCACAGTGACGGCTGAACTGGATAAGGGTAATGGGTTTACAGTGATACTGCTGGACCTGGCTAAGGCCTTTGACAGGGATACCACATGGAAGTTTCATCCGTAAACTGCAACATATGGGAATGGATATAGGTTGGTGAGATGGATAGGTAGGTGGTTGATGGAGAGATATCAGAGAGTAGTTTATTCAGGAGTATAAACTACCTGTATATAGAGGCTAATGATTTCATATCACTTGCCTTAGTATGTATCCTATACTAATGTGATATCCTATATTTATTATTTAGCAGGATCTCACCTGTTTCAGTCTTAATCTCAGTAATACTATTTATGTCCATGTGGTAATTTTCTATTTCTTATGTCAGTTTAACTTCTTTTCCACTGATGTTTGTGTTGATGGTATTGAATTTGTTTTAGTACCTAGCTTTTCACCATTTGACCTAGTTTCCTGATTAACGAAAACATAGGGATCTTGTTTAACTGAACAATGCTCCATCTGACATTAATTTCATCATGTTGCACCATCATGTTTGTTTTTGGTTTAAGCTAGCACAGAATACAGTTTAATGAGCTGAGTCCACTCTCATTCATTATCTAGTGGATACATAATGGGGCACACCAGTATTCCCTCTATTTTTGCTAGCTCATGTGTGCAATAGCTGGTACATGTTCTTTGGGACTGTGATTCTCAGAAACAAAATTTACTTTGTGCAGATTAGTTTCATGTCATTTACTGGCAAACTTACTGGCAACTTGTTTCCCCAGGGAGGATTAACTGAAAAGTATTTGTTGTCAGAAGGAAGAATAATATGTTGTTATTATTATTATACAGTGTATTGGTATTATTGTATAGTATATTGGTTTACAGTGATACTGTAAACCAATAGACCTGGCTAAGGCCTTTGACAGGATACCACATGAAATTCTAATCCGTAAACTGCAACATATGGGAATGGATATAGGGTTGGCGAGATGGATAGGTGGGTGGTTGATGGAGAGATATCAGAGAGTAGTTTATTCAGGAGTAAAATCCAAAAGAAGGCTTGTGACTAGTGGTGTGCTGCAGGGTTCTGTTCTTGGACCACTGCTGTTTAATTTGTTCATTAACGATATAGGGAAGGATCTAAGAGGAACAGTTCGTTTGTTCGCTGATGATGCTAAGTTGGGTAGGGCAATAGTGAATGAGAAGATGTCAAAATTTTGCTGTAAGGTTATGCATTTTGGGGTGAAAAGATTAGCAGCAGTATATCACATTGGTGGAACCGTACTCCAGGAGATTGATGAGGCCAGGGACTTAGGAGTGTTGGTGGATAGGGAGTTGAAGTTCAGTGGGCTCATCGCAAAATAAGCAAGTTATTGTTCCTCTATATCGAGCCTTGATAAGACCCGATCTTGACTACTGCCCAGATCTGGTCACCTAGGTTTCTTCTTGATGGGGGGGGGGGGGGGTTGAGAGGATCCAGAGGCGAGTGACCAAGATGATAGCAGGTCTATGGAATGAACCTTATGAAAACATGTTGAAGATTTGTGGTTTACAGAAATTGGTTGATAGGCAGGAAAAGGGAGATATGATTGAGACATTCAAATTGCTTTAGGGTTTCTAGGATTAATTCAGAGGATATTTTTGAGAATAGGACTGTGGTGGGAGGACTAGGTGACATCCATGGAAGCTGGGCAAGAGTGTGGTTAGTAAGGGTGTTAGAGCTGGGTTTTTTACTTTTAGAGTGGTTAATGAGTGGAATAAGCTGCTAGAGTCTGTTGTGGGTGCTATGACAGTGAATGAGTTCAAGGCAAAGTATGATAGACACTGTGTGAATGTCGAATAGTTGTGCTGGACATGATGTTTAGGGCCTCCCTCGATGAGTCTAAGGACTCCTTGGAGTCGCCTGTAATAATAATAATAATATTGTCCTGTATCCTTTAATTATACCCATGGCTATAAGGCATTGAACTCTGTTTAGCCTTTGTTGGTTTTTCTCTGATTCTAGTGCATATTTCCAGGCAGGAGCAGCATAAGATATCAATGGTAGTATAGCTCCAGTATATATTGTTTTCAGCACTCAGCCTACTCCCCACTTAATCCTGGGCAAACCTAGCTAGGAGGTTTACTATTTGTAAGTTTTTTCAGCAACATATGAGCTTATTGAAGATACATTTTTCATCTATTGTTGTTACTAGGTAATTTAGCTCATTGGTTGCCTCAAGAAATTCCCCATTTAGGATAGGTGATATGATTAAGACTTTTAAACTGTTGAGAGGTGGTTACAGGGTTGACGCTGGGGAGTTCTTTTGCTTGGTTGAACAGCGGGAAGGAATCATGACAAGGGGCCATCCCTGGAAGTTATGAAAGGAAACTGTGAGAAAGAGGGTGAGGAGTGGTTTGTTTGCATGGAGGGTGGTTGATGGCTCTCACCACTCTCTCAGGCAATGCATGGAATGCATTGCCTGAGAGAGTGGTGAGAGCGGGAACAGTCAACGCGTTTAAGGAGTAGTATGATAGACTTTTGCGTTTCCTAGGAGGGACCTCCCTCGATGAGTCTTGATAGACTTGTGTTTCTTAGAAAGGATCTCCCACGATGAGTCTTTTGACTCCATGGAGGCCTGAATAATAATAATAATAATAAAATACTGGAAAAGTTTAAGAATTCAGGAATGAATAGACAGGAATATGATATAGCAAGAAAAATATGAGAACATGTTGCTAGACTTTGCAAAAACATTTCACAGTGACTGCACAAAAATTCTATTACGTAAACTGGAGAAAATGAAGATGGACATGAAGCTAGTTACAATGGATAAGAGGATGGCTGATGTACAGAAAGCCAGTAGTATATTGTAGAGTCAAATCTAAGAAAGAACATTACCAGTGGTGCCTCCACTGATGTTTAATTTGTACTTTAATGGTATTGGAGTATCATTTGTGGAAAGTAATGGAATATCATCTGTAGCGAGTAGCCACTCATTTACTAATGATGCCAAGATGAGAAGGGTAACAGAAATTTTGCAAGATGATTTAAAACAGAACTGGTGGTTTAGAAGAAAGGGATGAAAGATTGCAAGCTGTGAATTACATAGCTGGAACAAAACTGGTGAAACTAGAAAGATCTGCTGGCATAGTTGGCTGAGTCATTACCATACCCACTCTCCAACAATAGCATACAGGCTGGGCATGATGTTTATGAATATCTAGGTTGGAGACAAATTTTAGTGCCTAATGCAAGTCTACTGCCTTGCTCATTGAAAGCCTGAAGTGGCTCAAAAAAAATTACATAGATCATGTGATCACTGGTTTCTGGATTACACAAAAAATAAATAAAAAAAACAAGCATACCAGCTAGAACAACACATGCAACTGACAGTAATTAATATACTAAGCATTTACAATTAATGTCCTATCAGAGCATAACAGGTTTCAAAAGAAGTCAAGTTACTTGGCTCTGACAGTTCACCATACTTAATATGCAATGAGAGAAAGGGGAAAAAATAAAAATAATTTTTTTTTTTAGAAAATAAAAATTTACAAAAAACACCTTAACCTACTCATAGTACTACTGTATTATATATTTATTATATGTTATACATTCGAAAAAGCACTAATCGAATATACTAACCTATGGGAAAAAGTATAATTCATTCCTCAAATTTCTTTTTTGACCCTTAATTTTTTTTTTATAAAAGAATCAGGGTGTGTCTCAGGACCATGACGCTGAAAGACAATAAAACATATTCAGAATATAAATTTATTATTCTATTTCTTAACAAAGAATTGAGCTAACATAGTTTGGCAGGCATACAACTGACAGTATGGCCCTATTGCCTCTTGTACTCTCCTGCAAATTTTACTGCTTCTCTCTTCATCAGGGTCAGCCTCTAAGCATTGCTGCTTAAACACTCGATTGTACAAAAAATATTCTCAAACTGTTTCTGTGAAACCTCTTTTGTCTGACTGTCAGTGGTTACAGTTTCTTCATATTCTTCAGGATCTTCCTGCTGGGCATCTAAATTTAGCAGGTCAGAATCACTCAATTCCTCAGAATGAGATTTAATTAACTCTTGGACGTTATCATTGTCAATCTCTTCAAATCCCAGTTCATGCCCTACGTTGGCAATTTCCTCAACAATATTATCCATTTCATTTGAAAAGCCTCTCAAATCTTTTTGCACAATGTGGAAGAATGTGCTTCCAAACAGCTCGCATATTGCTAGCAGTAATTTCATTCCAAGATTGATGAATATTTTCAATAGCAGATTTAACATTAAATTTCTTCCAGAATTCTACTAATGTCATAGAATATTCTCCAGATGTTGCTTCTATTGCCTGTTTAAATATTCTTCTCAGGTAGTATGCCTTAAAGGTTGCAATAATCCCTTAGTCCATAGGTATGAGAGAAGTTGTATTTGGTAATAAAAATATCACTTTAATATTCTTATACAATGAATCAAGAGAAGTAGGGTGATCAGGTGCATTGTCTAAAATAAGCAGAGCTTTAAAATCAAGATTATTTCATTTGCAAAGATTCTCAACTGTTGGACAAAAATAACTTGTGAACCATCTTTCAAATAAAGCTTTAGTAATTCATGTTTTCTTGTTAGATTTCCAAATTACTGGGAGAAAAGCCTGATTAATGCCTTTGAGAGCCCTACGATTTTGTGCCTTATAATTATCATGGGTTTTAACTTTAGATCACCTTCGGCATTGCCACCTAATAGAAGAGTCATTCTATCCTTTGTAACTTTATAACCAGACTGAGATTTCTCTGGTTTGGCCAGAAAATCATGGAAGGCATTCACCTCCAAAACAGGCCAGTTTCATCGACATTAAATATTTGTTGGTCACAGTTCCTCCCCTTCTTCCACAATTTTCTTCAAAATCTCTGGATAATTTATGGCCACCTCTTTATCTGCAATTGCAGCTTCACCTGTGATTCGAAACGCTCTTTTTAAAACACTCAAACCACTCAGCACTAGCTGGAATTTTTCTTCTTTTTCATCATTGATAACCCTTTCTTTCAAGATTGCAGAGAGACTTGATGCTTTTGATTTAATAAGATCAGTGCTTAGCGAGATCTGTTTTTGGTTACAATCTTCGATCCATCTAGAAAGAAGTCTATCTAATTCAATCATTATAATAATTTGATTTCAAGCGGTCTGCATGTATGATAAACTTGAAGCAGCTTTACCTTTCTCTTCATATTCAGCAGCTTTGCTTAAAATTGTTCTTACAGTTGATTCATCCATTTTGTGTTCTTGTCCTATCTTTGCTCTGGACTTGCCTTGTTCATTTTGCCTTATTATTTCAAGTTTTTCTTCCAGTGAGATTACATTTTAAATCTTTTTCACACTTCCACTTTTTTGCTCACTAATTATTTTACTCATGATTAAAGCTTGGAAAAATACTTTAAAATAAAGAAGCAAGGAAAACATGCTCATATAACCTTGCAAAGAGGCACAAGATATGAATAGCAAAATGCTATAATTAGCAGACGACATAAATTTTGGCAGAAATTTGGAACATAGTGTACATGGAAATAGTGTACATGGAAATAGTGTAGTATTGTATACCATTAAAAATAAATTTGTAAAATGTTTAAAAAAAATGTTTTCAACTAAATTATTTCATCCAAGTGAGTGATTTTTTTTAAAATAGTTAGCTATAAAAATATATATAGATAGAAAATTTTTAAAATCTGTAAAATTTATTTTTAAGATGTATATAATAAGTGCACTAATCGAATTTGGGTATAGGAAAAAAAAATGATGCACTAATCGGAGGCACATTAATCGAGGGATTCCTGTATACTATGCAAAGATGGGCAAAATAGCCCATAGGATCACCGAGATGTTGTGTAGATACGTTAAGTGATTATCCATCTCAAAGTAGTCCCGATATGGCATGGCTATATGTGAACTAAATTTGAATGCTTGGATTTCTTAGAGATGAGGTGATGCTGGTGAAGAGGATTCAGAGGTGAGAGAGAGAGAGAGCCAGATGGTGACAGGTCTATAGAGCTCCCCATGAGAAAGATTCATTGGCTACAAAAATCTGATAGGCAGAAAATAGAGCATTACGAGAGAAACATAGTTAATAAAGTGATTTTATAAGACTAATGCAGAGGAAATATTTCAATACATGAGAGGACAGGAGAGAAGAAGGGAACACATCTGGAAACTCTAAAAAGTGTGGTTAGCATAGGCATGAGGATTAGATATTTTGCTTGAAGAATAGTGAATAAATGAAATAAGTGGTGTTTGGAGTGATTTGTCAGTCAATGAGCTTAGGGTCTGGGTTATTGAATGAATAATGGTTAGCGTGGGCTTCTCGCAATGAGTCTTTAAACTCCATGGAGATGATCTTGTAATAATAATATGAACAAGTCTGAACAAAAACTCTGCATTCAGAGGCCAATGAATCTCTCATTCCATTATTTTTAGAACATGTCCTAATTACTTTTATATGTGAAGTTTGTTTAGAAGTATTAAGCAGCAACACAACCATTCATACATTAAGGACTTCGTCTTTCATTAATTTGGATACACTACACAAAATAAAGAATGGGCTCCTCATTTTTGTATGTAGCATAAAGTTAATTTGATTCAATGGTGGAAAAGACCAGTCTAATAACAATTGGGATACAAAATCCTGTCTTTGTGTCAAAAAATGCAATTTTTACTGCCATGACATAGATGACCTTCTTAGAGAAATGAAATTAACAAACTGCAAGATTGGCACTTGTTCATGGACTCTTACAAAATAAGCTTAAAAGTTTTGTTTGTTTTTTAAGTTTTGTTGCATACCAGTAACTGGATCTCTTCCATACCCCATGCACACACAATAAATATGAAGGAGGCATGTGAAAATATGTCCAAATTGATGTAATAGGGTACATGGACTACTACTTGAATATCTGTGGGATGTGTTTGTGTGTATGGTTCATATAGTGGTTCAAGTGACTAGTGGTTAACAGGCAAGTGTATATGCCTGTTAACACTTAACAAATTTGCCCGAATATATTTGGGTATAGCCATATGACCAAAAGATAACTCATGTGGCCATTCTCATTCATTTATTTTCTGCTTTGAGTGTGGCTTAAGATGGAATTTAGATTCTTATCAGTGGGGAGTTGCATGGGTGGGACATGAGTGTAAATTTATTCGATATTTGTCTTTTGTCATGTATGGAAGCTAGTGATTATAGTTATTTCCTTCTGATCTAAAATGAAATTGAAAAACATACATGTGACTACATGTAACAAGAATTCAAATCAAATCAAGGAATGTCAATGTAAGAACACTGTTGTCATCCACACGTTGTAAAATGATTATAATAACAAGAAATTATAATAATAAACATTATATGAAAATATGTTTCCATCTTTTGGAGATTCTGTTTGGAATTCATGCACTCCATTGACAAAATAATCAGGCTAATCAAAGAAGCTCACTGATTTTGAAATGGAAATAATAGACCTTGTTAGCAAATACAAATCATTTGTAATTTCTTTTTAAGCTTACTGCCTATCATTTTCTATATGCTGTTACTCCACAGAACAACAACAAAAAAAAAAAACTCAACAAGAATGTGCACAGTATGTGCAAAGGAAAAAGATACAAAAAAAAAAAAGAAATTTTTTGGTCAACTATGTCTCAAAAAATTACTTCAGGTTAAATGCATGCATGCTTTTTAGCAAGTTGGCCTGTTTTATCTCACTCTTTTCGGGAGGGGGGAGTAAAAACACCATGGTATTACCATGCAGAAAAAATTATCATGCCTAGTATCGTCGACAGGGTGTAGCATAAAGGCAGCCTCAATCACGGCGTGGCTTAATAAGGCGCTCATTCAGCCATATTGCAGTAGGTGCTGTCACTACATTAACAATTTCTGTTAGCTTAGCAATTGCAGAAAGAAGTTTTTTCAAACTTAAATTGATTAGATTGGTTGGTCTAGCAACTATATCGATAGAGGTGGACATAGCTTATCATTTAAATTTAAAAGAGCTTAAAAATGGTTTTATTGTGCGATATCCCCATAGAGCAAACATTGAATAGCAACTGGAGATTTTGTTATATTTTTGTCTCATAATCCATCAGGGGTGATATTTAATTGTTTGTATCAGAGCGCGATCTAATCTGGTGATGGCCCTGATCATGCCACCATCATTACCAAATGAGATGAGCTTACATCTAACTTACTTTAAATTGAAAGTACAGTCATAGGAAATTGAAACTAATTGCAACTGATAGGCATGCGAGAATTATATTATTATTAAAAAAAACCTCGAGTCAAAAGACTCATCGTGGGAGGTTATACACACAGTTTATCATACTATACTTTAAATATGTTCACTGTCTCTGTGTTCACCACACTCTTGGGCAATGCATTCCAATCAATCACCACTCTCCATGCAAAAAACTTGCTCCTCACCCCTCCCCCTTGCTCACACTTTCCTTCTACAGCTTCCAGGGATGACCTCTTGTTCTCTCTCCCTCTCTTCACATATTCTACACAAAATATTGTATATGTCGGCATATAGAATGACGGGCATATAAGACAAGGCCTAACTTTTAGGTTATTTTTAGGTTTTAAGCTTATGTCGGTTGTATAAGACAATCCCCAATTTTTTCTTTCTTGCATTAATAAAACATTAGGTATTGTTGTTATATCCATTATTTTTATACCCATTATTTTTTTGCATAGCATAGATTTAATATTTACGCAAATTACCTTAATTAAATGTGAATTTATTAAACATGAAATAATTAATTAGCCCCAATTTTAATTAATTATTAATTTTGTATTTTTTTTTAAATTTTAAGATTATTAAAATTCTTATCATTTAAAATCATGGAACCAGCAACAAAAACGAAGAAAGTATGAATCGATTTAAAATAAGGGTAATTGAAATGGCAAAGCAAACTAATAACTGTGCTGCTGCTGCAAGAAAGTCTGACATAACCGAGAAGATGGTAAGAGAATGGACGAAGAAAGAAGATATTTTAAAAAAAAATTGCCAAAGAAAAGATGTGCGATGAGAATGGAGATCACCCGATGGCTGCAACTGGAAAATCGCGTTGGAGAATGGATATTCGAACAAAGGCAGAATGGTTATCTTGTTACAAAAAATAGATTACAAAAAATTAGACCATATGCACTAAAATGGTCAAGATTGAATCCGAACGAAAGTATAGAATTTCAAGCTACTTCAGGATGGTGTAATCGTTTTATGAACAGACCAAATCTGGTAATACAACAAAAAATTAAAATTGCTCAAAAACTACCAGCAGATCTTGACCACAAACTTACCAGTTTCCATAAATTTAATATTCAGTTGAGACAAGAACATAAATTTCTATTGTCAAATATTAGAAATATGGATGAAACTCCTATGAGCTTTGATATGATAAGCAATAAAACAGTGGAGTCTAAAGGTAGTAAGAGTGTGCTAGTTCAAAGTACAGGTCATGAAAAAACAAGGTTTACGATTGTGTTGTCATGTTTGGATGATGGAACAAAGTTAAAACCAATAATCATCTTCAAATGTAAAACTAAACCCGAGATAAAATTTCCTTTGGTGTTTTTCTACGTTTTCACGTAAAAGGGTGGATGGACGAAAATGGCGTGAAATTATGGATGAATAATGTGTGAAACACACGACCAGGTGGTATAATGAAGAAACGCAGTTTATTAGTATGGGATATATGTTTCGTAGTCATTTAACTGAGAATACTACAAGTCTTCTAGAAAAACATAACAAAAATTGCTGTCATAGCAGGTGGTTTAACTTCTATATTGCAACCACTAGACGTCTGCTTGAACAAACCATTTAAAGATCACATGCGAGAAGAGTGGAATAATTGGATGTTGACTAGTAAAAAATCATTTACAAACAGTGTATCTATGCGCGCTGCATCACTTGATATATATTGTGCAATTTTGTGATCAATGCATGGAATAAAGTAAAAGTAGAGACTGTAATAAAATCATTTAAAAAGTGTGGTATCTCTAATCTTATGGATCGTATGGTAGATGATCTGCTATGGGACACAGATGATGATGAAAATGAAATCAATTCACCAGATTCGAACTGGGATCCATATGACGATCATTTAAACAATGAATCTGAAGAAATATTTTCAACAGATGAAGAAAATTAACATGAAAATTGAGGTCAATAATTATTATTTGTGTTTTAAGACGTACATCTATTGTAATATTTTAAATAAATTTATGTAACAAAAAATTAATCTAATTTGTTTATAAACACTGCTTATTTTCTTATATAATAATGTATTGTAACTACCTAAATGTTCATCCAAGAAATTAAGCTTCCCTTTTTATACTCGCCATATAAAACGACCCATGATTTCGAGGGGTTTTTCTGTAGTATTTGAGAGTAGTCTTATACGTTGACATATATGGTTTTTTTTTTTTTTTTTTTGTAAAACAATAAATACTAGTATACTCATTCTCTGCTATTAGGAAAAACTGCAAATTAAAAGGATATGAAAAGAAAACTAAACTATTTACTGATATTTTTACTTCATAGTCTGATAATGCTGTTGGAATAAGAACAGCAAATTAAGTATAACATACAGCTGATTAAGCCTAAATTTATTGTGTAAGTACATAAAAATAAGCAGCCTCTGTAGCTCAGTTGGTATAGACAAACCCCTTTGGTCAGATAGATCTGGGCTTGATTCCCATCCATGACATGAGGAACATTTATCTGGTCTCTTTCAACTAAAGGTGAGTTAGCCAGTCTCATTTGGAGGGTAGAAAGTTTTTTTCACCTTACAAAAAAAACCCAACAGAGTTTTTTGTCACTCAGAACAGGCAGCCAGCCACATGAACACACATACACATGGATTTACAGCCATGAATACTTATGACAATATGTGGAAAAGATAGGATCCTCACCACATGTTGTTACGCCCATAGTTAACCATGAGTCACATCACAGTAGTCAACCTCCTAGGATAGGAGATGACACATGAACAGGAAATAAAAATATATATAAATTATTTAATGAAATTTACATGATTGTAAATACAATGGAATTTACTATAATGTAAATTCCAGGGAGTCCAAAGACTCATCGAAGGAGAGTGTGCCAACAGCATCAAACGATTGATCCCTTTCCAACTACTAACCGCACTCAAACTTGCTTAACTTTTTGCGTGAGCCATTAGTAGCAAAGGCTCTCTACCAATTGACCAGGGTCAATTGCTAGTCTTGAAATTCACGCTTGCACTTTTATGATTCAGGGAATGAGAGGGGTGTGATTGAAGTCTGATTAGCGGAATAATGAATTACTGACCATTTAAAACTATATATTTAGAAATTTATGTACATTTAATACAAACACAACATTTATTTTACAAATGATATTTTATCTTTTTCAATTTAGCTACTTGAATACAAAGTCTACCCTACAGTTCTTCTTTATGAACTGGTCAATAACATCGTCATAAAAAGTTGGTTGTAACTTAATTTTCCCAATCAACACACACACACACTTGTAAAGGCTGGCTGAAGCTCACTGGCTAGAGCTACTTTGACTGCATATGGCCTTGTGCTTAAGATGACGTGAAGGGAGAGGAAATGGCTATGCGCATACATGAAATCACAGTGCTGCAGCGAGGATCTGGAAGTTCCTACAACTGAGCAAGCCAAGATAGCTTTGTCTAGACGAGCAAGCATCGGCCTTCGATACACAATGCAAAGCTCAATTATTTCCGTGCAAGTTTAAGATGTCTTCTGTCTACAAAAATAAAAGCCTAAATGAAATGCTTATAAATGAATGCATTTATTAACAAATAAATATTACTTCTTTCTCAATTAATGACCTTGCGCAGCAA
Organism: Typopeltis vanoorti; assembly: GCF_054136105.1. Lineage (NCBI taxonomy): Eukaryota > Metazoa > Arthropoda > Arachnida > Uropygi > Thelyphonidae > Typopeltis > Typopeltis vanoorti. Next base: position 36,698,811 of record NC_143561.1, on the reverse strand, counting down.
GCATGGAGAATTCGCTGCAATTGACCAACCTTTGCTGGCTATGGAACAGTAGGATTTTATGGAAAAACCATGTCCTTTCCAAATATTTTATACCAAGAAAAGGGAAGATAAAACACAAAATGTTTCACCAAATATTGTTGAAAAGTTTAGGGCAACAACAGTCAATCAACTATTTGAGCAACTTATAACAAAATACAAAATGGGAACAAAAATACATACAAATACTCATGATAATAAGGCACAGATGTCAGAGAAAACAGGATGTTGATATGAGAACTGTTAGTTTCTTCAGACAACACAAAAGTTAATACAAGAGGAAACAAATTGACAGTTATGACTTTTTTTTTTTTTTGAAATTTTCATCAGTAAACAATAGTCAACATTCAAATGTTTAAGCAAATGTAACAAAAAAAAAATCAACAAGTTCTTCAAAAAGAAAAAAAGTTTAAATTCTACCCACTTAAATATACAGGCTTAAATCCTAAAGCAGATAAAGCTTTGATTCTAAAACTTGACTAGATATGATTTTAACACTGTGAAAAACCATGTACTATATAGAACTGTAATAATGATGGAGAAGAGAGGCTTAGTCGCCACAATGAGGATGGAGACAACTCAGAATTATGGATTACTATTAATCAAGAGATAACAGTGGATAAACAGAAAGGAAATGGAAGAGTAGGATCATTAGTTGATGTAACAGGATCATCTTACAGTAGATTGAAAGATGATTCTGTTTTGTTTTTTTATTAATAACAAGGGATAAGCAGAAAGAGAAGGAACAAGGGAACATTCCAGAAAATCATACAAAAATATGGTGAACAGGCTTTTGTCATGGAGAGTGGTGGTGGTGAACAAGAAGGGTATTATCAGAGTACAGTGAATGCATGCACTGATGTAGAACAAATTTAAGGCACAGTGAAAACAGCATACACCTATTGCAAAACTCCAGAGTGCACAAATGTTTAGTAATAATACTCAAATTTTATAAGCTGTATGGCTCCATTTTTACTATTATTACCACCAAACTTCAATGGAGCTACAAGTTTCATCACAGGAGATATATTCCAGTTGTCATCTTCCCTGCCAGACCTAATAGTGAAAAAAACATCTGTGTAATATTTATCAAATTGTCTATATCCTCAGACTGGTTTGCATAACTGCAAAAAAATCCAGACCTTCCACTTAAGGAAAAGCTGCTATAGAAACTTAAGGTTTGTTAAATCAGTATTAATTGTAAAAGCATATTTATGATGGGATGCAGCCATCACAGAGTCCACCATGGAATGGAATGGAAAGACCATAATTTACAATAATGCTCATGAATGGTGACTTCACAAATTCTCACCAGATTTTATGATTAAATCGATAACACAAAAGCAACTGAAGCATAAATTTTATACGGTGTCTACAAAAAAATATTTCCTAGATTAGTCATAGAATTACCGAGAGAAATTCTACTAAACTTCCTTCAGTAATCAAGAGTCTTCTATGTAGAGATATTTCAGATTTAAGTCATTACTGACAAAAAGAAGGAAGAACATTTGATGACAAATAACATCAAGATCTGCCTGTTGCAAATATGTTTATTTCTAAAAGAATACACATTTTAACTCCTTGTTCATTGTCCAAAGCTTATAAAAGAACTCGTTATTAAAAATAAAAAATAAAAACTTCAACATAGATAATTAAATTGATGCAGTATAGGTGTAATGAATGAATGAATGAATTTTCATGTTTATCACAATTAAAATCATGCGAGGCATATTAATGATATGTGAATGAACAGCTTGTTTATACTATCTGTGCAATTATTATTATTACATGATATCTCGGAGTCCATAAATACTTAACACCTGCAATATGATATATATATATCATATATGTAACAAATAGCTTGCAGTCTAAATTATATAAAAATACTAATGATTTTTTCTGATTAAGTTTGATGACAAAATAATTGACTGTGGGAAGATTTAAGCTGTTATCAACCTGTTGACAACAGCTAAAATCTTAGGTTATATGTTCATGAAAAATTAAGAATTCTTCATAAACATATACCTAAATAAATATTATGCCTAGAAATATAACTTGCATGAATATAACGAATTCTACCTATATCCATAATATTTCACAATTGCGATCTTTTTCAAATTTCGAGAGAAGATGAAAGGACTGTCTCTGTATGTTGTTCTTTTCTTCGCACCCCCCGTAAAGATAAACAATGTTTATTAAACGCCACAAACGAAGTACTCTATTATTCAGATAACATTTAAAAGGAACAAACACGCAAACTCTACTCAAATACTGAACCAAAACTGAGGGGAGATGTATAGCATGTCGTAAAATTAAATATATATATATATATATATATTTCTTTCAAACAGTTAGGAGAAAATAATAATACTTTTGCTGGTACTAGATTTTCATACGATATAAAATAAATGAAGGCAAAGAAATGCTTCTGTATTGATATGAATGTATAAGATGCTATGACAGGTATGCACAGATTTTGTTTACAAACTTCTCATAAATCAAATCGAATGAAACTTTATGTATACTATCCAAGTTGTCAGAGAAGATAAAACGACCTTACCACCTTGTTTCAGAATGAGCATATCCAGTGTAAATTACCTCATTTACAACTAAGTTTACATAAGCCTAACACCTGTGCTACAGAGTAAAACACGATGTAATGCCGGTAGGAATCACAACTTGACAGACCGAGGCGGTAGCACGGAGTAGAGCGCCACGTTTACATTCTACGCAGTTTTTCAGCACCAAATTTTAAGTTCATAATTTATCTATTCCACTGTATGCTACAGCATACAGTATATTAGTCTTCAGAATTACAACCATCTTAAAAAAAAAAAAAAGGAATGAGAAAGAAAAAAAAACGAATAGTCGCTGTTAGTATAATATAACAATGACTGCATCACAAACAGACATATTACACAGAGTGGACAGAATGAACATCGAAATAACTGTAATCTGAAGGTGGGCTTTATTTTCTGAAAGTTGAGTGTATTCTTTTCTCTTGAAGAGGCTTCAATCCAAAAATGAAAATAGACTATATTAGAATTTTGAATAGATAAAGTATTTTATATTATGTCGGTAATTCATGTTTTCGTAATTTTTACATGCATCTGAATCATACAAATAAAACTACTGTAGAAGAAATTCTGTAAATTCTCCAAATATAACGTTATATTTGCAGAATAGTATGATTTGTATCTTGTTCAGTAGATTTTGCAAAAGATAACATAACTACGAGTGAACTCCTTAACAAATTTTTCCCTCTGTCTAATATTAAATTAAAATTTCCTTCCACCTCTTAGGAGCCAAGACTACAAACATCCTTTAATGTTCTTTCCAGATGATATGGACTGATTTTATGGCACACTAAAATCGCTATATTAGAACATATAGTGAACATACAGATAACCTCATTCTACATTATATTACAAAGAAGTGTAAACAAGCATCTCCATTTTTATTAAAATCTGCGTACTAGTCATAAACCATGCAACAGAGCATGCCAAACTATTACAAAGTTAACGAACGTTCATGAGTGTTATCAGCTACCATCATATCATCACTTAGTTCATGCTATTGAAGCACAATTAGAACATGCGGGATCATTATGCCTGTCAACGACAGGCATAATGATCCCGCATGTTCTAAGGCAGAATATAACGTTAAAGCAAACCGAATAAAGTATCAAATAATCCACATAAACTGGCCAAAGCAGACAAAACGAGGATGCTTTCCCATTGTGCATCAGATGATCCACTCAACCAGAAGTTCAGGGATCGGATCTCGTAGATATAGAAATTTATGAAAACAAGGTTGAGTATCAATATGATGATGATGCACAATATTGTAATACTGCAATAACTGTTGATAACATGTGACGAGAGCCTGTGTAGCTCAGTGAAAGTGATTTGTTTGCACCTACAGCGAAAGGCCGCCCGAAGAAAAAGCTAAGTTTAGTCGCCGACGAGAGTAACTTTTTTTAAGCCTTTCTTCGACCAGCTCCCAAATTAGTATCTCTGGTACGGACACGCAAATTTTTTCTCCCTTAAATTCGAGTTTTTCATCCCCTAAAGTCAAGAAAATCGACCGCAGAACCCAAAATATTTCACACAATAAATATAGTGTTGATATTAGGGGCTACGAGATGATAGCACTTGTCACCTGTCGCTTCACTGGATGCCACTTATAATTTGTAGTAGTCTTGAGCCAGTTATTTCTGATTGGCTACCGGTGGAGATTGAACTATCCCCTCAGTCTCCAAACGTTAAATAGGGCTAAGGCGACCTCTCCTACTTTCTGTATGGGATAAAAAGGTGTTAGGCGGTTTAATCTTTGACATTTATATGATATTAAAATATTTATTTTCTTGTCAGTATTATAATAAAAGAGAGCTATTTAGGCTTATGTTAATACTTCCATAACATGGTGCTTTCAGAGGAAAGAGATGTAGGTTAGATTCTCATTACTGAGTTGATAAGCTTTCCTCTAGGTCTTTTTCAGTAAATAACCAAGTTATTTACTGAAAAGTTAGTCAATCTTCAGAATGGAAAATAGGGGTTTTCTAAAACACTAGGTTTTAACCCCATAACTAAGAAAAAAATGGATTATAGAACTAACATTATTTCAGACAATAATGCCCAGTTAGGGTAAGAAACGTAAAATGGAGACATTTTTATTTTACCTCTACCATAAATCTTCAAAAATCGTCAGTAGTTTCGTACTCAAGTATTGGTAATGCATTAAAGTGGAAAATGGCTATTTACAGATTCTGGAAAATTAGAGGTAAAACAGTTCTGCTTGTTTCCTTTTGGAAAGAAAGGTATTAGTTTACTTATTTTTATTTTTGTTTATTTTACCATAAGAAACTAGGCATATTTGGTTTGATACTTGCTAATAGTTCGGGAGACTGTATCCTAAAAATTCGTTTAGATGGATGCATCCAGCTAATATACATATATTATATATATATACCGGTATGTATATATACCGGTATATCTACCCTATAATATAAAATGATAAGCTTTTTTGGAACGTTTTTGTGTCATGTATTTTGAAACGTTTTGAAATTCAGCGGCTACCCTGAGTGTCGAGTCATCAGAATTCAAGGAGAACCAGCCTACCAGTCCGGAACTCGGGGGCTTGGGCACCGTAGGCGCCAGTGGGACTGACCCCCCTTTCGAGTTTTCAAAATTCGAGTCATCAGAATTCAAGGAGAACCGGCCTACCAGTCTGGGACTCGGGGGGGGGGATCTGTAGGTGTCGGGGGGGTGGAGGCTCCCTAATATATATATATATATATATATATATATATATATATATATATATATATATATATATATATATATATATATATATATATATATATATATATATATATATATATATATATATATATATATATATATATATATATATATATATATATAATGAATTGCAAGGAGGAGCAGTTTTTGGTGGGGATGGGAGAATAAATTTAGTTCACATTTTCACCAGGTGCACAGTACATGCAAATTCTCATTTGCAACTAATCGTTTGCGAATACATGCAAAGGAGAGTTCAATAAAACACAGGTATACCGCTGGTAGCTCGTAATGAATGCGTGCGAATTCCCAGTCACTGGGTTGAACAGAATTATTTTTGTAAAAACCAAAATTTGTTGCTGTGATGCTTATATTGGCGGAAAGGCATTATTAGTGCAGTTGTTTTATGTAAGTGGGGAATCGATAGCGGAAACTTTACGAAACGTTTCGAGGAAACTGGAAATTTGTCAGATCGCCCACGCACCGGCAGACCAGTGTTATTCGAAGTCTATACCAGCGTTGTCGTATCGCAAATGAATGTCCCAGCACAATCAAGAAGCGGTGAAGCAGTGCATGGGAAACTGCGAAAATAACAGGCATAGCGAAAACATCCATATTCCGCATCCTTCATTGTGTTATTGCAGCTGGTGAAGAGTTGCAATCTCTTCACCAGCTGCTACCAAGTGATACCACTAAGAGGGAAGAATTCGCAATGTAAGCTTTGACAAAAGTCGCAGATGATCCATAATGGCTGTACAACATCTTCTGGACAGATGAAATGCATTTTCGGTTTGCATGAGATACCGCCACTCACTGTTTGGTGAAGCTTCACTGCATCCGTCATTGCCGGTCCTTTTTTCTTCAAAGAGCCATGTGCAAAAAGGGGCTGAAAGATGTGCTTGGCAGATGCACATTGCTACTTGCAACTACCAAACAAAAACGTGGTGTAATGCTTGAAGGGAAAAAAAATGCTCTTCCACATGCAGGACGGGCGCGCCACCTCATATCGCATCTCCTATGAAGCAGTTTCTCATCAGTACATTTGGTGAAGAACGACTCATCAGCCATAATTGTAACACCACATGGCTCCCAAACTTGATAGCAGTAGACTTTTGGGTGTGAGGCTATTTAAAGTCCTAAGTGTACCTAAGCAGCCCATCTTTCTTAGCGGATTTAAAAGATGCCATTCGCCGCGAAGTTGCTTGCATCCACCCATATATGCTACACGCTTATGTATATGATGTTCTCACCCGCTTGCAGAATGTAATTGCTTGTGCCGGCAGACACGTTGAACAATTACTGTAGTGATATGTAACGGGTTTCTTGCTTATGATTAAATAAGTTTTCAATGCTATTCTGATTGTTATCACTGCTTTCGCCCTCTATCGGTAAAAATGTTAACTGCTGTTGGCACACTCTCCCTCGATGAGTCTTTGGACTCCCTGGAGGTGTCAAATAATAATAATAAAAAAAATAATAATAATATCTCACCCTTTGATAAACCAATTAGCTCTGATGTTTTCAAAATCTTTGCTGCAACCAGACAGACACCCACAATAAGCTATTTGTCGAACTCCGAAAGATCCTTTGTTTTTCTCCATTGTGATCAATACTATTGACGATTACTGACCAGCAGTATTCTTATATAGCTGCCTAGAACACTTGGCGGTGACGGAGTGATCAAGCATTTTGCATACATGCTGCGTGAGTGACGTTTACATACATTTGCATAAAAGTATCTAATTCAGTGGCCGATATGTATATTTTAGCACTTAAAATATGCCATCTCTGTCTTGAAATACGCATTTGTCTTTTATTCGTCTTTTCTTGCATGAAATATTTCACCATTTCCAATTTTGTGTTCTTTTCCTTGTGACTAGATCCCGAAAGCTTCGGTTTTCGGATCTAAAAGCAAATTGTTTAACGTGTTTTATTCTTGAAAGCGATTAGGCCGAACTCTATAATAAACTTTTGGAAATTAGCAGGTACCCCTAGTTATCGCCAATAGTTAAGTTCATAGTAAGTTATTTCGCAAACTATTGTAACTAATAGCTGTGGTTTTTAGGAGTGACAGCTGCCGCCAACATCAGGTTTAAAACCCTAATGCTCATATGGTTGCTGTAATAGCCTGTGTTCTGCTTTGTGTTTTATTCATTATTACAAAAAAAAAAAAAAATCAGTTAGCTCCTTTTTGTTTCCGTAAAGGGAGTAGTCGAGGCCGTTTAGAGACTGAGTGGGCAGGTCACTCTTCACTGGAGCCAATCAGAGATACCTGGCCCAAGACTATCACTAATTAATCGGCACGCAGTGAAGAAGGCGGCTAGTAAGTGCCGCTATCTGGTGGTCCCTAATACTAACACAATAGTTTTAATGTCAGAAATATTGTGGGTTCGACGGCCCATTTTCTTGAGTTTACGGGACGAAAAACCGGAGTTTCCGGGAGGAAAAACCCGCTAGCCCGTGCCAGAGATCGACTTACTCTGGAACCAGTCGAGAAAAGGCTTAGAAAAAGTTCCTCTAGTCGGCGACTAGATTCGAACGCCTTTCGTCGTGCAGTTAAGCGCTGTAGAGTGCAAAACGCCACTTCTACTGAGCTTCACAGGCTCCAACATAATAATAATAAAAACTCAAGAAAATCGACCATAGAATCCGCATTATTTCAGACAGTAATATATCCTGTTAGGGTAAGGTGCCAAGAAATGGCAGCACTTGTTTGTCCTTTTTTTTCATAGGACAGCTATCTCCGATTGGCTACTACTGGAGATTGAATCTCCCACTCAGTTGTTATAAGCTAGATAGGGTTAAAAGGCCTCGCCTACTCCATTTAACAGAATAGAAGGCATTAGCTTTTATTTATTTTTAATCTGCTTTTGTTCATTTTAAGGAAGGGGAGAAAGTATTATACTTTCATCATATAATATAAATATAATATAAAAAATAAAATATAAAAATTCCATTCCCGATTCCACATTTTTCCCTTAGAAAGAAACTGTTTATACCTGTGGTTCATTTTCAAAGAGTAAACCTTCCAGGTAAATCGGCAAGGACAAACAGTGGATTAGGCCAACGAGTGCAGTATATACCAGAGCTAATTACCTTTCATGTCCCATGCTGCACCTGCTTGGAAAAATGCACTAAAAATCGTGGTGGTGGTGGTGGTTGTGGGTGATTGATGCAAGTGATTGGTAGAAGAGGCTCTGTGTAGTAGTGGAGACGGAGAGTTGTACAGTAGGTGTCCTCCCGCGATGAGTCTTCGGACTCCTTGGAGGTGTCACGAATAATAATAATAATAATAATAATAATAATAATAATAATAATAATAATAATAATAATAATCTAAGAAAAAACAACAAAAGTTAAATAGAGTTCAACATCTTATAGCCTTAAGAATAAATAAAGGGTACAGGACAGTCTTAGACTATCTTTAGAGGCAGCCAGTGGCAGAATAAGGATAGTTGGGGCCCCTAGGCAAATTATATTTGGTGGGACCAAAAAAATAATAATAATAATAAAATTTTAAAAAAATAAAAGTTAGGTGGCAAATAAATGAAATTTTGTACTTTTGAATTTTTTGAACTTTGTATTTTTCTGCCAGTTATAGGGTTAAAGGATGATAAATAATAATTTTTTTAATTAAAAAAAATATTTTATCACTTTTACAAAGTTTTTTTTACTTGCACTGCACGCAAATAATGAAAACACGAAAAGTCACATTAAAAAGTTATTTTTAAAACAAACACCTCACTCTTACATGATTCAATAACAAATGAAGTTAAGGAGCAACCGGACGAAACTTCCTATCTCGGCAATACAATTAGTTTTCGTAACCTCGAAGCTATCAACAGCGCCGTGCGCCGACATTGGTAATGCGGTTTAATTTAAAGCATAGATAGCGAGCGCTGTTCAAAATACAAAATACGAAGCATGTCAACTAGCTCGGACATTGGTATTGCGGCATTATTTAAAGCGTAGATAGTGCGCGCTGTTCAAAATACGTATTAAAATGTAATAATTGTTTTGAAAAAATTTTCGCTTAAAATAATCAAGATTTTTATGATGCTTACTGAAAACATTAATCTATTTTAAAACACTATAGGAAAATGTCTTGGCTTGGGGTCCCCAAAGCTCGAGGACCCTAGGCAAGTGCCTCATTGCTTTAATAGGTAATCCGCCACTGGCGGGCTTGTGTTGTTGGCGGACTAACATCAATCTGCCTGAAAATCCAAGAATTCTGTCTTATATATGAAGTCACTTCCGGAAGATAACGGATATCCCAACAAAAAATCCAAACCGCTATGAACTTCTGTTTCGCTACAGTTAATAGCCTTACTCAGCAAAGAAAACATACACTGAGTTAGTTTTGCATTAGGAACACCCCCGATTTACATATTTGGCGCGATAACAAAGTACCACGTGATATCAACGTAACGTGCGAATATTATAAATGGACACATCTATCTTCTCTATGTAATCATTATGTTTCCTCATTACATCTGCCAGTAATGAAGAAACGTAGTGATTTAAGCCAATTTGACTGCGGGGGGGGGGGAGATACATCCAACAACTGCGGCTATTTCGGAAACAGCTGCACTTGTTGGTTGCTCCCATACTACTATATCAAGAGTGTACAAGGACTGGATCCACAGCCAGAAACCAAGTACACCCATGATTGCAGCCAGGCATCTCAAACAATGCCTCGCATGAGCGAACCAACGTCGGCAGTGGACCCTGGACAAATAGAAGAAGGTCGTCTGAATAGATTGATCCCGTTTTCTGCTGCACCATGCTGATGGCTGTGTTCGCACTTGGCGTAAACCATATGAAGCCTATGTGGTTGCATAGTTGGAGTTCAACAGGCCAGTGGAGCTGATGTTATGGTCTAGGGAGCTTCTTCCTAGCACACTGAATGATGAATGCTACAGAGACCTGTTAACCGACCACCCCATCCATATCTACAGGAGGTATACCCCTACCGCAGTGCCATCTGTCCACAAGACAACATCTTGTCATCGGGCTCATACGGCTACTCAGTGATTGGAGGAACACGACACGAATTCGCTACATTGCCTCCCTGAAACACCCCTGACTGTAGCCCAAGTGAACATGTGTGGAATATGCTAGAATGGGGGGTGTGAGAACTACTAATACCAGCAACTCTGTCAATTCAAGCTCCTTGAATTGACAGAGTTGCTGTAGATTACATGGATGGAGTTACGCATGGAGGATGTTTGACACTTTGTGGAATCTGTTCCTAGGCGTCTGTGAGCCTGATTGCACGTGGGCCAATGCGTTATTAGGTGGTTGTTCCTAATGCAATGCTAACTCGGTGTATATTAAGAAGAAGGACAGTCCCTTTTTGATGCCCGTCATTATATTGCATATTTGCAGTAAGTAGTATGGGATGCACTAATAACCAGATCAAGATCAAGAAAAGATAAGGAATCGTGGCGTGATTGGTTGTTCATTTTATGATGTCATTGTGTGTGACGTCATGAGTTTGGAATGTTTGGAATTTTTATGGGGACCATCTGTGTCAGTGATGTCAGTTGTTGTGTTTTGGTTCGCGTATGGAATTATGGGTGATGGTAGTGATAAGGATTCGTGTCGTGATTGGTGGGACACTTTTAACCAGATCAAGATCAAGATAAGATAAGGAATCGTCATGTGGATGTGTGTGTTGTTATCAGATGAAGATAAGTGACTTCATTTGTTAGTTGTAAATAAATGACGTAATTGTTAGTTGTAAATAAGTGACGTTATTGTTTTGAATGGAAAAGGAAGATATATTAGGGATAAGGATTCGTGTCGTGATTGGGGGACACTTTTAACCAGATCAAGATAAGATAAGGAATCATGACGTGGATGTGTGTGTGTGCGCTGTTTTCGGATGAAGATAGAGTTTGTAATGTTTGGAGGTTCGCTGGGGGTCCCCCCCCTTCTCTCATCGCGTAGTGTATTTGGTTCACGTATAGCATTGTGGTGATTTTTGAGATAAGGAATCGTGACGTTATGTGTTTGGAAATTTCGGAGGAACATATATCTCTGTGACATTACGTGGTGTTTTGGTTTGCCTATGGACTTGTGGGCGATGTTTTGAGATAAGATATCTTGGAATTTCCCAGGGTGACAAACATCCGTCATTGTCATCAAGTTTTGTGTTTGGTTGTCTATAGATGGCAGTACTAATTTTCCAATACAGTTTGGGGTATTTCTTTCTTGTTAAAAGACTATGGGAATTCTTAGAGTATAGTAGAGTCTAGTGGCTGCAGCGTTTAGGCTTTTCTGAATAATTTAATTATATGCTGGTGTACCTCAAACACACTTTTTTTTTTATACTGATAACTTTGGAGGGAAAAAAAAAGCGTTTTTTTGTGTGTATACACTTTCGATGTATATGCTATATTAGTAAAATACGGTACACTGCCATCTGCATTTCATCTTTCTAGTAGCATGTAAGCAAGAAAATGAGGTAATACTTTGGAAATTAGCGGAGATACGAAAACTGAAACTTAATTCCAAATCAGTCAACTTCAATATACATAATCTTGAATTGTTGGGTTTTAATGAAATATGAGGAGTCAGTCACGTAATTAGTTATTAATGCTTTATATGTTATATAGATGTCGCGAATAAGGAAAAATAAATAAAGTGAGAAAATATATTGAAATTATCTCATTTTCCGACAGGTGAATTTTGTCTTGTTCTCAATATAACATAAAGCATACGAATTTTAAACACTATGACACATGTTTAAAAAATTATAAAAATTTAGGGATTGAATTTAAATATAATAGATAATTCTCAGCTAAAAAAAAATCAGCTAGCGCCTTTTTATTCCCGTATACGGGAGTAGGAGAGGCCATTTAGCCCTATCTAACTTTTGGAGACTGAGTGGGCAGTTCAATCTCCACTGGTACCCAATCAGAGACAGATGGCCCAAAGCTATCACTAATTAAGCGGTACGCAGTGAAGAGAGACGGCTCAAATGTGCCGCCATCTCGTGGTTCCTAACCCTAACACAATATATTTAATGTCTGAAATAATGTGGGTTCTACGGTCGATTTTCTTGAGTTTACAGGACGAAAAACCTGCTTGCCCGTGCCAGAGATCGACTAACTCGGGAACCGGTCGAAAAAAGGCTTAGAAAAATTTCCTCTAGTCGCCGACTAGACTCGAAACCAAGTCTTCCTTCGTGCGGCCAAGCGCGGTGGTGTGCAAACGCCACATCCACTGAGCTACACAGGCTCTCATAGATAATTCTGGATAACAGAATTTCTTATAAAATAATCCCTCTCCGCCAAAAAAAAAAAAAAGTGCAAAACTCATGAATTCCTAAGTAACCCATCGGAGATGAACTATTATTATAGTTACCAATGGGAAAAAAATGCCCTATTTTAGCTTCCCAAAAGACTAATGTATATATTATAAATAATATATATATATACCAATTCTACAATGAAAGGTTGAAGGTTGTATGCTGTCCTGGTACCAATTTCACTTCGTCACTTTGGTGACCAGAGCACACCTTCACTTGCTGTCTTCTCAACAATGCTCATATAAATATTAAAATAATAATTATAATAAAAGAAATTGTAATGCATATCTTCACATTTAAATTCGAATTACGTAGCCCAGTGGTTCTCAAACCATGGGGTGCGACCGACCAAGGGGTGGGGGGACGCGAATAGCTTGAAAGGGGGGTGGCGCGGCATACTTTCCTACAGATGAAAATTAAAACTGCCATAAATCAGTTTTAAAAATAACAACAAATAAAAATACAGAACGAAAAACTTTTGATGAGACCACGTTTTGATAAACTTTGTTCTCAAAAGCAAGCCCATCCATCACATTAGACTTTGACATTAAATGTGTGATTATTTTTACAGAGAAAAAATAAATACTTGTTAGTTAAATATTGTTTCATTTCAATACATATTTTGGTTAATTGCAAGAGTATGAAGGTGTACTAATTTTTTTTTGTAGGCCTAATTGTGATACTTTAATTATTTTGTGTCAAAAACTATTAAATAGTATGTAAAAAACACAAAATAAATTGAATAAAAGTCAAACTTAGTATGACTTCTATTTTGATAAATAAAATTGGCGGGGGCGGGGCTGACAGTGTTTTTTCTTGTCAGGTGGGTCTCAGAGGTAAAAAGTTTGAGAACCACTGACGTAGCCTAAGGCGAATAAAAAAATAGAAAAGAAAAACTCTGGGAAAGGAAATATAAATTAAAAAAAAAAAAGGTCTCACCGAGATTTGAACTCGGATCGCTGGATTCAGAGTCCAGAGTGCTAACCATTACACCATGAGACCAGTTGGGATGTACTCTCTATTTTGATGTTATCGAATGTTCATAATTCAAATTACTTTTCAAAGTTTTTAAGAATTAATTCATAGTATTTTATATATATATATATATATTCCCAAAAGACTAAATATGTTATGGTAAATCCCTTTATGTTTTTATAGCCGGGTACGAAACTCGGATCGAAATCCATAGAGTTTCATGCCGAATAAACTATCGGCGAGCCCTAGTGTAAATGATCACTTGGATAGTACAACACCAGGGCGACTAATGTATATATTATTAATATCAGAGTACAAATTAAATGCAAAACTGGGAAGAGCGATAGTTAATTCAGATGATATGGATATCTTACAGGATGACTTAAATAGGCTGGTGGTTTGGGCTAAACTAAATGGCTGCCATTTTAATGTGGCCAAGTGTAAGGTGATGAGATCACATGTTGTTTACTATATTGATGGAACTGAACTGTAGGAGGTAGATGAGGTTAGGGATTTGGGAGTTATCGTGGACAGAGAACTCAAGTTTCGAGGGCATATTGCAAAGGTTGCCAAAACTTCACATCAGATTCCATGGTTATTGAGGAACACACTGACAAGCAGGGATAAGGAAGTGATTATCCCACTTTTATAAAGCATTAATAAGATCTCATTTGGACTATTGTGCACAGATCTGGTCACCTGGATTTCTTGGTGATGTGGAAATGGTGGAGAGGATTCAGAGGCGGGTTAGGAAAATTGTTGCAGGCCTGTGGGATGTCTGCTACGAGGATAGATTGAAGGCCTGTGGGCTTCAAAAACTAGTTGATAGACGCAGGAGAGGAGATATGATAGAGGCATATAAATTATTAAAAGGGTTTTATAGGATTGATACTGATAACCTTTTTAAGACCAGTGAAGGAAGGGAGAGAATGTGGGGTCATCCCTGGAGATCGTGTAAGAGTGTGGTTAACAAGGGTGTTAGGGCTAGATTTTTTTGCTTGGAGAGTTGTAAATGGGTGGAATGCGTTGCCAGAGGTGGTTGCGAATGCTTCATCTGTGAATGAGTTTAAGGGGAAGTATGATAGGTATTGTCATATAGATATATGTTTATTATTTGAACGCATTCCGTCTACTAATTTCTTCTTAGAAGACTTCATCGGGTATATAACATAAAAAGAGAAATATAATCAATCACAGTGGTTATATATGCTAAATTAGTAAGGTGGACCGCATTGAAGAGAGTTTTGTCGATTCAATAATTCTTCTCACAAGCTCATCATTTTCAGATTTATTCGAGATCACTTGATGAGTGACAGAACTTCATCGTCAATGTTGGCAGAATCTTATTCCTATCATAGATTTTAGGGCAATTAAACAAAGTCTTTCAATCCTTCTTTTCCATTTATTTTATATCCGTATAGTATTTTTAGCAGTCTGCTATTGTCCATTCGATTTAGATGTTTCAACAGTATTTACTTATAGAGTAGTTAATTGGTTTTATATTCAGGAATTGCAAAATTTCTTCATTTGTTTTATTCAGTTGATATATTTAGCTGTTTTTCGGAGAAATTTGATTTTTGCTGTTTGAATCCATTTTTCATTTTCTTCTTTTTTGTGGTTCATGTTTCACTTCTATATAATAAAGTTGTTTTACACTGAACGATATGTAGTCTGATTCTTGTATATTTTTGTACCAAGGATGGCATAACTATTACTTTTGATATGCCAGTGTTATATTGTTCTGAAATTGTATTTAATAATTTTACTGATCTCTGTAGATCATCTTTTGATGTAGCTAATAAAATTTGATCATCTGCAAATAATAGTTTATCTATCTCTGTTTGTGGGTTTATTTGTAGACCAAATGGATTATGCTGTTTCCAGATTGTTATAATTTATTTATTTACTGTATATATTAAAAAGTAAAGGTGATAGGATACATCCTTGCCATACTTTTCTTGATATGTCTTTCCAGCAGTAATGCACCCAGAGGGGGAGGGGGTCCTGCGTCCTGCCTCCCCAAAGAAAAATAGAAAAAAAAAAAAAAACTAGAAAATTCTCGAAAAATCTTTTCCAAATCAAAATGCAATTTTTTTTTATTTATGTTGTGTCTTGTCTTCTATTTCTATATTACTTATGAATTAGCGATCATTGCAGATGCTCAGTCATAGGTCGTATGAGATGCGTAGTGGGTATTCTCAAATCGCCTACTCACTCCCCCCCCCCCCCCCCCGAGTGCGCTACTGCTTTCCAGTCTGATATTTGTTGAAATTTGACTGTAATGAAGAAATTTTGTAACAGCTCATAGTTATTTCCCATTTCATTTATTTTTTGCCATTTTAGTTTAAATCAAATTTTTGCCAATACCAAATAATGATCAGAGTTTAATTCAAAGTCTCGCTATGTTCTTACATCTATGCAGGGCCGTACTTATGCACAGGAGCAAGAGGCTCTAGCTGGGGGGAGGGAGAAAACTTAAGACCAATTTAAGGGCCCAAACAATGAGGGGGGGTGCACTTTAGCGCCTCGGGCCTCGCCTGTCTTGAGAAAAGTGTCAGTACGGTCTATCTATTCGGCTAATTTGAAATTTGGGATAATGTACTCACTAACTGACTTATTTTCTGAGGCCGACCCATTTATATTTGATGTATTTCAAATACCGAGTTATTCTCACATTATCATAAATGACAAAATCTCTTGCTTTGTGTCCATTTTGATTACATGTATCTTCACCAAATCTCACTGCGACTGTTTGTCTTTCCTATTTCCTATTCTGGCATTTAAATCCTCTGCCTAATAGTCAATAACCTGTTTTATTTGTTTTCTGGTGTCTTCTGGTGTACATACATGCCCCAATTATTGTTATGTGACCTCTTATGTTTTGAGTCTAATTTCTATTAGTTTTTCAGTCGAGTAGTTATAATACTCGTATACAATATTGTTTTTTTATAGATTTGTATCATTATCATTGGCCGCGGGGTTAGCCGAGTGATTACGCTCTCCGCAACCATATGCTTGGGAAAGGAGTGTCCTGCGTTCGATTCCCGTCGTTGACGTGAGGAGTTTAGGATCTTTCTTAGTCTTGGGCGTGGGCTGCAGGTTTTTCTCCCCAGTTTATCTCGGGTTTTTACTCCCGCAAGAAGGCAAACCGTGAACACACGCTTCGACAGGTATAGGATACCTCTAGGAATAAGGAATAACCCAAACTATTCCGTAGGATTTCGGTTCCGAATGCCTATACCGTAAAAGGTGTAGGTCTACGCGTGAGCGTAAATCAGGATCGTTATACTTGCTTTTGCTCTTGTTTTTTTTTTTTTTTTTTTTTTTACTCCGCTATAGATTTGTATATAGTTACTGTATTTGTTTATTTGATACCTTTTTGGGTTTTACGGTCCTTATATTCCAAGTTGCGATTTTCATTCTATATTTCTTCTTCCAGTTTCGTTTACCTTTGCCTGAATCGTGGTCGTTTCCCTGATAGCAGAGGCGCAGCTAGAAGGGGGGAGAGGAGGGGGAAGTCCTCCCCTGGCGACCCTTTGAACATTTTTGAACTTTTGCAGTTAATTCTAAACATACAGTCTCGAGAAGTCAGTTCCCATTATTGTCATACTACAGCGAATTTTCCTCACAATTGCTGTAAGTGTTGCTAGCTGTGAAAAAAGTTTTTCTAAATAAAACTGATTAAGAATCACCTACATCACTATGAAATAGACTTCGACGATTTTGCTAACAGAAAAGCAAGAAAAATAACATTTAAAAAAAAAAAAATCAGCTAACGCCTTTTTTTATTCCCGTATACGGGGAGTAGGCGAGGCCATTTAGCCCTATCTAACTTTTGGAGATTGAGTGGGCAGTTCAATCTCCACTGGTACCAATCAGAGATAGATGGCCCAAGGCTATCACTAATTAAGCGGTGCTCAGTGAAGAGAGACGGCTCAAATGTGCCGCCATCTCGTGGTCCCTAACCCTAACACAATATATTTAATGTCTGAAATAATGTGGGTTCTACGGTCGATTTTCTTGAGTTTACGGGACGAAAAACCCGAGTTTCCGGGACGAAAAACCCGAGTTTCCGGGAGGAAAAACCTGCTTGCCCGTGCCAGAGATCGACTAACTCGGGAACCGGTCGAAAAAAGGCTTAGAAAAATTTCCTCTAGTCGCCGACTAGACTCGAAACCAAGTCTTCCTTCGTGCGGCCAAGCGCCGTGGTTGGCAAACGCCACATCCACTGAGCTACACAGGCTCTTAAAAACATTTTAGAATGTTGAAATTAAAGTTTTATTTCAAAAATAAACACATAATGTTTTAATTTATTTCCATATACATCGTTTTGACTTTTTGTAGTATTTTTGATGTTATTGAGAGGGGCGACAAACTCAGGGACCGCCCCCGGCGGTAAATGCTCTAGCTACACCACTGCTTGATAGTCTTCTATATCAAATTTTCTCGGGACAAGTTACTAGCCTTTCGCTGGGTAAGTCCAGTGGTAGGGTTGGTGCCTAATACCTCTGAACAGGCAGTTCTAACAGCATTTGCCATGTTAGGATTATATCGCCAATACCTGGTCCCCAGTGCCTTGTTTGGAATTTTAGAACAAGGTGGATCATGAAAAGGTGAGGTTAACATTTGAGTGGGGAGAGGCTCCACACTTTCTCACCCCTGTTAGCAGAATTAAGAACGTGATTAGATACAGCAAGGGTTGTAATTCTTACACGCTTCTCTATCCTATCCTTCTCATCCGTCCTAGGACGGGTTGAGTCCCCTCCTAATGAGGGGTTACTGGCGTATTAATGCAGCCGGTTCACCACTCCTCTGCTGCATCCCCCTAAGGGCAATATTCATGACTGAAATCCGTGTATGTGTTTACGGGGCCGGTTTGCTTGCTTGAGGGATGAAAAACCTCAGATGAATTGGGGGGGAAAACCTTGCTGTCCAACCCCAAAACCGGCGAACTTGGCTATGGCTGAGGAAGGGCTCTTCATGTCGTCGACGAGGACATGAAGAGGACACTCCTTCCCCAGATTGCGAAGCGCATAACCACTAGGCTAACAGCGCCGATCTGCTTCTCCTAATACATACATTTTTTCGTCGGCATACTGCAATTATACCAAAGACGGTAAACGTCTAGATATTTTAAGCTGTCATATTTAGGTTTTGCTGTACCAAGCATGGAACATAGTTTGGTTAGAGGAGTGAAAGAAGTGTGGATCTGATATTTTTTGAGAATATTGGCTAACTTGGGTGAAATGGAGCCGATATACGAAAGAGATATAAAACCTTTTTTACATCATCTTTAATCATTATTCTCTTCAATACGGTGAGCAAGTGAATTAAACAGCAGCTTGTTAATAATAAATTGCTTACGATAATTTCTTTCATTGTTAAAAAGCAAAAATATAAAAATCTAATATACATATCAAAAACTGCAGAATTCAGTGAAGGATCATACAGACGAACTTACACCATATAATTCACAAAACTATTTCATGGTTAATTCAATACAATATCAAAACAATAATCGATTTTTTGAATGCCGAAATATCAGTATCATTGTTTGATTTTATTTTTATCTTAATTAAAATTCACTTTAATTTTAAGATTTAAAATGTTAAATAATAAGAAAATGTAGCGATAAACGTAATAATAAACGGTATTGCAGATACATCACCAAAGCGACAGCAAAATCTAGAAGATAGCAAATGAATAACTTGCACGTTTCACAGGCTTTACAGTTCATGTGATATCACTCCGCGACTCTTTCACAGAACTGCAAATGGATAGGATATTTGCACTTCAGCTGATATCAGACAGTCGAATCAAGAAATACGTGACCAAACTGTAAAATTTATTCTATTGGTATTGACGCATTCTTCAACAATAGATGCTCCTGTATTGACTGCAGATTACAGCAACATGTGCAGGCATGCATGTGAAAAGAACTTCTATTTTATTAGCAATTATACAGGTGAAGAGAGGAAAAAAAAAACTCGATTAATAGTTTAAAAGAAGTATAATAAAAAAATTGGTAACTTTTCACAGTAATTATCTTTCTGCAAGAAATAATCTAAAGAGGGCGCTTATTTATTTCTGTTTTATGATTTCGTCTGCAGATATGAAGTACAGTTTTAACATATCTAATTCTAATACTGTATTCTAAAAATTTAATTATAATTAAATAATTATTTAAATATATAATTATTTATTTATATATATAAATAATTATTTAAATAAATATTTTATAATTAAAATTATAAATTTTATTTATAATTTTATAATTAATATTTCTCAAACCCCTCATACACTTTAAATATTAAACGAATTATACGAATATATACAAATAAATAAATATATATTTGCTCCATTGAAGTTCATTAATAAAATTATTCATTCAATTAATATTCAAATGTCTACTTAAAAATACTTCTCTACTTATTACTGTCGATTAAGTCTGGATGTTTTGGAAATTAAAGATAAACAGCGTTCAATGTAATAATACTCTAAAAACAATTTCGCAGCTTCATACAAGTAGAAAAAGGTGAAATCAGCCATTTTCATTATGTTATTTCCTAAAATATCATACTCCACAAAGTAGTTATTGATTCACGAAGCCATACAAGTGTTATTTAGGTACTAAAAGGCTTCAATATTTTTTTGTTATTTTTTAATCTCATTAATAATGTATTGTCCTTATTCTCTTCTAAGATAACGTTGTATAAATATATTTTTGTTTCCATATTTTTTCTCTTTCGTTCTGGCATATTCTAGTATTTAATATATCGAATTATAAAAATAAAATAAAAAATTAATATATAAAAATAAAAAAATAATAGCAATATAATGATTTGCAGAACACGACTTTGGCTTGAATTATTTTGTATTGTACTTCTTAAAATTTGGAATTGATTTTAACTTCTTTTATGAGTTTTTTTAATTATCATTTTGCTAATTTGAGAATAAATATATTGTGAACCTGGAGAAATTACTATGCTATACTTCTTCTTCAAAATAGTTTCTCAAAGTCTTTTTTTTTTTCTATACTACATTTCGATTCAGAGGAGGAAGCATTTTGCTCCCAGAAATTCTCCCTCCTCTCAAAAGCGGTAAATGGGCTAGATAGAAAAATATACAATTAACCGACGCCATTCTCATATAGCCCTAGGCTATAATTCAAAATAGTCCAATAACTCTAAATTTCAATCTCCAATAAAGAAAGAATTCATTCCAATATTATGACAAGCAGGGATCAAGAATTTTCCTCTAAATATTATATTATTTAAAAATTACATTTTTATTTTATTTATTTATCTGGAAAAGTATACATGTGATGTAACTTGAAAGAAACATCTCATCCATTTACAAAAATCACCAAGTGATAGAGCTGTATTCGTGATATTCAAGAAAGAAGTACAGCCTACCATTAAAAAAATAATAATAAATAATTTATTTAAGTTAAGGGATATTACATCCCATATTGTTTCATAGCCGAATAAGAAACTCAAAGAGTTTCATGCCGAATATAGTAAATATATAAAGTTCGGCGAGTCCAAGCGTAAGCAAATACCTGGATAGTGTTACAACTGACCCTTTAGGGAGTGCAACACTGAGGCAACTCATGATAAGGGTGGAGCAAGCTCCGATCACTATTCTTGATATTGACACCTTCTTGGCAATTCTCATAGTAGGGTATATGTAAGTTCTGTTTGCTACAAACTTGGTATTTCTAGGTCTACCTACTCACTGATGAGACCTCAATAAAGGTTGAAACCGGTCTGGGTAGTGACCTTCTCTCATAATGTAGATGAGTAATACAGCTCCTAAGAGCTGGGTTTCACGTTATGGGGAAATATCAAGAATAGTGATCGGAGCTTGCACCACCCTTACCATGAGTTGCCTCAGTGTTGCACTCCCTAAAGGGTCAGTTGTAACACCAACCAGGTATTTGCTTACGCTTGGACTCACCAAACTTTATATATATATTCGTGATATTCAAGAAAGAAGTACAGCATGAAATATTCGGCATGAAACTCTTTGAGTTTCTTATTCGGCTATGAAACAATATGGGATGTAATATCCCTTAACTTAAATAAGTTTATATGTCGCCGAATTGAAGCTTTTGGCTCTTCATATAATAAATAAATAAACTAAATCAAGTGCAATATTCACAGTTAGTTTGTAACGAGTTACAGAACACTACATGTTACATATAAGATCGGATTCGTAAAAACTATATAGCTAAACAGAGTGTATAAGTTTTGTCACGACCTCTAGGAAATATTTTGGGTTTCCATATGGTCTCTGAGGATAAACAGAATTCTGAACTAGACAGATTCGAGTTCAAAACTGTTACATAGTAAAACAGTAATAACACTGGTGCATTACCGACAAGATTCGTTGCGAGGGCGAAGCAAACTCGTTATGCTTTCCGGAACTTTAGTTTACATAACGATTTCCCTTTTATAGGTAAGAATTATGGGTATTATACAGTATATATAGTTTTTAAATAAATAAGAATATTTAGTGAATAAGAAAGAATATTTGCAAGGGAATCGGTCAGTTTAACTTGATAAGAACATTGATAGAGAATTTGAAAATTTTGTTGGCTTAAAGACAGTTTGTAGGTCAAAGATCACCCAGTAAATCTTAAACTGGAGAAGGGCCAGTTATGATTTTCAATTATAGTTAATTGAAATTTCAATTATATCTAAAAATACTTATATTTTCGGATATTGAACCTTATTTTTATTTATGTGAGCTTTCGAAATCAGATGCAAATCAGCTTAGCGGTTTAAAAGCACCAAACGCTTCAGAACCATCGATAACAATCGTCAGGTTCGTAGGCTTTTTTTTCTGATATCAAACTTTGATTTCGGTTTGTGTTTTGGTTTATATTTGTCATTCTTTGATCGATGACAGACAGCGCGTACATGTTACAGCCTGTATTTGCACGATAGACGTCATCATCATCAATAACAATAACAAAAAAGATTGTAGCACGTGAGGTAACAATAAAAACGTCATTTATTCAATACAGTAAATGCAGCGAGCTAGCTTAAAATTCTGTTTATTCGATATGCTTTCAAATTCCTTTACCAATAACACGTTGTTGTTGTTGTTGTTGTCTTGTCCTTTGAAGAGTCTTAGATGTTTCCGTGCGCTCCTCGTACTGCTTTGGCTATGTCTGTGATTTTGTTTGTATAGAGCTGTTGTTCAGGATTAGGATCTATTTCTTGCAAGGCTGCTGTAATTGCTGGACAGGTAAAGATGTGAGTGGGTGTCAGTTCCGTATTGGGGCAGTTGTTGCAGTTTCTATATGTTCTCGTATCATCTGTATTGATCTTCATTCCTCTATAATGTCCTGTTCGTAGTCTTGCTATCGTAGTGGAGGTCCTTCTGTCAGCATTGATCTCGGGAATTTGATGTTGTATCACTGATTTCAATGGAATTAGTTTAGCTTTTGCTAGTGCATTGGCATCAGCAAGAGTTATCATATGAGTTTCTTGGTTGAGTTCTCTGGCCTCTTTTGCTAATTTATCAGCTGCTTCGTTGTGATCAATGCCTACATGAGCAGGAATCCATTGTAGAATGCAACTTTTACCTAAACACTTTAGATGATTTAAGAGTTTATGGATGTTATGGATCAATAACACGTTAATGATCCTTTTGGGGATAGAATGAGATTTAATACCGTTCACTATTAGCACAAAATCAGTCGGTAATCTAAAAAAGCTCTTCTATACCTATCTTGTAGTTGTTGTTTTTTTAATTCTTTATTATTTGAGAGCATCAAAATGAAAGGAATTTATTTAGCTAGATATGTGAGTAAACAAAAGGGGAAACGAATGAAAAATCCACGAAGAGATAACATCGAACAAAAATCTTAGCTTTATTAAAAAAGATATGAAGATGGCCAGTGAAGTATTGAAGCTACATAGATAACGGATGAAATCATGGGTGACCTACTTCGGATACGGAACAACTTTGCCGTCGAAGACATTCTACATATGCTCCTGATAGATTTCATTCAAGAAATAAAATTTACTTTTTTTTGTTTGTTTTAAAAAAAAATTGAGAGCTTCCTTAGTCAATTTCGACGACTTCATATGATTGGAAAGACCTGACTTCGAATCCTGTCTAGGACCCGAACAACTTTTATCCGTGCTTTTTATCTTCCTATCAGCACTTCTTCCTAGTGTTCTCCTAGATGTAAACTAAATTTGGGACAGATCTTTAGTATCCTCAAACATTAAGAAGCTGATGAAACTGTTCGCGAAGTTGATTGGGGTAAAAAAAAAAGGAATAATAACCAGTTTTCATTGGCATCGTAAAAATATAAAGTAACGAATAGTTGATTTTCTTTATCTGGGACTCTCTGACTTATGATTATATGTATTAAGCAGGCACATATTATTATTATAGCCAACTAAAAGTTTATCTGTTTTTATTAAGTTGAATATAAACTTCGTGTAAATGATTAGCAGGAAATGATAAGGTTGTTGCATTTTATTAGGAAAGCAAAACGCACTAGCAAAAATTTTAAATATCCTTTAGGGCAAAAGTGTAATGTTCGCTTTTATAAACACTCTCGAGCCAAAACATTATGACCACCTACCTAGTAACATGTTGGCATCCTTTGGCCGAGATTACCCTTTGCGCGCATCTTGGCATTTACTTCCCAAGACCACGGAAGGTGTCAGGTATTCTGGACTAATCAGATAGAATAGCATCCCGGAGGTTAGCGACCACGAAAGGTAGGTTCTTCGACCTGCGGATGCAGCGTTTCACGAGATTCCATGAATGTTCGATGAGATTCAAATCGGGAGAATCAATCCGTCAGGGTGTTTATATGGAATGCTTGGATATGCTCTTCGAACCATGCATACACAATGCAAGTCTTGTGACACTTGGTGTTGTCTTGCTGGAAGAGTTTCTGACTCATTGAGTCTGGTCCGAAGCAATTCCCAGGTAAGAATTAGCGCTGAAGGTGTACTCAGAGGAGATGAGAGGACCTAGTGATGTCCGTGAAAACAATCCTATAGTAGAATGCCACCATCACCACCGGCCAGTTTCTACTGACGGCAGTCTGGAGGGTCATAATGATTTGGTTCATGAGTGTATTTGTAGTTTAAAAGCCTAACCAGGCTTTTCATGTCACTCTTGAATACTACTTTTAATACTCGTATGTAGTTTCGCAGATAACCACCCCATGACAGTCATTTGATGAAAGCCTTGTCCCCTAAAAGAGCCAAAAGCTACATTTCGGAGATGTTAAAGAGATAAAAATTGGCTCTATTTTGATTTTTATAATTTACGCGCTGGCCGACAGTTCACTTATGACAAATGCGACCCTCTGACATTAGATTCCTTTGGTAATGAATGAGGGCTCTTTCCATCTTAAGATTTCTGGTTTCTGATGAGAACCAACTAGTTCACAACAGCTATCATGCCAATGAAACCTTTATCAAAAATCACTAAGAAAAAAAGACAACTATGAGGATACCTGGTCAGCGCTCGTGTCTTTTAAGTAGTTCAAGCTAAGGCAACTCTGATGCCGAGGATTATATTCTCATAATCTCTCTGATCAAATTTTAGGAAACTTTCGAAGTTTTTATTTTTTATTTTTTGATTCGACAATGACATAAGGATGGATTTTAAATATTCCATATTTACTTATATAGTATTTGAAATAATTTTTTTCTTTAAAATATTTAAAATTTATAATTTTTGTAACAAAAAACTTTTTGACTCACTTCATGTCACATCAGTTTATATTAGGTATTTTAATTTCTTTTCTTTAGTTTATTTTTTTTATTTTATTTGCTTTAATAACATCGACCTTTTGTAATATTTAAATTTCCATATGTTCGACAAAATCTAAGCAGCCTACAGATGATTAGAGCCATATTCTAATCGTGTGTAATTCCACTTTATAGTCAAGTCTTCCAAATTATGCGGCATAACCACTCAAAAACTTATTTATTTGTTTATTAATTTATTTTTTTTCCAGCCCTATACACAAAAGGCTGCAAGACCTCAAAAAATAATCTTTTAGATCAAAGTAATGTAACGTTAGATTTCAAATTTCCCTAATTGATATAATAATCATCTATGGTTTCATATGAACGATGACTCATGTTCAATGTAGGAATGATAATATTTGCATAGACTCTCTCTCTCTCTCTCTCTCTCTCTCTCTCTGAGTAGCTTCCGCCGTTCAGTGGATATCGACAATGTCTTTTTGTTGGAAAAGCCTGGGTTCGAATTCGGTCTATGGTCCGAGGAGTCGAGTCTCTAAAAATGTTTTTCGATTGAAAGTGAGTTAGCTGGACTTGTAAGGTGACAGTAGAGTTTTCCCCTCTCGGATTTTTCATCTGGGAAAAAGAGATTAGTGTTTTTTTTTTCTTTTACAAGAAACTTTTCCATATATTATTATTATTATTATTATTATTATTATTATTATTATTATTATTATTATTATTATTATTATTATTATATCCACTAATATCAATACCTGCACAAACTTGTCATATTATGCATTGAAGTCATGCACCGAAACTGACTCTAGCAGTCCATTCCACTCATTCCCTACTCTCCAAGCAAAAAATCTAGTCCAGACGCCTTTGTTGCTAACTTCACCGTTACTTAATTTCCAGGGATGATCCTTACTTTTCTCTACACTCGCTATGTACACACGAACTGATGATATCGTGGAGGCTGAAGAGATTTTGTGTGTAGTTTATTTTTAATATGATTATTTTTTGTTTATGCTTAACCGTTTTGCTCGTTTCTTTGTCATCTCTCTCTCTCTCTTTCATCCAAGTGCTAAGAATTGTACCTTTTTATTCTTTCCTAATGTAAAAAAAGAAATTTGTAAAAGATTGAAATTATGTAAATAATTATCATCTACATTCGAGTTGAGGCCTACTATTTCAGAAAGTTATCCCATTAAATTTAACAAGGAGAAGGAATTATTTATTATTTATTACATGCAGAATAGCTTGAATTGATGCTGTGCTGAAATAAGGTTATTATTATAGCAGAGATAATATATTTTTGATTATTTCTAAAGCGATGAAAATTGGAATGCGATCATTTGTGGTAAATAAGGCCTACCTAAGAAACTAACTACTTTGCTGATGGGGGTTAATAATACTTCATTTTTCATATCAAATTCTTGATACAGATTCTTCTATTATTCTCATATTCAGTTTTATTAGCATTTTTTTTATTTATAAATCAGTTGGTACAATAAGACTTGTACTCCAATCATCTTTAACTGAACCTTGTAACAAAGCCTTATTATTTATCAGCAGGTGTGCAAGTCTGATTACACACACACACACACACACACACACACACACACACTTGAAATCGGATCTGCACAAAGAAGGGCTGCAAGACTTATATTACACCATTATTATATTCGATTCGTGAAGTCAACTACCGTTTGCTCTAAAATCCTTAATAATAATATTCTGCGTTTCGACCTTTACATTAAATCGTCTTCAGGAAGATATAAATCTAAATGCATACTATACTACACTACAGCAATTAGCAACCATAGTAAGCTACATCACGTCTAAAAATTACTTAGATCTACTAGCTTAAATTCTTTGTGTGTGTGTGTGTGTGTGTGTGTGTGTGTGTGTGTGTGTGTGTGTGTGTGTGTGTGTGTGTGTGTGTGTGTGTGTGTGTGTGTGTGTGTGTGTGTGTGTGTGTGTGTGTGTGTGTGTGTGTGTGTGATTAAATCTGAAATATGCAGTCGTTTATATTTTACATGCTACTGTATATTTATTCTTTTCTCCAGTTTTCGAATAATAATAATAATAATAATAATAATGCCTTTTCCTCATACTCCTCCCATACATATGCCTAATGAAGTTTACTTTGTACCGATTATTGAGATGATCATGTGATTCAGTGTCAATCTTCTTAAGGAATAAGGGCGTTGCATTAGTTTCTCCATCTCCAACATTTCCCTTTAAATTTTACCATAATATTTGACACTGCTTCTCGCCCCATTTGTTTCAATTCTTAACAGTCATTTTACACACATTCCTATTCCTCTTCACACAAAAGGCAAACACTCTTTTGACATGTTTTATTCTTGCACACAGCAAGTCATTGACAGATCAAGGCATTCTTCACTGTACTATCCATCGCGGTTTTTCCTAACCACTTTCTCTTTTACTAGGCTCAACTATAATTATTTTTACTATTCCCCTTTATCTTCTAATCCTAATGAATCGCTTTTGCAATTTTTTACCTTCACTTTACATTTTCTACAACTGCTCTTTAAGTTCAAGAGCTTTCGTAGCTCGGTCTGTATGGCGTTCGAATTCCATTCAGAACGCGAAGAATCTTCATAAGAACTTTTCGACTGATTGTGTGTTGACAAGTCTCATACGGAGGTGGAGTTTTCCTCCGGAACTCTTTTATCATCCCGCAGACCGGTAAGCAGACTACACTTGATTTACATACAACATATGCATATACTATAGGCGCGTAACTAAATACTTTAAGGGACGAGTCGTTGATTGATTGCTTCCCCAACTTCCATAATTGCTTTATAACCGTTTCGCATTTCACTTCGATTATACGCTTACTCACCTCACATCCATTCAATTTATGCTCATATTCTTTTAGGCTTTGGTGCCGACAATGTCCTTCCCTTGGAAGGATTTGGTTCCGAAACCTGTTTAGGACACAAAGAATCTTTATAAAGTCTTTATTTTCAAATGAAATTGAATTAGCTGGTCTTATAATGCACAGGAAGGTTTTTAAAACCGGAAACCCGTTCAGACGAACGTACGCAGTCATAATGCATCGATGTTATACAATCATAGTACATCTAAAGGATGACAGTATCGGAGACATTATTACTTTCTAAATCCAGTGCCGGTTAAGCGAGCTACAGGCCAAAGCTACAGCTTATGGCCTCTCATTATAAGGTACTTCCGCTTCAGAACAGATAACTAAAATTTAACCCACTAGAGGGAAGGGGAGCGCTCTTAAAAGTTATAACTAAGGTCATAAACAATTTTAAATACGGTCCTACCTAAATCTCTTGATTCTTTTTTTCTTAATCCTACAAAAAAAAAAAAAAAAAAAAAGACAACCGGACCATAAAAAAAAAAAATGCAATTTACAGGCCTGATACATTGGACTCGTAACCTTAATTTCAAAACTTCTTTGGTCGTAATTCAAAACAAATCACCTATCCCCACCATTTTTTTTAATCATTATTCTAAACTGAATCGGTTGATTTGAAAGTACTATCGCCTCACTATTTATTTTTTACTCTTCCTAGAAACGAATGCTGCTATCTTAGCATATATGCGTAATAGAAGGTCTCAATATAAGCTGAACAGTTGGCCAATGGCATCTCCACAGCAGCGATGTGTTCAGAATTAACCAAATCATCATCAACGAAATTTAGAGGAAGAATAACTGGTGTACGATAAAATTTGTAATCGGAATTGAGAGACTAGAATTCGTTGATGGTTAAAGGCTGAATAGGCGACAAGGTCTAAATACCTCCGTCTGCCTTAAATGAGTCATCTGAACCAGAAGACAAAAAAAGGGAAGCGAGAGAGAGAGAGAGAGAGAGAGAGAGAGAGAGAGATGGTCACTGGAAACGTGTTATTAATCATATATTTCACGAACTTTTAATTTTAATAATAATAATAATTTAAATGGTTAATTCTCATATATGACGTGTAAAATCCGCTTCTTCGATTTCAAAAACGATGAACGCCAAAATCCAATTTCCTAATTATTGTTATCATATTAAATTTCAAATTTATTTATTTTATTTAGCGTATGGCTCACACATGAAAAGTACATTACAATAATCTTTAATATATATAAGCATTTAGTGAAAAATAGACAAAATACTCAAACACGATATAAAACGGTCCTAAAAGAGACACTCAAGAATAGACTTCAACTGAATGTCTAGGTTGATTATCCAATCAACTGCACTTGGTGTAGTGTGGATGAAGTCCAATCCAACAGTTTTCGATTGTTTTCTACTGTGATATGACTAAATGTCTGGCGGGGTGATCCACAGTCGCACATGGATGAGGCAATCATGCCCCATTTGTAAAGGTGGTCTGCACATCTGCCATGATTGATGCGGATTCTGTTAAGGGTAGACCAAGTTTGCCGAGGTAGGTCAAAACCCGAAGGTATCTGTGTTGGATCCACTAATTCATAGAAGTCCCCTATTGAAGTGCTACTCCAGGACTCTTTCCACTTCTCCTTCATGTTAATATTTGTCTCCGCAAGATTTTTCGCTGTTAGATATGGAAGATGCCTTGACTTTAGCCTATTTATTTCTAGGCGGGGAGATGTCTTCTTAGAACGGAAGGTCTTGGATTTCCCTAATTTTGCTGCATTCATGTAGAAGAAAGTTGGATCTGCAGAGGTGTGATGTTGCTTAGCACTGGGAGCCAATAGAACGGGCTTGATTTCACAGTTCTAGAAGTAAGGCGCATAAGGGTGTTAACCAGAGCATCAACCAAGTACACATGGGCGCTGTTCAGCCTTACGGGTGAACAGCGATGATGCCACGTGTTGAGCCGTCTCTCTTCACTGCGTGCCACTTAATTAGTGATAGCCTTGGGGCAGCTTTCTCTGATTGGCTGCCAGTGGGGATTGAACTGACCACTCAGTCTCCGAAGGTTAGATAGGGCTAAACGGGAATACAAAGGCGTTAGCTGATTTTTTTTTGATGATATATATATATATATATATATATATTATTGCATGGCAGCATTATTTATATATATGTAAAAGGTTTTTTACCTTGGGTATAATATATATTAAAGATGCCAAGTTATTTTAAACCTGGTTTTACTCCATTTCCCAAGTAAGCAAACAGACAAGTAAATCAAGTTTGCGCCTGCAAGTAGTGCAAGTCTGGGTGACCCTGCACGTAGTGCAAGTCTTAGGCAACTCATGGTAAAGATGGAATAAGCTCTGATCACTATTATTCGTATTTACCCTTAATGCAAAGCACATCTCCTTGAGGAGACGTATGATGCTATGAAAGGGGGACACGACCCAGACCGGTTTCGACCTTTATTGAGGTCTCATCAGTGGAAGCTAGGCTTAGAAATACCAAGGTTTTAGTAATACAGAGCTTATAAGTATTTTACCAAAACAAGTTACCATAAGGTGCTTTGACCTTATTAAATAAAAATCTCCAGATGAGAGATAAATGTAGAAAGTTTAAAACCAGGTTTATATTTAAAATAGCTTGGTATCTTTAATGTATATTATACCCAAGGTAAAAGACTTTCTACATCTATCTCTCATCCGGAGATTTTTATTTAATAAGGTCAAAGCACCTTATGGTAACTTGTTTTGGTAAAATACTTATAAGCTCTGTATTACTAAAACCTTGGTATTTCTAAGCCTAGCTTCCACTGATGAGACCTCAATAAAGGTCGAAAAACCGGTCTGGGTAGTGGCCCCCTTTCATAGCATCATACATCTCCTCAAGGAGATGTGCTTTGCATTAAGGGTAAATAAGAATAATAGTGATCAGATCTTGTTCCACCTTTACCACGAGTTGCTTAAGACTTGCACTACTTGCAGGCACAAACTTGACTTACTTGTCTGTTTGCTTACTGCACATCACGGCGCTTGGCCGCACGAAGGAAGACTTGGTTTCGAGTCTAGTCGGCGACTAGAGGAAATTTTTCTAAGCCTTTTTTCGACCGGTTCCCAAGTTAGTCGATCTTTGGCATGGGCAAGCGGGTTTTTCCTCCCGGAAACTCGGGTTTTTCGTTCCGTAAACTCAAGAAAATCGACCGTAGAACGCACATTATTTCAGACATTAAATATATTGTGTTAGGGTTAGGGACCACGAAATGGCGGCACATTTGAGCCGTCTCTCTTCACTGTGTACCGCTTAATTAGTGATAGCCTTGGGCCATCTATCTCTGATTGGTACCAGTGGAGATTGAACTGCCCACTCAGTCTCCAAAAGTTAGATAGGGCTAAATGGCCTCGCCTACTTCCCGTATACGGGAATAAAAGACGTTAGCTGGTTTTTTTTATTTTTATTTTGCACAAATTACAAAATACAAAAAGGGGCGAAGCAAGAATGCTTTTCATCTTCCCCGTTATCTGTAGAGGACAGTGTTGGGATAAAGTGTTATTCAGCAATTAAAGCTCTGATCATGGCAGGAGGGTAACAGCAATAGTCGAGCCTCAGTTAGAACTTCATTGGCTACAGCATTGCCATCCATTACCCTCCAAGGGTATTAATCACCGCATCTCACGGTCGATTAACTCTAAAACCTCAAAACATTACATGAAATTAATGATTTTGGTAATTATTTACTGTATACAATAAACTTAAAAGGTTTGCTATAGATTTTTATTAAATTTTCGGAAAAAATGCAAAAATTAAAAATATTCTTATTTCTTAAGATGATATCTTAAAGATAACAGGGAACTTTGTATCAATTTTTCTTTTCTTTTTAGGGTTGAAAAACCAAGTGTAAACATGTTTAACTTCGAAATTGGCATCAGATTATAACCGAAATAAGGGTTAAAACATTTACTCGAACACGATTTATATATGGAGAGTGGTAACCTATCTATAACGTTCAGTAAAAAAAAAAATAATAATAATATTACAAGTTGTAATGTTCTCTTCCCTATGGTAGTCTCAGAAAGTAGTAAAATCACTTAGCAAACAAGTACCGTCCTCAGAACCAAACGTCACCTGCTTAATCTTGTCAATGACTTGTAGATTTGATTGCGATTTGCAATAAGTACATTGCACTGACATCTACTGCCACATCAAAACGAACAAGAAAAAATAAATAATACTAAAAAGTAAAAATAAAACATTTATTTTAATAAATCATATCAGAAAGATATTTTAAATTGGAAAAAATAAAAAAAATAAATAAAAAAAAAACTTAGAACAAAAATCAAACAAATAAAAAAATTCTCTGTTATTTTATTCTCCAAAAGGAGTAGGCGGAAAACCTGGAACATTACATATTAATAATTTAAATTAAAGCACAATATTGAACCCTTTATACATTAACGTTAGGAAGAACTTGCAAATTGTAATAGAATTGAGGAAACCTGTAATACTAATCGATAAATTCTAAAAATGCTTGTTACATTGAAAATTGAAGTTTCTGCGTTATCTGAGGTAAATTCCCGTAGAAAAAGTGTATACGCGTGAGGTTATATTTGAAAAGAACACTCGCATTTCAAAAACATTAACGATTGGTTGTAAGTGATTTTAATTTTTGGTTTATGTATGACTTAAGATTACGTAGTTAATTGCAATGACAGTGGACACTATAAACAGTAGTTCAGTGCCACAATTTTCAGTTCTGTCCCCTGAATGGAAAGGGTACAGTGACTCATTGGTGAAAATAGCTTTAAAGGACGCTTGCTTTAAAAGTAAGTAGGGAGGTCGTATTTTATTTAAATAATTTCAACGTCAAAATAGCAGCAGACGATCATATTCGACTAACGAATAAAATTATCGTTCGTTGACTATTTACAACAAGAGATGCATTTAATATGTTTTAATCTTGAATCTATTCCTTGAAAATTAATACAGTGTGTGTGTGTATATATATATATATATATATATATATATATATATATATATATATATATATATATATATATATATATATATATATATATATATATATATTCCCTGATATATATATATATATCAGGGAATTCCTCCTTAATCCTGAACATTTAAACAGCAATTTGAGTTATAACATCCCTGATAGCCATACTGCAGTTGTTCAATACTGGCGCTCACGAGAACATGCAAACACGCATGCAACAAACAATAGCGCGTTAGATAGAACGACTTGAAAAATACGTTTTACAACGTTTTTGTGTCAATTATGTATTGCATTTTTTTTTTTTTTGCCTGTAATTCTCAGTTTTTTGTATCTTCAATTTTTATTACAGTGTTCTACCTTTAGTGGATACCTGAAGAAGGCTGTAAAAGGCTGAAACTAGTTGTATCATTATCATTAAATTTAATATTTTATCTCGGTTTAAAGTCATTTAAAATTTATTCTTTAAAAAAAAAAAATAAAATAAATATTTAAAAAAAAAATATATATATATACATACATATGCACACACTGTATTATATGAGATAGATAGATAGATAGATAGACAGAGAGAGAGAGAGAGAGAGAGATGTATAAAAATCTATAACATGTTAAAGTGATAAAAAGCACGAATCTATTGATATGTTCTTTAAACATCTGCCAGTTGTACCTCTAGAAACATTAGGATTAGGAAAGCCCGTTCCTAAGGGGGGGCACAGATAAATGAATGCATGAGAAGGACGAGAAATTGGTTCGATAGGTTTGAATCTGCATACAGCGAACTGATGTTTATCAGCAGCTACTAGTGCTTTACTGTGGAATGTGGAAGAATGATAGTGACCAGAAACCTATGACCCACAAAATAGCTATTGAAAAGATATAAGACACAAACAGAATGTCTATGAGAAAGTAATCAGAGAGAGAGAGAGAGAGAGAAAGAGATTGTTTGTATCTATATAAGAATTACGTAATGAATCAAAACGTTTTAATAATATCCAATTTTACTGTACCTTAAAAATATGACCTGTTTATATATAACACTATACACGAGATGAGATGCTGTACGAATATGAGATAAGAGGATACAAAAGATAACTCCTCCATTTATTTCTGTTTCGTTTTGATTCTAGCGAGGCAGTCGGCTTTACAGTTTCACTGGGTGCACAGTAACAGTATGTTGTTTCACCACAGTGAATGACGCTGCGATCGGCGCCATTCAAAATGGCGACTATTATAGATCCGTGCATGAAGCAGATAGTGATGACGGAATTTCTTATTGTGGTAGATGCGAATGGAAATTCATATCCTACTGAAAAATGCAGCATTTCTACTGATATGAACAAACATAGCTAGACGCTGAATGAGACATTATAAGAGTACCACTCCATGACAAAACCAAACCTCTCCATAATGTACTCACAAGGAATGGAACTGACTGATCTTTCCCATATTCCGGATAAGGCACCACCTGACTACAACCTGTTTGTGTCCAGCTGGAGAATGCATTTCAAGACTCCATTTTGAAGACCGAAACAAGCCGATCGCGAAGGGTTTCGATGTCAGAATAAAGACTTTTAAGTGGATGGCATATAACGTCTTACTCAGCATCGCAAAAGTATATCAAGAATGATGGCAACTTTATAGAAAAATGATAGGAATCATTGCTTTCATACAGCATCTCATAGATTAAGTCGAATTGGATTGCTAGAATTACTGGATTTTTTTACGCGTATTTACTGGATTATATCATTTTTGCTACAGAATTTTCGTTATTTATTATTAATAGTTAGTAACTATTATTAATTTATTGATAATTCTGTTGATGTTAATAATAATGTTTAATAAAGAGTTGAATGGTTTCTATGGAAGAAGTTAAATTAGTAGGATTTCCTCTATTCAAATATATACGTATCTACTCAATATTCAAAATTAGCTAGTCACCAATTAATATCAACCATCAGTAATATGTACCTTGAGAATGCATTCAAATTATTTATTATCCAAGACTAATATTACTTCATTTCGATATCTTTTGAAAGATCTTGATTTGAATTTTTGCGGTGTTCCAGAACGTGACAGATCACTTATTATTTCGATATTAATAGGTTCATTTATCTATGATTAAACCAAGTTAATTGAATTTATAGCATTATTCTGAGTTTCTTACTTCAAGTTTTATGATCTGTTTCCTATCGTAA
The DNA here is from genome assembly GCF_054136105.1 of Typopeltis vanoorti. Lineage (NCBI taxonomy): Eukaryota > Metazoa > Arthropoda > Arachnida > Uropygi > Thelyphonidae > Typopeltis > Typopeltis vanoorti. The sequence continues at coordinate 36,663,368 of NC_143561.1, read as the reverse complement.
TACGTGGAGCGTACAACTTTGAAGGCAATGCGTATTACTTATCCGCCATCTATCGGGCATTTATTGAGAACATTTGAAAATTACAATAATACACTTGAAGTGTCGCACATTCACGCTTTCAACAACTTCACGGAGGTTAATTTTAATCATTTTGTCTAAATAATAATCACCGAGCTTTACGTCAAACGCTACAGAATTCGTTGTCATTATGGCTACCAGCAGCAAGTGATATATAAACTACTCATTAAAATAAAACTCATTAGTTTTAAAGAACATCTCACATTAAAAAAAAAATCACTTTCAACGTTGTTTATAAACTATCACCACGAAATTAATTTAGACTTTATAGAAGACGATGAAACACTACTGCGTGTTGTTAAATATATCATTCCAATTTATAATGTTGTGCAAATTTTCTCATAATTGAGGCAAAAAAAAAAAATAAAAAAATATATATATATATATATATATATATATATATATATCAGCAATTTTCTTCCTTGTAGATGCCGAAAACAAACTCAGAACTTCTAGAATTTCTACTACTGGCGCTTTTGTCCAATAAATACAAAGAAGGTCTGAAGATAGAAAGCCATTCGGAACCATCATTCTCTCTGACATGTTCCCATAAGGGAAGTTCAAAATGGCAAGAAAAAGATTGCCAAGTGTTTGTGGTGAGCATTTACTTAGCAAATAATTTTTATTATTAAGTTTGAAGATTATTCTTGTATAACAATGCAGAAGTATATTCCTACCTTTCGAGGTGGGGATTATCATAAAAGTAGAAAATCAAATAGATTAACGATACTCTATTCCAGCGCTTCCCAAACTGTGCGGCGCGGTCCCCCCTTTGGGGGCCGTTAGTTTTGTTGAGGGAGGGTCTGTGAAAGAATGAAAACAAATTTAAATGTTTTAAGACTAAGTAGATTTTTTTTTATCTTAAAAGAAACGTATTTAATTTTTATTATTTATTATTTCTTTTTTTTATTATTATTTTTTTATATTTTAATAGAAAAAATCCGACATTGGTGTTGGTTCACAAAATTTTGTTGGATTTTTTGCAATCAACAAAAACCAGCAATGAATTGAATGTACCAATATGTATGTATGTATTAACTGTGTATATGACTGTCTATTCTATCGAGTAGATTCCAAAAGAGGTTTCAAGATATATAGGCATAGCTCGCTCATCATACGCTACGTTCAAGACCACAGTCGTATAGCGAAATTTTTATTTTATTTCATTTCATTTTATTTATTATTATTATTATTATTTTAAACAACTGTAACAACAGCAGTGCGAGGTAAGTTTAGCCTACGGCGGATTCTCTTAGTGTTTGATACACCATCGTCAGTAAATTTAATAATTTTAATCTTAGTATTTTATGTAACAGGTTTACGGGTCTTCTTTATTTCAACGGAAGCAGCAAAACAATCAGCGCATCGGTTGATTCATGGCAGAATTATATCGCTAAAACCGTCGTATAAATGAGCATTGTCAAAATTGAAAAGCGTCGTATGAGCGAGTCGTCGTAAAGAAAAACGTCGTGAAGCGGGGTATTTCTGTATGTATATATATTTATATACTGTATATACATACAGAAACATATCTGTATGTATATAAATATATACATACAGAAACATATCTGTATGTATATATTTATATATATACATACAGATATGTATGTATATATATAAATGTATATATACATACAGATATATACATTTATATATATATATAAATATATGTATGTATATATATAAATGTGGCATCGCGTGCCCATTTCGGTTGGGTGTGATGGGTGTGTGTGTGTGGGTTATGCAACCCACGCTACAAATTTCACGCCAATTTGACCGTATGCATGAGCGTCCGCAGAAAATTTTTTCGGGGGGGGGGGGGACAAAGCTTGGAGACAAATAATTACATCAATAAATTTTTATAATTATTGATGTAATTAAATAATTACATCAATAAATGTCTTTCAGCATTTTTTTATATAATTATCTGTCAATTGAAAAAAAAGTATTCGAAATTAATACAGTTTTTAGTAAAATTTCATATATAAAAAAAATTTGACCAGCATATTTTATTAAAAATCAACTAATTAATTAATCCCCAAATCCTAAATTAAATTATTTCAGTTTAAAAGCAAAAAAAAAAAAAAATGATAAAATTAACAAGTAAAATAATATTAAATTACATATACTTACCTTTCAAAAAAACTGTATTTTTCTGTTTAAATTTGTTTCATTATAAATTTAAAATTTATAGTGAAAGATTTACAGACACAAAGGGCAAACGAACTGGTTGCTCTTCACAACAGTAATGAACATTTTTTTCACAAATCAGAAAAAGATGAACTGAAAACAGGAACACATGTTTTATTGCTGCAATGAAACACATGCTCTATGGCTACCCTGCTGTGGGCCAAAACAGGCCAACCCATAATAAAATTTTAAGACAGAAAAAGTGTCCCATGATCGAGGGTGTAAGGTGTATTTCAATGACTTTTACGATTATAATTTGTGGAATTTTTTACTCGATCCCGGAGGAGTGTCTCGTTTTCCCCTATGCATATGCACATGGCCATATAATTGCATTTTTATCGATGTATGAAAATTTTGAGAGTGCATAGCGTATCAACACTCATCTTAATTGGTCCAGTGCAATTAACTGCAAAATAACTTTGAATACTTTGCATAGAGTGGGGGAACAATCTGTTTTAGGATTTATTAAAAACAGCAACTAAGGAGAATGCTATATTTGGTTGGTATATTTGAAATACTCAAAGATTAAAAATGTGAACCATCATGTATAAGACATGTGAAAATAGGAATGAAAGGAAAGAATAAGTGTGAGTAGAAATACTTTCATTAATTATCATTATTATTCGTGAAACCTCCAAGGAGTCCAAAGACCCATCGCGGGAGGACACCCACTGTACAACTCTCTGTCCCCAGCATTACCGAACTGCCACTACCAATCAACTACATCAGCACCATCCACTGCCCACAACCACCACAAGTGTTTATTGTCTGAAAATTGCTTGTGTTCTGAAGGGCCGATTTGTCTGTATGCAAAATGAAAAACCCGAGTTTCTGGGAGAAAAACCCTGCTACCTCCATATGAGATCGGTTAACTCACCTTCAATCCATATAAAGTCCATATAAAGATTCCTACCATCACGACGGGAAGCAAACTCAGGCCTTTTCCAATCGAGGGGGCAATGGTAAACGGATTATTAATAATGGACATTTGTGATATGTGTGTGTCCTATAAGTTGCTGAGTAGAGCGAATAGCATGATCCTATAAAGTCTAAACATAAATAAGTGAATTTATGATGACATAATTTAAGAGAAAAAAACTTATGAAGAGAGAGAGAGAGAGAGAGAGAGAGAGAGAGAGAGAGAGAGAGAGAGAGAGAGAGAGAGAGAGAGAGTATTGCAGGAATAAATATGTGGTTTGATGGAACAGCAAATCATTTCGTAAAATTTGTTGCTCATGTTATGTGTATTTGTCTGGTTTGTGTATATTTTTTCGCTCCGTTTTCCAAGAATTTTTTTTTGTTTACTGAGACATCTGATCATTTTCGGAATTATTCACACTTTCAGGAATCCTACATTCATTAGTTTTTTTTTTTTAGTATCAGCAGTTCCTCGGTCTTATCAATCTCACATATGCTGGTATTTTTTTTGTAGATCAGCAACGTCTTATAATACACAGAATATTCATTTTTATTCAGGAATAGATATTTTTTACTGTCTGTTGTTTCCAAAGACTAGAATAAAATGTCTCTATACCATTAAAAAACTTTCCAAACTCAACAGATGCCATGCTGCACAAGCAAGAGAAACATTTATGTTTTTTTCTCTTAACATTCACTTTCAAATTTTCAGTTCCAGAAAACATGTGTAGCAGCTGTTTGTAATACAGCCATCAGATACAGAAAGCACTCAACTCATGACAAGTGACAACATTCAATTGGATTGGTTGATGCAATAACCAATCACAGCCGCTAGGTGCTGGGTGAGCTCTCAATGCGAGATCACCCGGCCTCGCCTTCCGAGCGGTTTAAAAATACTAGAACGCTAAGAATTTGACCTGCTGCACCCCCCTTTCCATCTTTTCAAAGAGCTCAAATATTGAATGTATGCACATTGAAAGCTATTAACGCGAATGTGACGCAATGTTTACGCATCGAAAAGTGCCCTCTTCATGAAGCACTAATGCTTCATTATCCTCGTGAAGAGGGCATTGAAGCATTAGTACATTGTGTTTAATTTTAGGAATCACGCAAAGCCTGCAAACAATTAGGGGAGACTTTAACGGAATAAATGCAAAAATATAATATCGGTGATACTAATATTTCGTGGATGAGCACTACACACCTAGCACACCCGGAATATTCGCTCCTGATATATATATTAAATAAATCAATATTTACGAAATGTTTAAAAAGCTACTGTTTAAGTAATATAGTTTACATACAATACTTTATACCCGTCATTTACTTACTCCTCTTCCTCTTTGTTGATCTGCTTCAAACCAGTTTTAAAAGAGACATTCCACTTAGAAAAGAACTTTGCTGCTAGAGAGTGTAAGAATGAGGAAATATAACGGATATTTGTGTCTCGGTGAATCTGTACATTTCGGACGAACCATGGAGCATTTAGTATCGTTCGTAAACATTTGTTTTGTACACGTTGTAATTCAAGTATATTAGCATTAGAGGTATGGCTCCAAGCTGGAGAGGGATAAGTAATTATAGGACGAATCACCATCTGGTGGAGTAGCAGTTTATTATTTCTGCTTAATTTGCTGCGTCTATTAATCAAGGGATAGAGTTGAGCGATAACTTTAGATACCTTTTTACATATGTTCCTAATATGGCTGTTGAAGCATACGCTTTTGTCTAGTAATATTCCGAGGTATTTAGCTACAGTTTTTCATGGAATTTTGGTATTAAACAGAACGATGTTCCCTGCCATAATGGACGACATTGGGGTTATGTGGGATATCTGCCATGTAGATAGAGAATAGAATCGGGGATAATAAGGATCCTTGTGAAACTCCAACCAAAACTCGACGTAGGGTTGAGACTGTATCATTTAGCTTGACTTGCATCTTTCTATTTGCGAGATATGATTTGATTAATTGTATCATCTTCAATGGTATGTTGTAGAGGATAAGTTTATAGATCAGTCCGTAGTGCCAATTTTTCTCAAAAGCCTCTGCGATGTCAAGGAATACAGTTGTTGATTTCTGTGATTTTTTCAGAACGTTCCTGACTGAGTTATTCAGTTTATTAATGATTTTTTTTGTCTTGAGGAGCGCGTGTGTTATGATATCTTTGCCTTGCTTTGTTTTTCTCTCTCATTAAATTCATGATATCCTCTGGAAGGCGATTGGGCTTGAGGGCTGCTGTAGTTGTGGTGACTGCTGTCAGACCTTTATTGATTTGATTTGTGAGATTTTTTTATTGTTATGTCAGCTTCTTCCATTGATCTTATACAGAGAACAGGACCAATATATTCCAGAAGTATTTTAGGTAATTTTTCCCAAGCTATGAGAGAGTGAGGGGGAGAATTGTTCTCGTTTTCTTAGATGAAGTAAAATGGAGTTATGACTGACGATAGTTCATTTAATATTTGGAGGCCGTACTGATATTTAATGTTCTGCTTAATGGCAATATCTAGGATGACAGCTGTGTCAGTAGGACTGTAATGAGTTGGCTCAGTGGGACCTGTCAAAGCAGCGTAGTTAAATCCTGTAACTGAAAAGGATGCGACCATTTTTGTTGGTAGTTTTAGTGTTCCAAGATGGATGCTTGGAATTCAGATCCCCAGCGATGATGATGGACTCCCTAACACCAAGGATGTCATCCAAATCAGAAAAATAGCAAATTGCTGGCCGGTTAGTTGTAGGCAGCGTACATTTTAAATTTTCCAGCTGTGTTGGTATGAACTTCAATGCCTGTAATCTCAAGATTAGTGGTTGGAGGGTTTGTTAATGAATGATGTTTAATGTAATTTTTGATAAAGATCGCAGTGTCACCGCCTCTGTAATCTAATCTGTCATTTCTATGGAGCAGGTATCCTTTCAGTTTAGGATTATCTGCAGGTCTTCGATGGGTTTCGTTTATATCTGGGTGATATCTCAGTGAGAATTCTTGGAGTTCTAAAATCTTGCTAGTTAGGCCGTTGGCATTCCAAGCTACAATCTGTAGAGAATCCGGAAGAAGTCTATTTCTGATCATTTGAGAGTGCTGTTAGAATAGAATGTGTTTCTTGAAGGAATCTTTTTGTAGAATGTAGTGATGGGTTGAATTTACTAAAGTCTTGAAGCATATTTGAGAGAGAAGCTGTAATGATTGCAGTTAGATTTGGATGTGATTGGTCCTGATCGTGGTGCGTTACCTTCATCGGGCGAGCCAAGTCGGTGTAGCTTCTTGTGAGAATGGTTATTCATCCCCTTAAAATAAAAGTGGTTATTCACCTCCCTTAAAAACCTCTGCCTGCGGTTGCGGAGATTCTGCTTTCTTGTGTTGAGCTTCGTGAGACTGGGAGACCGAAGCCTCCGATACCTGAATGTGAGAAAGAGAGGTGGAGTGATTATTTGTAGGTATCCTCATGTTTTTTGGATAGTAAATACGTCCTCTATAATTGGCTGGATGAGTGCCACTGCAGTTGGCACATTTGTCCGGAGTGGTTTTGGGCTTCGTGCAGGTGTTAGTGTGGTGGCCTTCAGCACATTTCAGGCATTTGTAGTCAGCTTTATAAAGCTTTTATGCATGACCATATTTCTGACATTTGTGGCACTGACCTTTTTTTCCTTAGAGGTTCAGATGTGATCTTGAGCCCACAGATTGATGTCAGATCGCAAGTATTTTTGGAGGAGTTTTGAATCTCCACAAGAACTAGTGTCATCGGGCTCTTGTCAGCTCGTAACATTCTGCTAATCTTAACTGGTGGTAGGTTGGTAGCAGAGATCTGCTGCTATCTCTTCGTGGTGATGTACGCTGAAACTCTTCAGAGCACTATCTTTAGGTTTTTTTTCAGAGCTGAGGGAGAATGTGTGGTATTGCATAGACCATCCATCGTTTCGGTTAGTTTACGATAATCTTCCACTGTGACGGACTGAACTTTATGCCATCGTTTACATTTTTCCCCCTGTGTAAGTTATTTACAGAAATGTCAGAGTGGACCTTAGAATTGTCCATTTGTGCTCTTCTCGAAGGACAATCGGAGGTACCTTCTCTTTGGGAGAAGTGAAGGAGTCAGTAATGGGGACGCCTTCCTCCAACAGTCGTCCCTGTGCGTTTCTGCTATTTGTGCACATGCTCCACTTTACAATCTGTGGGTGAGGAAATCATATAATGAATCAAGCAGATTTTTCTGAACCTATATTCCATGACACGGAAGGAAAACATACAACTACATGTCTAATTTTTCTTCCCCTGGAGTTGTATGTTCTCCTTCCGTGTCATGGAATATAGGTTCAGAAAACCCGGCCAATCGACATCGAATTTTTTCAACTTTTTCAGCCAATTTAATTTCAGTTTCCTATCTAGTGTTTCAATGAAATGATCGGAATGCATAATCACCTAAATATTTAGGTGATTCTTAGTTCGTATATATTTAGGTGATTCTTAGTTCGTATATGGTTTTGCTTAAACTGTGATAGTCCTAAATATAGTTGTTGTGAGAAGAAAAAACATTAGTGAATTCTCAGTTAAGTCAACAAATAGTCCTTATATAAAGACTATATAAAGACTATTTATAGACTTTTAGTGAAATTGATTGTATTGCTATATTCATATACAAAAAATTGAAAGGTGTTTTAATAAATTAAATTTTAATAAAAGAAAATTTAAGAATCTTAATATTTTACTTAAATATATCAATTAGATATTAGATGCAACATTATTTCAAAGCCGAATGTAGAAACTATGAGTTTCATAAGGTAAGTTGACGAGAGAGCTTATTGGAATACATTCCCGGGAATTCACGAGTTTTGAAGCCTTTTGTCTCTTTATTTTAGTAATTAATATTTAAAATTAATTCATTTTTAAAATATTACATTTTTTATAAGGAAGAGTTTACGTTGAATTTAATAATATATCCTTATTATAGAATATCGGTTTTCTTATAGGACTGGGACAAGAAGAGAGGAAAATGGCACCCAGCAAAGAAAAGTTATTTCATGGAAGCTCGACAACGGTTTTTGAACGCGTTAAGTAGAAGTCGATTCCTGGAAAAGTTAACTTCTACAGCTAACAAGAAGTGCTTTAAAATTCTGAAGCCTCCCCGTAAGTGTTCATAAATTTATAATTAACAATAATTCAAAAATAGTCGTTTGAAAACGTCTTTCAAAATTCAAATATTCTTTACTTCTTCTCAGCTAGATTCAAATCGCCGCTTGTTGGCTAGTAAATGGTTTAACTCTGACATCCAAGGCTACACGCTGGATGATTAGTAGATGATATTTGTTTTGAACTTTTTTAAGTTTCAGAAAAGAGCAGGCAAAACGCGCTTCATGCTGCTTTGAACAGTGATCACGTGCTTGCTTGTGCTGAGAAGCGTTTATAATCTTTCGAAACATAACGCGCTGCTTTTTATGATTTAAAAAAAAAACAAAAAAAAAAAAACTTTTTTTTTTTTTTTGACAAGAATGGCAAAACATACGTCATCTGAAGGATCATCAGTAAAGTTTGCAAGCATAAATATTCGAAGGAGAAAATAGGTGGCGCTTGTGCCTATGCAATCGGTTCGACTTTTTCCGATACTATAACACATTATCATATATTGTGTATATCATATATTGTGTATATATATCATATAACTCAAATCAGACAAAAACATAGTCATAATAAAAGCAGACAAAGGTAGTAGTAAAAAAAAGTAGACAGATATAAATATATATATATATATTCACAATATACACAATATTTATCATATATATTGTGTATATTGTGTATATACATCATATATACTTATTTAACAGAAACCTAAGCATTTTGTACAATTAATATTTATGTCTTTAGGGGTGAAGCAAAATGCTTTTCATATTCCCCGCTATCTGTTGCGGTTACAGTGAGGGTAAAATTTACGAGCAGATTGCTCGCCCTGAATGGGGATGGAGATTATGCATCGCTATAGGAGGTTAATATAGCTTTTGGTCTTCTATGTTTGAATATGTCCGTTGCCTCGTATGCTGCAGCTTGCTGAACCAAATCATTGGGGTGTATGGACGTCTTTAGGAAGAACTTAGATGCTAAGGACTGTAGGAAAGAGAAAATATAGGGAATATTTGTATCTCTATGAAGTTGATTGTTTCTAACATACCACGGGGCGTTCAGAATCACTCTCAAGCACTTGTTCTGTACTCGTTGTATCTTAATAATGTTAGTATTAGAGGTGTGGCGCCAGGCTGGAGAGGCATAGGTGATTATAGGACGAATCGTCATCTGGTATAGTTGCAATTTGATTCTGTTGCTGAGCTTGTTATTTCTATTAATTAGTGGATAGATCTGTGCGATGGCTTTAGATGCCTTTGCGCAGGTAAACTTGATGTGTTGGTTGAAAGATAGCTTTTTGTCGAGAATTACACCCAGGTATTTTGTTTCTGTCTGCCAGGGAATTTTAGTATTGAATAGTAACACATCTCCTGCAGGAGATATTGGCCTTTTCGAGAAAAGAATGGCTGAGCTTTTTGGGGGGGTTGACTTCTAATCTCCATTTGGAGAACCAACCCTCCAGCTTTAGAAGGTTTTCTTGAAGCTTTCTGGTAATGAAATGGGATCGGAGAGATTTGGTTAGTATTGCTGTGTCGTCCGCATACAGGGCCAAAATGGAAGTCATCGGATTGTGCGGGATGTCTGATATGTATACAGAAAATAGCAATGGAGCCAGTAGAGATCCCTGCGGCACTCCAGCAAAGACATGGCGCTGGGATGAGGTAGAACCGTTGATTTTGACTTGTATTGATCTGTTCTGAAGATATGAATGGATTTGACGAACCATGTTTAGTGAAGTACCGGCTGAGATAAGTTTGTGTAGCAGTCCAAAATGCCAGATTTTGTCAAATGCTTTGGATAGGTCTAGGAAAACAGCTTCTGTGCACTGGCTCCAGTTATAGCTGGAGCTGATGTATTCCACAATTCTGTGGATTTGCTGGATAGTACTGTGGTGTTGCCGAAAAACCAAACTGTTCTTTAGGGAGGATGTTTAGGTCATTTACTGAGGTTTGGAGTCGTGAGAGGATGACTTTCTTCGCAACCTTACCCAGATTGGAGATGAGACTGATTGGACGATAATTTTGCTGTAGGTGTGGGTCCTTACCTGGCTTATGTATAGGGATTACATCAGCCAGTTTCCAGGTGGAAGGAAAATAGTGAAGTATTAAGATTGCATTTATTATAATGGTCAGGTACACTACAGCTTTTCGAGGCAACAGCTTGATCACCCTATTCGAGATGCTGTCCGGTCCATGAGCTTTATTGTTTTTTAGTTTTTTAATAATATCATGTAATTCAACAGGTGATGTGGATGCAATATGGTCAGCACCGGTATCTGGGAGTTTTAATATGTGTCTGACCTGTCTGTGGATTTTGTATAACTGATTGAAATCTAAGTTGTTATATGAAGGTTTGAGCTGCACCTCTAGATTCTTTACTATGGCTCCTGTCTTATCTACATCTGTGTGAACTAGTCCCTGGTTAGAGATTATGGGGGGAGGGATCTGTTTTTATTTCTGATTTTTCTCAGTAACCCCCAGATAGAGTGATCAATAGGTGAGATAGAAGCTAACTTTCATCCCAAACTTGGTTTCTGTGAGTTTTAAGTGCGTCTTTCACTGCCCCATTCAATCTATTAAGAACTGTTTTGTCCTGAGGAACGCGAGTGTTACGAAATCTCTTCCTAGCTCTGTTCTTCTCTCTGATCAGGTCCATAATGTCCTCAGGCAGACGATCAGGCTTGGGAACAGGTTTGTGGAAGGTTGCAACCGTTATAGTGGACTTAATCTGTTGGGTGAGGCTAGTCACTGCAGATTCCACATCTTCTGGTGTGCATATGTGAGTGACGGGTCCTATTTGATCCCTAAGTGCTTTAGACAATCTGTCCCACGATATGCATGAGTGAGAGGGAGGAGACAGGTATTCTTGTTCTCCCAATTGCAGTAGAATTGGGTTGTGATCTGATGACAGCTCGTTTAGTGATTTAAGGCTGTACTGAAGTTTAATGTCTTGCAGGATAGCTATATCCAGGATGTCAGCAGTGCCAACCGTACTGAGCTGAGATGAGTTGGTTCGGTAGGTCCAGCCACAACAGCATAGTTTGATCCTGTGTAGCTGGAAAGGATGCATCCATTCTTGTTGGTGGTTCTACTATTCCAGGCAGGGTGATTGGAGTTTAAATCCCCAGCAATAAATAAAATAACTAACTCCTAAAATGGCATTTAGATCAGTGTGCAGCAGAGTTTTTAAGGGTGGATTGTAAGCTGAATAGATTTTCAATCTGCGGCAGAGCTGGCGAAAACTTCCACGCCTGTAATTTCAAGGTTAATGTTTGGTGGGTTGTTCACAGAATGGTGCTTAATGCAATTTTTAATGAAGATGGCAGTGCCACCACCTCTGTAGTTGGATCTGTCATTTCTGCATATGAGGTAACCCGGTATTTTGGGACTGTCAGAAGGTCTAAGGTTTGTTTCACTGATTCGTATAATATCAGGTTGGTATCTGTAAGTGAAATCTTGTAGCTCCAGAATTTTGTTCCTTAAGCCGTTCGCATGCCATGCAGTGATCTGAAGAGAGGCAGGAATGAGTTTGTTTTTATTCATTTATGATTGCTGTCAGGATGGCCTGTGTTTCCTGTAGGAATCTTTTAGTTGTGGTTGCTGAAGGGTTAGACAGGCTGAAATCTTGTAGCATGTTATCTAAAGAGGCTGTAATAACTACTGTCAGATTAGTAGGTGCTATTGACTGATTTTGTTCTGATATTGGTTTGTTAGTACGGGCGACATCAGCATAACTTCTTGTTTGCCTTTGGCTTCCACTGTCTTTGAAGGTCACCGACTGTTGCTGCCGAGGTCTCAGGCTGTGGAGCAGGGCCTCAGGTGATCTTTTGCTAGAGGAAGAGGGCGGTTTAGCTGTCTCCATCCCTCTGTTTTTTTGGGTGCTGAGTACATCCTTTGTAGTTTGCTGGATGAGGGCCACCACAGTTGGCACATTTTGCCGAGGTGGTTTTTGGCTTGGTGCAGGTGTTAGTGGGGTTGGTCTTAACATATTTCAGCGTTTATACTCTGCCTTGCAGAGTCTTTGAGCATGGCCAAACTTCTGGCATCTATGGCATTGACCAGTAAATGCCGTTTTATGGAGTGGCTCTGGGGTGATCCGGAGTCCACAAACAGATGTTAAATTATAGATGTTTTTATAGGCTTTGTGGATCTCCACCAAGACCAGAGGCAGAGGGGATTTTTCCGCTCTAGTCATTCTGCTGATCTTAATAGGTGACAGGTCCTGGTGGTGGAGGTCAGCCTCAATTTCATCTGTAGTTATATCCTCCGTGACACCCCGCAGTACTACCTTCAGATTTTTCTCCTAGCTAAGAGAAAAGGTGTGGTATTGAATATTGCTAGAGTCAAACAGTTTGTCAGTTTCCTGTAATCAGTCACTGTAGGCGGCTGAATTTTTATTCCATCATCAGTGTTCTTGGCTGAGAGATACTGTATCTGTGAGTTTATCATGGTGGACCTTAATTGTGTCCATCTTTCTCTTCCCGGAGGGCTATCGGTGGAACCCTCTCTTTCGTGGCGGTCGAGGGATTGGAACTTGGAGTATCCTCTTCCATACCAAAATCTACGGGAGGTTCTGTGTCAGTGGTTTTGCGCACATGAACTTCTTCAAAGTCTGAGGAAGACTGCAACTGAGTAATGAGCTCCTCACTTGTATCGTCCGAGTTATGATCTGTGACTGCAGAGGGTGGGAATGAGTCAAAAAGCTTAACTTTTCCCGGCCAACTATCACTCAGAAGTTTTCCTAATCTGAGGAATTCATTATAAACCTCCTCGAAAATGGTCTCGTTCATAGACCATTTTACATAGAAAATTCCGTTTTTCCATAAAAAATCCCGTAGACACAATCTGATGTTTTCCAGCAGTACGATATATAGTTTAGTATGATCTGTGATTAGGCTTAGAAGATGGTTTCCGACAGAACTAAAAATTGAAATTAAAGTATTTACTCACCTGTAACTTACAAAAACGTTTCGTAATCAAAATGCTTGATCAATACAAATGAACATAATACTCAACACGAAAGCATAAATCGCTAAAAAACATGTCAATCAAATTCGCAATTCACCATCAATAATACATGAACGAAACACTTATACGCGAGCCGCCATCTTCATCCCAAAACTGACAATTGTAATGAATCTACCGCATTACAATCCTTATAAGGACTGGCTTAAAGGGGCGAAGCAAGAATGCTTTTCATCTTCCCCGTTATCTGTAGAGGACAGTGTAGGGATAAGGTGTTATTGAGCAATTAAAGCTCTGATCGTGGCAGGAGGGTAATAGCAATAGCCGAGCCTCAGTTAGAACTTCATTGGCTACAACATTGCCATCCACTACCCTCCAAAGGTATTAATCACCGCATCTCACGGTCACTCTCTCTCTCTCTCTCTCCCCGCATTATATATATATACATACAATCTTAAAGTTCTTAAAAGAACTGGGCGATGGACTGAGTCCTTGACTCTTTATCCCGTCATCTGAATGAAGAAAATCTGTGTGGATGGGGTGTTATTGAGCTAAAAAGCTCTAGTCATGGCTGGGCAACGGCAATAGCAGAGCCTCAGTTAAAACTTCATTGGCTACAGCATTGCCATTCGTTACCCTGGAAGTCCTCATATATATATATACAATGTATTTACAATGTATTGATTATCTCACGGTCTTATAAGGACTGGCTTAAAGGGGCGAAGCAAGAATGCTTTTCATATTCCCCGTTATCTGTAGCGGACAGCGTAGGGATAAGGTGATATTGAGCTATTATTAAAGCTCTGATCATGGCAGGAGGGTAACAGCAATAGCCGAGCCTCAGTTAGAACTTCACTGGCTACAGCATTGCCATCCATTACCCTCCAAGGGTATTGGCCTGAATGAATCAATCACCGCATCTCACGGTCGATTGAATTTGATTATCAATTAAATCAAAGAGAAGTATGTCGAAATATTTGGAGTGTCTAAATGTAAACTAAATTCGTAATTCTAGTTTAATATCTGTTACATTTTTTCGCAGAAATTTCCTTGTAAAATACAAGAAACTATGATATTTTAAATAAAATATAATGATAAAGTGAGAGAAGAGTGCGCTGATTCCAATATTTTTCATACAAAAAGGATAGAAGAGCGAAAGAATACAAACAATTAACTCCATTAAAATTCTAATTTATCAAAATATTTTTTAATTTATCACATTAATTTGTTATTATATTAATTATATTTATTTATTATTAATTGTACTAATTTATTATATAAATTAAAATCGCTTTTAATTTATCAAATTACTTTTTATTATTTATTTTAGTTTAGTTTTAGTACAATGCTATAAGCTAGCTTTGAGTCTATATCTCTAAATCTTCACACAACTTTGGAAATATTTCGAACAGTTATGATTTCGTACTCCGTAATTAGTTTCGAGGGTCTAGGTCGAAAAATATGCTGCAGTGTCCACTAGCTACGATGAGTCCACTTACAGTGCACAACGATAGAAGGATATTAGTAGGAATATTCTAGGATCTATCATCTTCCCGTAGGATCTAACTGCAGATCTCTACGGGAAGATGATAGATTAGAAGAACTGATGAAGGAATTGGACCATATAAAATGGGACGTTGTGGGCCTTTCAGAGATAAGAAGGAAAGAAGAAACTCTCATGCGATTAAAAGATGGACATCTATTCTACCATTGCGAATGCGACAGAAACTCAACTGGTGGTGCAGGATTCTTAATAAATAAAACAATCAAGGACAATGTCCTGTTTGTTAATAAAATAACATCAAGAATAGCTGAACTAAGATTCTTCATAAATAAAGATACCAACTGAAAATTATACAAGTATATGCCCCAACTATGGACCATCCAGATGAAGAGATAGAAGATTTCTATGAAACATTAGAATCCACGTTCAAGAATTCTAAAGAATTCTACATAATTATAATGGGTGATTTTAATGCCAAAATTGGAAGCAGAGGTAACCATCTGAACTCCATCAGTAAATTTGGACAGAGGAATGAAAGAGGAGAAAGACTTATTGAATTTGCAGAAGAAAATAACCTCTTTATTATGAACAGCTTTTTCAAGAAGAAAATCAACCGAAGATGGACTTGGAGAAGCCCAAATGGACAAACTTACAATGAAATAGACTTCATTCTCTCCAACAGAAGATATATAATAAATAATACCGAAGTGTTTAATAGATTTAACACAGGAAGTGACCACAGACTAAGTAAGAATCGTTACCTAATTTTTATATTATGTAGTTTCCAACTCTCGGAGATTATGTGGACGTTTATTAAGTTTTTGTCGCATTTCATGGCTATCGTTTTCGATATTCTAAGCATTGTTTCGTTTCCCTGTATGTCTACTATTATGGCCTCGTCGATTTGTGGGGTCGATTCTATTGAGGGGCGTGGACAGCTATTTCTGTTTTTCGTGTATTTTTTATTCTGTTTTTTCTTTTGGTTGTTGCGTTTTTTTTTTTTTTTATTAATGTTTAAATGTTCTGGAAATGGGATGTTGCACTCACGGAAGTGTTCTTGTAGTCTTGCACATAAAGATCTGATAGTAGAACCCGTGTAGGTGACATTGCAATCTTGTTGGCAAGGAAAGTTGTAAACCACATTGCGGTGTTCTAGTATTTCTTTGTGTGTGTGTGGGGGGGGGGAGGCATGACGTAGCCTCCACTTCCCCCACGAGCTTCGAAGACGACGCACTGTCGAAACGGCTCACACCCCGTTCTCCCACCCCTGATCTTATCCCATAATATCCTTCTCCTTCCCCAAAAATGACTATGTTCACCCAAATCCCAAAGTATTTTCTGCCCACCTTTAATCATTTAAAAAATATAAAAAAAAAAAATCGGGTTTTAAAAAAAGTTGAAAAATATTCGCATACGTCTTGCCTCACCAATAATTCTCCCACATCTCTCAAACCCCACCTTTCCGACCCCCCCTTACGTTCAGTCATACTCCCTTCCTTCAACAATGAATATATATCGCCATACGCTGGGATGCCACCAAAAAAGAAGACAGCCAGCAACATCCCACAAAGGTATGTCCGTTTTTTCTTCCTATGTATTATTTTTTCTTCCTATATATTCTTCATATATCTGTCCATATAAAACATCAGCAATGCCCTACAATTTGAGTAAAAAATCAATGACATTATAAAAAAGGGGGTACTATTAAACAAAAATAGGCTAAATAACCATAAAAATAATATTTACTTAGAGCAGTGGATCTTAACCTTTTTAGTGATCGGCACCCCCTTGAATCTAAAAACAAGGTCTCGCACCCCCCTTGAAAAATGTGTTTCTATTTCTTTATTTAGGAAATTACATCTATTGCAAGATAATTTATTTATTGAAAAATAAACACAGACATTTACATATACATACAAAACAATATCTCAGTTTTTTAATGGCTATGTTGTTGTTTATTCATAATAATACTTTTGAAGCGAGGCTCCTTTTTTGAAAGAGCCACGCGTAAGTCATCACTTGCATTTAAGCGATTTCTGGCTTTTGTTTTTATGTGCAAAAGTGATGAAAATCCCATTTCACACAGGTAGGTGGTGGCAAACGGCAAAAGCATCTGCAATGCTGCTTTTGCCAGCTGTGGATAAGGTTCTAACTGTGTACACCAGAATTGTTCTAAGTTCAGTTTTTCAAATTCTATTTGAATACGTGCATTGGCTCGTATTTCAATAAGATCGTCTTTTATTAAATAGCTGTCGTCCATCGAATCTGGGTCAAAATTTAGAAACTTCTCTCGCACCCCCAGGCGTGCACACACACACACACACACACACACACACACACACACACACACACACACACACACACACACACACACACCAAGTTAAGAACCACTGACTTAGAGGAATGACATGGGAATATTCCCAAAAATAATACACATTTGAGGATAATTAATATAAAAATATAGAAACTGAATTTAAAAATAAGAATATATTTACATGATTTTTCTCTTCTCTAGCAATATCGATAACTTATGCAAACAGTAGCACACCATATTAATAATTCGATAAGCCAAACCTAAACCTTTAATATCTCACACAGAGTTTTGATATGAGTTTGTGTTTTGAGTCACTAAAGATATTTTAAGTCGCTGTTATCAGATTGTTATGTTATATACTATATATTTATATATCTACCGGTTTTATGATTATAAATCCGAAAGATTTCTAATCGAATAAAACATTGAAAAGAACAAATTAAATAAAATGCCGATAATTCGGGCGTAAACTCATTTCTGGTCATGCGCAAACCACACGCTGATTTGTATAATAATGTACGGAGATTAATTGTTTTTATAATCAGTTGTGTTTTGAAAATTTCTTTTAAGAATGCAATGATTTTGAAAACTATTGTTATTCATAGGAAGAACATGCTGTCTCATCTCTTAAGTTTAATGACAGTTGATGATGTTGTGTGTTGGCCTCTCTTGGAGTGGAATACACCGGTTTATCACTGTGCTCGAAAACTGAACACATCGAACATTAATTTAAATTTCCTTTTTTTTTTTTTTTTTAATCAAGCCATGCAAGAACTAAATGCAATTTTAATAGAATACTGAACCAAGAATTCCTGTGTCGATTTATCAAGATTTATTCTACTCGCATTCTTTTTTTTTTTTTTTTTTTCATCTATCCAGTTTTCTGAATCTTATAACTGCATGGTTTGATTTTTTTTTTTTAAAAAAGACCATTAAACTATAGATTTTACTAGTGATCCCAAATATCAAACTTCATTAAATTTTATCGAGCAGGAATTATTATTATCATATTAAATCACTTTGCTAAATACCGACCGAATTATAAAGAAAAAAAAATCTTAAGAAGCAAATAAAACAATTTGAGAATTTTTCAGAATTGAATTTTAGATATCTATATTTCAACTAATGTCATTCAAAGAACTCAGTCGACTAGTTCTACTTTTGTAAATCCACCACGTGTGTCAACGCGTTAATGACACACTTTCTGGCCTATGCACTGTGTGACTGTCGTTATTGATAATGCTCTTCGATTGAAAAACATCGAGTGTTCGAATTCTGTCTAGGGTACAAAGAATCTTTACGCGCCACCCCTTTGGGAAACAAAAATGCGTTATTGTTTTTAGTGATTTATTTATGAATAACTGTATTTCGAAATGGATCAATATAAATTAATTAAACAATTGAGTATACAGATGATAAAATTTAATCAGAATGCCTCTGAAAATATCGTCTTCAGAGATAAAAGGAAAGCGTTAAAACCTAAACTAATTAACTCTTTTAATTAACTATTATTATTATTATTATTATTATTATTATTACATCACACCTCCAGGGAGTCCAAAGACTCATCGAGGGAGGGCATCTACTCTACAACTCTTGATGTCACTACTCCATCAACCTTCATCACCTAACACCAACGCCATCTACCGCCGACTACCACCACCACCATTAGTTAAGGTGAACCAAGACAAACAAGAAAGTTTATATTAAATACGTAGCATCTCAGTACTCAGGACGTTACTGTTTCATAGGATAAAGCAAGATGCTTTTTATGATCCCCATTGTCTGATATCTAGGAAACAGTAAAGGTTAAAATTTATGAGCTATTAGCTCACCGTGTGAGGGCATGGGGGTTACGTATCTTCACCTGATATTAAGAAGGCTTTAGGTCTTTTTCATTGTAATTTACAGCTTGTTGTATCAGTTCATTAGGGTGTGTAGTCGTTTTCAAGAACTTTGCTGGTAAGGAGCGTGAGAAGGAGTAGATTTATGGGATATTTATGTCCCGATGAATCTGAACGTTTCTGACGTAACATGGAGCATTTAGAATCATTCGTAGACATTTGTTTTGCACTCGTTGCAATTTAAGAATATTAGTATTGGAGGTATGGCTCCGAGTTGGAGAAGCCTATGTAATTATAGGACGAATCAACAACTGGTAGAGAAGCAGTTTGTTTCTTGTGTTTAATTTGCTGTGTCTATTAATCAAGGGATAGAGTTGGACGATGGCTTAAGATATCTTTGCAAATATGTTCTTAATCTTTTGACTGGTAGTATTCTAAGATATTTGGCTTCTGTTTGCCATGGAATTTTAGTATTGAACAGAAAGATGTCACCTTTGGGAGATGCTAATCTTCTGGTGAAGAGCACACACAGCTACACTCTTCTGAGGGTTGACTTGTGATCTTCAGTCTGAGAACTATTGTTCTAGTTTTAGAATGTTTCCTTGAAGTTTTTTGGTTACAGGGTGTGGATGAAATCTAGCTAATACAGTCGTGTCATCTGCATTAGAGAGCCATGATGGATGACATGGGATTATGCGGGATATCTGCCATATAGATTGAAAACAGAATCGGGGCCAGTAAGGTTCCTTGTGGAATCCCAGCCAAAATACGAGGTTGGGTTGAAACAGTGCCGTTTATCTTGACCTGCATTGATCTGTCCATGGGATATGGGATATGATTTTATTAATAGTATCATTTTGAACAGAATGTTAGCAATAATGAGTTTATACAACAGTCCAGAATGCCAATTTTGTCAAAAACTTTGGCGATGTCCAGGAATACAACTCCAGTGTGTTGTTTCCAATTGTATCCGGTGGTAATATTGGCGAAATTGAAATTGTTCTTGTGGAATGATTTTAAGTTTGTCTACTGAATCTTGGAGTCTGGAGAGGATGATTTTTTCAACAATTTTTCCTAGATTTGATAGCAGGCTAATGGAACGATAATTTTGAGGTAGATGTGGATCTTTGCCCAGTTTGTGTATTGGGACTATGTCAACAATTTTCCAAGAGGGAGGAAAATATTGTATTCGGAGGATTACGTTCATTATGTTAGTAAGATGCACAACAGTCCTACGGAGCAATAATTAATGACTTTGTTTGTAATGCCATCAGGACCAGGAGCTTTTTTATTCTTAAGATTCTTTATGATGTCAATTATTTCCGCTGGTGAAGTAGACGTGATCAGGCTGAAACTGTTGTCAGAGAGTTTTAGTGTGCATCTAACATGGCATGTCAATGAATTCTGTTTATATTGTTGATGGTTAAGTTTTCATATGCTGATTTACACTGCTTTTCTAAATTCCTTGCTATGACTTCGGCTTTTTCTGCAACCGTATATGCAAGGTCAATATCTGATTGGAGAAGAGGAAGAGATTTACTCTTGTTTCTGAGATTCCTCAAGAGCTTCAAGAATGAATGATCAGCAGAGGGTGAAGGATGATAACTTATTTTCCCATAGTTGGTTTTTGTGATTTTTTGAGAGCAGTTTTGACTGAGCTATTCAGTTTATTAAGAGTCTTGAGGAGCACATGGGTTATGATATATTTTCCTTGCTTTGTTTTTCTTTCTTATTAAATCCATGTTATCTTCTGGAAGACGATTAGGCTTGAGGACAGCTGTAGTTTTGGTGACTGCTGCTAGAGCTTTATTGATTTG
This sequence comes from Typopeltis vanoorti, assembly GCF_054136105.1. NCBI lineage: Eukaryota > Metazoa > Arthropoda > Arachnida > Uropygi > Thelyphonidae > Typopeltis > Typopeltis vanoorti. Next base: position 36,642,627 of record NC_143561.1, on the reverse strand, counting down.
ACTTGTGAGAATTTTTATTGCTATGTCAACTTCTTTCTTAGATCTTATACAGGGAACAATATATCCAGGAATTACTTTAGATAATTTTTCCCAAGCTATGAAAGAGTTGGAAGGGTGATAGTTGTTCTTGTTTTCTTACATGAGTAAAATGGGATTATGGTCTGACGATAGTCACATTTAACGTTATGAGCCTGTACTGATATTTAATGTTCTGTAGAACCACAATATCCAGGATGACATCTGTGCCAGTAGGACTGTAATGAGTTGACTCAGTGGAACCTGTCAAAACAACGTAGTTAAATCCTGTGTAACTGAAAAGGATGTGGCCATTTTTGGTGGTAGTTTTACTGTTTCAAGATAGATGTTTGGAATTTAGATCCCCAGCGATGATGATGTACTCCCTAACGCCAAGGATGGCATCCAAATCAGAAAATAGCAAAGTGCTTGCAGGTTAGTTTTTAGGCAGCGTAGATTTTAAGTTTTCCAGCTGTGTTGGTGTCAACTTCAATGCCTGTAATCTCAAGGTTAGCAGTTGGAGGATTGGTAATGAATTGTGTTTAATATAGTTTTGATGAAGATGGCAGCAGTGCCACCGCCTCTGTATTCTACTCTGTCATGTCTGTGGAGCAGGTATCCTTTCAGTTTAGGATTATCTTAGGTTTCACATGGATTTCATTTATTAAAATAATATCTGGGTGATATCTCTGTGTGAATTCTTGGAGTTCTAAAATATTGCTAGTTTGGCCGTTGGCATTCCAAGCTACAATCTCTATTGAATCCAGGAGATATGTTTCTGATGATTTGAGAGTGCTGTTGGAATAGAATGTGTTTCTTGAAGGAATCTTTGTGTAGAATTTAATGATGGGTTGGATTTACTAAAGACTTGAAGCATGTTAGCGAGAGAAGCTGTAATGATTGCAATCAGGTTTGGATGTGATTGTGATTGCTCTTGATCCTGGTGCGTTACCTTTATCGGGTGAATCACGTTGGCATAGGTCCTGCCCTGACGGTGTTTATTCACCCTCTTAAAAATCTCTACCTGCGGAGATTCTGCTTTCTTGTGTTGGGCTTCGTGAGACTGGGGAACCGAAGCTTCCGATGTCTGAATGCAAGAGAAAGAAGTGCACTGATCATTTGTAATTATATCCTTTTGTTTTTCATATAGTAAATACATCCTCTATAATTGGCCGGGTGTGGGCCACTGCAGTTGACACATTTTGCTGGAGTGATTTTTGGCTTGGTGCACTTGTTAGTGGGGTGGCCCACACCACATTTCAAACACTTGTAGTCAGCTTTACATAGCTTTTGAGCATATCCATATTTCTGACATCTGTGACATTGACCAGATGAAGCTTTTTTAATTAAAGGTTCGGGTGCGATCCTGAGCCCAGAGATTGATGTTATATCGTAAATATTTTGTAGGAGTTATGAGTCTACAAGAACTAGTGGCATCGGGCTCATGTTAGCAGGTAACATTCTGCTAACCTTAACTGGTGGTAAATAGTGGTAGCAGAGATCTGCTGCTATCTACTCCGTGGTGATGTCCTCTGACACTCCTCGGAGCACCACCTTTACGTTTTTCTCAGAGTTGAGGAAGAATGTGTGGGATTGCATGCCCGGCCATCCATCGTTTTGGTTAGTTTGCGAAAATCGTCTATTGTGGCGGGCTCGATCTTTATGCCATCCATATTTTTAGCCTCTGCGTAAGTTATTTGTAGATCTATGTGGATGTCATAAAGTTCTCTCGATCTTTATGCCATCCACAGTTTTAGGCCCTGCGTAAGTTATCTGTAGATCTATCATAGTAGACATTAGAGTCGTCCATCTGTGCTTTTTGACTATCGATTTTTTGAATAAGGACTATCGGAGGCACCTTCTCTCTAGGAGAGCTAGAAGGTCATCTTCAGGGACTTCATCTTCCATCCTGTCATCCCTCAGTATTTCTTCTGGTCTGCGCTTCTTGCGCGCGTGTACTTCCTTAAACTTTGTAGTTGGTGGGTAAACCACCAAATAAATGTTTTCCCCCCTCCGTTCTTATGTCTTACCCTTCACTACTTGTCATGGAATATAAATTTAAAAATTCTGGCGATTCCTCATCAAATCTTTTTAAGAGCTTTTTAAGTAGCTCAAAAGCAAGTTTCTTGTGAAGGCTTTGGATTATCTAGATTATTCATTTTAAGTGACTTACCCGTGAATCTTCTGATACTTCTTCCAGGTAGATAAAATTACCGCAATGTCACAGTTAATAAGAAAACTACTAAAATATCACAAGTCAAAATTCAATCCTCATCATACTATTCACAGTTCACTGGAACTACGCATTACATTTCTATGCCGAATACATAGCATGTATTTTATTATTATTATTATTATTATTATTATTTTGGGGGGAGATGGACCGAGTCCTTGACTCTTTATCCCTTCATCTGAATGAAGAAAATTTGTGTGGATGGGATGTTATTGAGCTAAAAGCTCTAGTCATCGTTGGGTAAGGCAATAGCCGAGCCTCAGTTAAAACTTCATTGGCAACAGCATTGCCATCTGTTACTCTGGGCGAGTCCAACTTCACGTCCATGTATTTTATCTTTATCTACTTTATCTATTCATCTATTCATATGTAGAAAATAAAATGGCGTTACAGAGACTTTTATAAATAACTAAAAATTTTAATTATTTTGAAAATAACTAATAATTAATAGGCTTTTATGTAATATAATTATTTTTTTTATTTCGTATGGTGATTCAACGGTAGTGAGCCCCTATTACGGGGAGCTACGGCACCACCTCATTCCACCTTATTTTTATCCTGGCTTGGGACCAGCATAGCTGACAATTCAGACCCATGGCTGAAGGGATCGTCTTAGGTATTTCTGATTGTATCCGTGTGTGTTCACGGGGCCGGTTTGCCTGTTTGCGGGATGAAAAACCCAGCTAAACTGGGGAAAAAACCCTGCTTTCCACACCCAAGACCAGCTAACTTGGCTATGGCTGAGGAAGATCCTCAAGCTCCTCATGTCGTCGACGGGAATCGAACCTAGGACACGTCTTCCCCAGGTATATGGTTGAAGCACAAAGCCACTAGGTTAACCGCGCAGACAATATAATTATACAATTATATCAAGAATTATATGGTTTATGTGAATTAAAGGAAGTTAAAAGTTGTAATGTTTTTAAATTATATTGTCATCTGTTGCATTGATTATGGAAAAAAAACAAGAAAATTTTATTCTGTCGTCCGCTTAAATAATCTACATTTTTCTGCATTTTATTTGAACAACAATTTACTTGAATATGCACTTTAAAATACTTAAATACTTAATTAAATATAATTCTTATATATAAAACATTTCATTTGCTGTTTACAATACCGAACATTCGGATTGATGCTTTTTTGATAGCACCATTAAATTACTGCGTGTCATTGTTGCTTGCGTATCATAAAATTTATTTGTAATTTGCAATATTTGTATCATTCCTCGCGCGTGGTATTAGGTGTGATGTTCCATACATGGAAAATAGTTCCCTCTTCTGTTTGTTAGAAATTGATTAGAATCTAATTAAAATTGTTAGTGACATGCTTTTTTTTTTTTGTGTGTGTGTGTGTGTGTGTGTGTGTGTGTGTGTGTGTGTGTGTGTGTGTGTGTGTGTGTGTGGGTGGGTGGGTGGGTGGGTGGGTTCATGTTTCTTGTCATGCATATAACCATATATTATAATGAATATCGTTTGCAGGTCCTTTGCACAAGTTGTTTTACCAGCTAAAGACTGGTCAGCTGACCAAGTCAGAACCATTATCTCCACCTACTTCTCCACCTCCACCGCATTCGCCAATAACGCCTCCAGTGGAAGAGATCCGTAAGGTACCGAGTTATTGCCCAAATATCTACACGTATAATATCTCTAACATAAACGACGGACATAATAACAACACTCCATGGACAAACACTAGTCTCGGATATGGCAACTCAGACTCTCTCACTTCTGAATATGAAGAACCATGGGTAAATCTCGATGCATCTAGAAGATATAATTCTTCAACACATTCCAGTGAGGTTAGTTCATTGCAAATCATTTTAGAAGATAATTTTGCTAGTTAATTTTTTTTGAAATGAATAAAATTAAAAGCAATCTGATGTGTAATGGATGCACAAAACTACCATTCAAAAATTATATTATATTCAAAAATACAAAAATTGAATTATTATATTTTTTCAGAAAAATTCTATGTCATTTGCATACGTTTATAGAACACAAATTTTTGAGAACAGAGAATTTGAATTTGCTGTTATTATTATTCTGGTTCCAAAAAAAATGGTTGTCATCCATACGAATGGCAACCCGCTAAGCCCACCAGTGGACTCTATTGCCTCTCCCACTTACTACCTTGCAAAACATCATCATCTTGCAAAACATCATCATCTCTCTCATCATTATCTTCGGAATCTCACTGACCACATTAGTTCTTATATTATTATTATTATTACTTGACACCTCCACGGAGTCCAACGACTCATCGAGGGAGGGCACCTACTCCACAGCTCTCTGTCTCCACCACTCAATCCACCAACCACAACGAACCGCAACGACACCAACGCCATCTTCTGTCTACTACCACTACTAATATTTTCACAGACAATCACAAACATCCATGCCCGCAGCGGAATTCGAACCTGCAGCCTTTTGGCTGGAGAGCTAATACGCTGACCACTCGGCCAACCAGGCCGGCTAAATAAATATTAAAATCAGTCTTGACTGTGAAGAGGAAAATAAAATATCTATATCTGTCTAATAACGAGATTATGGTTTCGTTTGATGTAGTCTTCCTATTCACCAACAAACCACTACAAGACATCAGTTTTTACAATCTGATTTCCCTGAAGACATTGTCAACCTGTTTAAATTCACCATCAACGCAGGCTATTTTACATGATATAATAAATTGTTCAAACAGATCGAAGGAACGGCAATGGGCAGTCCTATCTCACCAGCCTTAGCTGATTATTTTATGAAGCAACTAGAGAAATTCTTTGGCACTATATTCCCTCAGCCTCATATATGGTTACGTTTTGTTGATGATATATTTATTATTACTTAAGGAAATTACTTAAATTTCCTTAAAGGAACCTCGGAACAAATAACAAGGAGTCTTCCTAAATTCAACCTATAAGCTTTCTTCAAACCAGCTCGTAAACTGTCTTCCTTCCTACCATCAACAAAGGCTACATGACCAGCTTTTCCCTTACCAAGTGTTTATCAGATACTCTGCTCACGTCATCTTTGCTATTTTGAACAGACTAGTCGTTCTGCCAATTAGAATCGAAGAACATCAAGAGTATATTACATTTTTGGAATCCAAGAAGTCTGGCTTTTCTTCTGTTATTGACACTAGGCACAGAGTTCTTTAAGACCAGACAAAACTTCATCATTCCAGTAAGTTCAAATTTAAACGTTTTTGGCTTGAAACTTGTGAAACGCTATAAAATCGTTGGAACTTCAACCGCTCGGATTGCATGCAAATCTCTAAGTTTGGGGAAGTGATCACTATTAATTATTATTATTATCATTATTTTACGGCATCTCCATGGAGTCTGGAGACTCATTGCGGAAGACCCAAATCAACTATCATACACACAAATCCTATCATATCTCTCCTTGAATTCATTCAGCGTAAGGAAACCAAGAACCAATTCTGGCAATCCATTCCACTCACCACTCTGCACGCAAGAAATCTGGTCCGTGCACCGCTACTAACTACACTCTTATTTGTCTACACAATTTTACAATTGTTTCTTTGAACTTTAACAGTGTAATCATATGTTTCAACTGCGACCTTTATTGGATGCCGTATGACTGGTCTGTCTACCTTTCGATGTCCACATAATGTTCGATGAAATATGTTGGAGTTTTTTAAATAAAATTCTATTTATTTTTGGTACACGTGTAAGCCTTGAGATTTTTTTCTTTTAACTTAAGTTAGAGATTTTTTTTTGTTTATTTTTCATAATTTTTAATAATTTCAGTTGTACAAAAAATGCTAACTTGTATACACACATGCACACGTCACTGTAGCTTAACATATATGTACATTAGCCAATGCTAGATGGTTTAACGTTGTTGGTTCTAAGGGTGAAACCAGAGGCTTTCTACACTCCCTGCTATCTGATAGGGATACGGTGAGGGAAACGTTTATGAACTATATGCTCTCCCTGTGAGGGCATGGAGCTTATATGTCTATATTAGAAATTAATATAGCTATTGGTCTTTTACGTTTCGTTTCTAGAGGATCAGTTTCGCTGTAGTTTGTAGCTTGCTGTACCAGTTCGTTGGGGTGTTTGTAGACGTTTTTAGGAAATACTTTTTTGCTAAGGATTGCAAGAAAGCGAAGATATAAGGAATATTTGTGTCCCAATGAAGTTAAATATCTCTGACAAACTATGGAGCATTTAAAATCATATGAAGGCGTTTGTTTTGCGCTCGTTGCAATTTGAGAATATTAGTATTGGCAGTGTGACTCCAGGCTGGAGAAGCATATGTGATTATGGGACGAATCATCAGCTGGTAGAGAAGCAATTTGATCCTGGTGTTTAGTTTACTGTTCCTCTTAATTAAGGGGTAGAGCTGGGCGATGGCTTTAGATACCTTTGCACATGAGGCCTTGATGTGGTGGTTGAAGGTCAGTCTTCTATCCAGTAATAGACCAAGATATTTGACTTCTGTTTTCCAGGGAATCATGGTATTAAATAGGAAGATGTCCCCCTTTAGGAGATACCGTTCTTCTGGTGAAGTGCATAGATATGTTCTTCTGAGGGTTTATTTGTAATCTCATTTGGAGAACCATTGCTCTACTATTAGTAGGTTTTGTTGAAGTTTTTGGTGACAAGGCTGAAGAGATCTGGCTAGTATCTATCGTTGTATCATCTGCGTAAAAGGCTATGATTGATGACATTGGGTTGTGCGCAATGTCTGCCATACATATCGAGAAGAGAACTGGGGTCACTAAGGATCCTTGCGGAACTCCTGCCAGATTAGAACGCTGGGTGGATATCATTCCGTTTATCTTGACCTGCATCCATCTGTTACAGAGGTATGGTTTGATCAATTGCACCATTTCAATTGGTATGTGAGCAGCAATGGGTTTGTACAGTAATCTTTGATGCCAGATTTGGTCAAAAGTTTGGCTATATCTTTGAAAATTTGTATAGCCAAACATATAGCCAATATCTTTATGTTTGGAAATACAGCTCCGGTGTGTTGATGCCAATTATAGCCTGTAATGATATAGTCTGTCAGTCATTTGTTTGGTAGTGCTGTGAAATTGGCGAAATCCAAATTGTTCTTTTGGGAGTATGTTTAACTTGTTTACTTTTGCTTGGAATCTGGAGAGGATGACTTTTTCTGCATTTTTTCCTAAATTTGAGATCAGGCTGATAGGAAGATAATTTTGAGGCAGATGTGAACCTTCTGATTAAATCCATATTGGATTTAATCAGAAATAAAAATTGGGGGGCAGTTGTGGTAAAGTTGGTTTTGTTAAGGCTGCATTAATTTGTTTGTTGAGGTTTTTCACCGCTAATTCAAATTCATCTTTGGATTTGATATGAGGCACAGGGCCAATATGTTCTGGGAGTATCTTGGATAGCTTCTCCCAAGATGTGAAGGAGTGTGTGTGTGTGTGGGGGGGGGGAGATGCTCTAGTTTTCCCAGGTGAAAAAGAATTGAATTGTGGCCTGATGATTATTTGATGATTCATCCAGTGATCTAAGATTGAATAAAAGTTTGACATTCCGTAGTATAGCAACATCAAGAATGTCGGCAGTGCCAATGGAACTGTGATGAGTTGGTTCGGTTGGGCCTGCCACGACAGCGCAGCTTGATCCTGTGTAGTTGAAAAGGATATGGCTGTTTTTGTTGGTGGTTCTGCTGTTCCAGGTAGGATGCTTCGAGTTAAGATTTCCAGTGATAATGCTAGATGGTCATTATAGTCCTTATAAGGACTGGTTTAAAGGGCCAAAGCAAGAATGCTTTTCATCTTCACCGTTATCTGTAGAGGACAGTGTAGGGATAAGGTGTTATTGAGCTATTAAAGCTCTGATCATGGCAGGAGGGTAACAGCAATAGCCGAGCCTCAGTTAGAACTTCATTAGCTACAGCATTGCCATCCATTACCCTCCAAGGATATTGGATTGAATGAATCAATCACCGCATCTCACGGTCGATTGATTCATCCTGGATTGAATGGTGCAACAAATGCTGATGTTTATTTAAAATGGATTTATATAATGTAGTGGTGGCTTACCGTTTTTTAAAAAATCACAATCAACACAATGGTTTCCAACATAAAGTATTTTGTCAAATGTAATTAAATATCAGATTATTTGTTATTTGAAAGAGAGGTGTACTTTTTATTTAAGTGAATAACAAAGATAGTAATTTTTAAAAATTAAATAAATTTCTCAATAAAATGTATAAGGATTTTTTTAAACATTTTTATGGAAAATTTATTATTATTTTATATATATATATTTTTTTTTCAAATGGAGATTTGCTTCACTAGAAGAACCAACAAATACTTTACCTTTTCACTACATGTGGTGGCTAGTTGTTTGGACACCAGAGATATGATATTTCAGAGATATTTCTTTATATTGATAATAACAACTGCTACAGATACATGCTTTAAGTCGGAGTTTCTGGAACAAAAAAAATAATTAAAAATATAATAATAATAATAAAAATTAGCGAAACTAGTATAAAAATCAATAATTATTAATTTATTCTCATTCTACAGAACCGGTTAACTGCTACAGAAGTGATGCCTGATCTTGCATAGATTTAATTTTCGCATTGCCCAGTCTTCCCGTTGACATTAATAACACAAGAGAGCGCCACTGTCATCCTACAAGCACGCCACTGTCTTTGTTCTGAAGATGAGTTCATTACTTATCTTCGTTACGTTAATATGCTTGTGCTAATGCTAGCTTGAAATAACGAAACGTCGGGTTCTAAATAACTTAAGTTTAGTTAATAAATTATTTATTTGTATTCCAGTTTCAAGTAGTTTTGTTCTAGAAACTTCTACATGAATCATTGCAACAGGTATGGAAATTTGAACACGGGATACAATGCATACTATCTGATCCTATTTAGCATGTTAATATCAGGTGGATTTTTATTTTATTTTATTTTTTTTATTTTGAAATTTCCTTTCGTAGTCACATTACGATAACAGCTTGTGTGGCTATGAATCTTGCACATGTTATTTTGTTTTATTCACTAAAATAGTTCATATTATATTGTTATTGGCAAATCGGCCTTCAGAACAAAAGAAATTTACACAAAAAAAATACTGTTGGTGTTGATGGGCGGTAGATGGCGTTGATTGTAGTTGTGTGTAGCAGGTGAATTAAGTAGTAGGGAAAACGATTAGATGTATGTAGAGGAAGTAGAGTAGGATGCCCCCCCCCCCCCTCCTTCCCGCGATGACTCCTTGGACGTTTGGAGGTGTCACCTAATAATAATAATTTTTAAGTGGCACATATATCTTAATACATTTATCAGCCGTTAGCTTTTGTATCCAACTCATATAAGCAAATTCCGAATAATTTTTTAAAACAACATGAAAAAAACGAATCACAATCCTGCTCATAAACCCACAAATTTAATAAACGTGCACGAACTTTTATATTTAAAGTTCTTCATAACAGTGGATTAATTTTCAACGTTTTGTAATTATGTTTTCTTTACGTTTGCAGAACTTTGCTGTAGTTCTGTTTCCTGATTTACAAGGTAACTAATAATAATTATATTATTATTTCTATATTTTTTTTTATTAATAAAAAAATTAAGTGTATTCTTTTGTTGTTAAATATTAACATCTCACTATGATCTCCACTCAGCTGTTTATATATATATATATATATATATATATATATATATATATATATATATATATATATATATATATATATATATATATATATATATATATATATATATATATATATAAACAGTTGAGTTTATATAATTTCAAATCTCGCATTGAAAAGAACAACAGATAAGAAAGTTTTAAAAACAACTAAATACGGGTAGATTTCACTGGTGAATTGTATACTGTACACACAAATGTCTACAGTAATGTCTTTGAAAGACAGTAAAATGAAATAAACAGTAACAGAACAGGTACAGAAAACATTAAAGAATGAATACGATTACTTGAGGTAGACAAATCCATCAAAAACTTCAAGCATGCAAAGACAGCCAATGTAGGTGATATTCGACTAAGAATTCGGAGACAGTTTTTCAGTGGCTTCACAGCATAATATAGAAGTCATAATCTTAAGGAAGAATGCTAGATGATTGGTGTAAAGCTCTCATAGTCCCCATTTATGAAAAGAGGCAAAACGCTGAATGTGAGAATTCCAGAGGAATTTCCACTATGCAAGTTCAGAAAAGACAGAAAAGTTGTGGAAGGGAAACTTGGAGAAGAAAAAACTGGGTTCAGGCCAAATAGAGGTTGTCAGGATCATATTTTCACTTTTTAACAAATAAATGAGAAATCTTAGGAATATGACAAGGATCCGTACTTAAGTTTTGTAGATCTGGAAAAGGCATATGACAAGGTTCCAGAGTAAAGATTTTCAAAACTAGGGTAGATGGAACATTATACAGACTATACAAATTAAATATAGACTCAGTCTATATTTAATTTGTAAGTCGGCAGTCAGAGTTGAAGGAATTACAGAAAAGTGGTTTGAGGTAAAATCCCATGTTAGACAAAACCGTAATCTATAATCTACTTCTTCGTTTCGCTCTTCCATCATCTATGTGGATGATGATGAGGACGAATGAACTCTTTCCACTTCTGTCTGTCCCTGGAGAGTCCGAACAATTCTGTCCAGTTTGGTGTCGCTTGTTGTGATTTGGTTTTCAGGTCCTCTTTTATTTTTGTCTATCCATCTAATTCTGGACCGCTCTTTGGATATTTTACCTTCCATCGTTGTATATAGGGCTTTAGTTGGTCACATGGCCAAATCATTGCAGTCTTCTTTTTGGATTTTGTCTATTATTGTTATTTCTTGTTTTAGTCGTTTCCTTAGTATTACATGATGAATATCACGTAAGCGTAATATTCATCTCGTAATATCATAGTATCTTGTAACACAAGATACACACACACACACACACACACACACACACACACACACACACACACACACACACACACACACACACACACACACACACACACACACACACACACACACACACACACACACACACACACACACACACACACACACACACACACACACTTATCTAGGCATGTCCTATGATAAGCTAATTTGTATTTGTGCACTCTTGGCTGAGCTGGCATTTTCCCACACCCATCAGCTTAACGGACTCGAATCTGATGAAACCTCTATTGAGGTCTTTAAGTTTCCACACATTTATTGACCATACAGATACATACTTTCTACTCCTTTTTGGCAAATATAGTAGCGCGGAGCACGTGACGATAGGAATATACCAGTACACATCAGTGTTTTATAGTGTAACAGGAGAGTGTCAATATTTATTTCAGCTTAGTTTATAAACCTTTTATATCATGCCAACACAGTAAATTTAAATAACTTTTATAGATTTCTGTAAAGAGATTTATGTATAGAGAGATTTCAATATGGACTAAAGAATCACACCGATGTATAACAGAGACAGCAATACATCGACATACTTTGTTGTTTTGGTACTTTTAATCATTAACTTATTATTTTTAAATTAATTTTCCTAATACTTTTTAGTGCATTCTGCTCGGAAAAATGAAGCCAACTTATGTGTGATTTTTTTTTTTTTAGGAGTATCCCAACCGCCGCTGGCTCAGGATTTGTGCGATATGGATCAGGCTGGCACAGCCGAATCTTTCACAGACTTAAACAACTGTCTGAACAGTTGTTTAAGTCTGTGAAGGATTCGGCTGTGCCAGCCTGATCCATATCGCACAAATCCTGAGCCAGCGGCGGTTGGGATACTCCTAAAAAAAAAAAAATCACACATAAGTTGGCTTCATTTTTCCGAGCAGAATGCACTAAAAAGTATTAGGAAAATTAATTTAAAAATAATAAGTCAATGATTAAAAGTACCAAAACAACAAAGTATGTCGATGTATTGCTGTCTCTGTTATACATCGGTGTGATTCTTTAGTCCATACTGAAATCTCTCTATACATAAATCTCTTTACAGAAATCTATAAAAGTTATTTAAATTTACTGTGTTGGCATGATATAAAAGGTTTATAAACTAAGCTGAAATAAATATTGACACTCTCCTGTTACACTATAAAACACTGATGTGTACTGGTATATTCCTATCGTCACGTGCTCCGCGCTACTATATTTGCCAAAAAGGAGTAGAAAGTATGTATCTGTATGGTCAATAAATGTGTGGAAACTTAAAGACCTCAATAGAGGTTTCATCAGATTCGAGTCCGTTAAGCTGATGGGTGTGGGAAAATGCCAGCTCAGCCAAGAGTGCACAAATACAAATTAGCTTATCATAGGACATGCCTAGATAAGTGTGTGTGTGTGTGTGTGTGTGTGTGTGTGTGTGTGTGTGTGTGTGTGTGTGTGTGTGTGTGTGTGTGTAACTTATTATTTTTAAATTAATTTTCCTAATACTTTTTAGTGCATTCTGCTCGGAAAAATGAAGCCAACTTATGTGTGATTTTTTTTTTTTTAGGAGTATCCCAACCGCCGCTGGCTCAGGATTTGTGCGATATGGATCAGGCTGGCACAGCCGAATCCTTCACAGACTTAAACAACTGTTCAGACATTCATGGAATCTCTTTCCCTATCGATGACATTAAGCAAGAAAAGTGCGAATTGAATCCATGTGGATACTCTTATAGTGGAAACGTGAGTTATACCAAAGACTATGGTAGATTATCCTTCAATGAAATAAAATTGGAAAAACAAGAAGAGATCAGTTCCTGGAATACGATGGAACAGGTAGAGATTACGTTCGTTGGGATATTTGTATTACTTTTATCATATATTTGTTCGCAAAATTCATACTTTATTACTAAATTATGGATTTATTGTTTGGATAACGTCTAAAACTACACTCGATGACTCGTATGAGACTGGATCTTCTTAATGTCTATTAAGTACTTTAGACGCAGACTCGGGTTATTTATTATATTATGACAATATGATAAACAAAGGGCAACAATTAGTTATTATAATTTTGTAGGATTAATTGCACTATGAATTTATACTAGTGGAAAAAGAAAGGGACGTTTTTTCTCAAGCGACCCCCCCCCACACACACACACGCATTAGTGAAGTCTGTCGTCAATGTGGGAGTTTTACTTCACACATATTTTAAACTCCATATTTTAATTAAATATTCTGAAAAGCTACGAAAACTAATTTTTTGCTAGATAAACATGATCCCATTTATAAGAAAAGTACCGGCAATTAAAATTTTACAACGAAATGTAAGAATCATATTACAAATAAATTTTCGTCAAACTGATTCACTTTTCTTCTTTTTTAGCGTAACATTTCCAAGAAATTATTATTATTAAAAGTAGATTAAAATTTATAATTAAAACATTTGAACTGTTATTGATTTGTTATCAATAACTTAAACACATTATTTATTTATTTACTTTTTTTTTTTCATAATGGTTGTTATTATTTTAATAGGAAATGCATCCAGCGCCGCATTGTGAAGTCCAGTGTAAGTATTCTTTATTATCTGAAATTACCATGTGAATGATGATAATATAGTTGCCTATAATTGTAGTAAATGTAATAAGTCAAGGTGGTGGTCAGCTCCAAAAAGACAATCCAAGACTAGAATCTGCCTAATCCACATTCAAATATAACAGCCGCCATCACCTCTTCTCTTGCAAATATGCTGTAGGATTTCAGTTACTCAAATCCGTCACTAAATACTACTAAAAGATTTTTACAGCAAACCCAGTCCATTTTATCTGCACTCTCTGATGTATAAGAAAAAACTCACCCCAGATTTTCTAAAGATCATTGCTTGCTTGGAACGCAAATGGTCTCAAAAACAAAACACTAGAAATCCAAGAATTCAATTATAGATATAACCCGGATATATTATTAATTAATGAAACGCACCTGAGGCCTACTGACAACCCCAAAATCAGAGGGTACCAGATTTACAGAAATGACAAACTTGAATATAGAGGTGGTGGTACAGCCATCCTTATCAAAAACTACATCGGTCATCATTCTGTAGCCAACCCTTCAACCACTAAGCTCGAAATCACAGGTATTAATGTCATCACAAACTCAGCCAGAAACCTAAAAATCTACGCAGTCTACAACCCATCATCAAAAACATTGCTGACCTTAGATTTGGATGCCATCCTCGGAGTTGAAGGGTCGGTCATTAACGCCTGAGACTTAAATGCAAAACATCCTGCCTGGAGCAGTAAATCTATCAACAAGAATGGCCGCATCCTATTTAACTACTCAAGTTCCAATTGCGCAGCTGTGGCTGACCCCTCATTACCAACTCATCACAGTCCGATTGGCTCCTCCGACGTCCTGGATATAGTTGTCCTCCAGAATGTTAAATTATAGTACAACTTGGAATCACTAAATGAATTAACCTCTGACAACACCCCTATTCTGCTCCAACTGAGTAATCAGAAGGGACTTCCCCCTCTGCCTCACACCTTCATAATGGGAAAATTTATCCAAAATGCTCCCCAGACTGCATTGGCCCTATTCCTCATATTAACTCCAAAGAAGAAGGCGAATCTGCAGTCAATAAACGTACTCAACAAATCAATGCAGCCTTATCATCTATCACCTCAAATACAACTGCTTCTAAGCCTAACCGACTACCAGACGATATCATGAACTTAATCAGGGGGGGGAAAAAAGGCAAGAAAACGATACCATAACACTCCAAGACAAAAAGTTTCTCAACAAACTGAAACAGTGCAGTGAGAGATGCACTTAAAGCCCACGGAAACAAATTATGGGAAGAAAAATTAGCCTCCATATCACCCAGTGATCAAACCATCTGGAAACTGCTGAGAAATATCAAAAACGAAAATAGTTCTCTTTCCCCTCGCAAATCTGATCTAGGTATTGTTCACTCAAATGCTGAAAAAGAGGAAACTATAGTAAAAAATTTAGAAAAGTAGTGCAGCCCGTGGTCTATATTTATAAGCCTGGCAAGGATCAACAGCTGCCTCAAAGTTATCGTCCCATCAGTCTGATTTCTAATTTGGGCAAAATTGCAGAAAACGTTATCCTTTTCAGAATCCAAGTCTCTGTAAACAAGTCAAATATCCTTCCAAAAGAACAGTTTGGCTTTCGTCAGTTTCACAGCACTACTCAACAAATCCATAGACTGATTGAGTTTATTACCACCATCTACAATTGGCATCAATACACCAGAGCACTTTTTCTTGACTTAGAAAAGGCATTCGACAAGCTATGGCACTTTGGACTACTATACAATGATTTCAGCCGGAATTCCACTGGATCTGGTCCACCTTATAAAGTCATTTCTTTGTGGAAGACGAATATAAGTCAAATTAAATGGCACATTATCTACACAGCGACAGATCTTGGCAGGAGTGCCTCAAGGGTTCCTCCTGGCACCGATACTTTTCTCGATTTACATGACGGACACCCCGCACAATCCAATGTCATCTATCATAGCCCTCTACACTGACGACAGCAATACTAGCCAGATCTCTTAAACGCATCTTGTCACCAGCAGGGCCGAGCCGTGCGGTTGTGCAGATTGTGCACTGCACAAGGGTGCTTGAAGATAGGGGGCGCCATTTCACCACGGGAAATAATTTTAAAAAATATAAATTTTCTTATTCTTGAATTATATCGTTTGAAGTGAAACGTTATCAATATTACCGCAAATTTTATTTCACAGAGTAAGCATCGACTCAGCGAAAATTTTAGAAATATTCTCGATTGTTTATTATATCTTTAGTGGAAATTGTTAATTTAAGACTGACCACGAATTCATTCTTACGCTGTGCTTTGCCCAGTACCGTCGACAGGATGTAGCATAGAGGCAGCCTGCCTCACAGCGCTTCTTAATAAGGGCGCTCGCTCAGCCGTATTACGGCAACAAGATATTTTACAAAAATACAGCGTTTAGTTAACAAATAAAAAGGCGCCATTTCCCATTGACAGTTAAATATGTGTTAATTATGTTTTATTAATAAAAAAATTACAGTCATACATACTAAAACTAAACATTTTCGAACCCACTTATTAGATACTTAAGGAAACAACCCAAAAGTATCATACGATGTGAATTTCATAAACGTTTATAGTCTATATATAAATATATATCTACTCAAACTGGTAATTTTTGCTTGATATAATGGGAAAGAAGATGACTCTATTTGGGTAGATAACTTTGATTACACGCAAGGAAACTGCTCTCGAGGACAGAAGAAGTGATGGAGAATAGAAGCTTCTTGGTAAGTCATACCCATTTTCAGTTGTTGTTGTTTTTTCCTGAAAACTTTAGTTTCCGAAAATCCCCACATATATCTCGCAGCACGATTTTTTAGCTTTAATTTTGGGAAAAAAAGTGCGAGTTATAGTCCAGTAAATACGCTAATTTTTTTAGCTTTCAAATTGTTAAGTATGGATCATTGGTTAAAGACTGGATTTATAAAACGCACAAAAGAGAGCAATAATAGCAGATATAGAAATTAGCAATTTCACTCCTCTCATTGATGATAAATTATTTATATTAAGTAAAAATGATTAGTATCTTTATTAATTTTGTTCTATTAAAAATAATAATGTTTTTTTGTTTAAATGTACATCTAAATTCAAATAAAACACAGTTACAATGAAATATATTTTTATTTATTTATTTATTTATTTATTTATTATTATTATTATTATTATTATTATTATTATTATTATTATTATTATTATTATTATTATTATTATTATTTTGATAAGGGTATTTTGAAAAGGTCCTTGGTGATAATGAAAATTAAAGAAGGGTACACGGATATTTCTGAAGTTTCAGAAACACTGATCTATCCAAAAATATTTAGTCTGAAACATACATTACGATGTTCGTTTTCTTAAATTCCGCTTCGAATTTGAATAGACGAAATAGCGTCTATCCAAACACGCACTTACATGTTTTTCGGAGTC
Source organism: Typopeltis vanoorti (assembly GCF_054136105.1). NCBI lineage: Eukaryota > Metazoa > Arthropoda > Arachnida > Uropygi > Thelyphonidae > Typopeltis > Typopeltis vanoorti. The sequence continues at coordinate 36,625,435 of NC_143561.1, read as the reverse complement.
ATTTCAATTTTGAATGTGAAACATAGTGAGCGTATTGTGTATTCTGAGTTTAAGTGACTTTGGACAATTTGACTTTGAATTTAATTGTACTTATTTTTAGATTTTTGATAGACAAATAAAATTTTAAAGATAATAGTTTATAAATTATAAATATATTAATCAGCTGAGGGACCTTAGCTAAAAATCCCGTATATATGCGGGATAGACTATCGGCGCAATCAGGCTGACGCGGCTCGAATTAAATTAATAAACATAGGTTATTTATGAGCTATAAAACCCTTTAGATGAGCTTTGTTTACATAAATTGGCCCTTTCTTGATAATTTTTGGTGTATTTCATTTTGTGCGCTACACTAACAGTGTTACTGTGCAGTTGCCTTTTGTTTTATAAAATATATTTATGGTTGTTTAGTAAATTTTTTGTGAATTTGGATCATTATTCACGTAACGTAAGTACATCTATTATATTTTTGCTAAGTTTGAAAATCAGTTAAATTGTTTAATTTTAGTTAATTATCTTATTTTGAAAACAAAAGATTTTTATGTTATGTTGGGTAGACGTCTAGAAAATAAATAATTTTCAATAAGAGTTTTATTTATATATTTGTTCTTGTTCTGGTTGGAAGACATTGAGGTTGGGGTCCTTTTACTAATTTCTTTAATAAATAATTTTAATATTCTAGAAATTTCTTAATTATTAAACAATTACCAGAATATAAAAAATATTGAATAAATATCACTGAGAAATCAATCGGTGCCTAATATCTCTACATGTTAATTTTCAAAAAATACCTAAAATGTAAGCATATTTATTATTCAAAACATCTGAAAAATCAAATTCTGTAATTAAAAAAAATAGTCAGTCTTTGGCCATTCACGCCTTAAAAATAATAGTCGGTTAAGGGGTTAAAAAATAAGTTGAAGGGAAAATTTCAGAAATTATTATTTATTTTGATGGACAATTTTTAATGCTCTTCTTATTTTAAACTCTAACCAAGTGTGTTAACCCTTAGATGTCGGAAAAAAAGCCAAAGAAGTTATTTGGTGCACAAAACAGGAAAAGACAATTGCTGCGAGTACAATTGGAACATAAACTGGCTGGTCGCTGAATAAATTTTTAACTTCAGGACCACATAAAAAACGAAGAACAGAAAGTTCTGACGAAGCAAGCACTCCGTGTAGCTCTACTCCAGAAAAAGAGAGGACACAAGATAACTATGAAGAAACAAATGTTACATGCGAAAATGAAACTGGACTGTCTACAGAAGTTGCAGCAGAATAAATATTGGATTCCGATTCAGCGAAACACGAAACTTCAAATTTTAATGTTAGTGATCCAGGTACTTGGCCGAATCATATAACTACCAAAGTTAGAGATTGTTTAGTTGAGCATTTCCCGCGTCAAGTAGTTAATAAAGAATTTCCCAAAGATGAATCTGGCCGCAAGTTTTCCGATTCATACTATTATCGAACTTTAGCAAATGGAGAAAAACTTTTACGAAGTTATTTAGTTTATTCAGAATCGCGAAATTCGGTTTTCTGTTATTATTGTAAAATATTTGGTAGTCAAAATTCCCAACTTACTAACGAATACGGTTGTAACGATTGGCAACATTTGAGTCATATACTAAAAATACACTAGACAAGTTCCGCGCACATTAAAAACTGTTCAAAATACAGCGAACTTAAAATGTCATTGATTAAGAAATGCACTACTGATTGCACACAACAAAGATTATACGAAACTGAGAAAAAATATTGGCAATCTGTTATAGAACGGTCAATCTACATAATACAACATTTATCAAGACATTGTATAGCTTTTAGAGGTTCTTCACGAAAACCTTTTGACAATGATAACGGCAATTTTTTAAAGTTAGTAGAAACTGTGCTAAATTTGATTCGATAATGGCAGAACACTTGCATCGCATCCAAACATCATAAAAAAACATTGCTTAAACATAAAGGAACATTGCTCATTATTTAGGTGATAAAATACAAAATGAAATCATCCGTATAATTTCTGAAGCTATAAAACAAAAAAATTTAGAAATGGTTAAAGAAGCGAAATATTATTCATTAATTCTTGACACTACTCCGGATATAAGCCACACAGAACAATTTTATCTATTGTTATTAGATTTGTTAATCAGAATAAAGATACAAATATAGCAGAAATTCATGAACATTTTTTGGGGTTTTCAATCTGTAGAAGATACCACTGGGCAAGGACTATTTCAATTTATAAAAAATTATTTAAAATTATTGAATATTAACATTTCGGATTTACGCAGCCAAGCTTATGTTAACTGCTCAAATATGCGAGATAAACATAATGGACTGCAGAAAAAAATCCTTGAAATAAATTCAAGGGCTTTTTTTTTATTCCGTGTGCTGCTCGTTCATTAAATTTGGTAGTTAATGATGCAGCTAAGATATCCTGTGAAACTGTAAATTTTTTTGGGCTAATGCAGGAATTATATAATTATTTTTCAATATCTGCGAAACGTTGGGCTATATTAAAAATAACATATTCGTGTTTTAAATTTGAAACCACTTTTTGCTACAAGGTGAGAAAGTAGAGTAGAAGCAATAAAGCCACTTAAAAATAATATCAAGGAAATTTACCAGGCTCTTTTTGATATTACAGAAGATGAAACTAAAGATATCGATTCTAGAGTTCAGGCAGACAACTTAATTTCAAAGATTTATTCGTTTAAATTTATTTGCTCTGTTCATGTTTGGTACGAAATCTTAAGTCTCGTAAATGTTGCAAGCAAAATAATGCAGAATCCGACTTTTGATATAGGAAAAATTACAGAAAATCCTGATTGTGTTATACAAGAATTAAATACTCGCCGAACAGACCAATATTTTGAAAATATTATTAGAACTGCAAAAGAAGTAGCAAGTAATCTTAATATTGATCCTATTTTTCCAGACATTCGCAAAAGAACAAAAACAAAAATGTTTGGTTACGAAGCATCAGATGAGACAACGCATGATCCTAAACAAAATTTTAAAATAAATTTTTTCTTCGCGATTTTAGACACGACAATAACTTCAGTCACGGAAAGATTCATACTCTTAAAACAACATAGCGAGGACTTTAAAGTTATAAGAGACATTAGCAAATTAAAAGATTGGAGCGATGAAGATTTAATGAAACATTGTAAAGATTTGCACTTAAAACTGAGCGACAATCAAGATTCCGACAATCGCGATGCTGATGGTATGACTTTATTTGAGAAATTAAAAACTTTGCAATGTTTTATTAAAAAAGAGTCGGCTCCTCAGGATGTTTTAAATCATATATAGGAAAATAAATTAACTGGCACGTTTCCGAATACTGAGATTGCGATGCGTATTTATTGAACATTACCAATATCCGTAGCATCAGGAGAAAGAAGTTTTTCAAAACTGAAACTAATAAAAAATTATTTGCGGTAAACAATGTCTGGAGAGCGTCTAACGGATTTATCAATTATATCAATTGAAAATAATATTATGGATTCATTAGACATTAAAGATATTATTAAAAATTTTGTGGCAGCCAAAGCAAGACGGATAAATATGTAAAATAAATCTATATTTATACTAATTGTTATATAGTTAAAAGCATGAATCCAAATTATCTTCGTTATGTAATATTTCTTTTTATATTAAAATAAAAGTAATTTATATATATATATATATATATATATATATATATATATATATATATATTGCGAAATATAAAATAAAATATAAAATTTCGAAAATAAAATTTTTCGCAAAAATTTTTCATGGAAACTTATTTTGTGGTGGGCGCTGAAAAAAACGTTTTGCACAAGGGCGCCCCTATCCACGGCGCGGCACTGGTCACCAGGAAACTGCAAGAAAACCTGCAGAGATTAGAGCACTGGTTCTCCAATTGGAGATTGCAAGTAAACCTTCAGAAGAGCACTGCCATGCTTTTCATTAAAAATTCAATATCTCCTAAAGAAGACATCTTCCTATTTAATATCAAAATTCCCTGGAAAGCAGAAGAAAAATATCTCGGTGTACTGCTGGGCAGAAAACTAACCTTCAGCCCACATACAAAAGCCTCATATGCAAAGACATCAAAAGTCATCGCACAGCTCTACCCTCTTATCAATAGGAATAGTCAACTAGATACCAAAATCAAATTGCTTCTCTACCAGTTGATGATTCGTCCCATTATTACTTATGCGTCCTCCGCCTGGAGCCACACTTCAATCACAAATATCCTTAAACTACAGAGAGTGCAAAATAAATGCTTACGCATGATTCTAAATGCGCCATGGTATCAGAGACGTTTAACTTCATCGAGACACAAATATCCCCTATATATACTTTTTCCTGCAATCTTTAGCAGTAAAGTTCTTCGCAAAATTGTCCACACACCCAAATGAATTAGCTCAACAAGCAACAAACTATGATGAATCGGATTTCCTCAGATATAGGAGACCAAAGGCCATCCTAGTTCCTAACGAGGATCTATAACTCGCACCCACTCGGGCAGAGCACTTAGCTCATAAACTTTCCCCTACACAGTAACCTTATCAGATAGCAGGGATTATAAAAGCATTTTGCTTCAACCTTATAAACAGTAAATGTTCTGCGTTCTACAGTATACATTTTGAGTCGACAGCTACATTCTGCAGTGTCGAGTAGTTAATATAATATAATAGTTAATATAATATATACTTTGATTAAAGATTTTGCGGTGGAGCGTGTAAGACGATTTTAAAAATTAATGTTATAATATGATATAATATAAGTGAGGGTACGCTAGGCTTAGAAAAAGTTCTTCTAGTCAGTGACTAGAACAAAACGTACGATCTTTCTTTGGGCGGTCTAGTGCTGCTTCATTGGTACAGGCTACTAGAATACCCTGAATGAGTACAACTTGTCCTCACAGAAGAAATAGAATTGAGCAATATATCCAGTGAAAAAAAGAAAAAAAAAAAAGACAAACATGCAGGAGAACAAGCATATTAACCAGTCATAATATTTTGGCCTCATGGCCTTAATAAATTAGTCCTCAATTACTTTAAACTCGTCGCGCACTTTTACATAAATAAGATGTAAAAGTAATATGCTGTAAGAATTCAAAAATAATTCAGTTTCTCACACCAAAGAAAGTTACTAATGTTAGATAGTAAGTTCATAGATAGTAATGTCACATAGTAAGTTAAAGTTACTAACTCCAAGGATGTCCATAATAATAATAATAATAATAATTTTTATTAAATAAAATTATCCTATGGAGTATTTAAACATAGTCAATTAAAACCTAGGATTTTACTTTCTGTTCAGTACAAAATGTAGAGTATAATTATATTTCTTTAAATATAAACATATATTTTTTTTTCAATATTACTATATCATAGTTTATTATCATACAGCGTATTTACATATACAGTACTGTATAAAATTAAAAACATCATTAATGTATTTTTATCATTACAAAAATTCAGTTTCAATTATTGAGTACATTCATTTTTGATAAGTAATGTGTGTGTGTGTGTGTGTGTGTGTGTGTGTGTGTGTGTGTGTGTGTGTGTGTGTGTGTGTGTGTGTGTGTGTGTGTGTGTGTGTGCGTGCGTGTGTGCGTGCGTGTGTGCGTGCGTGCGTGCGTGCGTGCGCGCATCGATTTCTGGCATAGGCAAGCGGGTTTTTAGTGCCGAAAACTCTAGTGTTTCGTCCCGTAAACTCAAGAAAATCGACCATAGAACCGACACTATTTTGAGACAGTAAATATAGTGTTAGGATTAGGGACCACGAGATGGCGGCACTTGTTGGTCGCCTCTCTTCACCGACGCCATGTATAATTAGTGATAGACTTAAGCCAGTATCTCTGATTGGCTACCGGTGGTGATGTGGAAAGTCGTCCAGGCCTGGGATCATCACCGACAGACGTTCTGCCCTTTTCAAAACGCTTAAACTAATCATAGCACTGCGTTTGGCTCATTCAGTCCTCCCAGTATGCTTGCTTAAGCAATTGAAATGTCTCAGCAAACTTTTTACCAAGTTTGCAGCCAAATGTCACACACACACACACACACGCGCGATGTTGTTCAAGCTCTTTCATCGTCAATTTGTCATTAATCCGATGAAGGGCTTGTGCACGTGCTCACTTCAGCGGATGTAACGCGACGAATAATGCTCATAGCATAACGGGGGAAATGGCATTTTGTTGTCAAAACCTACCGCTAGGTGCACTCAATAACCGCACTGCGCTCTCTGTGCCAGTTGGTGTGCTATTTAAAAAGTTCGGTCCTTTCTTGAACACTTGACGTACGAGGGTAGTCTGAAAAGTTCTCGACCTCGACCATAGATGGCAACACTATCGGCAAGATTTGTTTTTCCAAGTTGGTACATCTGACATAAGCATCCATGTGAATTGCAATTCATTCTATCAAGTAGTTTGTTTTTTACAGCTGTCAGAAGCAAATGTTGTGTGTATCCCTTGAAATGGATAAAATTGAGTATCGTGTGGTTAAAAAATTCTTTGTAAAAGAAGGTTTAACGCCAAACGAAATTCATTTGAAGTTCCTAACAGTTTACGGACACTCTTCTCCTTCGTTTTCGACAATTAAGAAATGAGCTGCCCAGATTAAACGTGGCCATACCAGCCTTGAAGATGATTCGCGTGAAGGATGTCCAAAAAGTGTAACAACACCAGAGATCATTGATCAAGTGCACAATATGGTATTGGATGGCCGGCGAGTCAGTGCGTGAAATTGCTGAGACTATAGGCATTTCAAAAGAACGTGTAGGATATATTTTGCATGAAGAATTGCAAATGAAAAAGCTTTGCGCAAGATGGGTGCTGCGCTTGCTTACAGCAGATCAAAAACGCACTCCCATGAAAATCTCTGAACAGCGCTTGGAGTGTTTTAACAAGAATAAAATCGATTTATTACTATCCTTAGTAATAAACTTGGATTCACAATTACACACCAGAATCCAAACAGCCGTCAAAACAGTGGACAGAAGCCGTCGTTTAGCACCAAAGAAGACAAAGTCGGTTCTAACATCAGGAAAGATCATGGCATCGGTGTTTCGGGATGCTAAAGACATTTTGTTTATGAGTTATCTTGAAAAGGATAAAACAATAACCAGTGAATATTATTCCGATCTTTTAACCAGACTAGACGAAAAAATTCGTGAGAAAAGACCCGGTTTGCAGGAAAAAAAATCTTTCATCAGGACAATGCACCTGCCCACAAAAGTGTTTTGGCAATGGGAAAATTAAGGGATCTGCACTATGAATTGTTGTAAAATCCGCCCTATTCCTATTCCCCATATTTAGCTCCCTCTGACTTCTATCTCTTCTCAAAACTAAACTCTTCCTAGCTAGTCAGCGTTTTTCTTCGAATCAACAGGTGATTGCAGCTGTAGAGGGGTATTTTGCAGATCTTACTGAGAACCACTACAGGGACGGGGTAATGGCGCTGGAGCATCGCTGGAATAAATGTATTAGTCTTACGGGAGATTATGTTCAAAAATTAAAATAATTTTGAAATTATAAATTCGTTTTTTTTTATTGTTTGGCCGATTACGTTTCAAACCACCCTCGTATATACGAGGGTGGTCTGAAAAGTTCTCGGTTCCGTATCTCTAACTCTCTCTCTCTCGTAGACAAGAGAGAAATAGAGATCATTGTATTGGTGGTTAACTGAGATTTCAAAGAATGATTGATATTAAGCAGAGTACTTAGATTTTTATTGCACATTTTCAATTATCAATATTTCGTTAAACTTGCTTGCACTATTCGGAAAAGCCTTACTCTCGGACTTTGCTGTAGCCCTGTTATTTAATAATTTTCTTCGTCGCGTTTTTAAGACTGATTCTTTGGTCCTTGCTTTGTGTGTGTGGGTGTGGGTGGGTATTTCATAAACCTATAGTTATATTCGTACCATGGGTGGGCTACAGATTTTTTTCCTTATTTTTATTAAATTTATGTATTTTTTTTGTATTTATCTTTTACATAGTGCATAAACTCTAATCTAGAGACCAAACATGCAACTTTATTTTGGGGACTTTGGTCTCACACTAGATAATGTAATTCATCTCTCACCTACAGCAGATTTCGAACCCACAGTCTGTTGGGTGGAGAGCGAATTACACTAACCACTCGGCCAACCAGGCCAGCATTTAAATAATAAGGCACTATCTGAAATGATTACATAAATGAAAATTAGTTAAAAATGCAGTATCTGAACCGAGTAAAAGAATGCTTAATCTACTATTCCTGTAAAGCATCAATGAATGCAGTTTTATATGCAAAATATTCAAATTGTTTTTAACGATGCATAAATTTTTTTTATGTAGAACTTATTAAACAATTAGTTTAACAAGTTATGCATAAAATAAATGATAATTACTCGTATTTACCTGTTTATTGTTATTATTATTATTATTATTATTATTATTTAGCAAACTTGTAACAATGCTATTCCGATAACATTTATTTGTGTAATCATATTTATTATTATTATTATTATTTTTTTTTTTTTTCACAGCATCTCCATGGGTCGAGCACGTAGTGGATGCTAGGCAATTTACTTACTTAACCAACAGCATACAAGAACCAAAATATGACGAAGGCTACTGGGATGGATCAGAATTAACAATCACTGAAGGAACTTCAACTAGTGATGTGATAGCAAATACATTGCAACATGTATATTGAACTTTTTTTTTTTTTTTTCAGTCTTAGAACTATGATGTCCTTATAACACCCCGATGTACATACAATGAAAATTTCGCATCCGGACATACGATTGACGTATTTAAGTTTTCTTTATTACAATGATTCCTCAGCCATTCAGTTGCCCTTTTGTTAGGAAATTTAAATTCGAATCCCGTCTAGGAACATCAAGAATCTTTCTAAGACTTAGGCGGAAACTTTATTAATTAAGCGCCGAAATACGCAGGAAGCAAAATTTGTGAACCAACACCAATGTGTGATTTTTTCCATTAAAATATAAAAAATTACAAAAAAGAAATAATAAATACTAAAAATGAAATACTTTTCTTTTAAGATAAAAAAAATCTAAATCTACTTAGTCTTAAAACATTTTTAATTTGTTTTCATTATTTCACGACCCCCCTCAACTAAACTTACGGCCACCAAGTGGGCCGCGGCCCACAGTTTGGGAAGCGCTGCCTTAGAAGAAATATAAGATCTGATAATGTTGGAGTCTTGACAAGTAACAGACTGATTTGGAGGAAAATTGTAGATAGGAAGTTAGTAATGATGTAAATTTTTCATGTAGTACTATCATATCCTGTACATCCTTTGAGGTTACATGTCAGGAATTTGATGATGATGATGACATTTTTGTTCTAGATGTTTATCAGAACTTTCCAGATCCCCCCCCCCCTCGTATTTAGCATACCGCTCTATTAACTTACTCATGTGAAAGGGTATTTCAGAAGTGATACCGAATCACTTGTGGGTCTGATGAGACCCAGAAGTGATTCGGTATCACTTCTGGGTCTCGTCAGTGGGCCCAGTCAGCTCCCACTGAGAAGACCTCAATAAAGGGTATTCGATATTTTTTTTTGTCACTTTAAAGTATCATATATGGTACAGAACAGTCAGACATTGAAACTGTGATATTATATACAACTAAAATAAACTTATTAACTTTTTTTTTTAAGTCAGGAGTTTCTAGCTTCTGATCTCAGCATATTATATGCAATTTAAAAATTGTAGGTTTGATATACTTTGGAAAAAGCTTTATGTTCATGTAAAAAATTTTACAGAATTTTGCGAGGCTTTAATGTTTTATTCTTAAATTTCGTTCACGATAATTAGTAATTATATAAATAAAGTGACACGAGGCTTCTCTAACTCATGGTTTTGAATTTGGACATATAGCTATTAAGTTGTCCATTAAGAAAATATGTTTTCACAATTAAAAAAACGTTCATGAAATATAAACATACTTCAGAATATGTGCAATGGTTATTGTGATATTTTGAAAATTATTCTTATTTATATATTTGATATTCGTATTTATATATTTTGATGCTGAAAATACTTTTCGTTGTTAATGTATACAACTGTCTTGTTACTACTCACATCTTGTTACTGTATTAACATAATTGCTTGTCATAAGCAAATTATTAAGATTGTTAAAATACGGGCAATCGCCATGGGATAAAAAAATTGTCTTTTTTATGTGTAATGAATAAAATACTTTACTGTAACATGCTCAAGTTTCTTAACATTTCTTGTATGAATATAGTATTTCTGTTTAAATAAACTGTTGTTGTTCCCTCTGGTGTTCATTTAATTATCACAATAAGCAGACTATTTTCTACTGGGCGCATGCGCCATCGCTTGTGCGTAACTTCGCATTGTGCTTTCAAGTAGTGTTTATCGTCTGCATAGAATATGGAATGTCGGGAAGACCTACACAGAAAAAGTGTTTCAAGTCAAAAATAATAAGAAACTGAAGATGATATTTATTATAAAGCTGCGCGTGGTATTGTAATGAAATATATATATGAACAAATTACATTCATTCCTCTTTATATGACTTACGGAACTTATCCTGAAAGAGCTACAAAAAATCCAACATATAAAAATTTTACTTACTGCTTATACGTCACTCGGAAGCGACCTAACAGTGGTAGTTTTTATTTTATTATTACGATGAACAGACCACTGATATCACTGAAACCTAAATCAGTTTTAAAAATAACAACAAATAAAAATACAGATTGATGATACAGGTTTTGATTATCATGAATTTCAAAATAACTAATAATTATTTTCTTCACTCGCATTTATAAAACGCGTGTGTCAGAGACAGTGTTGATAGTTCCACAGCGGCCGCATTCGCTTCCAGGCACCACTATACACGCGCAAATGATAGCAGCGACTTAATGACATCTCATTGGCGCTTGTTTCAGGGCAATTGTGCTGATTTGTTTACTTCTTAAAGTTAACTTGATTATGAACAATTGATCATGGAGCGTTTCCTGAATAGTGATAGAAATCTAGTGGTGGGAAAGAAGCTACTCGGAGTGTGAAAACAAGAAGGTATGATGAGAACTATTTATCACTAGGCTTTACGAAAACTGTAATCAATAATGAAGAACGCCCGCAATGTGTAATCTGTTTAAGTATTTTGGCTGCAGATAGTGTGAAACCTAACAAATTAAAGAAACATTTAAAACCAAACATTCTGAGTTTACAAATAAACCAAAAGATTTCTGGAAATACAAAAGAGACAACAAACAGCTATAGTGGAGACACCGAAGTATTCAAAATGAGTATGTTTTTCAATGTTTCTGAACGTGATATATACACTTTCCTAATATGTTTATCCTAATATATGAATATCACCTACTAGCCATGAATGACCCAACGGTCCATTTAGGACTACGGGAGAGAACAGAAGAATATGTTTATTACAAACATTAACTAATTTCTTTGCCGATTTAAAAAAAAAAAAAAAAGTTCATAATCCTTGAATTGGTGAACCAGTGTTAAACACCGACGTTGTTATCTAGTACTCTTATGTATATGATTTCATTAAAACAGCTTAAGATATTAAATAAAAGGGTGTATTGAAATAACTTTAAATTTTAAAAATGTGTTTCTTAAATTGAAAAAAAGCGAAACAAATTTTAAACTGTATTTAACATAGAAACTATATTTCATATAAATGGTTACTATAATTTCCATGTATATATAAACCAACCCTAAAAATTGAATTCACAACACATGGAAATCATACTGCACGCTTGTGCAAAGCTTAAATCAAAATATTTAGTAACCATTTATATGAAATATAGTTTCTATGTTAAATACAGTTTAAAATATTTTCGCTTTTTTTTTTCAATTTAAGAAAAAACATTTTTAAAATTTAAAGTTATTTCAATACACCTTTTATTTAATATCTTAAGCTGTTTTATTATATAAAATGCATGTTATCATTTTATGTAAACAGCTGTTAAAGTTCTGACCCAACAAATTAACGCAACCTTTACAGCAGTCACTACTTACACAACTACATGCCAGAAGATATCATGAACCTGATCCAGGAAAAAATAAGGCTAAAAAAAAGGTTTCATGATACCAACGCACCACAAGACAAACGAATCCTGAACAGTCTCAATTCTGCATTGAGATATGCCCTTAAAGCATATAGAAGTCAACTTTGGGAAGAAAGACTGACTTCTATCTCTGTTGACAATCGCTCCATTTGGAATCTAATCAGAAAGATCAAAAAAAAATCTCTTTCCCCCCCCCCCCTCTCCTAACAGATCTCGGCCTTATCCAAACCGATGCAGATAGAGGCGAAACAATAGCAGAAAACTTAGACAAGCAATGTAAACCTTCATATGAACATCCTGACTTCATTCACATCTAAAAGATCCATCGACATGTCGTGTTCATTAAAATCTGTAACCGGCTCCAATCAAATTGCACCCACATCACCAGCAGAATTATATGACATAATCAAGAAATTAAAAAAACAAAAAGGTTCCTGGACCTGACGGAATCACCAACAAGGTGATTACAGTTATTGTACATCTGACCAACATAATTAATTCCATCCTCTGTTTCAAACATTTCCCTTCCTGTTGGAAGGTGCCGGATATAATTCCAAATCAAAAGACCGGAAAATACCCGCACCTGCCTCAAAATTATCGGCCAATCAGCCTCATCTCAAATCTGGGTAAAATCGCAGAATCCGTACACAATTTAAACATTCTTCCTAAAGAGCAGTTTGGATTTCGTCAATTCCATAGTACCACCTAACAGACACATAGACTTAGTCGAATGCATCTCCATTGGATACAATTGGCATCAATGCACTGGGGCTATTTTCCTTGACATAGCCAATGCATTTGATAAAATTTGGCATTTCGGATTACTGCATAAACTAATCTCAACTGGAATACCATTGGAAATGGTTCACCTAATTAAATCATACCTTTTTGACAGGCGCATGCAAATCAACATCAAAGGTGCGGTTTCTGCACAGAAACGTATCTTGACTGGAGTCTCACAAGGATCCTTACTAGCACCGATTCTGTTTTCCATATCCATGTGTGATATCCCGCATTGTCGTCTATCATGGTCCTCTACGCGGAATGATACAGCAATATTAGCCAGATCTCTACAGCCGCATGTTGCCATCAGAAAACTAGAAGAAAACCTACTACTGATTGAAAAATGGTTCTCCAAATGGAGACTGCAGATGAGTCCCCAGAAAAGCATAGCTGATATTCACCAGAAGACCGATGCTTCCTAAAGGGAACATCTTCCTGTTTAACACAAAAATCCCGTGGCAATCAGAAGTCAAATACCTTGGTGTACTACTGAACAGACGGCTAACCTTCAGCTGCCATACCAAGGCTCTCTGTGCAAAGGCATTGCAAAAGCCATTGCTCAACTCTATCACCTAATAAACAGGAACAGTAAACTAAACACCAGAATCAAACTAATCATATATAAATTGATGGTTCGTCCAATACTCACCTACGCTTCTCCTGCTTGGAGCCATACCGCTGATACTAAATTCTCAAGTTACAACGAGTGCAAAATAAATGTCTACGTATGATCCTAAACGCTCCATGGTTCGTTAGAAATGTGCAACTCCATTGGGACACAGATGTCCCCTATATTTACACTTACCTGCAGACTATAGCAACAAAGTTCTTTTTAAAAGCATCTGTACACCCAACAAACTGGTTCAACTAGTTGCAAATTACGAAGCAACGGATTTCTTCAAACATAAAAGACCAAAATCCATCTTAAACTCCAATTCTGATGTTTAATCTCCAAATCCGCTCAGGGCGAGCAATTGGCTCATAAATTTTTCCACTCACTGTTTCCTTATCGTATAGCGGGGAGTATGAAAATCATTTTGCTTCACCCCTTAAATCAGAAATGTTACTCGTTAATCATTTTATGTAAGTGTTGGTTATGGCTTGTTCTTGCTCGTGGTGCTACAGGAAAAGATCGATCTTTTGTAAATGTGTTGGTTCTATGGAAGGAACACAGTAAGAAATTCAACTTATCTCTGTATACAGGGTAATATAAAGTTTAATATCTTTGTAAAATAAGCGCTATTATGATTGTTTTTTTTTTAAAGAAAACGACAAAAAAATCAGTTGGAAGTAATATGTGAAAATTTCTTTATTGTCGTGCAATTAAAGTGTAAATAAAATCCGCTCATTTAAGCATTAGTAATGCAATATAATATGCAGTATTTTTACGAAGGATAGAAGGGAGAAGAGGAAGAGAACTTGAAAATCCAGTTACAGTTGAGATCTGTGACTGCAATACCAGTAAACGTTTTTCATGTGGCGCCATCTGGTGTGAAGTGGAGACTCACAAGATGAAATACATAGTCGGGTGATGTTACAGACCTAGTGGATCGGTTACAAGTGATGAAGAAATGCATCACCAAATAGAAAAGATGAGCGCGAAAAGAATAATCAGAATGGGAGACTTAAATTATCCAAATATTGATTGGGTAGCATTAAAATCTCATGAGAAGAATGAAACTGAATTTACTGAGCAGTTGAGAGACAACTTTCTCAAGCCGTATGTGACAGAAGAAACTCGATGGAAAATATTGTTAGGTTTAATTATAGTGTCAGAGGGTGTTTCAATTAATGACGAAATTATTCTGCCTACGGTTGGTGACAGTGATCATGCGGTGCTCTCTTGGGAAGTGATTACGTTTATGAATGTTGCATTCAGAAAAGGTTACACGTTGAACTACAAAGCAGGAAATTATGAACAACTGAGGAGTATTCTGAGTTCAGTGGAATGGGATCGGTTGCTTGATGGAAAGAATAGCAACAAGGCATGGGAAGCATTTAAACAACACTTGAATGATGCAATATCAGAATGTGTCCCGAGAGTTCGAAGAATAAATAGGGTAGGAGTTAAATGGATGTGTAATCTTATTATTTTATTAAGAAAATGATGATATGGAAGGAATACCGCATGCATAAGGATGAAGTCCGTTATGAAAATTATAAGCAGCAAGCTAGAATAGTCACAACTGTTGTATGGAAAGTCTGAGTATGAAAAGAAACTGGCTCTGCATGCTAAAGACAATCCACAAGAATTCTATCGATATGCTGCACGTAAAAAAAAGAATGAATATGAAAGAATAACTCTTCTGAGTGCAGATGGTGTCAGGGTGACAGATTCAGAAGAGATTCTTGAACAATCTCTTCTGAATCTGTAAAATGAGTGTCCATTTTGCTAAAAGCTATCAATTTGGTGTATGCAGCATTGAGCTCACTGCTATCTCTTCACTGGCTTAAGAAACTCAGATTATGAAGACGAGGTATTTGAGCTGTTGCACAAATTGAATAACAATTCAGCAACAGGAACAGATTGGTCAATAGCACAGGTGCTAAAAGTGTTCAGATGAACTGGCTATTTCTATGACCAGGCTATACAATTTGAACCTCAGAACAGGGAAGATTCGGCAGGAGTGAAAAGAATTTATGGAAATTCCATTGCACAAGGGTGTTGTAAAGACCGACGTATTCAATTATCAACCAATCAGTATTTCAGCAGTGGTGGTGAAGATTTTTGAAACGGTGGTTAGAACTTGCATTCAAAAACGGGTTGACAGTGAATCTATCTACACTTTACAATGAACAGCATGGGTTTACTAAGGGAAGGTCATGTTGTAGCAACTTGCTGACATACTATAATAATGTTGCCATTGAACCAAATAAGGGGAATAGATATCCCATGATACTTTGGATTTTGCTAAGGCCTTTGACACAATACAGAATGGAAGACTGTTGCATAAATTGGAGAAAATGGGTTTGGATTATAGAATATTAGCACAGATAAGAGGATGGCTGACTGACAGATATCAAAAAGTGGTATACGGAGGATGTGAATCTGCAAGATTTAAGGTAACTAGTGGTGTACCAATTAGTCCACTGTTATTCAATCTATACATTAATGATTTTGGGAAGGATTTGACAAGCGACATACAGCTATTTGATGATGATGTAAAAATATGTAGGGTAATCAGGAATGCTGCTGACATGCAGTACTTGCAGAATGGTTTGAATAAGCAGGAATTGTGGGAATGTGAAAATCTATCATCTCAATGTCAATAAATGTAAAATCATTCACTTCGCCGTGATTAGATATCCAATGTCATATTTTATTGGTGGAAGTTTTCTAGAAAAAACTGATCAGGCTAGGGATCTTGGAGTGTTAATAGATAGGAAGTTGAAATTTGGGGATCATGTAGCAAAGATAGCAAATACAACTCAAAAGATAATTCCAATGTTGAAACGAACACTTTCACGTATAACGATAAAGATGTCACTTGGCCTCTTTACAAGGCCTTGATAAAACCTCACTTGGACTATTGTGCGCATGTCTGGTTTCCGTTGTGATTCTGATACAGTGGAGAGAGAGAGAGAGAGAGAGAGAGAGAGAGAGAGAGAGAGAGAGAGAGAGAGAGAGAGAAAGAACACAAAGGAGAGTGTTCAAAATGATATTTGGATTGTGGAATACTGATTATGTAGCCAGATTGAGAATTTACAGACTACAGACACTAGCGGGAAGGAGAAAGGGGGGGGGTGATATGATTGAGACTTACAAACTTCTGAAAGGGTCATACAGGATTTCAATTGATGGAATTTTTTCAATTTATGGAGGGTAGAAAAACGACGAGAGAGCATCCTTGGAAACTGAGAATGAATGCCTCTAAGATGTTTGTGTGGGGGAGGAGGGGGTGAAGGCTAGATTTTTCTTCTCTCCGAGGGTGGTGCGTGATTGGAATGGATTTGCTGTTGGATGTTGTGGGTGCAAGAAGTGTGAATGAATTCAAGAATAAGTATGATAGCAATTGCGTGTAGTATGTGGCCTCCCTCGATGAGTCCCTGACACCCTGGAGATCTCTCTTAATAATAATAATAATAATAATACTTGTTAATCTTCTGAAGAAAATGAACATTTCATATATTATATTTTATGAAGTTGCAAGGCATGTTCATTAGCATGCGAGAAAAAAATTCAAAGTGAATAGATTCCTTATAAATTTATGGATATATCGTTTTGTGTAAAATATTGTACTATTGATTGTATTTTTTAAATCTGATCCCCATTGACAAGTCGTTAAACTAATACGATATTATTATTAGTACTATGGATAAAGTAAGGTCAGATAATCCACTGCAGAGGCCAAACAGAAAAAAACTTCCATTAGCCACTTGATACATCCAAAAAACAAGATGGTGCTCGTATAGAATTCAAGGGTGAAAAGCGCTTATGTGAATCTAATACATAGTACATATTTAGATGGGCATGATATCTAATATCTATTGTATGTGCCGAATGGATAGCGAATCCGCTTTCCAAACATCAGTCTGTGGATTTGAATACCAAAGAGATGATATTCCCTACATTATAACAACCTTGTTGTTGTTGTTATTATTATTATTATTATCATCATCAACCTTTCCTCACACAAACGAACATTCTCCACTAGGTCCACGAGCAACCCAGTCGATGTGGTTCCCCACAGTAACAAAAGAACTATCACTGGCAATTCAACAAATTAACCCTAACAAAGGACCGGGGATAGACGGAATCAGACCAAAAGACACCAAGAAACACTTAACCAACCTACTTCCAGTTATACAAAAACTGTTAAATAAAATCTTCAAAACGGGACACATATCAGAAACACTAAAGACTGCATTAATCACACTATACAAACATGGAAAAAGAAACATAAGTAATTACCATCGTCACGTTCTCTCAAATAGAACACAAGTCACAAAAATAGGTACATGTCACAGTCGGAGTATACAAGTAAAACACGGTGTACCTCGAGGTGCCATATTATCACCCACTCTATTCAACATATACATTAACGATGTTCATATCATATCCATAAGAAGTCAAATATTTCAATCCGCAGATGACACTGCACTACTAGCAATCCACTCAGACATTAACACAGCTCTCTGCAAAGCACAACAAGACCTAAACGAAATCACAACATACTTCCACCAAAACGCAATTCTAATCAACGGCACCAAAACACAGATGTTGATAATACACAACCCAAGAATCATACGCCCCGCATCACTATCGATACATTGTCACACACACACACACCGCTGCATTAACAACAAAACTACCTGCCAATGTTCCGAAATTAAACCTGTAACACATGCAAAATACCTCGGTCTCTACATAGATTCCCACCTTAAATGGACCAACATATAGAATACCTACACACCAAACTCCGGATCATCGCAGCAAAACTCTTCCTAGTTAAAGACATTATTCCACCCAACATAAAAAAACTCCTATATCACGTATCTACGAATCCCTACTCAGATACGGAATAACAGTCTATACAAATACATCAAACAGCCACCTAACAAAATTAGAAACACTACACAAGAAAATCGTGTCAACAGTGATCTGGACACCTTACACGCAACAACTAATATCCGACAAGCACATGGCGATACACAGAATCTTCTGAGCATTAAAAACCTGAAACACTACATGACATTAACAAGGAATTACTTCAACATCACCTATCGAAACAACAGAGACGCATATCGTATAACACAACCCATAACAACCCTTTACATCCCCACGTCCTTCAACAACTCATACGGTTCTTTTGTGAGATCACATCAGATACCCACGCAACTCAACAACCTGCCAAGAAATTTAAAACACATAGATAACATTAAAAAATGAACTCTGGAAAATATACCAACAAAGTTAATACACCATTAACACTAATATACACATCACAAATCACCAGCATCCAATGCCAACATCCCATACATAAACAGCAGCATCAACATAAACAGTGAAGCCTAAATCCCACCCTCTTCACAAAAGCTGACCCAAGCTTCGAGTAGGTGGTATTAACTCGCCTCACTCAACCACACGTAATCCTTATAACCAGAGAAGCAGATTATGTAATAAAACAGTTAGTAAAGTATACAACAATAAAGAAGATACTGAATATATTGATGATAACATAATATCATTAATATAATACTCTTATGTAACATGAAAAAATAATGTAATAAATTATTCTTATAAACAAAAAAATTTATTATACTTCATTGTTAATATTAGAACATGTGTTGTAAATATATAATATAGAGGCAAAAAAATACTATTAAATATTTTAGTTGAAATCAATGTAGAAAATGCAGCACTTAGAGTTGATTTTGTAAAATTATAACTTGCAATGTCACACAAGGTGTTTATTGTATGTGTAAATATTTTAGCAATCAATAAATTACTATCACTAAAAAAAATTTTAAAAAAAATCATGAACTAACAGCAGGGTAGTGATCTCACATTGTTCGATTAAAAATTTCTATCACAAAGATTTGCAAATAGCAATTCGTTATCTAGTCTTATATACAGGGTGTTCGGGATAAATTTGACAGTTTCGTAAGGAAAAAGAAAATCTTCTTTGTATCTATTAAATTTAATGAATTGACAAAAAAAATTACAGGCAGAGTTAATTACAATACTATCAACAAGATTTACTCAAAATAACCACCATTAGCATCGATCACAGCTTCAATTCTGCTTCGGAACCTCGAACAAGCTGATGCTACAGTCTCCCTGGGAAGGGCCGCAAAAACTGTTTTAATTTTATCCATTAACTGGGCTTTTGTATTACTGGAAGTGCGATTGGTGTCTTTTTCAACTGCGCCCCATACAAAATAATCCATGGGGTTAAGGTCTGGGGAGTTTGGAGGCCAAACATTTGGACTGGTGAAGTCGTAGAAATTTTCAGACAACCATTTTTGACTTTTCCCAGAGGTGTGGCAAGGGGCCGAATCCTGCTGCCATACATACGGCCTACCATTGGCTACCCTTGTTATCCAGGGCTTGACTACAGTTAGCAACTCCACGAACAAAGCCCGAATTCCAATGCCAGGGTTCTTCAACGCCTGTTCCTGCAGATTTGCGAGGAAGTCTGCTGTACGAACGCAATCAGATCGTCTGCTAGGGATCTTTCTTCTTGCTACATCCTCGTAGTCACCATTGCAAGTCTCTAGTTCATGCCTGATTGTTTTTACTGTATTCAGGGAGCATTGGGCAGCAGTCGTAATATCCTTATTTTGATGGCGGGCACGAATCATCATGATACAAGTTATTCTCTTCCATGATTCAGGTGGGTTCCAGCTATCCATCCTTTCTGACATCTTGTATATGAATGAAGAAGGGTCCAAACTTTTAAATGAAGAGAAGTGTGTGTTAATACATGTAACTTACGGAAAAATATAATTAATTATAAATATGTCAAATTTATCCCGAACACCCTGTATAATGCTTATATAAAAGTGTTATAAATTACTCTATAATATTATGTATAACATAAAATAATACTCAAAATCCGCATAAGAAATTAAGTTTTAAAAATTCTGTTTTTTGTTTTCAAAAATTACTAACACACCATTTAATTTTATGAATTATAGGAATATATTTTTTATGGATATGTATCAAGTAACTAACGAGAGGAAATCCAATACCCTTGGAGGGTAATGGATGGCAATGCTGTAGTTAATGAAGTTTTAACTGAGGCTCGGCTATTGCTGTTACCCTCCTGCCATGATCAGAGCTTTAATAGCTCAATAACACCTTATCCCTACACTGTCCTCTACAGATAACGGGGAAGATGAAAAGCATTCTTGCTTCGCCCCTTTAAGCCAGTCCTTATTATATTATATAAAGTAACTAACGAGAGTAGAAAATGATGGCGGCTCGTGTGTTAGTGTTTAGTGTCGTGTATTATTGATGATGAATTATGAATTGGTTTGATATGTTTTTAGCGATTTATATTTATGCTTATTCATTAGTAATAGTAGTTAATTGCTTGCTACCATAAACAATCACTTTATATTCCATAGTGCTTTATCCAGGTAAGTCATTTGTAATTACAAGCGCGATTCGCTCGGCCTACATTGCTAGTAGACTAACTCAGTCTACAGGACATTTGCTGGCAGGCTTCAAGCCCTGCGGGATCATATATTGCTAGTAGTCCGTCTAGGTCTACAGGATACTTTGCTGGCGGACCCTTGGCCCTGCGGGATTATTATACTGCTTTTAACCCATCTCTGCTGGCAGGAAATCGCCACTTTGAGATGGACAACATCAAAGATCACATCCAGTTCCTTAACAAGGAGCAGTCTCTAGAAGTGCTCAAACTTATAATAAGCAAATTAGAAACTGACTGGTCAGGATTCATAAAAGAGTACATTCACTCTAATCATGGAGAAGAGGAGGAGGAGAATGAGATCTCACAAGAGGATCTCATTGCTGCTCTGTCACCAAAATCCCTCTGTCAAAACATCTCTCAAGGGGAGCACACTTACAAAAGAAGAAGAATCATAGAAGACCAGATGGATGAAGACACATGTATATTAGAAGTCCCAAAGAACACCGAAAAGGTTCCACCAGTAATACTTAGGGACAAGGACAAATGGACCACTGTCACCACAGCCCTTAGGGAACACAAAATTGTATATTCCTGGGCAAAAAATCAAGATGGAGTCAAAATCCAACCAGCCTCAGTCACTGACTACAGACAGCTAACAAGACTAATGGATAACAAAAGTCTCCTATATAATACTTTTACTTTACCCAGCGAGAAAAATCTCAAGGTTGTGCTTCGCGGAGTGACCGAGGGTGTCACCTGTGAAGAAGTCACCACTGATCTCATGAGTCGGAACCTAACACCAGTGAAAGTGAGCAGGATGCTCAGGGCAGATAAAAGACCAATGCCACTAATACTCGTAGAAATTGATAAGACGCAGAAAGAGATTTATGAATTAACAACGATATGTGGCCTCAGAATTTCTACTGAACCACTAAGGAAGAAGTCGATGGCTGGGCAGTGCCATAGGTGCCAAAGGTTTGGCCATGCCCAAAAACTCTGCAAGGCAAATTACAGATGTTTAAAATGTGGCGAGGGCCACCAGACAGTCATGTGCACAAAACCAAGATCCACTCCAGCTAAATGCGCAAATTGTGGAGGACCTCACCCTGCAAACTACAAGGGATGCATTACACACCCAAATAACCGAGGGTTACAAAAAACTAACCCTCCAACACAATTCAGCGATGCTCAAGCCAGCCGTGCTAATCACACCCCAGCCCAAACTATCAGTAGCCCAACAACTCAAGAAAGGAAACAAATTGCAGAGGTAGCGCGAACAAAGGCTGCTCCATCTCATGACCAAATAGGCTCAAATCTAACTTCAGTACTAACTGCCTCACTAGCTACCATGTTACAAGAATTCAGTTTGACGAATCCTTCACCGTCCTCCACGAAAAGATTCCTACAAGGTACCCACTCAATTCTGACAGCCCTCAACAATGAATAGAAGAAAATTCCATTCCAACTCGCTCATGATCACGGCATGGAATGCCAACGGACTCAGCAATAAAACCCTAGAACTACAAGAGTTTTCTCACAGGCATAATCCTGACATAATACTAGTAAACGAAACACATCTCAGGCCAGCTAATAATCCCAAATTACGGAACTATACTATGTACAAAACAGATAGACTAACCGAAAGTGGAGGAGGAACAGCTATATACATTAAAAACTATCTAAGCCACAATGTTCTGACCAATCCCCAAACCAAGAACCTAGAGATAGCAGGCATTGAAGTTAATACCAACAACGCTGGCAATATCAAAATCTATGCTGTATATAATCCACCCAGCATTCCATTGCTGGTATCCGATTTGGACCCAATTCTCGACATCTCCGACTCCATCATCATGGCTGGTGACTTTAATGCCAAACATACAGCCTGCCATAGCTCCACAATCAATGATAAAGGTCGAATTCTAAACCATTACGCAACGCAAAATTCTATTGTTGTAACCGGACCCACAGAGCCCACCCATCATAGCTGAACTGGAAGTTCAGATGTACTTGACATAGTTGTCCTCAAAAACATCAGATACCAATACCAGCTGGAAGGAATAAATGAACTTTCATCAGATCATAACCCTATTCTGCTTAAACTTGGTACACAAGAACAATTCTCCCCTCCCCCACTCTTTCATATCTTGGGACAAACTCACCAGAATCTTACCTGATCACATTGGCCCAGTCCCTACTATTCATACTAAAAAGGAGATATAAATGGCTGCAATCAACTTTACCAATCAAATAAAAAATGCAATAAAGGCAGTTACCCAAACCACAGTTTTTCACCCTAGTGGACGGATCCCCGAGGAAATTATGAATTTAATTAGACTGAAAAACAAAGCCAGAAAGCGGTATCATAACACAAGAGCTCCTCAAGATAAAGCAAATTTGAACAAATTAAACAGACAAGTACGTGAAGCCCTCCAGACACATCGAAACTAGGAGTGGGAATCTAAGCTAACAAAATTAAACCCTGAGGACAACTCCATATGGAAGTTTCTGCGAACCTTCCGCACCAAAAGACAACTTTTACCCCCAATTCAAACCTCGAAAGGAATAGCTCACAATGATGGGGAAAAAGCAGGGGCTCTAGCTGACAGCTTGGAAAGTCAATGCAACCCCTCATATGAAAATTTGAACATCAATCTTATCTACAAGATTCACCGCCGAGTTAGGCAGGCCATAACAGAACAAAAAGATGATCTAGAATCTCTCACACCCACTTCTCCAACAGAAGTTATAAAAATTATAACCCACCTGAACAACAATAAAGCTCCAGGCCCAGATGGAATTACTAACAGAATAATTAAACTTCTCCCCAGAAAAGCCATTGTACATCTAGTCACCATAATTAATACCATCCTCAGATTCCAGTATTTCCCTTTAACATGGAAAATAGCAGATGTCACACCAATCAAAAAGATGGTAAAAAACGCTCAACTCCCTGAAAACTATAGACCTAACAGTCTTCTGTCTAACCTTGGAAAGTTTGCAGAAAAAGTAGTCCTTACTAGACTTCAATCACAAACGAACCAACTACATATAATCCCAAATGAGCAATTTGGAATCAGAAAAAACCATTCTACCGTTCAGCAGATCCACAGGCTGATCGAATGCATTTACGAAGGCTTCAACCGGAATCTTCATACAGCTGCAGTCTTTTTAGATGCTGCAAAAGCTTTTGATAAGGTGTGGCATCAAGGTCTTCTCTACAAACTCATCACATTCAATATACCTATTAATCTAGTTAAAATAATTCACTCTTACCTCAGAGACAGATACATGCAAGTCAAAATAAATGAAACTATATCAACCAGACGCAAGGTTCTGGCGGGAGTACCGCAGGGCTCACTCTTGGCCCCCTTGCTGTTTTCTATCTATATTGCTGATATCGCTCAAAACCCAAGCTCAACAATCACTGCATTATATGCTGATGACACTGCATTATTAGCCAGATCTCTCAGCCCAAAACTGGCTACTAAGAGACTCCAAAGCAGCATTCACATGCTGGAAAGATGGTTTATGGACTGGAGAATTCAAACCAATCCACAGAAGAGCTCAGCCATACTGTTCACTAGAAAAAAGCCTCAAATCAAGGAAGATTATACATTTACTAGGTGTTAAAGTCCCATGGCAGAATACAGTCAAATATCTTGGAGTAATTCTGGATTAAAAACTACAATTCACCAACCATATAGAACACATAAGTTCAAAGACGTCTAAAGCAATAGCGCAGCTCTACCCCATGATCAACAGAAAAAGTAAATTAGATACTCAGAACAAACTGCTCATATACAAGATGGTAATACGCCCAGTCATAACTTATGCATCTCCTGCGTGGAGTCACACTTCGAAGACAAATATTCAGAAGCTGCAGAGAATACAAAACAAATGTCTGAGAATGAGTTTAGATGCTCCATGGTTTATTAGAAACTCCCAAATCCACAGAGACGTCAGCATTCCCTACATCACAACTCTTCTTCATGACCTTGCTGAAAAGTTCTTCAATAAGACAATTAATCATCCGAACCCACTGATCAAGCAAGCTTCAGACTATAATGAAGCAGATTTCTGCAAATACAAGAGACCCAAGTCAATTCTATGCTCAGCTGAACAGAGTTAACCTCACTGCTCTTTCAGGGCGAGCTTAAAGCTCAATAATTCTCCACCTAAAGAACTTTCCTTTTCAGATAGAGGTGGAATATGAAAAGCATTTATGCTTCACCCATCAAGTCAGTACCGTTATGCGTTATGCGTTAAGTAACTAACGAGAAAAATGGAGATTGAAAACAGTCCTTTTTAGGACTTTCAGGGTAACAAATGGCAATGCTGTAACCAATGAAGTTTTAACTGAGGCTCGGCTATTGCCGTTACCCAGCCATGACTAGAGCTTTTTAGCTCAATAACACTCCATCCACACAGATTTACTTCATTCAGATGACGGGATAAAGAGTCAAGGACTCAGTCCATCGCCCAGTTCTTTTAAGAACTTAAGTAACTAACGAGTATTAACAGTCTTCGTTTGTGTTCTTATGGACGTGGCATTAGGAGAAATATGATGATGATGTGCATTCGTACCGTAAGTTAGATGTTATTCAGTGGTGATATCTGGTCTTAGAGCAACCGTGGGAACTTGTAAAGACTTCGTTTCTCATGAGAATTCGCCGTAAAGTCTATATTTCCAAGTCGCGCTGTTCATTGTCATTCGAGTGTGTTTTGAGTGTTGATTGCGGTCTCACGATAGGCCTTTAGTGTGATGTATTTTGTGTTTATACGATATACGGAAGTCCTTGAGATCCAGCTCAGGTAAGCATATATTTGAATATTTCAAACGTGACCAGTTTAAGTCCCGATGACTTTATCCAATCGTTGGATAAGAAGCTGGCACTCGACCTCCTCAAAAAACTGTTGAAGCAATTTCAGGTAGAGTGGCCAGGGTTTCTAAACCTATATTCAGCGAAAGACGACTCCACAGAAGGGGACAACTCAACACCAGGGGAAGAAGGGAAGATGAACCTGATAAACTCTGCTCCCACTCCAAAACATGATACAGAAACCCATGCACGGAAAAAACGTACTCAGATAAACGAGGGGATGGAAGAAGATAATCCCAACACTGACCTCCCCACACCCAACAACGAAAAAGTTCTTCCAATTGTTCTACAGGATAAAGAACGTTGGACGGCCCTTAGGCCTATTATGCAAAACCACCAAATTGCCTATTCATGGGCAAAAAAACGTAGACGACGGAGTTAAAATCCAGCCTGCCACAGTAGGCGACTACATACCCCTCACAAAAACCATGGATGAGTCAAATATTAAATATCATACTTACTCACTGAAGTCGGAGAAAAACCTAAAAGTTATACTCAAGGGAGCAACAGAAAACATCTGCACAGATGAAATTACTGAAGACCTCTGCCTCCACGATCTCCCACCTGTCAAGGTTAGCAGAATGCTACGGGCTGAGAAGAGTCCAATGCCCCTAATACTTGTTGAGATACCCAAAACACACCAGAACATATACAACATAACAACGATCTGTGGTCTGAAAATCACAACAGAACCACTAAAGAAAAGAGCCTCGTCGGGACAGTGCTACAGATGTCAGAAGTACGGACACGCACAGAAACTCTGCAGGGCAGACTACAAATGCCTCAAATGTGGGAAAAACTACCCCACAACAACCTGCTCAAAACCTAGGCCCTCACCAGCCAAATGCTCGAACTGCGGGGGGACCCCATCCGGCAAACTACAGAGGCTGCAGTCACTACCCTATGAATAAAACAGACAACAAAAGGAAACAGATCTCTCAAACCTGCCCACAGGCACCAGAGGTGATGGCTCCCCAGTTGCCTGACACCCAACAAAAGACAACAAAATACCAGCTCTCACAAATTGAAAATACCAACAGTCTGGAAAGCCACCGTCGAAGCAGGACATACGCCGAAGTAGCCCGCTCATCCAAAGATATCCAGCAGGACCAAATTCTTCCAAACATGACAACAGTCATCACAGCCTCATTGGCAAACATGCTTCAAGACTTCAGTAAGTCAAATCCTTCACCAAACTCCACAAAAATATTTCTAAAAGAAACTCAAACCATATTATCAATGCTTGTTAATGAATAAAACTAGATTACTCACAGACTCACTACAGATCGCCAATGGCCTAAAAAACAAGACACTGGAGCTTCAAGAATTCTCTCACAGATACAACCCTGACATAATCCTAATTAATGAAACTCATCTAAGACCTGCAGACAACCCAAAACTGAGAGGCTACACACTATATAGAAATGACCGACTGGACTACAGAGGTGGTGGTATAGCCATATTTATCAGGAACTGCATCAGGCACAATGGAATACTCACCCCTCTAACCTCCAACATAGAACTCACCAGTGTCGAATCCACACAAACTCAACTGGAAGACTTAAAATCTACTCCGCCTACAACTCCCCTGCTAAAACCCTGCTATTTTCTGAGTCCCTCCTGGAACAGCAGAACCACAAATAAAAATGGCCGTATCCTCTTCAGCGACACAGGATTAAACAACACTGTCGTAACAGGACCCACTGAACCAACCCAGCCCAGCCCAACTGGCACAGCCGACATCCTAGACATCGCCATCCTACACAACATCAAATACCAGCACAGCATTCAAGCATTGAACGAATTATCATCTGACCACAACCCAATCTTACTTCACTTAGGGAACAAAGATCAATCACCCTCTCCCCAAACCTCCATTGTCTGGGAGAAACTTAGGAAAGTGCTACCAGAACACATTGGTCCGGTTCCCCATATAAAAGCCAAGGAAGAAATAGACACGGCAATAAAGAATCTCACTAATCAAATCAATAAAGCCATAACAGCAGCCACAGTATCCACGATTACCCACAAACAAAATCGTCTCCCGGAAGAAATCATGGACTTAATAAGGGAAAAAAACAGACAAAGAAAAAGATATCACAACACTCGTGCTCCCCAGGACAAAACAGCCCTCAAGAGATTAAACAAATCTGTCCGAGAAGCTCTTCAGAACCACAGGAACCAACAATGGGAAACAAGCTCACCTCCATCTCCACAGCAGATCATTCCATATGGAAATTCCTAAACAACCTTAGTAACAAGCGCAAATCCCTCCCCCTCTGCAAGCAGAACATTACCTTGCATACACAGATGCTGACAAAGCCGAAGCCATAGCAAGAAACCTAGAGAAACAATGCAGTCCTGCATATGAGAACCTAAACATCAGCCATGTATACAAGATCCATCGTAAAGCCAGGTTTACAGTAAATCGTCCCGATGTCAATCCAAGCCCTATAATGCCTACCTCAAGGGACTACCTCAACCAACTACCGAAATAACTGGCATCATCAACAATCTCAAGAACAAAAAAACCCCAGGTCCTGTTGGCATCACTAACCAAGTCATCAAGGCACTACCACGCTAAGCCATAGCACATCTGGCAAACATCATAAACTCCATCCTCAAATGGCAGCACTTCCCCAGTCATGGACAATAGCTGACATCATCCCAATTCACAAACCAGGGAAAGACCCACACCTACCTGAAAATTACCGTCCCATCAGCCTACTATCCAATTTAGGGAAAATAGCTAAGAAAATCATCCTCATCAGACTCCAAGATCAAGTCAACCAACTAAATATCATTCCACAAGAACAATTTGGCTTCCGTCAAAATCACAGCACCACCCAACAGATCCATAGACTGTAGAATACATCACCAGAGGATTTAATTGGAATCAACATACTGGAGCCGTCTTCCTAGACATCTCAAAGGCCTTCGATAAGATCTGGCACCAAGGCCTCCTCTACAAACTTATCATCGCTAACCTTCCACTAAACATGATACACCTGATCAAATCATACCTCTCCAACAGGAGGATGCAAGTCAAAATCAATGAAACAGTCTCAACCCAATGGAAAATCCTCGCTGGAGTTCCTCAAGGATCACTGTTATCTCCGATCCTGTTCAACATCTATATGGCAGACATCCCTCAAAATCCTCTCACATCCACCATTGCCCTTTATACTGATGACACAGCTATTCTAGCCAGATTTAGTCAACCATAACTCGTTACCAAAAAACTACAAGATACCATCCTGAATCTAGAAAAATGGTTTAAAGACTGGCGACTACAATTAAACCCTCAGAAAAGCAAATTAATACTCTTCACAAGAAGACGAACATCCCCAAAAGGAGACATCAGCCTGTTCAACTCCAAAATTCCCTGGAAAACTGAAGCAAAATACCTCGGAATAATTCTAGATAAGCGATTATGCTTCGACAGTCACATCAAGAGCACAGGCACCCAAGCTTCAAAAGTTATCGCCCAGCTATACCCCTTGATCAACAGACACAGCAAACTAAGCTCAAGAAACAAAATTCTATTGTACAAGACAGTGATCCGTCCCACAGTTATATATGCCTCCCCAGCCTGGAGCCATACCTCCAAGACAAACATCCTCAAAGATTACAGAACAAGTGCCTGCGAATGATACTGGACGCCCCGTGGTTCATCAGGAACGCGCAGATCAACGGGGACATAAATATCCCCTACATCTCTCCACTACTACGCTCCCTAGCAGAAAAATTCTTTATGAAGACATCTACGCATCCAAACCAACTAATTCAGCAAGCCGGAAACTATGACGGTAATGACCACTGGAAACATAAAAGACCGAAAGCCATCCTAACACCCAATGACGAGTAACCACATTCAGGGCGAGCTAAAATAGCTTACAAATCTCTCCCATCACTGCTCCCGAAACAGACAACAGGGAATATGAAAAGCGTCAAGCTTCACCCTCTGTGCCATATATGTCCTGCGTCCAAATAACTAACGGGAGGAATGTTTAATCAACCGTGAGATGCGGTGATTAATAACCTCGGAGGGTAATGGATGGCAATGCTGTAGCCAATGAAGTTCTCATTGAGGCTCGGTTATTGCTGTTACCCTCCTGCCATGATCAGAGCTTTAATAGCTCAATAACACCTTATTCCTACACTGTCCTCTACAGATAACGGGGAAGATGAAAAGCATTCTTGCTTCGCCCCTTTAGCCAGTTCATATAAGGAAATAACTAACCGTGATAGGTCTGTAGCTTTCGGGGAGCTGAGAGTTCTTTCTAACTTTTCTGATATCCGCCGTCTTCCATGTTAAGGGAAAA
Organism: Typopeltis vanoorti; assembly: GCF_054136105.1. Classification (NCBI taxonomy): domain Eukaryota; kingdom Metazoa; phylum Arthropoda; class Arachnida; order Uropygi; family Thelyphonidae; genus Typopeltis; species Typopeltis vanoorti. Next base: position 36,595,256 of record NC_143561.1, on the reverse strand, counting down.
TACTTGAATCTGAGGATAGCATTGATTATATTGACATGCACAATGGCTTTTCTGGGAAGTAGTTTGATTATTTTGTTTGTGATTATGTATGGACCTGGAGCCTTGTTGCTGTTTAAATGAGTTATGATATTTATAACTTCTGCTGGAGAATTGGGTGTGATATGTTCTGAGTTATCATTTTGTTGTGTTAGGCGGTTAATCTTGTAGATAAGATTGATGTTCAGATTTTCATAAGAGGGGTTACATTCAGTTTCCAAGCTGTCAACTGGAGCTTCTGCTTTTTCTTTGTCAATGTGGGCTACTCCCTTCTTGGTCTGAATTGGGGATATAAGTTGCCTTTTAGTGTAGATGGTTCTCAAGATTTTCCAGATGGAGTTATCCTCTGGGTTTAGATTCGACAGTTTGGTTTCCCAATTTTGGTTTCGATGTTTCTGTAGAGCTTCACGGACTTGTCTCTTCTGTCCAAGCTTGGAAAGGTTGCGGAAAAAGTCATCCTTATAAGGCTTCAATCAGCAACGGATAAATTAAGTATTATTCCTAATGAGCAGTTCGGATTCAAACACCATAGCACCGTACAACAGATACACCGACTGGTCGAATTTATCACTAACGGCAACTGAAACCTCCACACAGCTGCGGTCGTTATAGATGCTGCGAAGGTTTTTGATAAGATGTGCCATCAAGGTCTTCTCTACAAACTCATCAAATTCAATATACCAATTAATCTAGTAAAAATAATTAACACACACCTCAAAGACAGATTCATGCAAGTCAAAATAAATGAAACTCTATCAACCAGATGCAAGATCTTGGCAGGTGTGCCACAGGGCTCACTTCTATCCTCCCCCTTGCCATTTTTTATCTACATAGCTGATATCCCTCAAGTTCAACAATCACTGCGTTATATGCAGATGACACTGTTTTATTAGCAAGATCTCTCAGCCTCAAACTAGCTATCAGAGGACTCCAAAGCAGTATTCATACATTGGAGAAATAGCTGATGGACTGGAGGATCCAAGCAAAACCCACAGAAGAGTTCAACCATACTGTTCACTAAAAAGAAGTTTCAGGCCAAGGAAGACATACACCTGCTAGGAGTAAAGATTCCATGGCAGAGCGAAGTCAAATATCTCGGCGTGATGCTTGACAAAAAATTACAAATTAGTTTTAGTCATATAAAACACAAGCTCGAAGATATCCAAAGCAATCGCTCAGCTCTACCCCATGAACAACAGAAGAAGTAAACTGGATACCCGGAACAAACTACTCATATACAAGATGGTAATACGCCCACTCATCACTTATGCATCTCCTGCATGGAGCCATACCTCGAATATACAAATGCAGAGAATATAGAAAAAATGCCTGAGAATGATTCTGGATGCCCCGTGGTTTATTAGAAACTCACAGATTCACAGAGAAGTTCTCTACATCACATTCCTCCTCCATGACCTAGCAGAAAAGTTCTTCACCAAGACAAACAATCATCCAAACCCGCTGATTAAGCAAACTTCAGACTACAATGAAGCAGAATTCTGCAAATACAAAAGACCCAAGTCAATTCTATGCTCAGCTGAACACAGTTAATCTCACTGCCCTTCCAGGGCGAGCTTAAAGCTCAATAACTGTCCACTCAAAGAACTTTCCTCTCAGACAAAGGGGAATAAGAAAAGTATTTATGCTTCACCCATCAAATCAGCAACGTTCTGCGTTCTGCGAAATAACTAACTCTACAGGTGGGAACGTAACACAACCTGTCTCCCACCTCACACTCATTCACATCCTGGGAAAAATTAGCAAAAGCACTCCCAGAGTTCATTGGCCCTGTTCCTCGTATAAGGCCAAAGCAAGAAATTGAAACAGCAGTCAAAATTCAACTCACAAATTGATGCAGCCATAACTGCAGTCACCTCTTACACAACTCGCTCCAAAACAAATCGGTTACCGGAAGATATTATGAACCTGATCAGAGATAAAAATAAAGCTAGAAAAAGGTTTCACAATACTCGCGCGCCTCAAGACACAAGAATTCTTAACAGATTAAATGGAGCTGTGAGAGGCGCCCTCAAAGCTCACAGGGATCGACTATGGGGGGATAAGTTGGCTTCCTTCTCACCTGCGGATCAATCTATTTGGGGACTGTTAAGGAATTTCAGAAACAAAAACAAATCTCTTCTCCCTCTACAATCGGATTTGGGCCTTGTGCACACAGATGCAGAGAAGGCAGAAACCATTGCAAAAAATTTAGAAGGGCAGTGTCGACCTGCTTATGAAAACTTAAATTTCAACCACTTGTATAAAATTCATCTGATGCCTGTACTAATCAAATCACCCTACTTCACCAGCAGAAACCTACGAGATCGTTAGGAATGTTAAGAACAAAAAAGCTCCTGGTCCAGATGGCATCACCAATAAAGTTATTAAACTACTACCCCATAGAGTCACTGTGCACCTTACTAACATAATCAACGCGATTATCATATTCCGATATTTTCCTTCCCCGTGGAAAACTGCTTATATAATCCCCATTCATAAACCATGCAAAGACCCACATCTACCACAAAATTAGATCCTATTAGCCTGATTTCAAACCTGGGAAAGATCGCCGAAAAGGGTGAACCTCACCAGACTCCAATCCATAGTAAATAAGCTGAATATCCTCCCAAATGAACAATTTGGATTCCGTCAACATCATAGTACTACTCAACAGATCCATAGACTAACTGAATATAATACCACAATTGGCATAAACTTACTAAGCTGTCGCTGTTCTTTCTGGATATGGCCAAGGCCTTCGATAAGGTGTGACATTATGGTCTGCTCCACAAACTCATCGCCTTTAACATCCCGCTACAGATGATACAGTTGATCCAATCATACCTCAGCAACAGATTTATGCAGGTCAAGATAAACTACACTAGATCCTAAGCGCGCCCTTCTGGCCGGTGTCCTACAAGGATCATTGCTGGCCCCATTTCTGTTCTCGATATTTAATGCAGATATTCCACATAATGCAATGTCACCTATCTTGGTCTCTATGCCGATGACATAGAGATACTAATCAGATCTCTTCGCCCAAACCTAGTCACTAAAAAAACTACAAGAAAACCTACAAATATTAGAAAAATGGTTCTCCAATTGGAGATTACAAGATTACAAGTAAACCCCCTTGAAGAGCATAGCCGTGCTCTTCAAGGAGTTCAAACTGTTCCTGTACAAACTGATGATCCGTCCAATAATCACATATGCTTTATCAGCATGGAGCCACACCGCTGATGCCAGGGGCGCGCCGGCCATATGTGCAATGTGTGGGACGCACACAGGCGCCAAAGAGGAGGAAATACTTTTAAAAAAAAATCGTTTTTTTTAAAGTGATTTTTTATTGGAGGGGGGATAGGGCGCCAACTAAAGTTTTACACACAGGCGCAGGACACTACTGGCCCGTCCCTGGCTGATACTAATATCCTCAAAATGCAGCGAGTGCAAAGCAAGTGCCTTCGTATGATTCTGAACGTCCCATGGTTCAAAGTTGTTCGACTTCATCTGGACACAGACATCCCCTATATATAATCTTTCCTCCAGTCTCTTGCAGCAAAGTATATCCTAAAAACGTCTACACATTCCAATCCACTGGTGCCATAAGCTGCTGATTATGATGAAACGGATCGGTACAAACACAAAAGACCTAAAGCCATCCTGATTTCAAGAAATAATCTATAATCCCCTTGCCCTCTCAGGGCGAGCATATTGCTCGTAAACTTTTTTCTTCACTGTATCCATTCAGACAGCAGGGACTATGAAAAGCATCTTGCTTCACCCTTGGAGTAGGTAAAAGTTGAAGTTGAATTAACTAACCCATGTGATGGCCTGACTAAGAATAGCGCCGCTGTAACCCATGCATGTCGTAAGAGGCGACTAAAATGGGATGCAGCGTTTCGCTCTCTTAGGTTTCTTCCAGAATTTTGCTCCCAGTGAGGGGGAGGAGCTTAGAGTTTTGGGGGTTTGCCCTGAAAGAGCATTTTGAGTCTCTGTGGAGGGTATTCTCCAGCATGGCCCGTGAGGGGACCCTTGTCGGTGGACGCCTTTACCTGGAATATGAGATATTCTGCTCAGTGGTAGGGTGAGCCTGTCACTGAGTGGAACCAACGCTGAGTTGGACGATCCTTCGGTTACTCGTGAGGAGTGGTTCGTGGGATCGTCTTAATTTTTAGAAAGGGCTTTACTTACATACCAGTCCATGCATGTCGTACGAGGCAACTAAAATAGACAATGTCGTAGCCAATGAAGTTTTAACTGAGGCTCGGCTATTGCCGTTACCGTCCTGCAATGGTCAGAGATTATAGCTCAATAATAACCCATCCATACATTTTCTTCAACAGATAACGGGGAATATGAAAAGCATTCTTGCTTCACCCATCTAGCCAAAAAAAGAAGAAGAAGAAGTAACTTACTAGCTTCTGTCTGTAGAAATAATGTGTATAACTTCACAACCATTTTGCACTTGGTGAAATTTTTTTTTCTGTTAGAAAAACATTCACAAGATTGGCATATTCTTATAAAGCATCTATGTCAGCATTCCACAAACTGTTGCTACGACGGAACACTTCATAAATCCTGAAATTTTCTCTAATTAATAATTAATTGCTAATTTAGCTGATATTTTTTATTAATTAATATTTAATTAAACTTCAATTAAACATAAACATCATTAAACTAATTTGTGCTGATTTTCATTGACATATCCCATTCTGATCACCGAAAATTTATAATATTATTATAAGTACTTACGAGTGAATGCAGACTTTTTCTCCTGTGTGCCGGAAGTTTTCCCCTCCTTTTGTACATTATGGAGATCGCTTTGTAGGCTGGTGGTAGATGACTCACTATCTGTTGCATCACAAACACCTTCAATCAGAGATTTCTTAACACCAAAATTAAACTAAGTCCCTTGTCTCTTATTCATATTAAAATTTAAATCTGCAGGCCTATTACTTTTAAAAATCACGGCACTACTGCTTCGAAACTTTCACCTTACAATACGAACTTGCAAAGAAAGTATTCAGTATTACTAGATTTGAGAACCGGGATACAGACTACCTTGATCTTCAATTTTAGTTGAAAAATTTCTTTATACCGGGTGATTATAAAATAACGTCAAGTGTTCAGAGCCCTCTAGCGAGTAATGTCTTAGATGAAACACCCCAATATTCGGAAGACGTACACAGCGGACCATGGGGATTCGATTTAATGGAGGATAGTACCAAAAGTCGCCAACAGGGGAAATTTTGGCGCTGTTTACTGAGTAAAATGCATTAATTTGCATTGTCGTGTTTCTTGTGAGCGATCATGCAATAAAAGGAAAGCCTGTGAGATTTCTTATCATTGGTAGACGAACTGCTTTTCGATGCCTCTTACCTTACGTGAGCGTGCTTTGTTAGTCAAACTCTATTATCAGCGGAACAATAATGCAAGTGCTTGTCTTCGTGATTTTGCGTATGAAAAAATTACGAAAAGGACCGATTAGCGTAACAAACTTACGAAAACTGATTCGGCGATTTGATACTGGAACTCTAGCAGTGCAGGTAGGCAGGGGATGCAAATCAATCAATCACCAACGAGTTGAACAAGTTGTAACTGCTATTGTGGAACAGGAGATGACGAATGTGCAGGGTACCAGCAGTGCACGAGCAATATCCCGGCAAAAGGATATCGCATACACAACGGTGTGGAAAATCCTACATCAGATGTTGACGTTTTACCCCTATAAAATCAGTCATGTTCAAGAATTGCGCCCTGGTGATGCGACCACACGAATCGACTTATCTTTGAGATTTTTAGCGCGCATGGAAGTGGATGATGCATAGTCGTGGCAGATTTTATGGAGTGACGAAGCGCACTTTTATTTGAACGGCGATATCAACACACGCAACTGTCGCAGTTGGGCTGCAACTAATCCGCACGTGTGTCTGCAGATGTCTATCCACTCGCCCGAAGTCACAGTGTGGTGAGGATTTACGGCATCTTTTATCATCGGTCCATACTTTTACGAGGAAAATCGCCAAAATGGACCAGTGACCTGTTCCGTCAATGCTAACAGGTATGCCAATATGCTACAGAACTTTGTGGTTCCACAACTGCAGCAAAGAGGATGTCTCGATTCGACCATCTTCATGCAGGATGGTGCACCACCCCACATCGGACTTCAGGTACAGCGTGTTTTGCAACAACATTTCTCTGACAGAAAAATCATTAGTCGTGCATTTCCCACGCCATGGCCACCGAGATCGCCTGATCTCAATCCTTGTGACTTTTTGGCTGTGGGGATTTCTTAAAAGCATTGTGTATCAAGGACATGTACCCGATTTTTTTTTTTCGTTAAATCGAATCCCCATGTTCCACTGTGTACGAATATTAGCGAGTTTCGTCCAATACATTACTCGCTAGAGAGCTCTAAACACTTGACGTTATTTTATAATCACCCGGTACTTGCTTGCTGATTGGTCACTAACATTTGCAACACAGGGGTTATTTCTTTCAGTTTTGAGAACAGGGGATACGCCACCCATTGTTGTAATCGGCTTGCAGGCAATTTTTACGATCAGTCATAAACAGCGGTATTCTCTTTCCCGATTGTTGACAGATTTCGATGTGTGAAAATTAACGATAATTCATGAATATTTCATTGTTTAGAAATATGCCACTTGGTCACTGACATTTGCTACACAGATGTGAATTCCTTCAGTTTTTAGAACAGAGGATACGCCTCCCATTGTTATAATCCGCTTGCAGGCAATTTTTATGACCGGTCATAAACAGCGGTATTCCCTTTCCCAAATGTTGAAAGGTTGAGATATCTGAAAATTAACGATAACTCATGAATACTTCCACGTTTAAAAATACACGGTTTGGTCACTAAGCCGTGTATTTTTAATTGCTACGCAGATGTTATCAGACGTTCTGGGTCTGAGCTTTTCGACATATTCACGAATATTATTCTCCTCAGAATATTTCTACTATAAAATATTTATTAATGAAAAATGCTTAGGAAGCTAAAATGACAAATTCCATGAGAACTTCTCGCGGAACACCAGTGTTACGCGGAAGGTGAATAGAGGAATAAAGGTGAAAAGAACACAGTTTGGGAAACCCTGATCTATGTAATTAAGTATGTACCGATAACGTCTTCGCGTACTGAATGAAACCGAGACTAGATCTTTCCATCCAAGACATTACATTGATCCAAATTGAATTACATAGATTCTTAATAAGAATATGCCAATCTTGTGAATGTTTTTCTAACAGAAAAAACTTATTTCCATATATATATATATATATATATATATATATATATATATATATATATATATATATATATATATATATATATATATATATATGTGAAAGATACCAATATTTTAAACCTGGTTTTTACTCCATTTCCCAAGTAAGCAAATAGACAAGTAAGTCAAGTTTGTGCCTGCAAGTATTGCAAGTCAAGGCAACTCGTAGTAGAGGTGAATAAGCTCTGATCACTATTCTTAATATTTACCCTTAATGCAAAACACATCTCCTGGAGGATATGTATGATGCTATTTTATATATTATTATTATTATTATTATTATTATTATTATTATTATTATTATTATTATTATTATTATTATTATTATTATTATTATTTCATTATATATATACAGGGTGGCCATAAAACAACTTTCTCTCTTCAGAGGCATCTGTAGCTAAAACCAATAAACGGAATGAGATCAAATTTTATATTGAGACTTTTGAAGGCATGGGGAGATGATTTCCGTGAAAAAAAAAAAAGATTTAGTATCAAAAGTTGCCAATAGGGGAAATTTTGGCGCTGGAGGAGGCCGAAAACAAGCGGATAATTTCATTAAAGGCAGATAAAATGGAATAATAACAATTCGACGGTGTAAGCGACAGCCGCATCACGCATTCGAGCTGGATATGTGGCGCGTTACAATTATAATGATAATAATAATAATTAAACTAAAACAACAACTTGGGAGAGACAGAAATTAATGTATTGATTGAATTCACGGGAAATAACGTTTTATTCCTCAGAATCAGGGTCCCCTGGACCACGTACACGATTTTCAATGTGCTGACCTTTTTTGTGCACAACAAATTGCATCCGATGAGCGACATGCTCTTCATCTGAGTGAGTGGAAAGAGTCGGATTGGATGTTCATAACAGCCTGTTTTATGTTGTCTTTCAAGACACACAAGTTGGGACACATATTGAGCATAATTCGTCAGTCATTCGAATAACTGCTTGAAGTGAAATTGGTGGTGCTGCTGTCACGTATAAGCACAGTAAAACTTGCATAATCCTTTTCACCTGCGTTTACTGCAAATATTTGACTGCTTTCGGCTTCTCCAGCGCCAAAATTTCCCCTATCGGCGACTTTTAGTACTAAATCTTTTTTTTTTTCTTTCTTTTAATATAAAATTAAAAGAAATGGCTCTACAGACATTCCTGACTTCACGTTTCTTTATCAGCGACATCGCTACGACGTTCGCCTTTTTAATCTCGCGATATTTTTTTCCAGTCTGACAAAGGGAATTATAGTATTCAATCGTAAAGAAAAGAAGCAATTTGAGTAGAAATTTAACCGCAGTACGGAAGATAGTCGCCTATGAAATATTTGTGTTTTAACAGGGTTCTGTCGCTATGAATTTCTAAAGAATGAGATCAAGTTTATTTACTGTGCGACTAATCGCAAATGCATCCTTTTAGTTTTTAAATATTACCAAATATTGCTATAAAAATTTATTTAAAAGATAAGTTGATCTTAAAGTTTTATATTTTTTTTTACTATATCTAATCAAAATGCCTTTAAAATTATGAAATTACAAGTGACACCCTTTGAATTATATTTTAATGTTAAATGATATTTACTTGAATTTGGGTTAGGTAGTAATAGGTAGTAATTCTTTGTAATGAATTGCTATATTGCTATATACAAGTTTTTTTTAATATTTTTACTCTTGCTGCAATAAACAAGTCGAACTACGCCTGCACTAATCGACATAAATAACGGGAACGCTTAGTCACTGGTAGTTCCTGCTGTAAGGGAGATTTTAGGCAAAACACACACCAGAAGCTTCCTTTTGAAAGCTTCTGGTGTGTAAAACACACATAAGAGAGGGAGTTGTTCTTGCTAGTGTTCGCATGGGTTATCGTACACATTCAGGGCTGATGACCTGACTATGTGTGAAAAATGCAACACACGTCTTACCGTATGATCACATTCTAGAATCCAATTTTTACCAATCTAGTCAAACCATAGACACTCAGGCAGATGCTATCAGACTCAAATGGCATGACGTTTTTAACTTTTTACAATGAATTTATTATACAAACATTTGATTTTAAATTTTATTTATATAAACACCGCATTGATCAAATTCCTTACAAAATATATAGCAGAATCTTAAATAGCAAACTAACGAAATATTCCGAAAACTTTATTCTAGAGGTACAGAATGGATTTAGAACGGAAAAGGACGATCATGTATAGACCCGGCCTTTTGCCTAAAATTAATAATAGAGAAAAGAAGAGAATACAATTTAGAAACACATATTGCATTTATTGAATTTGAAAAAGCATTTGACAAAGTTAAAAGAAACATTTTATTTAACATATTAAAAGAAAGACAAATACCAAATAATATCCTAAAAGCTATCACAAGTATATATGAAAATAATCAAATACAAATAAGATTAAATCACGAGCTATCATATACGAGAGAGATAAACCAAGGGGTCCTACAGAGATGTCCCCTCTCAGCAACTCTTTTTAATATTTGGATATCTAAATGAGATATCCAAAGATTATGGTATGATAATATCAACAGAAAAATAAAAAACTATGGCCTTTAAAGGACAAGATCGCAAGAACTAAAATAGTAATAGATAACAAGATCTTAGAACAGGTGAATTCATTTAACTACCTAGGATGTACGATCACATATGAAAATGAAAAAGATATAAACGTAAAAATTGCAAAATATTTAAAAATAACAGGTGTAATTAACTCTATATTTAAACCAAACCTCGTTCATAAACAAACCAGGCTAAAAGTATACAATACATTAGCCCTACCGGTCTTAATGTATGGAAGCGAAATCTGGACAATAAAACAAACAAAGATTAACAACAGCAGAAATGAAGTTTATGGGAAAAACTGCAAAGTATACCCTACTTGATCACAAAAGAAATGAAGAAATTATGAAAGAATTAAACCAAGAACCAGTAATTGAAAAAATTAAAAAAATATAAACATAAATGGATGGAACACGTTCCAAGAATAAAAACAGAAAGATTACCAAAACAAGTTTTTTAAATTACAAACCATTAGGAAAAAGAAAATCAAGACGTCCTCTTAAAAGATTCAAGGCAGGAACAGGCCATGCTAGGCCTAAATCCTTGATACGCTTGATGATGATGACTGTTCTGAAAAAACAGTATTCTGGTTATACTATGCAATGAAGTTTACGTATGGTTTGTAATTTTTATAATTTTATACTATGTATTTGTTTCATAGTTTATGTTTTCTTAACTTATATGAATCACCCGAATTAAATAAAAAAAAAATGCTGGATATGCCATTGTTTATATAATAATAAAAAAAAAACGATTTCGGAACATAACCCCACTTTTTGTATGTGATCTGAGTTTCGCATAACGCGATTTATATAACGCGGCATTTCTATGGAACTTAACATCCGCGTTATACGAGGGTTACCTGTATACTTTAATATTGGTCAATCGTAAATTATCATGTGAATCCTTAGTTCACAGGAAGAACTTGTAGTTTTTGTCTGTTTTTGTCTTCCTTGCTTGGTATAAAAGATTTTTGGAGTGTGGAGTCCAGTGTTCAGATATATAGATTGGTATTGGAAGTTTCTTGTCAGTTAGGATCGATGTTGTCGGCCTTGTTTTCTTGCTTACTGCAAGAATGGAGTCTATAGGTTATTATTCATAACCTATAATCGTATACCAATAACATGTATACCAGTGATTTGTAAAACCATGGAGTGGCATTGTTCGATACTAAATATCGATACCTGCTGTGATTTATTCAGGGAAAATAAAAAATACACGTTGGCAACACTGACTTGTCTTAGACGGAGCGTATGTTCTGTTGTATGTTATTCAAAGCCCGTGGTTTAAATTTCATATTTTTTAAAATTTTAAGTCTTCTTTTTTTTTAAAGCTTTAAGTCTATCCTTGAGTGGTATGCGAGGGGGGGGGGGGGTTTCCTTCTTCGTCAGCCTATTCTAGGCGGGTTTTTCAATGTACAAAAAAGATGTTGCAGGACATCTAGTCTCTATAGACTGGAAGTTTGGGGGTAAAACCATCCACTTCCTCACTGTTTATGGCCCTAATAATATCCACCAGTGATGTAGGCTCTTCACGTCCGTAAAACCCTATTTTTATGGGGTTCAGTATATCATCTCGGGGGGGGGGGAACTAGAACTGTATCGTAGACACACGATATGACAAGGTGAGCGGTAACAATAATTCTGGTGTATCCCCACGTTGCTGTGGGGGCTCGTAAACGGTGTGGGGTCCATAGGGGCTCCGCTACAACTGATCAAAATAATATTGATTTAATCTTGAAAGAAAATTACAATCAAGCTTTTCTAAATTGTTTCCAAAAGATAGAAAAAAATGAATCAACTCAAAGAAATGAAAACTTTACATTAAATACTGTATTAATGATGATACATGATGATGATGATGATGTATCATCATACGATAATTATTATTAATTACTGTATTAATAAAATGTACCCTAGAGCCTGTGTGGCTCAGTGGATGTGGCGTTTACATACCACGGTGCTTGGCCACACGAAGGAAGACTTGGTTTCGAGTCTAGTCGGGGACTAGAGGAAATTTTTCTAAGCCTTTTTTCGACCGGTTCCCGAGTTAGTCGATCTCTGGCACGGGCAAGCGGATTTTTCCTCCCGGAAACTCGGGTTTTTCGTCCTGTAAACTCAAGAAAATCGACCGTAGAACCCACATTATTTCAGACATTAAATATATTGTGTTAGGGTTAGGGACCACGAGATGGCGGCACATTTGAGCCGTCTCTCTCTTCACTGCGTACCGCTTAATTAGTGATTGCCTTGGGCCATCTATCTCTGATTGGTACCAGTGGAGATTGAACTTCCCACTCAGTCTCCAAAAGTTAGATAGGGCTAAATGGCCTCGCCTACTCCCGTATACGGGAATAAAAAGACGTTAGATGATTTTTATTTTTAATATAATGTACCCATTAACAACTTAAAGTGCATAAACCATAGACAACAGGTTCACATTACAGTTTGTCTTTTAAAAGCTCATTTTCTGTCAGATGTCAGTTAGTAAAAAATTTCGACGCAACCTATGTATGTGTAATGTGTAGTGATGATCATTAATGCTGGAAAAATTGCCATCGATGTTCAATGACACAAAAACGATTGAACTTACTTACCATTATGGCAACTGAATACGACGTCTTGCAAAAGGTAGACTTGCAAGATATCCTGAAAGATCCACAAAAAACTGAGGTGAAATCTTTCAGGATATCTTGGAAGTCTTGAAGTTTTGTTCGTTTATTAAAATTAAAAATTCCTTACTTTTTTGTTAATAATCTTATGTAATATTGTTTAATAATATTTAATAATTATTGTTTGATAACGTAATATGTTTTTGTTTAATAATTGGTAATGTATGTTTTGTGTAATAAAACTGGTTTATTAAAATTGTTGGTTGGTAAAATTAAAAAAAGTATTAGGAGATAATTTGCGAGGGGGGGGAGGAAAGACTGCCTAGAAGCCTCCACAGAGTTTAATCCGTCACTGTGAGGAAGAGTTTCAACAAGACTTGATCGCGTTTACATTTCCAGCAACTTAGAGCCACAAGTTGCTGGAGTAACAGATCATAAAATGGTTCTGTTAACTATCGAACTACCATGATATATCCAAAGGACCTTGAAAACTTCCTCTAAACAAGGATTTACGACTGTGTGCGACAAATGGAAGAACACTCACTGGGACGCATGGACCACCTTTAAAAACGAGGTAAAACAGCTCTTTCAGAACTGCTCGAGAGAAAGGGCTTATTTATGTACAAAAGACAACGATGAGAGATCTTTAACGAGAACTAGGGTGGTACCGTGCGTAAAAAACGGTATTCCCAGAGATTCCCTAATTGTTCCTCCGTTATGGGAAACATCCTCGGCCGCGTTTTTAAATCGGCAGCGCATAGCAGCATTGAACGAGAAAACAATTCAACAAATCCAAGTTAACGGTGAAACCTTCAAGACCACGGGAGATATCCTGCAGCAATTTTTTTAATCATTATCCGAGAGCCTATTCCGATGATGATAGGCGACCTTAACGCCTGGAACATAACAAGTATGCCTGAACACCTACGAGTATGTGCAGTTCAAAATAGACCGATAACATCGGAAGAGGTTACTCGCGCTCACAAATAAGTAAAGCTCAGGAAAACCCCGGCCTAGATGGACTACGTGTTGAGTTTTATCGATGTATCTGGAATTTCAGCTTTCCTGTTTTGATCTCGATTTTCAATATTTTTATCTACCGAACACGTGCCTGCTGACTTTGTTAGTGGGTACACGGATTTTATCCCCCCCCCCAAAAAAAAGGGAAGAGACCTAAGCCCGGTTGTGAGTAGTAGAACCATCCACTGTCCAATACAGATTACAAGTTATTCATAAAAGGGTGTGCAATCGTCTGAAACGTTCGAACCATAATCATTGGCATCGAGTTATCCATCTGACAATCTAATTAAATACTTCATTGGATATTTACTGTTTTGTGACCATTGGCCGTGCTGGACCATGTGCGGAGATTTTGCGAGTTATACTATGCAATACATAAAACACTAAAAGATTTGTTACTTTCAGTTGTAATCTCTGATAAAGATTCTTCACCTCCTAGAGGGCATCCAAACCTAGATTTTTCCAACTGAATCGCATCGTCAAAACTGCTTTCCTGGCCACGAACACATTGTCTCTACAGTATCCTCAACCTCCAAGAAACTTGGGATCCTTTTTCGCTTAAATACTCGTTCTGTAAAAATTCCAAATTCACCTATCCTTAGAATACTGTACACACGTTTGGAGTTCTGTGTTAAACAAATTATAATAATATAGTATTAAGAAGAAACCGTGCATTTCAAGATGTTTTTTGCAAGATGGTAAGAAGAAAATTATGTAAAAAACCTGATAGGTCCGTACAGTCTTCATTTTAATACCCTTGAATTGAACTAGAGCATCCGCTACGGACAGGACCATTAGTCAAATTGGACGAAGAATTTTTCCCAATACCTGTTTTGTTGAAAAGTGTGATTAGGACTAAAGAAGGTTACATACGCTATTTGAAGTTAGTGAGGTTTAATTACTGTTTATTATGTACAAAGTTAACTTACCTCAGGATCAAACATCATAAATAATTAAAATACAAAGACAATTCTATTATATGCAGGAATTTCTAATCAATTTAAGGGAAAAAAAATCTTTGTTTTCACTTTTTTACAGACGAAAATGAAAGCAATCGAGAATCGAAAAAAAAATCGAGGCCTCACTAACAGTACATCAGGTTAAAGTATGTTTAAGGACCCGTTAATAATTCTATGAGCTCAGAATAACACACTGAATTATTTGAACTCATCCAATGTATCTCCATTCACCACAATGTCAAGCAATGCATTCCACTCATCAACCGCTCTCCATGCAAAGAACCTGCTTCTTATGTCCCTGCTCTGACCCGCCTATCTGATAGCCAGTCACCTATCCAACTTACTAGTCTGTTATCCAGTTCCATTTGCTTCAGTTTAGTGACCAACTTGTGGGGTGGCAATCTATCAAAAGCTTTTGCAAAATGTAAGTATACCACCGTGACTAAGACTAATGGAGGCTAAGACTGATGCTAGCTCCTCGGAACATTCTCTTAAAACACATGGTGATATGTCATCAAATCTTATTGCTTTATTGGTGAGTGAGCAAGAGATATATAAGAAGTTAAGTCTTCTCTCATTGAACACCACGACGAAGTCCTTTGCAGCAGTTATCAAAAAAAAAAAAAAAAAAAAAAAACTCGTGTGGATTTTTCTTGGAGTGATCATGCATCTGATTATCATCTTGTGTTGCCTTCAAAGTGCCTTCTCCAAGTTGTCTCCTCAGTTTGTCATAATCACCAGCCGTGTACTTCCGCATATGTCCTTTTCTCAGAGAAGTCTTCATGTGCTTCACCACAACCCAGGTGATCACTCTCACCAATTGGAGGAAAGTACAAAATCCCAATCACAAATACATCCGCTGATGAAATAATAAGATCTAAAACTCTCAATCTTCGCGTGCCTGCCCTCCTTTGCATACTGCCTGACATAATTGTCTCTGAAGAAATTTATTTTTCTTATTCCCAAATTAGCATCTGAAAAATAACTCTTTCTTCTAATCTCTACTACCGTAATTAGAATCGCCCATAATAATTACCCTCCACATGTTCATTAACCCAAGTTAATTATACATTTATTCACCTTTCTCCGCATTCCCTGGCCTATAGCAACATCCAACGAAAGATGTCTTTCTCTTTCATGTCTATTGAATGTGGACATACTTCCCATGATGTCATGAACAGCAGGACGTTATTTTTTGAGTTCGATTTTTTATTCCTTTTAAAAAATTAAACCTGAAATACAAATCCGTATAGAAAGGGTATTGTCACCTATTCTCTAAATTTTGTGTACTAACTTCCGGGACCTCCTTCACATTAAGCACCCAAATTGAAAAAAAAAAAAACAAAAAAAATATATTCACGATCTCCAATAACGAAAATATTTTTACATCATTGTTTCTGCGCATATTCTTTTGAGTACATAGAGGGCTATGACGTCATTATCGTCAGACAATAGCAAAATTGCAGTATAATAATAATAATAATAATACGTCATAAAAATTAACGCGGAACTTCCGATAAATTGAATATTTTAGGCATTATTACCTCACAATTATTACGTTGATTGTAGGAAAAGTATATAATACGGAATTTATTCCAGAATTTTGTAGCAGGTTGCACTTGTTACCCTTAGTGGAATGAATGCATTAGGTTGTGACTTTAGTATATATATACTACTGTACGGAGAAATACGGAAAGACTTTGTAACGTATGACGTATGCTGAAGGCAATTTAATCTTTCACAACAGAAAAATTTCTGGTTATACTCTAATTACAAGCGGAGAGGCGGGGGGCTGATATATGAATAACAACGATAATTAGTTAGTATTATCGTTGTTATTAATAAGTACTAATATTAACAGTAACGTTAATAATAAGATTCAGATTAAATTTTTTTAATTAAAATATTACTAGCGGTAATATTAATAACAATTAGGAAATTATCCTTAATATTAATAGTAATTGATAATATTAATAATCGGAGGCGTAATAAATGTAGAGAACCAGACTGTTTGTCGGCGGTGTGGTGTGGCAGTGGTTCTCACTAAGATGCGATGTTTCCGCCATCATTCGTAAACAAATGGCGGCTTGGAAAAAAGACATTTTCGGGAAGGGAGGGAAGGGGACCAACATTTCGAAACTTTTAATATACTATTGTTATTAAGATAATAAAAATATGTGTTATTAATAAACAGTCAGTATATATATTAGTAATTCTGTACAAAAAATTAATTAACCAATGCGGTGTTTATATAAATAAAATTTCATATCAAATGTTTGTATAATGAATTCATTGTAAAAAGTTAAAAACGTCAAGCAATTTGAGTCTGCCTGAGTGTCTATGGCTTGGCTAGATTGGTAAAAATGTCATTCCAGAATGTGATCAGATGGTAAGACGTGTGGTGCATTTTTCACACAGTCAGGTCATCAGCCCTGAGTAAATAAGAATGTTTACGATAACCTATGCAAAACTATCCAGGAACAACTCCCTCTCTTATGTTTCTAAGTTGAATAGACTACAAATGCTTAATTCCGGGCTTAAGATCATGTAATTTGTTTGTTAGTGCTTCCTGCCATGATCACTGCCATTGAGCAATTAGATTTGATCTTATAAACTGTGTAGTCTGTTTAGGGTTATGTGAACCAGTACGTGGAGAATGTATGCCAATCTAGCGGCTGCAGCCTCATTTCCCTTCATTGGATCTAAGAGGCCGTGATCAAGTGCTTACTGAATTGTCTTTCAATTACACTTATGTTACAAGAGTGACAGTATACATTGTGACGTTATCAAACCTAACCTAAGCTTTCACTGTAACCTCTCAAATGCTCTACTAGTGCAGACAATGCACTAATGACACGCCACTGTTAAGGAGCTAGCGTTCACTTTGGCAGTGTGACGAATCAACACTCTAAAGCAGTGTTTCCCAACGTTTTTTGGATCGTTCCGTGAACTTTTTTCTCGGAAAGTCAGGGTTGCAACATCGACAATTTATCGCCGACAATGGTAAGTTTTTTTTAGTATATTGGCGATGAGGTGAAGAATGCAACATCATTTGTTAACTGCCCCCCCCCCCCCCAAAAAAAATTCAAATTGCTGCCCTGTGGGGCGAAGCTTCACGATGGGAAACACTGTTCTAAAGGACAAGATGGTCTTCAATCCCACTTCGAAGACGGTACTCAACTCCTACAGTTTACAATAAAAAAAATAATAAAAAAAACATTCTAGAAATAACGAAGAGCATCTCAATGTTTCAAATAATCCTACTTTTAAATATTGTATGTCCATTGGAAACGAAAAAATTTGTTAACCACGAAGAGTAAGCGAGATCTTCGTCGCAATGCCATCGATTGTGAATTCTGTCTGTCATCCTGAATCTTTCGAGGCATACAAAAGCTCAACCCCCAGTGTCGTACCTATCGTACTGCGGACTGCCCTAACGCTACACTACTTTAGCCCCAGCAACCCAGCACTAGAGACCTGTCAGCAGCAAGGAAATAGCGTTTAATTTAGCGATGTATCGAATCAACCCGCGAAGTTTTGATGGTCTTACATCTGAATTCCACATGGTACTCTGTTCACTCCAGTCCATTAAAATATTTGTATAAGAGAATAATAAAAATGGGAGTTATTCAAAGTTTCAACTAAACCCGTAGAGAATTTAGTAGAGATAGAAGTGGATTGGTAAGAAGACGTAAGAAGACTGAAAGAAATTGACGATAGATTACCTTTGCTTACGGTTATGTTTGCAATTTCCAATCGCATGTGCTCCACCAGTATATGATCATGGTCCGAAAAGGAAAAAAAAAAAAAAACCGTTATACAAGGTAACCCATACAGCAAACAAATTCTATTAATGAAATAGAAAATCTTCCTTTTGGTCAATGGAATACGATGTGATGTCCTCATCTAAGATGATATCCAGAAAAAAACTTATGGAAATGGTTTTCCAGAGTGAAAGTTACCAAACTGGTTCTGGTTCTAAGAAATGTTCTTGTGGTGAAAAAAGTAAATATGCAACTTTTAACATGAAAACGTCTTTGCTATTATGGTATTTTTGCAAACCCTAAGCAAATTTCAATTTTACCTTTTATTCTTCGATAATCCGGGAGTTATCTTTAGGTTCTACATGACACGCGCAGTTAGAAATCTTAACTTCCCTGGATTTCAAACTTTAAAGCGAAATCGATCTCTCATCCTCCCTCCCATGGTGATATCTTTATTTTCATAAAAATAAACTAATCCATACGTTTACTATTAATAATAGAAAGGTTTAACTTCGAAATCTATTTAGATTAATGTTGCTTGGAGATTTATTTGTTTTATTGAGAGTAATTAAATCCGTTGATGATTATGTAATCGAATCATGTTGTTTCAGAAAACTGACACTGCAGAATAAAGAATAACTGAATACAAATTGAATGAATATTTCCTATATTTCGCTGTAGTGAAACTGTCATCTTCACGGATTAATACATTGGTATCAGTGTATATTAATCCGTGTGCAGGTAGGTACACTTCAGTAACAGAAATGGAACCGGAGAAATAGAGACAAGCCTAAAATCCCATAAAGACGCCTTCGTTTAGGATTTTAGTTATAGGAATATTCAACTAAAGCTACGGATGTAGAGTCTTTTTGGATAACTATTTAAAGATAGTTCTTTGGATATTGTAGTTAAAAAAACTCACATTTTATAGATAAAATAAAAACATCCCTATCTATGAAGAGGATATACTAGCAAGCCTAGATATTACATCTCTGTTTACAAACATTCCAGTGGTTGAAGTCATCAGCATCTCAGACAACTTGTTCCCAAGAAACATCACTACTTTGTTCAATCACTGTTTAACTTCTATTTTATTTAATAAAAAACTCTCTATAAACAACTCACCGGATTAGCCATGGGTAGCCCCCCTCTCCCCTCCTTGTGCTGACTTATTCATGGAAGATCTAGAAGAAAAAATCTTATCCCAGATCATTCCAAAACCGAAAATTTGGTACAGATATGTGGACGATATCTTGCTCATTTGGGATCATACGAAAGAAGAACTAATGGATTAACTTAACCAAATCAATAGTTTCCACCATACCATCAAATTCACATTAGAAATTGAAAAAGATGGAAAATTGCCATTCCTTGACATCCTAATAAAGAAACAAACCAATAATAGTATCAATCTATCTGTTTATAGAAAACCTACAAATACTGGACGTTACCTCCATTTCAACTCGTCTCATCATATAGCTCAGAAACTTAGCATTATCCATATGCTCAAGAAAAGAGCCATACAGTACACAACAGATATGAATGACCTACAAATGGAATTAACTACAACATCCAGAGAACTATCTTTAAATGGTTATACAAAAAGACACTATAACAAGCTTCTCTTTACTGATATACCACATAGACAACGTGAAGCTACGGATCTTTGGTTCAGTGTTTTTGGCCATTGGGTGAATGTCTGTAGATGAGGGTTTTACGTATGAGACGCAGTTTGATGCAACCATATTTGTTCGGGTTGGGACAGTTGGCGAGAGATGCCGCAGATTCGAGGAAAAGACTGAAATTTAAAACTATTTCCTTGGAGTAAGGTGGTTGGGTTTTTTCTAACGGATCCTGTGATGAGTGTCCAGGGCATGGTCCGCCATAGCACCACTTATGTATAAAAAAATACACAGCCATTTTAAGTCCGCTATACAAGATCTCACCCTCTAACACTAACCTAATGGTCAGTTTCGATGTCTCCTCCTTTTTCGCACACTTAAACACACCTTTGTTCTAATTCAAGCAAAATTCCCTCTTGACATCTTAGCCATCTTCCAGTTCACTATGAACTCGGGCTATATCGTTTCTTTATGCTTTTTTTTTCGCTATTCTACTCCTCTCAATCATATCATTTGACTGCGCTGCGCGGACGATGTGTTAGCCATCTGCAACATGGCAGACAACCTCAACACTTCCCTGTCCCATTTGAAGATCCTAGGATCCAATTCACAAAAGTAACAACATCCTGATCTTCCTAGACACCCTAGTTACAAGACAACCAAATGCATGTTTGTCCTTCATTGTCAACAAAAATTCCGTCCCCCCCATAGGTAAATATATTCATCAACAGCCGCATTACCTTCCCCATCACAACCCCAGAGATAATACAGCACTATAAAATCCTTAGTCCACAGAGCAAAATTAATTTGATTAGATACCATCGCACTCAGCCCGAACTCAACCACAGTTTTTCGCCAATGGTTACACCCAGTTAGTTAATTAAAACACTATCAGCCTGTATCCATACTCCCTTTCCCAGTCTAGACATAGATTAAAGAGAATCTATCCCCATTCGTGAATTCCCAGTCAAGGTGGCCGAGCACTTAAAAATACCAAACGCTTGTTGTCAGTTTCCTGAAACAGTATCACGTATGGGAATCAATTCAAAAGTCTAAACACGAGTATTGCTCTGAGTGATTGGTAGAAATAACCGATTAAATCCTCGCACATAACATTATGAAATACGAGGGTGGTCTGAAAAGTTCCCGGCCTAACAATGAAAAAACAAATTTATAATTTCAAAATCATTTTTATTTTTTAACATCATCTCCCTTAAGACTAATACATTTATTCCAGTGATGCTCCAGCGCCATTATCCCGTCCCTGCATTGCTTTTCAGTAAGATCTGCAAAATACCCCTCTACAACTACAATCACCTCCGGATTCGAAAAGAAACGGTGACCAGCGAGGAAGAGTCAGAGGGAGCCAAATCTGGGGAATAGGGTGGATGTTTCAACAATTCATAGTGCAGATCCCTTAATTTTCCCATTGCCAAAACACCTTTGTGGGCAGGTGCATTGTCCTGATGAAAGATGACTTTTTTTTTCTTCTGCAAACAGAGTCTTTTCTCACGAATCTTTTCATCTAGTCTGGTTAAAAGATCGGAATAATATTCCCTGGTTATTGTTTTATCCTTTTCAAGATAATAAATTCACAAAATGCCTTTAGCATCCCAAAACACAAATGCCATGACCTTTCCTGCTGATGGAACCGACTCTGACTTATTTTTCTTTGGCGTTGAACAACAAGCTTTTTTCCACTATTTTGACTGCTGTTTGGATTCTGGTGTGTAATGGTGAATCCAAGCCTCATCCATAGTAATCCATAGTAATGTTCTTGTTAAAACGCTCCAAGCACTGTTCAGAGATTTTCATGCGAGTGCGATTTTAATCTGCTGTGAGCAAGCGCGGCACCCATCTTGTGCAAAGCTTTTTCATTTGCAATTCTTCATGCAAAATTTATCCTACATGTTCTTTAGAAATGCCTGTAGTCTCAGCAATTTCACGCACTTTGACTCGCCGGTCATCCAATACCATATCGTGCACTTCACCAATGATTTCTGGTGTTGTTGTTGCACTTTTTGCACGTACTTCACGTCGATCATCTTCAAAGCTGGTACGGCCACATTTAATCTCGGCCGTTCCAACCATTTCTTAATTGTCGAAAACGAAGGAGAAGAGTGCCCAAAAACTTTTATGAACTTCGAATGAATTTCGTTTGGCGTTACACCTTCCTTTACAAAGAATTTTATAACCGCACGATACTGAATTTTATCAATTTCAAGGGATACAAACTACACTTTTGCTTCAGACAGCTGTATAAAACAAACTGCTCGATAGAATGACTTTCAATTTCACAGGGATGCTTATGACAGATGTTCCACCTTGGGAAAAAAAAATCTGGCCGATAGTGTTGCCATCTATGATCGAGTCCGAGATCTTTTCAGACCACTCTCGTATATTTTACTTAAATATTTTGGTAATATTTAAGTAAAATATACTTATTTTACTTAAATAAGTATATTTTACTCACTAAAAGTAAATATTGAGTGCGCTGTATTAGTTTGGCGTTTATTTATATAATTTCCGTTAAACTTAATTATTATAAATTTATGACTTAAATCATTAAAAATAGATGCATCAACGTTACCATTAGCATTTAATACTAATATAAACATTCAATTATAACATATTAGTAACTAATTAGGATTAATTATATTTAATAATTATTACATAGAATGAGATTAATAAAGATTAATTACTAATGATATTTCCAGAAATCTACTCACTTTATGCCGTATTTTGAAATGAAATGAACAGTGAGATGTGTACGTCATCAGCGGTCTTCACCTTTTGAACTTCAGCGTTTGTTTAACTGAGTCTATCGAACAAAATTGTTTTACTGATGACCAACAACGAAACATGAAACAATACACTTATTTTTATTCGAACGATTAAAGAAACAACTGATTTGAATTAGAATAATATGTTTCCTACCTAATAATTAGCGACGCTTGCAAAAGAAGGATCTGTAATGGCCGAAAAATGATATTCGAAAATAGCTCTCCCATTTCAAATATTATTTTTAATTTCGTATTTCATTATTTCATTATTTTTAATTTCTTATTTTCAACACTCACACCTTTCATTTCAATGTTTATTTTATTTTTATTTATTATTTTAAAAACTATTGGATAAATAGTTATTTTGATATAACAGTTGTACTAATATTCCTTTATTTTCGAAAAATGACCTAATAAGAACCGAAAGACTATAATCTCTTTGAAAATGTATTATTATTATATTATATTTATTTTATTTTTTTAATTTCGGAGTGCTGAATTTTCATGAAAATATTTCGTATTTACAGAAGTGTTTCGGATTTTTTTTTCTTTTTCTTTTTCAGAGTAAATAACGTAAAAAATCTCTTAGACAACCCATGATATACGAGTAAATATACCATGGTTGTAAATGAGCCTCCGTATCTTAATCGGTATAGATGAAGCCCTTTGGTCGGAAACATCATATTTAATGTTACTATGTTAAGACGAGAATGCTGGAGTGGGAAGATAGAATTAAATTTAGAAATATTCTGCACTTTGCTGGAATGACAGAATTCTCCACATAGATTGGGGTGGGCGGAAGGTGAACAAGAAGTTGGTGGTATGGGTAAGAAAGTAGCATTTTTACAGATAGGCAGAGTAGTCGACATTTTTTGGAAATCACGGAGTAAAAAAAAAAAAATTAAAAACTGTTTGTGTTCACTATATCTTACTTTGGGGTTTAAAGAACTATTTATTTATTTTTAATTTGTTAAGATGTGGAACACTGCTATCATACGTCACAGCCTCATCTGGTACCCACTAACGCAAAGCCTCAACACCTGGTGTTGTCAGAGTCAAGCAGTGATATTATAAAAGAGGTTTTTAGTAAGCCTCTGAAATACAGAATTATTTCGCATCTCAATGATGGATCGATTCCGATTCAGTCGGTATCGACAATCCTCTTTTGTTGGAGAGATTCCGGTGCGAATTCCGTCTAGTATGCGAAAAGCTTTTGATCTTTTATGAGGTTTCCTCATTTAAAGGTAAGTTAGTCGGTCACATAAGGAGGAAGTGTTTTATGCTCTTAGGGAGTCGGGTTTTTGTCACTTGTAAAACAGGCAAAAGGGGTCAGTGAATGCTTTACAACACATGAACATAGTGAAAAAGAACATGCTTGTATATACAAAAGTTCATTTTGAAAGTGACCATTCTTGATTCGATAAAAACTAAACCCTAAATGCGGCTATTATATATTTTAGTTACACCACTCCCATACATAAACATGAAAAAAGAAACAAGTAATTACAAGTAATTAGAGCGCATTGTGTATTGCAAAATCTTTACATACATTGAAAAATCTCAAATCATCCGCAAAACACACTATAGCTTATAAAAAAATAAACTAATAGCAACACTCCTGGAAGATTTCTTCTCTTCTGTAGTCCTAAATGGATCGTTGGGTCACTCATTGCTGGTAGGTGATATTCTTTGTTAGCCTCCTCCAATCATCGTAGTCTCTTCTTCTAGGTATCAGTGGAGAAAGGGATGAATTTGTCCATTTTAATCGAGGTCGACCCCAAACCCTTGATCCCAGAACGATTCCATCTAGTGCTTGATTGGGAATGCCATTAGCCCTCTCCACATGTCTGAACCATTTTACCTGGCTTCTTCTAATGACTGCCAGAATATTTTCCCCTTTTCTCCTGTCTATTTAATCAATCAGTTTTTGGATATTTTCATTGGCTTCTTGAGCAGTATAACGAATTCTCAAAAGACACCTGTAAGTTTTCATTTCAAAAGACAGGCGTCTCCTCTCCTCTTCCCTCAAAGTCCAGGCCTCACAACCAAACAAGAGGATAGAATTCACCAAGGTGTCAATTAATCTTATTCTGTTTGTGACTGCTATTCTGTTATCTCCCCACGATGATTTTAACCTTTGTAGGGCCACGGTTGCCTTTGCAATTCGGTATTTAATGTTGGTTTTTGAGCGATCATCTTGACTCAACATGCTTCCTAGATAAGTGAACTTGTTTACATTCTCTTGTTTACATTGGAAGATTTCACAGACCTAATAAACGCTGTGTTAGATAAAAACAGAATAGTATTAGTTGTTTTTATTATTAATCTAAAAAAAAAGCGTTTGACACATTAACACACAAAACCGTGTTGAACTAAACTTATTGGAATCGGAGGTTTTCTGCTCCAGTGGGTCAAAACATACATGAAAAACAGAAAGCACATCACACGTATAGGATCAGTGCACAGCAAACAGGTACCGATAACTTGTGGAATCTCCCATTCTGTTCAATGTGTACACACACACACACACACACACACACACACACACACACACACACACACACACACACACACACACACACACACACACACACACACACACACACACACACACACACACGATGCCATCTTCCCCTAAAAAGTAAAATCTTCCAATACACAGATGACACGGCCATAGTATCCATCCATAACGACGAAAATATCGCTTACACAAATATGCAACATGACATCAATCTGATCGCTAACTGGCTAACTAAAAATGACATATAAATCTTGAAAAAACAAAGCTAATGATATTCAAAACACCCCAGATTCTACCCATAGAAACTACCATACTTTTCGGACGATAAGATGCACCCCAAAGTTATGAGACAATTTTTAGAAAAAAAATATTCACAAACCTTAAATTTATCATAAATTGTACCAGCAGCATTCAGTGGGTTTTCACTAGTCTCGTTACTGTCACTTTTAATACTATTGTCTGCACTATTGTTATCACTCTCTTCAAAACCTAAGCCATCTTCACTACCATCCATCGCGTTACTTATGCTGCATTTTTTTAAAAGACTTAATCATCTTGTCCGTTCAAAACCGCATGTTACCCCACCAACTACTATTGATGCCGATCAAGTTTTTCATATGTAAATTGGGATTCCACATACACAGCGAGACAGGTGTTTGGCTCGCATCAAAAATGTGGGAATCCACAACTTACCCGGTATCACCTACCTTCAGACCATAGGACGTACCCCAATTATAAGTCGATTTCTCCACGTAAAAAGGTGCGTCTTATGGTCGGAAAAATATGGTAAATATCTCAGAATCCAACATCCATCCTCCTATACACAAAGCGCTGATCCTAAAACCACAACCATCACACAGGTGAAAACAACACGCTATCTTGCACTTCACTTCGATGCTGATCAAAGTTGGAATACCAAACAAATTATCTATACAACTCAGGATAATAGCAAGCAAACTATATCAATTAAAACACATTGCTCCGACACACAAAAATACTAATTTATAAAGTATTATGTGAAAACATTTTAAGATACACAATTACATCATACGGATTCTGCGCAGACTACAAACTGAACAGATTACAACTGTTGCAAAATAAAATGATAAAACTGATATTCTGGGAACAAACAGAACCAGAATATCAGTTTTACTTGTGCCCTTTTACTTGTCCGTGCTGCCCTTAGACACTTATAAGG
The DNA here is from genome assembly GCF_054136105.1 of Typopeltis vanoorti. Taxonomy (NCBI): domain Eukaryota; kingdom Metazoa; phylum Arthropoda; class Arachnida; order Uropygi; family Thelyphonidae; genus Typopeltis; species Typopeltis vanoorti. The sequence continues at coordinate 36,568,867 of NC_143561.1, read as the reverse complement.
GCAGCAAGGACAAAACACAAAATATTTCAGGTGAAGCCTTTATGCCACTACACAATCATGCTAAAACATTACTTCAGTCCAACCTGCAGAGTAACCTCAAGAACATATCAGATAACAAGACCACAGTGAAAAAACTACATAACATATAAATATAATAATCACTACGGAAAAGTCACGTGAAGCTTCTACATACCTGACTTGATCAACAAACTGCCATTCGACGAGAGAAACTTAGGTACCTACAGAGAGCTGGAACAGGCACTGTATAGACATTATAGCGAGACTAATATTACAAACAATGCATGAAGTTTGTTCCACAAAAAAAGCCCAAATGTCACTTTGTAAAGATCAAATTATTTTATTATTTAATAAACAATATTTTGTTTTATTAAAGACAAGAATATCTTTACAAAACACAGCACTTAATAATTTTAAACCACAATAAAATTTCTGACAGTAACACAACTATCCAAATCCAGTAAGTACATAATTTTTTTTTAAATGCTTCACATTTCATTTTGCCAAAATAACATCAATAATGGGCACATCGCAAGTGCCAATATACGTATTATGAAACCAAAACTAATAATGTATAACATAAACAATTTGTAAAAATATTCATAATTTTAAATTATGACTGCTTTCAAACTTCGTAATACAGGTTAACCCAGATACACGTCCGCACCTCATGTCCAGATTGGAGAATACGCGCTGCATGTAAAAAAGAAAGTCGGCAATGTAAGGCGCCTCCCTGTAACACGACGACCCGAGTCATTTAGGGCATATGTTATTAAATATCTCAGAATTATTATTATAATATATTTAGTAAATATCCACATTTAATAAACGCTAATATTAAAACGTGTTTTATTTTTTCTACTCACGTCTGCGTACCGTGTTACGCTGGCCCTGGGGAGTGAGCTGGAAGATCACCCTGACAGTTGACACAGCTTTTTTTGCTGAGCAAGATTTGTTACCATGTTCTTTACTACCACATCAGGCACAGGTGATAGAGCCATGCCAAGCAGTTTGAACATGTCTGTGTTTCTCACATTTATAGCATCTTAGGATTTCCTATCAGGATGTGTACCACAGGTGAGGCACATCCTGATAGGGATGGCATCATTGATGTTAATATCAGAATCTGGTATCATTATGTCTTAACTCACTCTCTTTACAAGATTCGAGTGTTTTATGAGTTATTATTATTATTATTATTATTACTACCCAAGACCTCATGGAGTCAAAGACGCATCTGGGAGGTCCTTTTATCACACACACACAGCTCATCATTATTATTATTTATTATTATTATTATTTTTTTTTTTTTTTTTTATTTCAGGCTATCCCAGGGAGTCCTTAGACTCATCGAGGGAGGCGCTAAACATCATGTCCACACAACTATTCGACATTCTCACAGTATCTATCATACCTTGCCTTGAACTCTCTCACTGTCATAGCACCCACAACAGACTCTGGCAGCTTATTCCACTCATTTACCACTCTAAAAGTAAAGAACCCAGCTCTACCACCTCTGCTAACCACACTCTTGCCCAGCTTCCATAGGTATCCCCTAGTTCTCCTACCACCAGTCCTGATCTCAAAAATATCCTTTGAATTAATCCTATAGAATCCTTTTAGCAATTTGAATGTCTCAATCATATCTTCCCTTATTAATGTTATTGATGTTATTTTGGCAAAATGAAATGTGAAGCATTTAAAAAAAAAATTATGTACTTACTGGATTTGGATAGTTGTGTTACTGTCAGAAATTTTATTGTGGTTTAAAATTATTAAGTGCTGTGTTTTGAAAAGATATTCTTGTCTTTAATAAAACAAAATATTGTTTTATTAAATAATAAAATAATGTAATCCTTACAAAGTGACATTTCGGCTTTTTTTGTGGAACAAACCTCATTCATTGTTTGTAATATTAGTCTCGCTATAATGTCTATACAGTGCGTGTTCCAGCTCTCTGTAGGTACCTAAGTTTCTCTCGTCGAATGGCAGTTTGTTGATCATGTCAGGCATGTAGAAGCTTCACGTGACTTTTCCGTAGTGATTATTATATTTATATGTTATGTAGTTTTCTCACTGTGGTCTTGTTATATTATTATTATCATTATTATTATTATTATTATTATTATTATTATTATTATTATTATTATTATTAGAAACCTTCAAGGAATCCAAAGACTCATCGAGGGAGAGGGTGCCAACAGAATCGAACGATTGGTCCCCTTCCAACTACTCTGATATGTTCTTGAGGTTACTCTGCAGGTTGGACTGAGGTAATGTTTTAGCATGATTGTGTAGTGGCATACAGGCTTCACCTGAAATATTTTGTGTTTTGTTCTTGCTGCCCTTATAAGTGTGGGTTGTTCTGCTTGTTCCCAGAATATCAGTTTAACCATTTTATTTTGCAACAGATGTAATCTGTTAAGTTTGTAGTCTGCGCAGAATGCGTATGATGTAATTGTGTATCTTAAAATGTTTTCACATAATACTTTATAAATTAGCATTTTTGTGTGTCGGAGCAATGTGTTTTAATTGATATAGTTTACTTGCTATTATTCTGAGTTGTATAGATAATTTGTTTGGCTGTTCCAACTTTGATCAGCATCGAAGTGAAGTGCAAGATAGAGTGTTGTTTTCACCTGTGTGATGGTTGTGGTTTTAGGATCAGCGCTTTGTGTACAGGAGGAAGGATGTTGGATTCTGAGATAATTACCATATTTTTCCGACCATAAGACGCACCTTTTTACGTGGAGAAATCGACTTAGGATTGGGGTGCGTCCTATGGTCTGAAGGTAGGTGATACCGGGTAAGTTGTGGATTCCCACATTTTTGATGCGAGCCAAACACCTGTCTCGCTGTATATGTGGAATCCCAATTTACTTATGAAAAACTTTATCGGCATCAATAGTAGTTGGTGGGCTAACATGCGGTTTTGAACGGACAAGATGATTAAGTCCTTTAAAAAATGCGGCATAAGTATCGCGATGGATGGTAGTGAAGATGGCTTAGGTTTTGAATAGAGTGATAACAATAGTGCAGACAATATATGAAAAGTGACAGTAATGAGACTAGTGAAAACCCACTGAATGCTGCTGGTACAAGTTATGGTAATAATAAACAAAATTTAAGTTTTGATAATATTTTTATATAATAATTTTTTTTTCTAAAAATTGTCTCGTGGGCTTGTCTAGCTCAGCAGAAGTGGCGTTTGCATTCTACAGCGCTTGGCCTCACGAAGAAAGGATTTGGAGGTTCAAATCTAGTCGTGGACTAGAGGAAATTTTTCAAAGCCTTTTTTCGGACGGTTTCCGAGTTAGTCGATCTCTGGCACGGGCTAGCGGCTCCCGGAAACTCGGGTTTTTCATGGCGTCAACTCAAGAAAATCAACCGTAGAAGCCACACTATTTTCAGACATAAAATATATTGTGTTAGGGTTAGAGACCACAACATGGCGGCACTAGTTTGCTGTCTTCTTCACTGCATACCGATGAATTAGTGATAGCCTTAGGCCAGTTATCTCTGATTGGCTACCAGTGGAGATTGAACTGCATACTAAGTCTCCAAAAGTTAGATAGGGTAAACGGCCACGCTTACTCGCTGCACGGGAACAACATAGGCGTAAGCTGATTTTTTTTTTTTTAATCGTCTCAACTTTTGGGTGCATCTTATAGTCCGGACCGTATTATCGTCAGAAAAATACGGTAGTTTTTATGGGTATTATGGGTACAATCTGGGGTGTTTTGAATATCATTAGCTTTGTTTTTTCAAGATTTATATAGACAGCGTTTTTAGTTAGCCAGCTAGCGATCAGATTGATATCATGTTGACATATTTGTGTGAGCGATATTTTGTTGAACAAGAGTTCAAATTTATTTCCTAAAGAAATTTGTATTTCTGATGGAATTAGTGTAAGATATGCAGTGACAAAATCACCTTGTAGTTGGAAAGAATTACCTGAAAGAGTTAAAAAACAGAATTCTTGGTTAATAAAATATAACCATCAGCTGAAGTGGGAAATTGGTTCACTAGCTTTGGACAAACTAAGAGCTTGGATGATAGAATCAACATGCAAATATCATATATTACTTGCCAAAGGAAAAGAAAAATCAAAAACATTAACGAAGCTAATAGGGAGGCCTGTTCTTGATTTAAATGAAATTGGATGCCCGAAACGTGAAAACATAACGTGTAGTTTTAAATGCTTTTGGAAACACAACAAAAGATTCTGTGCTTTTAATAATTCTCTGAAGTATACGTATTGGTTTCAAAGAAATAAATACACAACCCTTAATTTTACTACAGTAATAAATTCCCAACGAACGCCAAACGAAAAATTAACTTTCAGATGAGAGTCACATTGTCAAAACCATACGATGGCAATTCCACAACCATGGAAGAACCTTTGATGTATTTTTCAATTTATTTATTTTCCGTATTGTTAGATTCAGTAAATACAATTTGTAAATAATATTTCGTTCAATAAAATGTGTAAATTAAAATGAACAAATTGGGTGTCGTATACTGTATGTGTTATACAAATTTAAGAAGGAAGATAATTTTTTTTTTTTTTTTCCTTGTGAAATTTCATGCCACAAAGTAACCAGAGAATTTTTTTTTTGATTCATTGAATTAAAAGTCTTATTTGTTCGTTATCTACAAACAAGGTTAATGAATGAAAATTAACAGTGTGGGAAAATAATTCACAAATAAATTCTACTTACAGAAATAAGTTAAGAGCACAAGGAATCGAAGGTAAAATTAATAGTTATATTGGTAATTTCCCAACGGAAACCAAGAGTTCAAAACAAAACACACGATTTCTCACCTACGTACAACAAAAGGCGACCGGATAAGATAGATACCTTAAAAGGTAAGACTTAATCAGAAATATACAGTGTTGGAAATAAATTCTCATATACTTTATATATTTATTAATTCTGCTCAGTTATTCTGTTAGAATATGACCTGTAAAAGTAAAATACAGAAAATAACGAATCAATTGAAAAAAAAAAAAAAAAAAAAATTTCACTTGTCTGAATTCCATACTCTAACAGCAATCGGAATTCGAAACCGGAAATAACACTTACCCTAAACAAAACGGCGCATAGACTTTCCCAAGTGGGAAAGAATTAATACAGACAACCAATCGGATACTACTCTAAATTAAAATGAAATGTAAGCATTAATTTACAACACCAATGAATTCCGACGGTAACGAAGAATGAATAATTTAGGATATGTGTTATTCAAACATCTTGATACTAAGTCCTTAGTCATATGTAATTATTTGAGAAATATCCAAACTTGAGGAAATGCTACCTTTTGAACAATATCCAAATTTACGGATGTGACTCATGTCATCCCCTTTGAAGAAAACCGCTCGCTGGAGGATATTGCAAATGACGAAACCACAGCATGTACGGTCTGTAATCCAAAAGGACGAAGTAACTAGTTCAGGTTACAGTATTTACAGAAATTTCATTCTTTGTGGTTTTTGTGTTTGTATTGTGTGGTGGATATAAAATTGAACTATTTTGGAATATTCGTATTTAGAAGAGTCATCTGGAAAGCTGTAAGTACTTTTTTAACTTAAACATAACTGATCGCATGTTGTTTGGTAAGCGTAATTCTAATACTGAATAGTATTTTTTTTTTTCCCTTAAGAATAATCATAGGGTATATATTAGAGTATCAACATGGACACATTAGCGATTTTTATGTCTAATGTGCATGTGTGTGTGTGTGTGTGTGTGTGTGTGTGTTTAAGGACAGGTACTTTAAGTATATAATTAATTATTCAGAAAAGCTCGAAACATGAGAGCCATCACGACTTTCTCTAAGAATTCCCACACTTTAACAGGAAAGAAATACCCAAAATGTATTGGAAAATTAGTACAACCATCTATAGAAGAAAAAAAAACTGCATGTTTGTGTGACATAGAATATAGTTAAATTAAATTATCATTCCAAACTCAATAACAACAAACATTCACGTCACGAATCCTAATGTTATCTTGATCTTGATCTTGTCAGAAGTGTCCCACCAATCACGACACGATTACTTAATCACTAACTGCCGCCATCACGACTTACTCTAAGAATTCCCACCCTTTAACAGGAAACAAATACCCCAAATGTATTGGAAAATTAGTACAACCATCTATATAAAATAAAAATAAAAAAAACCGTATGTTTGAGTGACACCAGTATATAATTAATTATTCAGAAAAATCTAATCACATCCGCCATCACGACATACTCTAAGAATTCCCACAGACGACAATGACAGATCTGTGTGACATTTAACTTAAACATAATAACTGCTCGTATGTTTTTGGTAAGCGTAATTCTAATACTGAATAGTTTTGTTTTTTTTCCATAAGAATAATCATAGGGTATATATTAGAGTATCAACATGGATACATTAGCAATTTTTTATATCTAATATGTATATGTGTGTGTGTGTGTATGTGTGTTTAAGGACAGGTTTTTTAAGTATATAATTAATTATTCAGAAAAGCTCGAAACACGAGACCCATCACGTCTTTCTCTAAGAATTCCCACACTTTAACAGGAAAGAAATACCCAAAATGTATTGGAAAATTAGTACAACCATCTATAGAAGAAAAAAAAAAAAACTGTATGTTTGTGTGACATAGAATATAGTTAAATTAAATTATCATTCCAAACTCAATAACAACAAACATTCACGTCACGAATCCTTATCTTATCTTGATCTTGATCTTGTCAGAAGTGAGCACCAATCACGACACGATTTCTTATCCACTAATATCATCCTTTCCATCCAAAACAACAACATCACTTATTTACAAATAACAAATGACGACATTTATTTACAAATAACAAATGACGTCACTTATCTACATCTCATAACAACAAACATTCACGTCACGATTCCTTATCTTATCTTGATCTTCATCTTGTCACTAGTGCACCACCAATCACAACACGAATCCTTATCTCTACCATCACCCATAATCCCATACGCGAACCAAAACACAACAACTGAAGCCAGTGACACAGTTGCCCACAGGGAAATTCCAAACATTCCAGACCCATGAAGCCATGCACACAATGACGTCATCAACCAATCACGTCACGATTCCTTATCTTATCTTGATCTTGATCTTATCACTAGTGGCTCCCATACTACTAATGATGACCAGTGAGAAAGAATCAGAGGGAGTCGAATGTGGGGAATAGGGTTGATGTTTCAACAATTCATAGAGCAGATCCCTTAATTTTCCCATTGCCAAAACACCTTTGTGGGCAGGTGCATTGTCCTGATGAAAGATGATTTTTTCCTTCTGCAAACAGGGTCTTTTCTCACGAATCTTTTCATGTCATCTGGTTAAAAGATGGGAATAATATTCCCCGGTTATTGTTTTATCCTTTTGAAGATAATAATCACGCAAAATGCCTTTAGCATCCCAAAACACCAATGCCATGACCTCTCCTAGTGATGGAACCATATTTGTTCGGCTTTGTCTTTGTCTTCTTTGGCGTTGAAAAATCAGCTTTTATCCACTGTTTTGACTGCTGTTTGGATTCTGGTGTATAATGGTGAAACCAAGCCTCATCCATAGTAATAAATCGATTTTATTCTTGTTAAAACTCCTCAAGCAGTGTTCAGAGATTTTCATGCGAGTGCGTTTTTAATCTGCTGTGAGGAAGCACGGCACCCATCTTGCGCAAAGCTTTTTCATTTGCAAATCTTCATGCTAAATATATCCTACACGTTCTTTGAAATACCTATGGTCTCAGCAATTACACGCACTTTGACTCGCCGGTCATCCAATACCATATCGTGCACTTCATCAATGATTTCTGGTGTTGTTACACTTTTTTGCACGTACTTCACGTGGATCATCTTCAAAGCTGGTACGGCCACGTTTAAACTAGGCCTTTCCAACCATTTCTTAATTGTCGAAAACGAAGAAGAAGAGTGCCCATAAACTGTTATGAACTATGAATGAATTTCGTTTGGCGTTACACCTTCTTTTACAAAAAAATTTATAACCGCACGATACTCAATTTTACCAATTTTAAGGGATACACACAACACTTTTGCTTCAGACAGCTGTATGAAGCAAATTGTTTGATAAAATGACTTACAATTCCACAGGGATGCTTATGACAGACGTTCCACCTTAGAAAAAAAAATTTTGCCGACAGTGATGCCATCTATTCGAAGCCGAGATCTTTTCAGACCACCCTCGTATATTTTACTTAAATAGTTTGGTTATTCACTCACTAAAATTAAATATTGAGTGCGCTGTATTAGTTTGGCGTATTTATATAATTTCCGTTAAACTTAATTATTATAAATTTATGACTTAAATCATTAAGAATAGATGCATTAACGTTACCATTAGCATTTAATACTAATATAAACATTCAATTATAACATATTAGTAACTAATTAGGATTAATTATATTTAATCATTATTACATAGAATGAGATTAATAAAGATTAATTACTAATGATATTTCCAGAAATCTACTCACTTTATGCCGTATTTTGAAATGAAATGAACAGTGAGATGTATACGCCAACAGCGGTCTTCACCTTTTGAACTCCAGCGTTTGTTTAACTGTGTCTATTCGAACGAAATTGTTTTACTGATACCCAACAACGAAAAATCAAACAATACACTTATTTTTATTCAGATGATTAAAGAAGCAACTGATTTGAATTAAAATAATATGTTTCCTACGTAATAATTAGCAACGCTTGCAAAAGAAGAATCAGTAATGGCCGATAAATTATATTTATTCGAAAACAGCCCTCCCATTTCAAATATTATTTTTAATTTCGTATTTTCAACACTCACGCCTTTCATTTCAATGTTGTTGTTTTTTATTTATTATATAAAAACAATTGGATAAATGGTTATTTTGATATAACGGTTGTACTAATATTCCTTTATTTTCTAAAAATGACCTAATAGGAACCGAAAGACTATAATCTCTTTGAAAATTTATTATTATTATATTATATCTCTTTATTTTTTTAATTTCGGAGGGCTGAATTGTCTTGAAAATATTTCGTATTTACAGAGGTGTTTCGGATTTTTGTTCTTTTTCTTTTTCAGAGTAAATAACTTAAAAATCTCATAGACAACCCATGATATACGAGTAAATGTACCATGGTTGTAAATGAGCCTCGTATCTCAATCGGTATAGATGAAACCCTTTGGTCGGAAACATCATATTTGATGGGTGTTAAGACCAGAATGCTGGAGTGGGAATATAGAATTATCTTTAGAGATATTCTGCACTTTGCAGGGATGAGAGAATTCTCCACATAGATTGAGGTGGGCGGAAGTGAGCAAGAAGTTGGTGGTATGGATAAGAAAGTAGCATTTTTACAGATAGCAGAGTAGTCGACATTTTTGGAAAATTTAAAAACTGTTTGTGTACACCATATCTTACTTTGGGGTTTAAAGAACTATTTATTTATTTTTAATTTGTTAAGATGTTGTCAGAGTCAAGCAGTGATATTATAAAAGAGGTTTTTAGTAAGCCTCTGAAATACAGAATTATTTCGCATCTCAATCAATGATGGATCGATTCCGATTCAGTCGGTATCGACAATCCTCTTTTGTTGGAGAGATTCCGGTGCGAATTCCGTCTAGTATGCGAAAAGCTTTTGACCTTTTATGAGGTTTCCTCATTTAAAGGTAAATTAGTTGGGCACATAACAAGGAAGTGTTTTATTCTCTTAGGGACTTGGGTATTTTACGCTTGTAAAACAGGCAAAAGGGGTCAGTGAATGCTTTACAACAATTAACATAGTGAAAAAGAACAAGCTTGTATATACAAAAGCTCATTTTGAAAGTGACCATTCTTGATTCGATAAAAACTAAACCCTAAATATGGCTATTATATATTTTAGTTACACCACTCCCATACATAAACATGAAAAAAGAAACAAGTAATTACAGATTCATCCCCACATTGTCTGTAATCAACCAAATCATAGAGCGCATTGTATATTGCAAAATTCCAAATCATCTGCAAAACACAATATAGCTTTCAAAAAAATAAAAAAACAGCAACACTCCTGGAAGATTTCTCTTCTTTAGTCCTAAATGGATCGTTGGGTCACTCATGGCTGGTAGGTGATATTCTTTGTTAGCTTCCTTCAATCATCTTAGTCTTTTGTTCTTGATGTCAGTTGAGAAAGGAATGAATTTGTCTATTTTAATCGTGGTCGGCCCCTAACCCTTGATCCCAGAACGATTCCTTCTAGTGCTTGATTGGGAATGCCATCAGCCCTCTCCACATGTCTGAACTATTTCAATGATCTTCTTCTGATGACTGTCAGAATATTTTCACTTTTTCTCCTGTCTATTGAATCAATCAGTTTTCGGACATTTTCATTGGTTTCGTGAGCAGTATAGAAAATACTCAAGTCTTCTCTAAGTTTTCATTTCTAAAGACAGGCGTCTCCTCTCCACTTCCCTCAAAGTCTAGACCCCACAACCATACAAGAGGATAGAATTCACCAAGGTGTCAATTAATCTTAGTCTGGTTGTGATTGCTATTCTGTTATATCCCCACGATGGTATTAACTTCTGTAGAGCCACGGTTGCCTTAGCAATTCGGTATTTAATGTCGGTTTTGAGCGATCATTTGACTCAACATGCTTCCTAGATAAGTGAACTTGTTGACATTGGAAGATTTCACAGACCTAATAAACGCTGTGTTACATAAAAACAGAATAGTATTAGTCGTTTTTATTAATCTAATAAAAGCACAGTAGCACACAAAAGTGTGTTGAACTAAACATATTGGAATCGGAGGTTTTCTGCTCCTGGGTCAAAATGTACATGAAAAACAGAAAGCACATCACATGTAAAGGATCGGTGCAGAGCAAAGAGGTACCGATAACTTGTTGAATCTCCCATTCTGTTCACTGTGCACATACACACGACATAAGACATCTTCGACTAAAAAGTAAAATCTTCAAATACACAGATGACATGGCCATAGTATCCATCCACATATATTTAGCATGAAGATTTGCAAATGAAAAAGCTTTGCGCAAGATGGGTGCCGTGCTTCCTCACAGCAGATTAAAAACGCACTCGCATGAAAATCTCTGAACACTGCTTGAGGAGTTTTAACAAGAATAAAATCGATTTATTACTATGGATAAGGCTTGGTTTCACCATTATACACCAGAATCCAAACAGCAGTCAAAACAGTGGATAAAAGCTGATTTTTCAACGCCAAAGAAGACAAAGACAAAGCCGAACAAATATGGTTCCATCACTAGGAAAGGTCATGGCATTGGTGTTTTGGGATGCTAAAGGCATTTTGCGTGATTATTATCTTCAAAAGGATAAAACAATAACCGGGGAATATTATTCCCATCTTTTAACCAGATGACATGAAAGATTCGTGAGAAAAGACCCTGTTTGCAGAAGGAAAAAATCATCTTTCATCAGGACAATGCACCTGCCCACAAAGGTGTTTTGGCAATGGGAAAATTAAGGGATCTGCTCTATGAATTGTTGAAACATCAACCCTATTCCCCACATTCGACTCCCTCTGATTCTTTCTCACTGGTCATCATTAGTAGTATGGGAGCCACTAGTGACAAGATCAAGATCAAGATAAGATAAGGAATCGTGACGTGATTGGTTGATGACGTCATTGTGTGCATGGCTTCATGGGTCTGGAATGTTTGGAATTTCCCTGTGGGCAACTGTGTCACTGGCTTCAGTTGTTGTGTTTTGGTTCGCGTATGGGATTATGGGTGATGGTAGAGATAAGGATTCGTGTTGTGATTGGTGGTGCACTAGTGACAAGATGAAGATCAAGATAAGATAAGGAATCGTGACGTGAATGTTTGTTGTTATGAGATGTAGATAAGTGACGTCATTTGTTATTTGTAAATAAATGTCGTCATTTGTTATTTGTAAATAAGTGATGTTGTTGTTTTGGATGGAAAGGATGATATTAGTGGATAAGAAATCGTGTCGTGATTGGTGCTCACTTCTGACAAGATCAAGATCAAGATAAGATAAGGATTCGTGACGTGAATGTTTGTTGTTATTGAGTTTGGAATGATAATTTAATTTAACTATATTCTATGTCACACAAACATACAGTTTTTTTTTTTTTCTTCTATAGATGGTTGTACTAATTTTCCAATACATTTTGGGTATTTCTTTCCTGTTAAAGTGTGGGAATTCTTAGAGAAAGTCGTGATGGGTCTCGTGTTTCGAGCTTTTCTGAATAATTAATTATATACTTAAAAAACCTGTCCTTAAACACACATACACACACACATACATATTAGATATAAAAAATTGCTAATGTATCCATGTTGATACTCTAATATATACCCTATGATTATTCTTATGGAAAAAAAACAAAACTATTCAGTATTAGAATTACGCTTACCAAAAACATACGAGCAGTTATTATGTTTAAGTTAAATGTGACACAGATCTGTCATTGTCGTCTGTGGGAATTCTTAGAGTATGTCGTGATGGCGGATGTGATTAGATTTTTCTGAATAATTAATTATATACTGGTGTCACTCAAACATACGGTTTTTTTTATTTTATATAGATGGTTGTACTAATTTTCCAATACATTTGGGGTATTTGTTTCCCGTTAAAGGGTGGGAATTCTTAGAGTAAGTCGTGATGGCGGCAGTTAGTGATTAAGTAATCGTGTCGTGATTGGTGGGACACTTCTGACAAGATCAAGATCAAGATAACATTAGGATTCGTGACGTGAATGTTTGTTGTTATTGAGTTTGGAATGATAATTTAATTTAACTATATTCTATGTCACACAAACATGCAGTTTTTTTTTCTTCTATAGATGGTTGTACTAATTTTCCAATACATTTTGGGTATTTCTTTCCTGTTAAAGTGTGGGAATTCTTAGAGAAAGTCGTGATGGCTCTCGTGTTTCGAGCTTTTCTGAATAATTAATTATATACTTAAAGTACCTGTCCTTAAACACACACACACACATACATACACATTAGACATAAAAATCGCTAATGTGTCCATGTTGATACTCTAATATATACCCTATGATTATTCTTAAGGGAAAAAAAAAATACTATTCAGTATTAGAATTACGCTTACCAAACAACATGCGATCAGTTATGTTTAAGTTAAAAAAGTACTTACAGCTTTCCAGATGACTCTTCTAAATACGAATATTCCAAAATAGTTCAATTTTATATCCACCACACAATACAAACACAAAAACCACAAAGAATGAAATTTCTGTAAATACTGTAACCTGAACTAGTTACTTCGTCCTTTTGGATTACAGACCGTACATGCTGTGGTTTCGTCATTTGCAATATCCTCCAGCGAGCGGTTTTCTTCAAAAGGGATGACATGAGTCACATCCGTAAATTTGGATATTGTTCAAAAGGTAGCATTTCCTCAAGTTTGGATATTTCTCAAATAATTACATATGACTAAGGACTTAGTATCAAGATGTTTGAATAACACATATCCTAAATTATTCATTCTTCGTTACCGTCGGAATTCATTGGTGTTGTAAATTAATGCTTACATTTCATTTTAATTTAGAGTAGTATCCGATTGGTTGTCTGTATTAATTCTTTCCCACTTGGGAAAGTCTATGCGCCGTTTTGTTTAGGGTAAGTGTTATTTCCGGTTTCGAATTCCGATTGCTGTTAGAGTATGGAATTCAGACAAGTGAAATTTTTTTTTTTTTTTTTTTTTCAATTGATTCGTTATTTTCTGTATTTTACTTTTACAGGTCATATTCTAACAGAATAACTGAGCAGAATTAATAAATATAATAAAGTATATGAGAATTTATCTCCAACACTGTATATTTCTGATTAAGTCTTACCTTTTAAGGTATCTATCTTATCCGGTCGCCTTTTGTTGTACGTAGGTGAGAAATCGTGTGTTTTGTTTTGAACTCTTGGTTTCCGTTGGGAAATTACCAATATAACTATTAATTTTACCTTCGATTCCTTGTGCTCTTAACCTATTTCTGTAAGTAGAATTTATTTGTGAATTATTTTCCCACACTGTTAATTTTCATTCATTAACCTTGTTTGTAGATAACGAACAAATAAGACTTTTAATTCAATGAATCAAAAAAAAAAATTCTCTGGTTACTTTGTGGCATGAAATTTCACAAGGAAAAAAAAAAAAAAAATTATCTTCCTTCTTAAATTTGTATAACACATACAGTATATCACAGTATATCATTTTAATTTACACATTTTATTGAACGAAATATTATTTACAAATTGTATTTACTGAATCTAACAATACGGAAAATAAATAAATTGAAAAATACATCAAAGATTCTTCCATGGTTGTGGAATTGCCATCGTATGGTTTTGACAATGTGACTCTCATCTGAAAGTTAATTTTTCGTTTGGCGTTCGTTGGGAATTTATTACTGTAGTAAAATTAAGGGTTGTGTATTTATTTCTTTGAAACCAATACGTATACTTCAGAGAATTATTAAAAGCACAGAATCTTTTGTTGTGTTTCCAAAAGCATTTAAAACTACACGTTATGTTTTCACGTTTCGGGCATCCAATTTCATTTAAATCAAGAACAGGCCTCCCTATTAGCTTCGTTAATGTTTTTGATTTTTCTTTTCCTTTGGCAAGTAATATATGATATTTGCATGTTGATTCTATCATCCAAGCTCTTAGTTTGTCCAAAGCTAGTGAACCAATTTCCCACTTCAGCTGATGGTTATATTTTATTAACCAAGAATTCTGTTTTTTAACTCTTTCAGGTAATTCTTTCCAACTACAAGGTGATTTTGTCACTGCATATCTTACACTAATTCCATCAGAAATACAAATTTCTTTAGGAAATAAATTTGAACTCTTTTTCAACAAAAATTGTACATCAATTATCCGAATGATAACTGAAAATTCGTATTTTTCAACCACTGTCGATTTTTCATAATCGTTTTCCTTCATTCTTCTTCTTCGATTACTTCATATGGCACCACAAATAAATAGTTATTTATTATTATTTCACTGATTATTAGCTCTGATCGTATACTTTATGGTAACATTCGTTTACAAAATTCTAAACAATTAGAACTTTCACAAAGAAACTTTCAAAGAATTTGTGGCTCACCCATTATTTTTGCATTACCAAACACAAATCACAAAACAGCAGCTGCAGTAGTCCAAAGTCACTCGACTCTCTGGTATTTTCTTGTAGTACTGTTTACACTTAACATCCCCTACCCTGACCGTTCCTTCAAAAATGAACCTTTTGCGCAGATGACTCAACGACATGTTTTCACATGCTGTTTGATATACTGTTGGTGTGTTTTTATCTTACTTTGTGTAGGGAAAGGTAAAATTTGTATATGTGTTATCTGTAGAGTACAAACATTTTCTCTATGCCAAACTTTAAAGAAGTGTTAAACTCACGTTTCGTTGGTTTAATTAGGTGCTTCTCTCTCTCTCTCACTCTCTGTAAAAATAACCAAATTCTAACAGTTCGGATTTTCGATTATGTGAACGATTTGTTTTCAGATAACTCAAATAATGTCAATAGGTAGCATTAGACAATTTCTAAAATAATCAATACATGGATTTTCGTTTTCAACACCTTTTTTTTCCCTGTCCTGGCATTAATTTCACAGTTGTGATTTTTTTAAAATAATTAAACAGAATTGCATTAAGATATAAAGTTGTGGATTTAAATATCAAGATCTAATCAGAATAACTGAGTAAAAATTCACTGTGGAAAAACACGACAACAAAAACACACATCTTTGTTCATTTAAGTTTACAAATGCACATTTTATTTTGCTGAAATACTATTTAGAAAAAAATATTTGGAAAAGTACTATTTGGAAAAAATACTATTTGGAAAAATATTTGGAAAAAATATACTAAAAATACTATTTGGAAAAAAATAAAAAAACGCGTTTTTTTATTTTTTTCCAAAAAAGTTTTCATAAAAAATGCGTTTTTTTCCTAAAAAGTTATCATAAAAAACCAGTTTTTAAAATTTTTTTCCCAAAAAAGTTATCAGTATCAATTGAAGGTGACATCACTAAAAGATATCCGCAAATGATGAGCTCGCTCATCTCCACTAGGCTGAGCAGACATCTTCTGGAGGAGAGGGGGATGGTGAGAGACTAGGGTGATGGGGTTAGGTGGAGGAGCATTGCAGGGAAGACATCTGTCACCCTCTGTGATATCACAATATGAGAGACATATGTTCCCCAGAAATATCCAAACACATAACGACATTGTTGTCATGTTTTGTTTGGCTATGGAATTGTGGGTGATGTTTTTGAGATAAGATATCTTGGAATTTTCCCAGGGTGACACACATCCGTCATTGTCGTCATGGTTTATCCAACAACATGTAGAAACATGTCCGTGAATCATCTGCGAAAAAGTTTCATTTTGGAAGGAACGGTCAGGGTTAAGGTCAGGTAAACAGTACTATAAGGAAAAATAAAGGGATAATGGCGCTGGAGCATCCCTGGAATAAATGTATTAGTCTTAAGGGAGATGATGTTAAAAATAGAAATGATTTTGAAATTATAAATTTGTTTTTTCATTGTTAGAACTTTTCAGACCACCCTCGTATTTCATAATGTTACGTGCGAGGATTTAATCGGTAATTTCTACCAATCACGTAGAGGGATACTCGTGTTTAGACTTTTGCATTGATTTCCATACGTGATATTGTTTCAGGAAACTGACAACAAGCTTCTGATATTTTTAAGATCTCGGCCACCTTTACTGGGAATTCACGAATGGGAATATATTCTGTTTAATCTATGTCTAGACTGGTAAAGGGAGTATGGATACGGGCTGATAGTGTTCTCTTTAACTAACTGGGTGTAACCATTGACGATAAAATGTGGTTGAGTTCGTGCTGAGTGCGATGTTATCTAATCAAATTAATTTTGCTCTGTGGACTAAGGATTTTATAGTGCTGTATTATCTCTGGGGTTGTGATGGGGAAGGTAATGCGGCTGTTGATGAATATATTTACCTATGGGGGGGACGGAATTTTTGTTGACAATGAAGGACAAACATGCATTTGGTTTTCTTGTAACTAGGGTGTCTAGGAAGATCAGGATGTTGTTACTTTTGTGAATTGGATCCTTGGATCTTCAAATGGGACAGGTGTTGAGGTTGTCTGCCATGTTGCAAATGGCTAACACATCGTTCGCGTAGCGCAGTCAAATAATATCATTGAGAGGAGTAGAATACCGAAAAAAAAAGCATCAAGAAACTATATAGCCCGAGTTCATAGTGAACTGGAAGAAGGCTGAGATGTCAAGAAGTAATTTTGCTTCAATTAGAACAAAGGTGTGTTTAAGTGTGCGAAAAAGGAAGAGACATCGAAACTGACCATTAGGTCAGTGTTAAAGAGGGTGAGATCTGGTATAGTGGACTTAAAATGGCTGAATATTTTTTTCTATGTAAGTGTTGTTATGGAAGACCATGCCCTGAGCACTCATCACAGGATCTGTTAAACAACCCCAACACCTTGCTCCAAGGAAACAGTTTTAAATTTCAGTCTTTTCCTCGAATCTCCGGCATCTCTCACCGACTGTCCCAACCCGAACAAATATAATTGCATCGAACTGCGTCTCATACGGAAAACGCTCATCTACAGACATTCACCGAATGGCAAAAATACCATAACAGAAAAGACTTTTTCATGCTAAAAGTTGCATATTTACTTTTTTCACCACAAGAACATTTCTAAGAACCAGAAGCAATTTGGTAACTTTCACTCTGAAAAACCATTTCCATAAGTTTTTTTCTGGATATCATAATGGATGAGGACATCACATCGTATTCCATTGACCAAAAGGAAGATTTTCTATTTCATTAATAGAATTTGTTTTCTGTATGGGTTACCTTGTGTAACGGTTTTTTTTTTTTTTCCCTTTTCGGACCATGATCATACACTGGTGGAGCACATGCCATTGGAAATTGCAAACATAACCGTAAGCAAAGTAATCTATCGTGGATTTCTTTCAGTCTTCTTACGTCTTCTTACCAATCTACTTCTATCTCTACTAAATTCTCTACGGGTTTGGTTGAAACTTTGAATAACTCACATTTTTATTATTCCCTTATACAAATATTTTAATGGACTGGAGTGAACAGAGTACCATGTGGAATTCAGATGTAAGACCATCGAAACTTCGCGCGTTGATTCGCCACATCGCTAAATTAAACGCTATTTCCTTGCTGCTGACAGGTCTCTAGTGCTGGGTTGCTGGGGCTAAAGTAGTGTAGCGTTAGGGCAGTCTGCAGTACGATAGGTACGACACTGGGGGTTGAGCTTTTGTATGCTTCGAAAGATTCAGGATGACAGACAGAATTCACAATCGATGGCATTGCGACCTTGTACACCAAGTACACCTTGGTTAACAAATTTCTTCGTTTTCATTGGACATACAATATTTAAAAGCAGGTTTATTTGAAACATTGAGATGCTCTTCGTTATTTCTAGAATATTTTTATTTATTTATTTATTTTTTTTATTGTGAACTGTAGGAGTTGAGTACCGTCTTCGAAGTGAGATTGAAGACCATCCTGTCCTTTAGAACGGTGTTTCCCATCGTGGGGCTCGCCCCCACAGGGCAGCAATTTGAATTTTTTTTTTGGGGGGGGGGGACAGTTAACAAATGATGTTACATTCTTCACCTCATCGCCAATATACTAAAAAAACTTACCATTGTCGGCGATAAATTGTCGATATTGCAACCCTGACTTTCCGAGAAAAAAGTTCACGGAACGATCCAAAAAACGTTGGGAAACACTGCTTTAGAGTGTTGATTCGTCACACTGCCAAAGTGAACGCTAGCTCCTTAACAGTGGCGTGTCATTAGTGCATTCTCTGCACTAGTAGAGCATTTGAGAGGTTACAGTAAAAGCTTAGGTTAGGTTTGATAACGTCACGATATATACTGTCACTCTTGTAACATAAGTGTAATTGAAAGACAATTCAGTAAGCACTTGATCACGGCCTCTTAGATCCAATGAAGGGAAATGAGGCTGCAGCCGCTAGATCGGCATACATTCTCCACGTACTGTTTCACATAACCCTATACAGACTACACAGTTTATAAGATCAAATCTAATTGCTCAATGGCAGTGATCATGGCAGGAAGCACTAACAAACAAATTACATGATCTTAAGCCCGAAATTAAGCATTTGTACTCTATTCAACTTAGAAACATAAGAGAGGGAGTTGTTCTTGTTAGTTTTGCATAGGTTATCGTAAACATTCTTATTTACTCAGGGCTGATGACCTGACTATGTGTGAAAAATGCAACACACGTCTTACCATCTGATCACATTCTGGAATGACATTTTTATCAATCTAGCCAAGCCATAGACACTCAGGCAGACTCAAATTGCTTGACGTTTTTAACTTTTTACAACGAATTCATTATACAAACATTTGATATTAAATTTTATTTATATAAACACCGCATTGATTAATTTTTTGTACAGATTTACTAATATATATACTGACTGTTTATTAATAACACATATTTTTATTATCTTAATAACAATAGTATATTAAAAGTTTCGAAATGTTGGTCCCCTTCCCTCCCTTCCCGAAAATATCTTTTTTCCAAGCCGCCATTTGTTTACGAATGATGGCGGAAACATCGCATCTTAGTGAGAACCACTGCCACACCACACCGCCGACAAACAGTCTGGTTCTCTACATTTATTACGCCTCCGATTATTAATATTATCAATTACTATTAATATTAAGGATAATTTCCTAATTGTTATTAATATTACCGCTAGTAATATTTTAATTAAAAAAATTTAATCTGAATCTTATTATTAACGTTACTGTTAATATTAGTACTTATTAATAACAACGATAATACTAACTAATTATCGTTGTTATTCATATATCAGCCCCCCGCCTCTCCGCTTGTAATTAGAGTATAACCAGAAATTTTTCTGTTGTGAAAGATTAAATTGCCTTCAGCATACGTCATACGTTACAAAGTCTTTCCGTATTTCTCCGTACAGTAGTATATATATACTAAAGTCACAACCTTATGCATTCATCCCACTAAGGGTAACAAGTGCAACTTGCTACAAAATTCTGGAATAAATTCCGTATTATATACTTTTCCCACAGTCAACGTAATAATTGTGAGGTAACAATCTCTATAATATTCAATTTATCGGAAGTTTCGCGTTAATTTTTATTACGTATTATTATTATTATTATTATTATTATTATTATACTGCAATTTTGCTAATGTCTGACGACTATGACGTCATAAACGTCTATGAACTCTAAAATATTCAATTTATCGGAAGTTCCGCGTTAATTTTTATTACGTATTATTATTATTATTATTATTATTATTATTATTATTATTATTATTATACTGCAATTTTGCTATTGTCTGATGACAATGACATCATAGTGGCCTCAAGAAGTGAAAAGAATATGCGCAGAAACAATGATGTAAAAATATTTTCGTTATTGGAGAACGCGAATATATATATATTTTTTCCAATTTGGGTGCTTAATCTGAAGGAGGCCCCGGAAGTTAGTACACAAAATTTAGAGAATATGTGACAAATAACAATAAGTGTATACGCTTTCTATACGGATTTGTATTTCAGGTTTAATTTTTAAAAAAGAATAAAAAATCGAACTCAAAAAATAACGTCATGCTGTTGATGACAGCAGGGGAAGTATGTCCACATTCAATAGACATGAAAGAGAAAGACATTTCGTTGGATGTTGCTATAGGCCAGGGAATGTGGAGAAAGGCGATGGATTTTCAGATGCTAATTTGGGAATAAGAATAATAAATTTCTTGAGAAACAACTGTCTCAGGCAGTATGCAAAGGAGGGCAGGCACGCGAAGATTGAGAGTTTTAGATCTTATTATTTCATCAGCGGATGTATTTGTGATTGGGATTTTGTACTTTCCTCCAGTTGGTGAGAGTGATCACCTGGGTTGTGGTGAAGCACATGAAGACTTCTGTGAGAAAAGGACGTATCTGGAAGTACACGGCTGGTGATTCTGACAAACTGAGGAGTCAACTTGGAGAAGGCACTTTGGAGGCAACACAAGATGATAATCAGATGCATGATCACTCCAAGAAAAACCCACGGGAATTTTTTTTTTTTTTTTGATAACTGCTGCAAAGGACTTCGTCATAGTGTTCAATGAGGGCAGACTTAACTTCTCATATATCTCTTCCTCGCTCACCAATAAGGCAATAAGATTTGATGACATATCACCGTGTGTTTTAAGAGAATGTTCCAAGGCGCTAGCATCAGTCTTAGCCTACCTGTTTAACAAGAGTCATGCAACAGCATAAGTCCCAATGGAGTGGAAGGAAGGCAAAATTGTATCACTGGATCTGTATATCGTGTTGTAATTATGGTATCAGAGAGGTTGGCGTGATGGGATACAAAAATGGGTTGATAACATGGAATTATTCGTGCTTGTCAGTGGGTTTGTCAACTGTCCTGAGGTAAGTCAACTTTGTATATAATAAACAGTAATGAAACCTCACCAACTTCGAATGGCGTATGTAACCTTCTTTAGTCCTAATCACACTTTTCAACAAAACAGGTATTGGGGAAATTTCTTCGTCCAATATGACTAATGGTCCTGTCCGTAGCGGATGCTCTAGTTCAATCCAGGGGTATTCTTTTGGATTAACATCAAGACAGTGCCGACCTATCAGGTTTTTTACATAAGTTTCTTCTTACCATCTTGCAAAAAAACATCTCGAAATGTACGGTTTCTTCCTAATACTGTATTATTATAACCTGTTTAATACAGAACTCCAAACGTGAGTACAGTATTCAGGAATTTGGAATTTGAAATTTGGAATACAGTACACAGGTGAATTTGGAATTTTTACAGAATGAGTATTTAATCGAAAAAGGATCCCAAGTTTCTTGGAGGTTGAGGATACAATAGAAGCAATGTGTTCGTTGTCAGATAAGCAGTTTTGACAATGCGCTTTAGTTGGAAAAATCTAGGTTTCGATGCCCTCTAGGAGGTGAAGAACCTTTATCAGAGATTACAACTGAAAGTAACAAATCTTTTAGTGTTTTATGTATTACATAGTATAACTCGCATCATCTCCGCACATGGTCCAGCACGGCCAATGGTCACAAAACAGTAAATATCTAATGAAGTATTTAATTAGATTGTCAGATGGATAACTCGATGCCAATGATTATGGTTCGAACGTTTCAGACGATTAAACACCCTTTTATGAATAACTTGTAATCCGTATTGGACAGTGCATGGTTCTACTACTCGCAACCGGATCAGGTCTCTCCCCTTTCGGGGGGATAAAATCAGTGTATCCACTAACAAAGTCAGCAGGCACGTGTTCGGTAGATAAAAGCGTATTGAAAATCGAGATCAAAAAAGGAAAACTGAAATTCCAGACACATCGATAAAATTCGACACGTAGTCCATCTAGGTTGAGGTTTTCCTGAGCTTTACTTATTTGTGAGCGTGCGTAACCTCTTCCAATGTTGTCGGTCTATTTTGAACTGCACATACTCGTAGGTGTTCAGGCATACTTATGTTCCAGGTGTTAAGGTTGCCTGTCTTCATCGGAATAGGCTGTCGAATAATGATTAAACAATTGCTGCAGGATATCTCCCGTGGTCTTGAAGGTTGGATCGTTAACTTGGATTTCCCGAACTGTTTTCTATGCTGCTCTGCGCTGCCGATTTAATCCGTAAATAAGCCCTTTCTCTCGAGCAATTCTGAAAGAGCTGTTTTACCTCATTTTTGAAGGTAGTACATGCGTCCCAGTGAGTGTTCTTCCATTTCTCGCACAACAGTCGTAAATCCTTGTTTGGAGGAAGTTTTCAAGGTCCTTTGGATGTATCAACGACCTCTGGTAGTTCGATAGTTAGCAGAACCATTTTATGATCTGTTACTGAACATGCCAATCGCTTTATGCCTCCTTCCAGCAACTTGTGACTCTAAGTTGCTGGAAATGTAAACGCGATCAAGTCTTGTTGAAAATCTTCCTCTCAGTGACTTCTAGGCAGTCAAACTCTCTGCCCCCCCCCATCGCAAATTATCTCCTAATAAGTTTTTAATTTTACCAACCAACAATTTTAATAAACCAATTTAGACATTAGCAAAATTGCAGTATAATAATAATAATAATAATACGTAATAAAAATTAACGCGAAACTTCCGATAAATTGAATATTTTAGACATTGTTACCTCACAATTATTACGTTGATTGTAGGAAAAGTATATAATACGGAATTTATTCCAGAATTTTGTAGCAAGTTGCACTTGTTCCCCTTAGTGGGATGAATGCATTAGGTTGTGACTTTAGTATATATATACTACTGTACGGAGAAATACGGAAAGACTTTGTAACGTATGACGTATGCTGAAGGCAATTTAATCTTTCACAACAGAAAAATTTCTGGTTATACTCTAATTACAAGCGGAGAGGCGGGGGGCTGATATATGAATAACAACGATAATTAGTTAGTATTATCGTTGTTATTAATAAGTACTAATATTAACAGTAACGTTAATAATAAGATTCAGATTAAATTTTTTTAATTAAAATATTACTAGCGGTAATATTAATAACAATTAGGAAATTATCCTTAATATTAATAGTAATTGATAATATTAATAATCGGAGGCGTAATAAATGTAGAGAACCAGACTGTTTGTCGGCGGTGTGGTGTGGCAGTGGTTCTCACTAAGATGCGATGTTTCCGCCATCATTCGTAAACAAATGGCGGCTTGGAAAAAAGACATTTTCGGGAAGGGAGGGAAGGGGACCAACATTTCGAAACTTTTAATATCCTATTGTTATTAATATAATAAAATATATGTGTTATTAATAAACAGTCAGTATATATATTAGTAATTCTGTACAAAAAATTAATTAACCAATGCGGTGTTTATATAAATAAAATCTAAAATCAAATGTTTGTATAATGAATTCATTGTAAAAAGTTAAAAACGTCAAGCAATTTGAGTCTGCCTGAGTGTCTATGGCTTGGCTAGATTGGTAAAAATGTCATTCCAGAATGTGATCAGATGGTAAGACGTGTGTTGCATTTTTCATACATAGTCAGGTCATCAGCCCCGAGTAAATAAGAATGTGTACGATAACCTATGTAAAACTAACAAGAACAATCCCTCTCTTATGTTTCTAAGTTGAATAGACTACAAATGCTTAATTTCGGGCTTAAGATCATGTAATTTGTTTGTTAGTGCTTCCTGACATGATCACTGCCATTGAGCCATTAGATTTGATCTTATAAACTGTGTAGTCTGTATAGGGTTATGTGAAACAGTACGTGGAGAATGTATGCCGATCTAGCAGCTGCAGTCTCTTTTCCCTTCATTGGATCTAAGAGGCCGTGATCAAGTGCTTACTGAATTGTCGTTCAATTACACTTATGTTACAAGAGTGACAGTATACATTGTGACGTTATCAAACCTAACCAAACCTTTCACTGTAACCTCTCAAATGCTCTACTAGTGCAGATAATGCACTAATGACACGCCACTGTTAAGGAGCAATCGTTCACTTTGGCAGTGTGACGAATCAACACTCTAAAGCAGTGTTTCCCGACGTTTTTTGGATCGTGCCGTCAACTTTTTTCTCGGAAAGTCAGGGTTGCAACATCGTCAATTTATCGCCGACAACGGTAAGTTTTTTAGTATATTGGCGATGAGGTGACGAATGCAACATCATTTTGTAACTCCCCCCCCCCAAAAAAAAAAAAAAAAATTCCAATTGCTGCCCTGTGGGGCGAGTCCCACGATGGGAAACACTGTTCTAAAGGATAGGATGATCTTCAATCTCACTTCGAAGACGGTACTTAACTCCTACACTTCACAATAAAAAAATAATAATAATAAAAACATTCTACAAATAACGAAGAGCATCTCAGTGTTTCAAATAAGCCTACTTTTAAATATTGTATGTACAATGAAAACGAAGAAAGTTTGTTAACCACGAAGAGTGAGCGAGATCTCCGGCGGATGCCATCGATTGTGAATTCTGTCTGTCATCCTGAATCTTTCGAAGCTCAACAAAAGCACAACCCCCAGTGTCCTACCTATCAATACGGGCCGCCCTAACGCTACACTACTTCAGACCCAGCACTAGTGACCTGTCATCAGCAAGGAAATAGCGTTTAATTTAGCGGTGTGGCGAATCAACGCGCGAAGTTTTCGATGGTCTTTTACATCTGAATTCCACACGGTACTCTGTTCACTCCCGTCCATTAAAGTATTTGTATAAGGGAATAATAAAAATGGGAGTTATTCAAAGTTTCAACCAAACCCGTAGAGAATTTAGTAGAGATAGAAGTAGATTGGTAAGAAGACGTAAAAAGACTGAAAGAAATCGAGGATAGGTTACCTTTCCTTACGGTTTTGTTTCCAATTTCTAATGACATGTGCTCCACCAGTGTGTGATCATGGTCCGAAAAGGGGAAAAAAATAACCGTTACACAACGTAACACATACAGCAAACAAATTCTATTAATGAAATAGAAAATCTTCCTTGGTCAATGGAATACGATGTAATGTCCTCATCTATGATGATATCCAGAAAAAATCTTATGGAAATGGTTTTCCAGAGTGAAAGTTACCAAACTGGTTCTGTTTCTAAGAAATGTTCTCGTTGTGAAAAAAGTAAATATGCAACTTTTAACATGAAAAATTCTTTGCTATTATGGTATTTTTGCCATTCGGTGAATGTCTGTAGATGAAATTTTCCGTATGAGACGCAGTTCGATGCAACCATATTTGTTCGGGTTGGGACAGTTGGTTAGAGATGCCACAGATTCGAGGAATAGATTCTGAAATTTAAAACTGTTTCCTTGGAGCAAGGTGGCTGGTTTTTTTTTAACAGATCCTGTGATGAGTGTCAAGGGCATGGTCTGCCATAACACCACTTACATATAAAAAAATACTCAGCAATTTTCAGTCCACTATACAAATCTCATCCTCTTTAACACTGACCTAATGGTTAGTTTCGATGTCTCCTCCTTTTTCGCACACTTAAACACATCTTTGTTCTAATTGAAGCAAAATTTCTTCTTGACATCTCAGCCTTCTACCAGTTCACTATGAACTAGGGCTATATCGTTTATGCTTTTTTTTCGGTATTCTACTCCTCTCAATCATATTATTTAACTGCGCTGCGTGGACGATGTGTTAGCCATTTGCAACATGGCAGACAACCACAACACTTCCCTGTCCCATTTGAAGATCCAAGGATCCAATTCACAAAAGTAACAACATCCTAATCTTCCTAGACACCCTAGTTACAAGACAACCAAATGCATGTTTATCCTTCATCGTCAACAGAAATTCCTTCCCCATAGGTAAATATATTGATCAACAGCCGCATTACCTCCCCAACACAACTCCAGAGATAATACAGCACTATAAAATCCTTAGTCCACAGAGCAAAATTAATTTGCTCAGATACCATCGCACTCAGCCCGAACTCAACCACAGTTTTTCGCCAATAGTGTTTTCTTTAACTAACACCCAGTTAGTTAAAGAGAACACTATCAGCCCCTATCCATACTCCCTTTCCCAGTCTAGACATAGATTAAACAGAATCTATCCCCATTCGTGAATTCCCAGTAAAGCTGGCCGAGATCTTAAAAATATCATAAGCTTGTTGTCAGTTTCCTGAAACAATATCACGTATGGGAATCAATGCAAAAGTCTAAACCCGTGTATCACTCTACATGATTGGTAGAAATAACCGATTAAATCCTCGCACATAACATTATGAAATACGAGGGTGGTCTGAAAAGTTCCCGGCCTAACAATGAAAAAACAAATTTATAATTTCAAAATCATTTCTATTTTTTAACATCATCTCCCTTAAGACTAATACATTTATTCCAGTGATGCTCCAGCGACATTATCCCGTCCCTGCATTGCTTTTCAGTAAGGTCTGCAAAATATCCCTCTAAAACTATAATCACTTCTGGATTCGAAAATAAACGGTGACCAGCGAGGAAGATTCAGAGGGAGCCAAATCTGGGGACTAGGGTGGATGTTTCAACAATTCATAGAGCAGATCCCGTAAATTTTCCCATTTCCAAAACACCTTTGTCGGCAGGTGCATTGTCTTGATGAAAGATGATTTTTTTCTTCTGCAGAGTCTTTTCTCACGAATCTTTTCATCTAGTCTGGTTAAAGGATCGGAATAATATTCCCCGGTTATTATTTTATCCTTTTGAAGATAATAAACACGCAAAATGCCTTTAGCATCCCAAAACACCAATGCCATGACCTTTCCTGCTGATGGAAACTACTTTGACTTTGTCTTCTTTGGCGTTGAACAACCAGCTTTTATCCACTGTTTTGACTGCTGTTTGGATTCTGGTGAGTAATGGTGAATCCAAGCCTAATCTATAGTAATAAATCGATTTTATTCTTGTTAAAACTCCTCA
This sequence comes from Typopeltis vanoorti, assembly GCF_054136105.1. Classification (NCBI taxonomy): domain Eukaryota; kingdom Metazoa; phylum Arthropoda; class Arachnida; order Uropygi; family Thelyphonidae; genus Typopeltis; species Typopeltis vanoorti. The sequence continues at coordinate 36,541,335 of NC_143561.1, read as the reverse complement.
AGAACTGTTCAGAAATTTTCATGCGAGTGCGTTTTTAATCTGCTGTGAGCAAGCACGGCACCCATCTTGTGCAAAGCTTTTTCATTTGCAAATCTTCATGCAATATATATCCTACACGAACTTTTGAAATGCCTATAGTCTCAGCAATTTCACGCACTTTCGCCGGTCATCCAAAACCATATCCTGCACTTGATCAATCATTTCTGGTGTTGTTACACTTTGCCCGTACTTCACGTGAATCATCTTCAAAGCTGGTACGGCCACGTTTAAACTGGGCCGTTCCACGCACTTTCTCCGGTCATCCAAAACCATATCCTGCACTTGATCAATCATTTCTGGTGTTGTTACACTTTTTTGCACGTACTTCACGTGGATCATCTTCAAAGCTGGTACGGTCACGTTTAAACTGGGCCGTTCCAACCATTTCTTAATTGTCGAAAACGAAGGAGAAGAGTGTCCGTAAACTGTTATGAACTTCAAATGAATTTCGTTTGTCGTTAAACCTTCTTTTACAAAGAATTTTATAACCGCACGATACTCAATTTTATCCATTTCAAGGGATACAGACAACACTTTTGCTTCAGACAGCTGTATTAAATAAACTATTTGATAAAATGACTTGTAATTTCACAGGGATACTTATGACAGATGTACCACCTCAGGAAAAAAAAAAATCTTGCCGATAGTGTTGCCATCTATGGTCGAGGTCGAGATCTTTTCAGACCACCCTCGTATATTTTACTTAAATATTTCGGTAATTTACTCACTAAAATGAAATATTTAGTGCGCTGCATTAGGTTAGCGTTTATTTATATAATTTACATTATACTTAATTATTATAAATTTATGACTTAAATCATTAAGAATAGATGCATTAACGTTACAATTAGCATTTAATACTAATGATATTTCCAGAAATCTACTCACTTTATGCCGTATTTTGAAATGAAATGAACAGTGAGATGTATACGCCAACAGCGGTCTTCATCTTTTGAACTCCAGCGTTTGATTAACTAAGATATCGAACAAAATTGTTTTACTGAGGACCAACAACGCAACATGAAACAATACACTTAATTTTATTCGAACGATTAAAGAAGCAACTGATTTGAATTAGAATAATATGTTTCCTACATAATAATTAGCGACGCTTGTAAAAGAAGGATCTGTAATGACCGAAAAATTATATGCGAAAACAGCCTTCCAATTTCAAATATTATTTTTAATTTCGTATTTTCAACACTCACGCCCTTCATTTCAATGTTGTTGTTTTTTATTTATTATTTTAAAAACAATTGTATAAATAGTTATTTTGATATAACAGTTGTACTAATATTCCTTTATTTTCTAAAAATGACCTAATAGGAACCGAAAGACTATAATCTCTTTGAAAATTTATTATTATTATATTATATATCTTACCAAAACAAGCCTTAAAGTACAAGCCATTAGGAAAAAGAAAACCAGGACGCCTTCTTAAACGATTCAACGATGACTTCTAAGGCCGCAACAGGCCATACTAGGCCTAAATCCTCGATACGCATGATGATGAATGATATTATATTTCTTTATTTTTTTAATTTCGGAGCGCTGAATTGTCTTGAAAATATTTCGTATTTACAGAGGTGTTTCGGATTTTTTTTTTCTTTTTCTTTTTCAGAGTAAATAACTTAAAAATCTCATAGACAACCCATGATATACGAGTAAATGTACCATGGTTGTAAATGAGCCTCCGTATCACAATCGGTATAGATGAAACCCTTTGGTCGGAAACATCATATTTGATGGGTGTTAAGACCAGAATGCTGGAGTGGGAAGATAGAATTATCTTTAGAGATATTCTGCACTTTGCAGGGATGACAGAATTCTCCACATAGATTGAGGTGGGCGGAAGCGAGCAAGAAGTTGGTGGTATGGATAAGAAAGTAGCATTTTTACAGATAGCAGAGTAGTCGACATTTTTGGAAAATTTAAAAACTGTTTGTGTTCACCATATCTTACTTTGGAGTTCAAAGAACTATTTATTTTTGATTTGTTAAGATGTGGAACACTGCTATCATACGTCACAGCCTCATCTGGTACCCACTAAAGCAAAGCCTCAACACCTGGTGTTGTCAGAGTCAAGCAGTGATATTATAAAAGAGGTTTTTAGTAAGCCTCTGAAATACAGAATTATTTCGCATCTCAATGATGGATCGATTCCGATTCAGTCGGTATCGACAATCCTCTTTTGTTGGAGAGATTTCCTCATGAGGTTTACTCATTTAAAGGTTAGTTAGTTGGTCAGCTAAGGAGGAAGTGTTTTATTCTCTTAGGGACTTGGGTTTTTTCGCTTGTAAAACAGGCCAAAGGGGTGGTCAGTGAATGGTTTACAACACATTAACATAGTGAAAAAGAACAAGCTTGTATATACAAAAGTTCATTTTGAAAGTGACCATTCTTAATTCGATAAAAACTAAACCCTAAATATGGCTATTATATATTTTAGTTACACCACTCCCATACATAAACATGAAAAAAGAAACAAGTAATTACAGATTCATCGCCACATTGTCTGTAATCAACCAAATCATAGAGCGCATTGTATATTGCAAAATTCGAAATCATCTGCAAAACACAATATAGCTTTCAAAAAAATAAAAGAACAGCAACACTCCTGGAAGATTTCTTCTCTTCTGTAGTCCTAAATGGATCATTGTTTCACTCATGTCTGGTAGGTGATATTCTATGTTAGCCTCCTTCAATCATCTTAGTCTCTTGTTCTTGATGTCAGTTGAGAAAGGAATGAATTTGTCTATTTTAATCGAGTTCGGCCTCTAACCCTTGATCCCAGAACGATTCCTTCTAGTGCTTGATTGGGAATGCCATCAGCCCTCTCCACATGTCTGAACCATTTCACCTGTCTCCTTCTGATGACTGTCAGAATATTTTCACTTTTTCTCCTGTACATTGAATCAATTAGTTTTCGGACATTTTCATTGCTTTCGTGAGCAGTATAGAAAATTCTCAAGTCTTCTCTACGTTTTTATTTCAAAACACAGGTGTCTCCTCTCATCTTCCTTCAAAGTCTAGGCCACACAACCATACAAGAGGATAGAATTCACTAAGGTGTCAATTAATCTTAGTCTGGTTGTGATTGCTATTCTGTTATATCCCCACGATGGTTTTAACTTCTGTAGAGCCACGGTTGCCTTAACAATTCGGTATTTAATGCCGGTTTTGAGCGACCATCTTGATTCAACATGCTTCCTAGATAAGTGAACTTGTTGACATTGGAAGATTTCACAGACCTATTAAACGCTGTGTTAGATAAAAACAGAATTGTATTAGTCGTTTTTATTAATCTAATAAAAGCACAATAACACAGAAAACCGTGTTGAACTAATTATATTGGAATCGGAGGTTTTCTGCTCCAGGGTCAAAACATACATGAAAAACAGAAAGCACATCACATGTAAAGGATCGGTGCACAGCAAAGAGGTACCGATAACTTGTGGAATCTCCCATTCTGTTCAATGTGCACATACTCACGACATAAGCCATCTTCGACTAAAATGTAAAATCTTCCAATATACAGATGTCATGGCCATAGTATCTATCCACAACGACGCAAATATCGCTAACACAAATATGCAACATGACATCAATCTGATCGCTAGCTGGGTAACTAAAAACGCTATATATATATATATATATATATATATATAAATCTTGAAAAAACAAAGCTAATGATATTCAAAACACCCCAGATTGTACCCATAGAAACTACCATATTTTTCGAACGATAAGACGGACCGGACTATAAGATGCACCCTAAAGTTGAGACAATTAAAAAAAAAAAATCAGCTAACGCCTATGTTGTGCCCCTGTAGGGAGTAGGCGGGGCCATTTACCCTATCTAACTTTGGGAGACTGAGTAGGCAGTTCAATCTCTACTGGTAGCCAATCAGAGATAGCAAGCCCAAGGCTATCACTAATTCATCGGTATGCAGTGAAGAAGGCGGCAAACTAGTGCCGCCATCTCGTGGTCTCTAACCCTAACACAATATTTTTAATGTCTGAAAATAGTGTGGGTTCTACGGTCGATTTTTTTGAGTTTACGGGATGAAAAACCCGAGTTTCCAGGAGCCACTAGCCAGTGCCAGAGATCGACTAACTCGGGAACCGTCCGAAAAAAGGCTTAGAAAAATTTCCTCTAGTCGGCGACTAAATTTGAACCTCCAAATCCTTTCTTCGTGCTGTCAAGCGAAGTAGAGTGCAAACGCCACCTCTACTGAGCTGCACAGGCTCTGGAGACAATTTTTAGAAAACCACAACCATCACACAGGTTGAAAACAACACGCTATCTTGCACTTCACTTTGATGCTGATCAAAGTTGGAATAGCCAAACAAATTATCTATACATCTCAGGATAATAGCAAGTAAACTATATCAATTAAAACACATTGCTCCGACACACAAAAATGCTAATTTGTAAAGTAATATATGAAAACATTTTTAGATACACAATTACATCATACGCATTTTGCGCAGACTACAAACTTAACAGATTACAACTGTTGCAAAATAAAATGGTAAAACTGATATTCTGGGAACAAACAGAACAACCCACACTTATAAGGGAAGCAAGGACAAAACACAAAATATTTCAGGTGAAGCCTGTATGCCACTACACAATCATGCTAAAACATTACTTCAGTCCAACCTGCCGAGTAACCTCAAGAACATATCAGAGTAGTTGGAAGGGGACCAATCGTTCGATTCTGTTGGCACACTCTCCCTCGATCAGTCTTTGGATTCCCTGGAGGTTTCTAATAATAATAATAATAATAATAATAATATAAAAAGACCACTGCGAAAAAAACTACATAACATATAAATATAATAATCACTACGGAAAAGTCACGTGAAGCTTCTACATACCTGACTTGATCAACAAACTGCCATTCGACGAGAGAAACTTAGGTACCTACAGAGAGCTGGAAAATAGGCACTGTATAGACATTATAGCGAGACTAATATTACAAACAATGCATGAGGTTTGTTCCACAAAAAAAGCCCAAATATCACTTTGTGAAGATTACATTATTTTATTATTTAATAAAACAATATTTTGTTTTATTTAAGACAAGAATATCTTTACAAAACACAGCACTTAATAATTTTTAACCACAATAAAATTTCTAACAGTAACACAACTATCCCAATCCAGTAAGTACATAATTTTTTTTTTAAATGCTTCACATTTCATTTTGCCAAAATAACATCAATAATGGACACATCGCAAGTGCCGACAATACTTATTATGAAACCAACACTAATAATGCATAACATAAACAATTTGTAAAAATATTCATAAGTTTAAATTATGATTGTTTTTACAACTTCGTAATAGAAGGTTAATCCTGTCGACTGGGCCATTTGTTATAAAGAGGGATTATTTATTAACTATTATCAATCCTCAATTGTTATGAGATTTTCTCCATAACGATTATTTCTATTTTCGAATGTTTTTATATATGCACATGGGTTTAATTCCGATTGGTGTAATGACTTTTAACTGTTTCTTTCAGAATCTGAAAAATCACTGACCCAAGACCGAATACAAAATATACACATTTAATAAAACAAAAACAATATATCCACTTCAAATAAAATTACACAAATAACTATAAAATTAACTGGATTCAAGGCCTTTTAAAATAAACTTACACTTTAGAGATTGCTCATTCTATTACTGGTCTGTTAACATATACTTAATCACGTCTACAAAACTAAATACCTTGTTTACACAATAACAAAATGCAGTCAGTTTCTTTGTTAAGACCTTTTTATGGAGATGTAAAATTCTCTTCTTTTCCATAGAATAATTTCTCATCACCCTTATGTAGCACACATTATTCCTCCATACTCCGAGGTATAGATATTCTGAATTCACCGAAGTATAAGTACTCTTACCTCATGCAGTCCAATTTTGTTAATTTTTGTACCACAAAAAGGTTTCTTCTACTGCTTTATCTAAGTTGCTAAATTCTGTCTCCTTTTCCAGTAGAAATAACAGATAGATCCGGTGTCCTTAAGACAGATGAAATTTTCCAACCAGCGTTTCCTCCAACGTTCCTATAGAAAGTCAATTGCAATATTTTCTTTTATTTACCCATACTTATTTACAGTCTTAACTCCTCCATTTTAAAGGCTCACAGTTCTACGATTTCTTTTACGGAATCTTCTATTAATATTCCTCCCACTGTCACATACAACTAAATAAACTTCGTAAGACAAAAGTCCTCTCTGCGTTCTTAAATTTCCAATAGCTCTCCCTTGTTTTTCCTCTGTTACCGATCGTTCTCTTGTTTTTCCCATAACCTCGATACTAAAAGCTCTCTCTGACAGCTGTCACGCATCAAATTCTTCGGCGAGCATGCGCACTGCATGAAGATGGAAAGCAAGAAGGTAAGTATAATTGCTGACGTGTGGTCTCCGTTAGCGTTACAAGAATATCTTTACAAAACACAGCACTTAATAATTTTAAACTACAATAAAATTTCTGAAAGTAATACAACTATCTCAATCCAGTAGGTACATAAATTTTTTAGATGCTTCACATTTCATTTTGCCAAAATAACATCAATAATGGGCACATCGCAAGTGCCGACAATACTTATTATGAAACCAAAACTAATAATGTATAACATAAACAATTTGTAAAAATATTCATAATTTTAAATTATGACTGCTTTCAAACTTCGTAATACAGAGTAAGCCAGATACACATCCTGATTGGAGAATACGCGCTGCATGTAAAATAGAAAGTCGGTAGTAAGGCGTCCCCCTGTGACATGACGTCCAGAGTCATTTCGGGCTTATGTTATTAAATGTCTCAGAATTATTATTATAATATATTTAATGAACATCCACATTTAATGAGCGCTAATATTAAATCGTGTTTTATTTTTTTTACTCACGTCTGCGTACCGTGTTAACTTGGCCCTGGGGAATGAGCTGGATGATCACCCTGACAGTTGACACAGCTTTTTTTTTGCTGAGCAAGATTTGTTACCATGTTCTTTACTACCACATCAGGCACAGGTGATAGAGCCATGCCAGGCAGTTTGAACATGTCTGTGTTTCTCACATTTATAGCATCTTAGGATTTCCTATCAGGATGTGTACCACAGGTGAGGCACATCCTGATAGGGATGGCATCATTGATGTTGATATCGGAATCTGGTATCATTATGTCTTTCCCATTCCGATATCACTCTCTTTACAAGATTCCAGTGTTTTATGAGATATTCTTCTTATTATTATCATTACTACCCAAGACCTCATGGAGTCAAAGATTCATCTGGGAGTTCCTTTTATCACACACACAGTTCATCATACAGTGCTTTGAACACATTCAAACTCCCTGCAGACACTACTCTCAGGCAAGGCATTCTAATCATTTACAACTCTGCATGAAAAAAAACCTGCCTCTCACTCCCCTATTCACACCTTCTTTATACAGTTTCCAGGGATGACCTCTGGTTCTCCCCGATCTCCCACTATTTTCTGTAGAACTTCTCCAGCACTGATCCTATAACAACTCCTTACCAACTTGAGGGTCTCTATTAATATCCCCCCCCCCTCTCTTCCTCCTGTCCACCAGACTCTGTAAATTGCATCTCCTCAATCGTTCCTCTTACTCGACATTCCAGAGGTCAGAAACTACCTTTGGAAAGGGTCCAAAGTCAGTTGTCTTTGGACCCTTTCCAACATCTCTTCATCCTTCTGAAAACCAGGTGACCAAATTTGGGTACAATAGTCCATGTGTGGCCTAATCAAAGCCTTATACAACGGAACAAGAATCTCTCTACTTCTACACGTCAGTGTCCTCCGCATCATTCCCAGAAGCCTTTGTGTTGTCTTCACAATTCTGGCTATGTGTCCCCTAAATTTCAGATCCTTATCCACTATCACCCCCAGATCTCTTATTTCTTCCACCTCCAACAATGTTATTACTGTAATTAGTAAGGGTTTAATACTGGCAGGGGACCTCCCAAAACCATTAAGAAACTACATTCTGTTGATATTCTTGTGGAAGTAAGTCAGCAACATACTGAGAAACTGATGAGAGTAATAGTTTTCCAGAGGTCCTAAACCCTTTTGAATAAAGAAGGATGACATTTTCCCTATTGGCTTTTTCACCTATTGCATGCAGGATCAGAAATATTGGTACATTTCTACTGGTATCATATTTTTTATTTCTTACTTGTTATCAAATGATGTATCTATATCATTACTTGGTTGGAACCTTGTAGGATTCCTGAAACATATGAGAATGAAGAATTGTCAGGGAGATCATCTAGCTTACTTCTCCCCAACCGCCACTGACCAGTAAGCAATGACAGTGCTCAGTAGTGGAAAGCCAGAGCTATCCTAGATGCCACACCAGCACTACAGTAAGTCTCTGGTGCAGATTCCGAGGTGAGAAACTTACTGCATCACCATTAACTGTTGCAGGCAAGCCCAATTGATCCTGGCAAGGCCACCAATTTTGCTGGAGCCAAAGGAATTCAAGACTATCAGGATCCCCCCTTCCAGTAGTCCATAGGTTACACTGCACAGCAGTATGACATTTGATCCCAGTGATGGCAGTGTAGAAGAAAGAATATTACAAAATCCTCAAAAGTAGCATGAAGTGTACAGGAAGGAAATCAGAAAGAGGATGAAACGGACAGTATCATCACTAGGAACAGGTGCTTCACAAGCTTATCAAAGAACTAAGGGACTTCTGGATCACCTGAAAACAAGAATTAGGATTGGTCATTCCATGACTGTAGAAACCTGGTCATGTGGTGTCCTGATAGCACTTTGATATGTTATCCATAGCTGCATGTCCTTTTTTTATCATGGATTTAGGTCAAGTGGGCTGTTCCATTGTATTTTTGTTGGAAAGGTAACCCCTTTCCAACAAAAATACAATGGAACTGCCAACTTTTTTTTTGGAAATTTCACCAACTAAATGAGGGGGACTTGAGTTTAATCATCTGGAAACCTTGCCTTATAAATATATGTCTGCCTAATCTTTTTGTCACCAATAAGATTCTTTTTGGAGTAATTTCAAAATTGTAGTAGTGCTGGAAAAAATATGCACTGCGATTTCTGGGCAGTACATTAGAATTTTATTTTAATAGTTTCTTTGTGTATCTTATGATTTCATAATGAAATCATAAGATACATGAAACTAGTTTAGAACCATTACAATAAGTTGTAGATGTGGAATAATTGCAATCATGTTATCGTAGGTTTAGCAGAAATGGGGAAATGGATGCCAATTCTGCTGAACAGCACCCATGGAAGTATCTGTAGAAACTTGCCATCTATGAGACAGTGGCTGGAGAGAAGAGTTATCGATTAACTTTTTAGAGTGATTTTTGGTACATATCCCAAATGTGAGAGTATTCTAAGATATTGCTATAATAAATTTAGTTTAATCCTTTATCTAAGTGTGAGCAAACAAAGTTTGCGCCTGAAAATATCTTCAGGACTGCAGAAAGGTAGTGCAACACCAGGCAACTCTGAGCAAAGGTGGACCAAGCTATCATCACTCCTATCTCAGTATCTCCCATAATGCAAAACACATCTCCTTGCGGATATGTATAACGTTATGCATTAAGGGAAGGGCCACTACCCAGACCAGTTTCGACCTTTGTGTAGGTGAAGCAGGCTCTAAAAATAAAACGATCCTGAAAGATCGCCCAACTCAGCATTGTTCCACTCAGTGACAGGCTCACCATATCACTGAGAAGAACTTCTCAGCATTGGCTCTACCCAGTGGCAGGCTTACCCCACCACCAAGCAGAGCCATAATCTCAGCAGTGACCACACTTGGAGACAGGCAAAAACCTAACAAGCAGAGCCTCTCAAATCATCAGAGCCAGGCCCAGAGGTGGAGATACCAAGGCAGAAGCAATGGAGAGGTCATCTTTACCTATAGGAGTTGCCAAAAGGTGTGCTACCTTATTATTAAATTACTCTGGATTTAGAGAAAGATGTTAAAAGTTTATTTTGCACTTGGTTAGACTATAATAAATTTAGTTTAATCCTTTATGTGAGTGAGCAAACAAACTTTGCACCTGAAAATACCTTCAGGACTGAGAAAAGGTAGTGCAACACGAGGCAACTCGGTGGACCAAGCTATCATCACTCCTATCTCAGTTTGGCCCTTCACTTAATTCATAACATTATACATATCTGCAAGGAGATGTGTTTTGCATTATGGAAGATACTGAGATAGGAGTGATGAGAGCTTGGTCCACCTTTGCTCTGAGTTGCCTGGTGTTACACTACCTTTCCTCAGTCCAGATGATATTTTCAGGTGCAAACTTTGTTTGCTCACACTTGGATAAAGGATTAAACTAAATTTATTATAGTTTAACCAAGTGCAAAATAAACTTTCAACAAGTAAGATATTGCTGTTGTCCCCTTTATAGAGATGGGTAAAACTTTCTGCTATATGCAACTCTTAATGATTGCAATACAAAAAATAAATAATAATAACACGAGGGCCACTAGTGGAATTAGCCACTGCTATTCTACTACAGTGATGCATAAAGCATTATGCAGTGCTCAGGATGAAAGAAGTGATGTCTACTGCTATCCACACATCATTGTAGTGGACAGTAGTAGCTAATTCCACTACAGTGAACAGCACTGCAATCATTCACATAAGCACAGCATACTAGTAATTCAAAATGGTGGCTATTATAGATGCATATATAAAGTATAGAGTAGTGATTCAACTCCTTATTATGGAATATGATACTGTTGACATGAGTGTGATCAGACACTGGATCAAACTCTTTGTGAAACCATGACAATGTCTGACCTCACACCAGTTTGAATATGAGATGCAATTGCAACATCTGGCTAGATCTGATGTTCCCATAGATATTTCCACAGTCCAAATCTGGCATCTACATGTGTAGCCCAATGAAGGATACACTCTGAGGGTGATATTTTATAGACAATAAAGGGCTGAAACGAGTTATGAAGTCAGAGGAAAGACTTTTATGGGCTGGCACATGATAACTCATGAGTAATGGGAAAGTGTATAATATAGAGAATAATGAAGATTTTGCTGAAAAATTGAAATAATGCACACAAAAGATGGGTTAATCCATGTAAAAGCTACTGTTGAATGAATTATATTTTCTGAGCAAAATATACAAGAGAGACATCACTTTTTTACTGACCCTTGTAATAATACTAAAAAAATCCATTGCAATGAATTTGATGTCTAAAACAGCCAATTTTGTATTTTTGCATCCTTGACAGGAGTTTTGAATCCAGGTCTTTCCAACTGGAGGGCTTTGTTTATACTGAGAGTTATGGAGAGTCTATTGTTTATTTATATAAAAGGGACTGCTGATAAAGATGAACAATAAGACAATTTGTTTGGAAAGCATGTAGCTAGTATAACTAATGAAATCTACTACAAGCAATAATGGAAAATTATGAGTTCATGCTGGAGGGTTAATGGAATATTATTAGCACTGAGAAAGGATTAAAACTAATTTTAATGCTTCCAATATTCCGTCTCAGTCACTGAGACATCTTCAGGGATTACAAATAACTTTTTGTAACGACTCACACAAATACAATACAATGATAAGTAAAAACACATGAGTGAAACTAAAGTCCTATCTAGGAGATGTGCCCTCTATGGGCATTTTCAGGTGGCCTAGGATGTAAAGAGGGATCGCTGATAATTAATGGTTCCCAAATTTTGGGAAGTTTTATGCGACCGTATTTTTTTTAAATTTGGTTGGTTCCTGAGTGCAGATACAGATTCAAAAAACAGTCATTCTTTTTTGAATTTACTATGAGGGAGCATGGTTTTTTTCCAGATCTTGTGGGTTGTATCCAAAACATGGTCTGCAAGGCCAGATTGACCATAATCATGATTTCAGATGTATGACTTGTGTTTTTCTAACTGGATGGTTGCTGATCTGCCTGTCTGTCTGAAGTAAGCCAGCTTACAGGAACAAGGTACTCTATATATTCCAAGCACTGAGAGAGCTGATCTTTGGTGGAACAGATAAGAGTAGTAAGCTTAAGGTAGAGCTTAAACTTACTACTCTTATCTGTTCCACTGTTCGCTGTATGGAGGTTGTACTTTTTAACGACCTGGCTATTTTTTCTGATGCCATGGATGCAAGGTATGGTGATGGAACTGTTTTTTTGAATATGCATCTGCACTCAGGAACCAACTAAATTTAAACAAATACGGTTGCATGAAACTTCCCAAAATTTGGGAAATATTGGAAGCATTAAAATTAGTTTTAATCCTTTCTCAGGGCTGATAATATTACATTAAACCTCCAATATGAATTACAAAGTGCTCAACGCACGAAAACTATGAGTCTTGAAAGCATGACTATGAGAATATTCATGATTGGTGATAACAGTGGGAGATAGTGTTCCTTAATGCTGCTTGTTTGAATTAATGAATACAGTTTTTTTTTTTTTTTTGGACGGTTCCACTCTTAGGACCTCAGTACAACCAAATCATGCTATGCTATTTGAACTCATGATTTCACATAAGCACTGCTTAAATTTCTATTTATTGTTATTATTTTTGTTCTTCTGTTCAAGTTCAGACTAGAAGATACTCTTTATAACTTGGCAAAATTTTATAATATATATTTCTTTTCTGCTTAAATAAGTTATCTGCATCCAAACTGTCATACATCAAAAGTATTCAAATGATATATTGATGTGTAAACACATCAAGGCTGGTTGGTGGTTAAAAGGTGTTTAATCATGTTACAAAACACAGCTTAAAAAAAAAAAAAGGGCAGAATTGTAATGCTGTAATTTGATAAACTAATGAAGTATATACTGTACTTTGAATATTTTATTAAATGCTACCCCAGGGTCAAAATAGGCAAAATCAATAAGATCTTTTTACTTCCAGTAATCTTAGTACAGAGGCATCCATTACACCAGTGGGAAAATTTAAACATAAGCATCTAATTTCTCATATAAAAAAAAAAAAAAAAAAAGTCAATATCTTAATCCACATCAGAAACCTTCATTACAACACCAGTTTATTTCTTAATTGCACACAGCAAACCACTGGAGAGAATTTTTTAAATTTTTATTTAAAAAATTAAGATATTTCATAATAATTTCTGCAAAAAAATATATCACATCACATGTCTTATTAAATTATAAATTCAAGATAAAATATTTCATTAAGAATTTCATTTTCTAGATGATGAAGGAGGGATGCGTACTGAAAGAACAATACTAAGTTTTCAAATATTTTTATATCAAAATGTTAGAAAGCAAGCACTACTTTGTCATGAAAATCACATTAAATTGTATTAATATTATTATTATTATTTATTATTTCTTGAGACTTCCAAGGAGTCTGAACAATCATTGAGGGAGGACTACATCACTACATCAAATCTCTACTACCATCATCATCTACATCAACACCATCTACTGCCCACCACCACCACTAGTATTTTTTGTCTGTAAATTACGTGCATTCTGAAGAGCTGATTTGTCTGTATGCAGGATGAAAAACCTGAGTTTCAGGAGAAAAAAACCATCCTGTTACCTTCAATGTGGATCTCCCCTGACTTTCCTGTCTGGTCTACATAACAAATGCTATAAGAGCAATGAATCTCATAAACACCTGCTTTTTTTCATGGGGTGATGTGGAGGTTTTGGTGAATGTAAGATTTTTTGAGTAAGGGAGTTGCAGGAGATGTATTAAGAATTTTTCTAATCATCTTGGGTTCATAACCATCAAGTGCGAGGTTGTCATTGATGTGCTTGCTATATTGGATGCCTTGTCTCATAAAGTTTTAATTATGACTATCTTTTGTAATGGATGGTGGTGGTGTGAAGCGGCATTTAAAAATCTTCCTGTTGTGGGAAGTTTTCTGTATATATGGGAAAGGATGGCCTGTAGTAGGCCTTTTTTCTTCTTCGTTTAGTTCGCCAAGGATATCATGGAACACTAATTTGTTGTGCTGTTCTAGTTCAAGAGTGAATTTATATTGGGATGTAAGTTGTTTAGATAATCTTTGAAAGTAATTAACTCATCCACTGTTCCTGACTAAATAACAAAAATATCATCGATGTAACATAACCAAATTTTTGGTTTCTTCTGATGCATTAGTTTCAAAATTTTCCATAAACAGGTTGGCTAAGGTTAGAGAAAAGGGGGTGAGGGACCCACCACATGTCCTTTTTGTTCCCAATATTTGTCCTGAACTATGAAAAGTGTTTTCCATACGTTTGAATAGTCCTGCAGTTCTGTATGAGTATCCCTGGTGATGTAAGTATTACGACTTAAGAAACTTGACGGGCTTTAATTGCTTATTTCTATTAAACTCTTTATTTACATGATAATGTGGTCTCAATACTGAAAACTTCTCACAGAACTGCTAAACCTCAGAAACTTATGTTTGCATCTACAAGTCTTATTAGCTTTTTTTTTTTTTTTTTTTACATTAGAAGTATTATAGCTGAAATTCATTATCCTTTAATAATGCTTGGGATTTTGATTTCTTCTTTTAGGCAATTTCTTCTTGAAAGTATATGTTGTTGTTTATGATTCAATTCATGGTATGAAAACTATAGCTATGATATCTCTCATATTTCTCTCTCTTTTTTTTTTTTTTCAGGAGGAAAACCTGGAGTTCCAGTTCCTGTGGGAGAAAACATTGCCACCCTTGAGATTTGCTAATCAGCCCTTGGATGAGAAAGATCCAACCAAAAAGTTCCTTGCTGGGTGAGACATATTTGAGTGATTAATAGTCTCTCTCTCTCTATTTTATTATCATGTCCTGTCTCACAGCTGACTACTGATGTTGGTTACATTCAAATGAGTCTTGCACTTAACATTCATGCATATTTAGTAACATTTTGTGTGAGGGGATTCATTCACGATGGAATGAATGCATTGACAGCATTTCAAAGCTCAAAATTTAAAACATATGTTAAAGAAATACAAATATATGTATTTCTCTTGGAAAGGCTTAGACGTTGGTTATGCATTTTTTACTAAGTAATTTAAGGAAATTACAATATCATTAGGATATATGTTAAAATAAATTTTAACATACTTCAATATTTCGGCAACGTCACATTGCCATTTTCAAGAAACTTAAGAACAAGACACGTGCACGCAGGCACAACAAACAGTAAATGAGGAAGAAGCAGGAAGCTATTATTTCTCCTAAATTCCTGATGGTATCCCCTAGCAGGCAATGTTGGTATTCTTGGGTGATTGAGCTGAAGGTCTTCTGATGTAGATTTCCCAAATTTGAGGCAGTCTCATGCAGCCAAATTTGTTGAGGTTCGGATTGTTTCTTAGGGCTGAAACTGATTCCATGAAAAGCCTTTCATACTTGTGTTTACTACGGTGTACTATCGTGGCTTTCTTCCACCGTATTCTATGGCAGGTATCCAGTGCATGGTCAGCAAGACCAGAGTGGCTGTACTGGTGAAACCGGATGTAGTCCTTGTGTTCTGAAATTCTGATATTGGCTGTCCTGTCTGTTTGGCCAAAGTAGGAAAGCTTACAGCTGCAAGGGACCTGGTATACACCAGGTAGGTCTAGGGGGGGGAGGTTGGTCTTTAGTAGAGCGGATAAGAGATGCCAATTTTTTATATGGTCTGTAACAAGAAGTTAAGTCATGTTTATAGAAAGGGGGGATGGTAAATCCCTTTATATTTTAATAGCTGGGTACGAAACTTGGATCGAAATCCATAGAGTTTCATGCCGAAAAAACTATCGGCAGGCCCCAGGTGTAAATGATCACTTGGGTAGTACAACACCAGGGCAACTCCATGCAAAGGTGGAGCAAGCTCCCTCACTAACTTTAATATTCTCTCATAATGTAAAAGCCAGCTCCTAAGAGATGTATATATATTGTCTTTCATTATGAGAAGAGGTCACTACCCAGACCGGTTTCGACCTTTTTTGAGGTCTCATCAGTGAGTAGGTAGACCTGGAATATCAAGATTTTAAGTGAACATGAACTTACATACCTCTACTATCTAATTGTTGAAGTGGTGTACTCCTATATTTAATGTTAATTACTAATTTAATAAGCCGAAAGGATATTTTACTGGCGAATATGTTAATAGAAAGGGGAATGATAAATCCCTTTATGTTTTAATATTTTAATAATTTTTTTCAACTGGTTCTTGAGTTAGATGATCTTCGGGCAGGTAAGTAAAGTATGGTTTCCCCCATCCAGATACTTGGATTGCAAATTTTACAATTTGGAAAAATTAACTGTAGAATTCAGTGCTATATCAGATAATAATAATAATAATACCAGTTTAGGTTAGAAGCATAAGTTGGAGGGAGCTGTCTCTCAGCTGTACTCTTATCACTTGTAAGTCTAGAAATCATCATTAGAGATGATCTTAACCATCTAATAATGACTAAGAGCAAAGGCTAGCTTCTGCCAATTTCTAAATGTCAAAACTAAAACTCTCTTTGATAAATGTTAGCAAAAACTGAGAGTATTTTTAATGGCAACTACAACTACATTAATTAATGAACCTACTAGTTTTGCTACTAAATCTTGTGACTTCTTCTGGGTAAATATATAAAAATAAAGTCAGCAAACATAAACTAAGACATTACTAAACAACGCTATGTAAGAACCATTATAATATAAATCACAGAAACACACAGAACATAGGAGGTAACACGAATTATCTGTTGTTCAGCATTATTTCAGATGGTTAGCTGAAAAGCAGAAGTCTGACGTGAAAAGATCTGATAAGTAATTTCCAAATATCAGACAGCATCACTTCTTGGTTTGTATTAAATATGCCATGTGAGAAAAAAAAAAAAAAAAAAACGACCATAGTAGATTATTTTAGGTTGCAAACAATGAAGTTGTCTTCTGTGTAAGACATAGAGCTCCTGTACCACTCAATGTCATGGTGTGTGTGTGTGTGTGTGTGTGTGTGGAGGGGGGGAATAATTGGACTTAACTACTGGACTCTATAATGTTCCACATTTTTGTGACCTTAACACGAAGTCTACAAGAACATGGAATTTTGTATACTCCAGGATGCCAGTAGAAGGGGTTGTGGTCTTTAGGAGAATGGAGTAAAATTCATATAGCATAGGTTTATAAGCCACCCTAATATTGTGAGCTTTGAGGAGACTAGCAATACAGATAGAAAGTCTATTGATGTAAGAAATGGAAACTTAGTCCCTATAGTGGATATCAGGATTTTGCTGTGGAGCTGGATTAGAGAATAGTAGTTTCTGTACAAGTTTTTTTTTTTTTTTTGGATATCCATTATGAACAAGTTGTTGGAGAAGATGTAGTAGTGAAACTAGTAGGTTCATTAATTACTGTAGCTATTTATGATGATTAAAAATATCCAGTTTTTTCTAGTCATGCTCAATAGTCAAACGTTTCCTGTCAAATAGGTGTTAGATTTATTATTTTATTATAGAAATCAGTTTCATTAAGCATTTCAAAAGTGTACTTAAGATAGTAGTCTTATGATATGAATGTAAGTCATTGTAGGTTGCTCGCTATCCAATTTAAATTATGTTCATTTGTTAAGTTTCTACAAAGGCTGCTTTGCTATCCAGTATATTTAGGAATACATGCTCATTGTATGGCTGTACAGATATACAAATCTGAATATGGTGAACTTCTGACAGAGTGTTTATAAAATTAGGAAAATATATTTTAATGTTATAAATAAAATATTAATATTCTAATGTTAAAAATATTATGCATATTCATTAAAATGCATAATACTGTACTATTATTTTTTATGTATATACACTATTTTTTAAATGCATATGGGATTAAGAAATCTGTGAATTTGCTATACCAAAAGACTTATCCTTAAACAATCTCAAAAACTAAGAGAAACAGTTATGGAAGTAGAAGTTAAATTATTCTTCAATCTTTATTTTATTTTTGCTTTATTTTTTATTTTTATTACAAATTTATTTAGAATAGACTAGTGAAATAAATGAAACCTATTAAAAATCAATAATTTGGTTTGAGCTAAGTGAAAATATATGTAACAAAAACTATTTTATTATATATAATATATATATATATAATACATATATATATATATATATATATATATTTTATTACTTTACATGCAGTGTAAGACCATGTTAAATGTTTATATACATGAAAAGAGAGTTTACTTAGGGATTCTGTAAATTTACATGCCTAAAAAAGAAAGAAAAAAAAATTGCTTATAACCGAACATGAATACAAACATTGTAAATAATTCCTGAAATTGTATTGAAAATAGCATCTATTTGCAGTTTTAGAGGATCATTCATTTTGCAAAAAAAACTATATTTTTTCTCTGACCAAGAAAATTTATGCAAAAAAAAAAAATAAAAAAATAATAATAATAAAATAAAATAAATAAAAAAAAAAATTGCTTATAACCCAATATGAATACAAACATTGTAAATAGTTCCTGAAATTGTATGTGAAAATGAGATCTATTTGCAGTTTTCTAAGATCAATCATTTTGCAAGGAGATGTTTAGATATACCTGTTAGAGCAATTTTTGGTATTTAAGTTCACGGAGTGGCTATTTCTCCATTCCATCCTCCCATTTGGAAAGATGGGAAAAAATGCAAAACAAAAAATATAGCTGTTTCTTGATTGTCACTTCCAATTCAGAGGTCTGGTGATCTCTGGAATTGAAGAAGAAGTCTAACATATTTTACTTGTCTTCAAATATCATGTTGTGTCGGAAAAAGTGCTGATTCACTTTTGATGAGTCATTCTTTTTCCGACCCAACATAGGGTTACCTCAGAAGGAGTGGATAAGGACATGCTTATGCCTCCAGATAGAAAATGTGTCTATTTATGACCCAAGAACATGTACAGATTCAGATTTTGTAAATTCTAAGTAATGTTAAAGTATCCCATATACTAAATGGAGAAGGTTTGTTAAATTAATTAAGGTATAAAATCATGTATAAATTCCAAAAGATGTGTACAAGCTAATACTAGTTTTAGGCCATGTCAAAGACAGTTCGTGGCCACAGTATCTAATCGGCAGCCGCTGTACATATGAAGACACCACTGAGTGAGGGCGCTGTTTTGTAGTATATAGGTTTCGGTGGGAATTTGAATCGCTCTCTTTTTCTTCTCGTTTCGTTGGTACCTGCTTTCCTGTGCGGAAAGCTGTATAGTTGTGAAAAGCTTGCCGCTATGCGTAGCAAGAATTTCCCCTTGCTATGTGTGCTACGTGGATCAAAGCTGCAGCTATAATGCGTCCAGTTTCCTAAGAAGAAAGGGCAACTGACGAATCAATGTCAATGTATAAATCAGTGTAAGAGTGTTTCGTGTCATGTGGAACTAAGGAATAGTGAAACCACCATTAAAGAAAGTACAATAAGGAGATCTGAATATCCAGAAAAAGCAAGAACGGTAAGCAGAAGTCTTTTCATATTAATATCAAAGTAACCGTGGAGTAAGGAGAACTGAATTTTAAGAAAATAGCCCATTTCCACAGTGTCACAAGAACGGTCTGCAATTTTGGACATTTTGTCTAAATCTTAGGAAAAGGAATTTTAGGCTTGAGCCGAGTAGGAGACCAAGGCTACGAACTGTTTGTGTCTAAAGGACAATAATGTTATGTTGTTAAAACCTAATAGAATGCTAATGAAAATTTTGGGGGAGGATTAAGTCTAAAAACTAAGAAGAAGCATTGCCTCAAGAAATCTATATCAGAGTTACAGAAGCGACTTGTATATATATGTAGTTTGCATGTGTGATAGTAAATAGGTAATTTAGTATATGTTGTCAGTCTGAGGATAGTTATATATATAGGAGTGAAGAATTTAGTGTCAGTATAAAGGATTACAGTGTAGAAATTTTGGATGTGTAAAATTAAGAAACGGGAGGGAACCTAGACTCTTTCAATTAAAGGTTTAACTAACATGTATATTTATGTTTTGTACTATAATAAATGTATTTCTTTATGTGTAATCAAATGAGCTTGTCATGTTTCTGCGGATTGAATTACCGCTTGGAAAAATCACGAACCGTGTATTAAAGGGGAATCCAATTGTAACATAAAAAACAGGGACCACGACCACACACTTCATAATTCCAGCATTTTCTTTATAAGTAATCTTGGATAGCATATCAGAATTCAGTTGCCGGCTGGTGTGGTCATTAAATAGTATAAATTTGTTGGCAAACAAATTAACTGATAATAAATAGTACTAAGTAAATAATAACTGATAAGGATAAGATAAAGTAAAGTAAAGACACAAAGAGATGATGATATACAAAGATATAACAATCACATCACTTTCAATGGAATTTGTCATCAATCATAATGGATCAATATCTTTATGAAATCCAGCAACAAGCTAAAGTAGAAGTGATAGGATAACCTGACTTACTGATTAGCATGTCATACATTAAACATGGTATACAATAAATCTTTTTCAGAGAAAATCTTGATGATGTGACTATAAAATGAAACAGATATATATGAAATATATATGTATATATTCTATTCCATCAGCCATATGGCTGGTGGGAGTTGCTATATGCTACCATACTAGGAATATGATTATGAGCAAGGTGGTTTCCCGTTGCCTTCCTTGCCGTACTATATCCTATGACTGTAGCCTGTGTGTTCATGGGGCTAGTTTGTGGGATGAAAAACCCCAGATAAACTGGTGGGAAAAACCCTGCTGTCTACACCCAAGACTGACTAACTTGGCTATGGCTGAGGACGTTGATGGGAATCGAACCCAGGATACGCTTTCCCTGGGCATATGGTTGCGAGGCAAATAGCCACTAGGCTAACCGTGCAGACATATATATATATATATATATATATATACTAATACAATTATACAGATTAAATGTCAAGAGTTTTAAATAAAAGAACTTGTGATATTAATAACTGTTGTGGCGTTTCAAATTTCCTCAAACTTTTTATCAACATTTAAAAATAAAAAGTGAAAACACCTTCTGGATGTAAAATGACTGGATACATCAGTGGAATTTAGATTTTTTTAATTAAAAAAAAAATTAGCAATTAACATGAACTTATTTATTTATATCATGATACAATAATAATAATAATAATAATAATCAGCTTCTACTAGCAGTGCCTCAGTATACTCATTTGTTGAAATATCTGAATGTTTAACAATATATTGAAAACTTTCAGCATGCATCCCTAATTCTGTAATTCAACTAATTAAACAAAAACATCTCTTTAAAATTGTTGATTTTTTTTTTTTATTTCATAAGAAATTTTATATAACATTTCTATTTTGATAAGAAATACTTTCAGAGGGATGGGGGGAAAAAAACTGCAATTTTTCTATTCTAAACAAAAAAATTTCCTTTATTCTATAATGTCTATACTTTATTTCTTTCTTTTAGAACTGATATAAAATACACAAAATCAATGGTAACTTGCAAATTTAAGTAAAATACTTTTTTTTTCCTTGAAAAGGAAAAAAAAAAGTACTATATTATTCAAAACAACCATACATAAATTATTTCAAGATTCTTTATTTACAGACAGCTTTCCAGTCAGAATTATATTCTTAACCATTTTTGACATCACTGAAACTAAATTATTGTCATAACCATAAGAAAACTATCTTCTGTAATCTCACAAAAAAAAAATAAAAATAATAAAAATCTGAACTTGAGGACATAAAAAATCAACAATAAATTTTCAGATATTATTTCAAGAATAATTAGAATTATGCTTAATTTATAGAATAAATTCTTTGCCTGATCAAAGCTTGCATACTATTATATGCAAGCTCTATCTTACCCTACACATATTAAATAAATAACCTACAGATATTCTTAACAAAATTCCATTTATATACATAAGAAAAATAAAATTGGTCTCAAGACTCTGAACTTATACACATGCATACACACATAAAAAAAAAAGTTTCTATTACTTCACATCAAATGCTAAGGCATTGTGTTTGGATTTTTTTCTTGCAGTTTTATAAATATATATCAAACTACTACCTTCAGAAAATCTCAAATAAATATGAATTTATATTTAAACAAAATTAAAAGTTAAATAATAAAACCTTATTTCAACTAATTAACTCAACTTTTGATTATAGAGAAAGCCTTATAAATTTACAAACAATTCATGTTGGAAAAAAATTGTATTTTCAAATATGCTTTTGAGGTAATGATGAATATAAGCACTTAATTTAAAGTTGCTATATTAAAACCCACATAGGGAGTGCCAGTTTCCACTAAAAGTTACTATATATTTTGAAATTATGTTCTGAAAACATTCAGGACATTTTTTTCCCCTTCAAATATACATTCTTTTTTTTTTTAAATGGACTCATGTTAACTTTTTTATTTACAAATATAAGTAAATGAAGATAAATTATGGAAATACTATGGCAATTATGAGACATTAATTGCATTTAGTTGCCAATTTATGCTACTTAAGTTGGGTTTGGGGATCTTGAGCCTCAAGCTGGTTGCTTATAACATAATGTAAATCTTTCCAGCAAAAATAACTTGCTATAATTTAATGATACTCTATCTGACAAATATAGAAAATGATTTGTCAATAAATTAATAAAAGTATAAGATTTCTGTTTATCAGAAATCCTATACTTTGATTAAAAGTTACATGACATATTCTATACAATTTCAGTGTATTTTATCATATATACTTATTGATCAATCCTGGAATTCACAAATGGTTCAGTGTTTCAATGGTTAACCAACAAGCCATAATCCTCATATGCAGAAAAGTGAGGCCAACGTGGATAGCACTTGCACAAAGAAGTGTTCAAACAGATGGTTTGAATAAATCACTGATTAATGGACACTTGGGAGACAAATGTTTAAAAATGAATTGATAAACACATATTTTGAAGAATAGCTTCTGGCTTCTATGAACATATTTTTGCTTTAAATTCATAGTAGCATGATTCACATTGTTACCTGAACTGTTCAAATTCATCCATTCCTGTTTACCACAGTGTGTAAATGTGGTTATCCTTTTCTTTCATGTTAGGATAAGATTTTTTTTTTTTTTTTTAATCCCTTCAAAGTGTCATTTTAGTATTAAGGTTGACCTACTAGTGACATTGTTTATATATGAAGAATATAAATGAAGAGCATTGGCTTTCTCGCTTGGTATATAAAAGGAATACACACACATTAGCCACCATTTTCATCACTAAAGATATTAAGTCATGTCTTTCCTTGCTGATAAAGAGAGAAAAAAAAGTAAGAAAGAAATCTTACAAATAAGACCAAATCTAATCAAAACTTTTACTTCAATACATAAATGAATGTCACTGACAGAATCACTTAATATAGTACAATATATTAATAATAATAATAAAAAGAGACAAGGTAAACACAAGAAAGATGTATACACAAAAGAACAGCTAAACTAGTCTCATCTTCTAGGACAAAAATATGTATGTATTCTAAAACAAGTCTGAAAGATGCTGAGCACAGAAGTGTGTGAATGCAAAGAATTCAATTCTTTGAATTCAGAAAGTTGCAGTCCCTATAAAGAAATTCTAACAATGAAGAGATATGCTCCACAAAAGCTGATATCATGTGTCGACAATCAGCACCATATACAGAATATCCTTATCTGATATACATATAATTTTATGAAATTGAAGCAAAAATATTAATAAAAGCTAGACGGTATGTGTTTATGACACGTTTGAATTTTTTTTCCCATAGTAATTTATCACTGAATGAAGCAAATAACTGACTTGCTGGCAGAGTGGGTAACAGCTTTACTTTTCAGTCAATAGATGTGAGTTTCAAATACCCTCCCCGATATGGATGTCTGTGAATCTTTAGGTGGCACATGGTTCCCGTGCATTAAGACCACAATCCTAAATACTTTGAAACATTACTGTATAGGAACTGGATGATGATAATGATGATATTGAAGGCTGGAAATGGCTTGAAAAAATTCTATGTTTGGTCTCTAGAACAGAGTTTCTGGATTATCTAAAAATTAATGAAAAATTACAAAAACATTATGAAAATTAATAAAAAAAAAAAGAAAAAATTATTAGTCCATGTATGCAACATTTCATTGATGGGAGTTACATAATATATATGTCTTAATAGCTCAGTCAGTATCAATGATATTCTTTGGTTGGAAAGATCTGGATTTGAAATCCCATCTAGGACATAAAGAACCTTTACCAGAGTTTTTTAACTGAAGGTGGGTTAGCTGGTCTCATACAGTAGCAGGATTTCCTTCCAACAAAACAGGCAAACTGGTTAGAAGTACACATGCAATTTACAGGCAACAGAAAATGCAGGTGGGATTAACTGCTCTATCATAAGCAGGTTTCTAATAAGACAAGTTACTTGGTTCTGACACAAAAGGAAAAGTGTAATATATGCCACATAGACTTTGCCAGCCAGAGAGTAGCTGAAGATTGGGCAAAGTGAATATTTTTTATTTAATAAAAAATAACTTTCTACACAAAATCTTTTTTTTTTTTTTTAACTTTAAGAAAACACAGAAGAATATGCATAATATAAAGGGCATTCTAGGAACAAAACTAATGTAAGAAATGTAACAATTCATGTAAGTTATTTAGTGACTTGCTTCTTGGAAGTTCTTACACAATGGAAATGCTCTCTAAACAGTGATACAACACCACTAATCAGTTTTTTGATATTCCCACTGACTTAATTGGGAGGAGATATCATCAAAAAAATTGGTGTGTGGTGCATATGGGGGGGGGGGGGCTTGGGTGAGTACATATTTTTTTTGATAAATAGGATTTTGCATAATTTGTCAATACTGGTGAACTACAAACAACGAACTTTTTTTTTTCCAAACTTGTTCATAACTCCACTTATCAGTGATGGTGGTGTCACATTTCATGATAAAATGTACCTAAACCTAAAGACATTTGCAAACATCCCACTCTCTACCTCATGGTATGTAAACCCACATCTGGTGGTAAGACAGTGAAGAATATACCCACTCTGACCCATACACTGGCATAAGAATAATGCCACTTACTTTTTTTTAAGAAGTGGTTCAGTTCATCCTGCTTAACATGAATAGAAACTTACTAACCAATTTTAATCATAGAAGGAATGTAGTCAATGTGGTGAAACAAGATAGTCTGAAGATTGGTGGGAGGAAAACAGAATATCTCTCACAAGGTGTTTTACACAGAGGTAGGATTTTAGCAATAATTCTTGAGCATGCTTTAAGTGCACTAATTACCGCTTCAAATCATTGTATAAGATCACTAAATCACAATATGAGTAAATGTTTGTGAACTGAAACTGTCTAGTATGGCATGTTAATATTTAAATCAAATAGAAATCCTTAACCTATATTAGAAAAACAAAATTTGTTGATCTGTGACCAACTTTTATATTTAAAATAAAAAGGGAAGCTTTTGCTTGACTCAATTAATTTCACTGTCTAGAAATCTTACAGTATACTAGAAGTAAACAGCTTGGGCTGATAAAAAGTGTAAATAAAATTTTTTTCATATGCAGTAGATGAAGAGAAAGGAGGTCAGGAAACAAAAGTTTCACATATGCCTCTTTGATTCCATTTTTATTCTTTTACCGATTAAAATGTGGGATTGTAGTGTTTTAAACCAATGCAATGCTTATCCATAGAAAATTGAATCTGAATTTTCTTACTTGCTATTGTAATCAGGATTTTCAAATAAGCCAATAAATGAGGTACTTAATGAATTACAGCTATTATGTGGCTATTTTCGTACAGTGTGAGACTGATCATGGTATGTCCATGCTAACCATTATTTGCACAATACCTATCATTATTAATTATTTTCTTATTTATTATTCTTCCTTATAATTTGTTATTTTTTCATTATAGCTGAACTTGGTATAGGCTGGTCTGATTTTCAGTGATTTTTTTATAGACATCTTTATGGTTACAAAAGCATGTTGATCCTCATTTATAAAAAAAACCCTGATAATTAATAATATTAAGATAGACATCTTGCTATCTGGTTGACAGCAAACTATATAATGCTGCAGCTTAACTAGAATATTGTTAAGGACTTGCTAAATTTAATGTTATTGTTGTGATTAATCAGCTTGAAAGGCTATTAACAACTAAATTCTTATACACAATGAAACTGTTTGAATAAAATTAAAACTCATCCTAAACTATATATAATTTTGTTCGAATGTTTCCTCTTATTTTTATTAGCATCATAGATAGAATTATCTTCTTTATGAAGATAAAGAACAAATTACCCAAACAAATTATATTAATGTTACCTGATTAAAAAAATATCTAGATCCTTCATAAAAATAAGATTTTATTTCATTCTTTATATGAAATGTAAAGGAAAAAAAATCTGAAACATAAGTGGAAGGTAATAATTTTTTGTCATTCAGGTTTTGTTGATAATTTTTTAAATTAATAAACTGCTTCTATAAAAATTCATCTTTCTTTTATTAACGACTACATTTCTGTGTTTCTTAACTAAAAGCCAAAATCGCAAATAATTTAAAATGCTTATATATATATATATATATATATTTCAAAAAATAGATTTAATGACTCCAAGACCGAGATAACATATAAAGATTTTAATGATAAATACTACTAGTTTCGGCATATAGCAGCCTTCTTCAGGTATTTATAAAGGAAAGGAATACTAATAAACATTGAATTATTTAAATAAACAAACTGGAAATTACAGGTACAAATTGCCTCACATAATCGATACATAAAAACGTTGTATTTTTCAAGTTGTTCCAACTGGCGTGCCATTGTTTGTTGCAATTGTGCGTGTAAGTTCACGTGAACGCCAATATTGAATAACTGCAGCATGGCTATCTGGGATGTTATAACTTAAATTATTATTTAAGTGGACCGGGTTCAGTAGGATTTCCCGTGATTCTACGATTTTTCTTTCAAACTCATCTTCACAGCGAAAAATATTTTCTGATCTATTCCAGCATACAGAGTGGCTTTGTTGGTCATCATTAGGATTATTTGAAAAAAGAACATGACTGGATAAAGCAGTTGCATGAGATCTTTTGTATGAGATGTCTCTCTTATGCTCTTCTATGCGTTGTTCAATAGATTTGTTAGTTTGACCAAAGTATGGGATATTGCAATCACACCACAATTTATATACTCCAGGGTACTTAAGGTTGTGATGAGTAGGTTTTGGATGGCTGATTAGAGAGCGGATTTTTGGAAGTGTGGTGAAGAAGGTCCTGATATTATATTTTTTAAGGACTTTAGCTATTTTCTTAGAGACTGTGCTAATGTATGGAATAGAGATGCTACCTTTAAAATTAATAGTCTCTGTTGTGCACTGCTTAGGATGGTTCAGAAGAAGTTTCTTAATTGTTTTTTCAGAGTATCCATTTTGTTTAAAAATAAGAGTGAGGTGATTCATTTCTTTTTGTAGTTCATCTTGTTCATTTAAGAGAGAACGTGCTCTGTGTCCTAAGGTAGATATAATTTCAAGTTTTTGTGGTGGAAAATGATGAGAAAGATTATGCAGATATCTATTGGTATGCGTAGGTTTTCTGTACATAGAGATTTTTAATCTTTCAGAGTATCGTGTAAGCATAACATCCAAAAAAGGTAAAGAGTTATTATTTTCTATATCAGCAGTAAATTTTATATTAGGATGTTGGATGTTTAGATGACGAAGAAAATCTGTGAGAGCTGTGTGCCCGTGATTCCAAATAATGAATATATCATCAACATATCTTTTCCAAACTTTTGGTTTAAATGAGAAGGAAGATATGGCTTTCTTTTCAAAGTCTTCAAGGAAGATGTTAGCTAGCACAGGGGACAAAGGGTTGCCCATTGCCAGGCCCTGTTTTTGTTGGTAAATGGAGTCCTTATATCTGAAGTAACCAGAATGAATGCAATGTTTTAATAAAGTGAACATTTTTTTGGATAATTTATCCTGTAGTAATGTAAGTACCTCGTCCGTAGGAACGTTAGTAAATAAAGATATAATGTCCAAACTAGCTAGAATATCATTATCATCGATGGGAATATCTTTAATATGAGAAACAAAATCTGTGGTGTTTTTGATGAAAGATGAAGATTTATTGGAGAAACACTTGAGGTACTTTGCTAAATATTTTGAAAGTTTATATGTAGGTGAATCAATTCCTTCCACAATTGGGCGAAGAGGGATGTTTTCTTTATGAATTTTTGGAACTCCATAGATGCGTGGGATAAGAGGATGTAGAGGGCGTAATGAGAGCCGAATATTATGAGGAAGTTCACTCGCAGTCTTTAACAAGTTGTTTGTACGGTTTTGTAATTCTCTTGTAGGATCTTCCTGAAGAATTGAATATATTGAACTATCTTCAAGTAATTGAAGCATTTTGTTGTGGTAATCTTCAGAGTTGAGGATGACCGTAGAGTTGCCTTTATCTGCAGGTAAAATAATAATGTTACTGTTCTGTTTTAGATTTTTTAGGGCTTTTCTTTCAGCCACTGAAATATTATCTGTTGGAGGTTTGGCATTGTTAATTATTATGTACATTATTATCATTTTTACTGATAAAAATAGTAACAGCATTCTTTAACAAATTCTGTTAGGATGACATCCAATATAAAACAATGAATGAAGAATGTAACATAGCAACAGATCCTATACATCAGCAGGTCTGTTAAGGTGGAAAGGAGAGTATCCAATTGTGCTACCTTTTCCTTTCTTTCTTTTTTTGTTTTTATTTTAACACACAGCTCTCACAGATTTTCTTCGTCATCTAAACATCCAACATCCTAATATAAAATTTACTGCTGATATAGAAAATAATAACTCTTTACCTTTTTTGGATGTTTCAAATAATCCAAAAAAAATGTTCACTTTATTAAAACATTGCATTCATTCTGGTTACTTCAGATATAAGGACTCCATTTACCAACAAAAACAGGGCCTGGCAATGGGCAACCCTTTGTCCCCTGTGCTAGCTAACATCTTCCTTGAAGACTTTGAAAAGAAAGCCATATCTTCCTTCTCATTTAAACCAAAAGTTTGGAAAAGATATGTTGATGATATATTCATTATTTGGAATCACGGGCACACAGCTCTCACAGATTTTCTTCGTCATCTAAACATCCAACATCCTAATATAAAATTTACTGCTGATATAGAAAATAATAACTCTTTACCTTTTTTGGATGTTATGCTTACACGATACTCTGAAAGATTAAAAATCTCTATGTACAGAAAACCTACGCATACCAATAGATATCTGCATAATCTTTCTCATCATTTTCCACCACAAAAACTTGGAATTATATCTACCTTAGGACACAGAGCACGTTCTCTCTTAAATGAACAAGATGAACTACAAAAAGAAATGAATCACCTCACTCTTATTTTTAAACAAAATGGATACTCTGAAAAAACAATTAAGAAACTTCTTCTGAACCATCCTAAGCAGTGCACAACAGAGACTATTAATTTTAAAGGTAGCATCTCTATTCCATACATTAGCACAGTCTCTAAGAAAATAGCTAAAGTCCTTAAAAAATATAATATCAGGACCTTCTTCACCACACTTCCAAAAATCCGCTCTCTAATCAGCCATCCAAAACCTACTCATCACAACCTTAAGTACCCTGGAGTATATAAATTGTGGTGTGATTGCAATATCCCATACTTTGGTCAAACTAACAAATCTATTGAACAACGCATAGAAGAGCATAAGAGAGACATCTCATACAAAAGATCTCATGCAACTGCTTTATCCAGTCATGTTCTTTTTTCAAATAATCCTAATGATGACCAACAAAGCCACTCTGTATGCTGGAATAGATCAGAAAATATTTTTCGCTGTGAAGATGAGTTTGAAAGAAAAATCGTAGAATCACGGGAAATCCTACTGAACCCGGTCCACTTAAATAATAATTTAAGTTATAACATCCCAGATAGCCATGCTGCAGTTATTCAATATTGGCGTTCACGTGAACTTACACGCACAATTGCAACAAACAATGGCACGCCAGTTGGAACAACTTGAAAAATACAACGTTTTTATGTATCGATTATGTGAGGCAATTTGTACCTGTAATTTCCAGTTTGTTTATTTAAATAATTCAATGTTTATTAGTATTCCTTTCCTTTATAAATACCTGAAGAAGGCTGCTATATGCCGAAACTAGTAGTATTTATCATTAAAATCTTTATATGTTATCTCGGTCTTGGAGTCATTAAATCTATTTTTTGAAATGTATAACAACCGAGTAAAAACTAATCGCCACATATATATATATATATATATATATTTTTTTTTTTTTAAAAAAGATAAGTCTAAACAAATATGCCTTCTGAATTTCTGACATCTTTAAACAGTAGTTTTCACTATGTTAATAAAATCTGGCATACTTAGAACAGTGTTACTGGAAACTGCTAATTCTGTTTTCCCATTCTGGTACTTTGAACACTATACAATTATTAAATGTAAAACTTAAATGTGAATATAATGCAAAATACAAATTTTGATACATTGAAACAATTTACAGAATGTGTTATTCACTGGTATTGTGGTAAAGCTGTAAACTAAGCTAATGGAAAATAATACCTTAAATTAAATAGTGGTTCTCAACTTTCATAGGATCATATGTTACTTATGTTTATCATAAATTTGTTTATATTTTCAGTCCATTTGAAAATAGGACAAGTTCCATGGCATGACAACACATTTGGAGATTTAAAAAAAATTAATAATAATAAAATATAAAACAAAATATGGCATACACATCGACCTACAGTAACTCTGCAAGTTGCATGTTGAGAACCACTATCCTCGCAGGTATTCGTAAATAATACTTTTAATGTTTATTTTACAAAATGAACTATTACTGGCTGAAGCATCTTTTTACTGATAAAAATAGTAACAGCATTCTTTAACAAATTCTGTTAGGATGACATCCAATATAAAACAATGAATGAAGAATGTAACATAGCAACAGATCCTATACATCAGCAGGTCTGTTAAGGTGGAAAGGAGAGTATCCAATTGTGCTACCTTTTCCTTTCTTTCTTTTTTTGTTTTTATTTTTTATTTATTGTACATTTGCAATATAGATAACTTACCCTTTCCCTTAGACATATGCTTCAGAACATGCCAGCTTTAACAGTTTTATTCGTATGATTGTCCATCATGTTCTTGATGCTTCTTCCTCTCCTAACCAGCAACAGACCCACACACTAAATTTTATAATGGAATGATATAAGTGACAAAACTGTTCATAGTTTTCTGTATATAAAAAGGTGCATTAAACATTACATTTCAAGATGCAAATTATGTTACACAGTTTTGAACTTCCTTTTGCAGACTTTAACTGAGTAACTTTTACATCGTTCACCATACTGATGACAGGCTAATGAGAAAATGCTACTTTTCCTTTGATGATGATGATGATAATGATGACAGTGATTATGATAATGATGATATGGCCATATGCCCTATCCTTCAGCAAAATCTGGAGAAAGGACATTACTGGAGATAACATGGATTAATGAGATTAAAAAAAAAAAAAAAGAAATATGGCATACAAACTAGGAAAAATTTCACACCTGTTCTGTAGAGCATGGTACCTAATGATGAACTGGTCTACTTGACATTCAAGTCTGTTCATTCAGAAAAGGTATTAAACATTGATAGATCTTCAAAGGAAGTTGCTCCCGATTGGTCTAACATCTGTAACATATCTGTTAACTCTTGTTGTGGTGCACCACTACTTGGGCCATGGGCAGTCTGATGATTTCCTGCACCTGAAGGGGCTGAGTTATCAGCTGGAGCCCCACCTTGCCATTGGCCCCACATACCTATGGAGGAATTAAGTTTAGGTAAAAGAAATGCAAGGACCAAGCAAAGTGCACAAAACTTTGTAATACACTGATTTTTTATTTATTTATTAAGAATCAAATATGATTAGGCATCTGGAAGTATTTAATAATACACATTTTTTTTTTAATTCATTAGCAGGGCTTGCAAAATGTGCTCATCCATGACAAGCAAGAAGATTAAGTTCACAACTTAAAAAAAAAAAACATAAGAGGAATTTAAACATTTAATTTACATAATATCTATTCTATGAAATGTTTTATGTCGTAAATATTTCATATTTTCACCTTACTTCTCACGCTTTTTGGGACACATGGTCATTGCCAACTGTTAACTTTTGCAGTTATTTCATTTATTATCACTGTTTTGTCATAATAGAATATGATGAATAACAGGAGAGGATAGCATCACAGAAATCTTTTAAAGAGCATGCATTGATAATGGGAAACAACCAGCCATTTGTAACATGGAAATGTTTTTTAAAAATTTAATTAAATGAATTAATTAATTTTATGGTAACTATCAAATAGAAATAAGTCAATTACTGATAGCAGTAATTGGCTTATTTTGTACGAAACAATGGAATGTGTAAAATTTTTAACAATTACAGCAAATCCCTCGATTAAAACAGGTGCATTAATCGAAAATGCACTAATCGAATATAATAACCTATGGGAAAATGTATAATTTGTTCCACAGATTTCATTTTTGACCCTTAATTTCATTTATAAAAGAATTAGGTTTTTGTCTCAGGGTCTAATTAAAGGAAAACCATGAAGCTGAAAGACAATAAAACATAATCAGAATATAAATTTATTATTCTACTTCTTAACAAAGAATTGAGCTGATGTAGTTTGGCGGGCATTCTGTTTCTTTTTTTCATACAACTGATGGTATGGCCCTATTGCCTCTTCTGCAAATTTTACTGGTTCTCTCTTCACCAGGGTTAGTTTCTAAGCATAGCTGCTTAAAAACTTCGATTGTACGAAAATTATTTTTAATTTGTTTCTGTGAAATCTCTTTTGCCTGACTATCAGTGGTTAAATTTTCTTAATATTCTTCGGGATCTTCCTGCTGTGTATCTAAATTTAACAGGTCGGAATCACTCAATTCTTCAGAATGAGATTTAATTAACTCATAGACATTATCACTGAAGGGGAGAAAGAAATGAAGGACGTATGAATTAGCCACCAACACTGAAATCACGTGCTTTATAGATAAAATTTCCCAACTGTTATAGAAGCAAAATAGTTACCACTTTAAAAACTACAATGATCATAAAAGAGAATTTAATTTTCCGATGTGTAATGATAAACAGCTCATCCCAGAAGACGGACTGATTACCCTATTATCGGAATTGATTTTGCTTTTTGTGACATACGCAGAAGTGTCGAAGGGTCTTGAATCTGTGGGCGTACTATAGCAGACGACATAAATTTTGGCGGTAAAAGGAACATACTAGTGTACATGGAAGTAGTGTAGTATGCCATTAAAAATATCTTTGTAAAATGTTTTAAATCGGTAACTAAATTATTTCATTCTGGCGAGTGATTTTTTAAAATAGTTAGCCATAAAATTGTATAGATAGAAAATTTTTAAAATCTGTAACATTTATTTTTAAGATGTATATAGGCACACTAATCGAATTTGGGTATTGAAAAAAAATGACGCACTAATCGGGAGCACATTAATCGAGGGATTACTGTACTAGTGTATGTTGAAACTTAGAAAGATGAGAACAAAGTATTGCAGTTTTTTTTTTTTTTTATATTTTTAAAAATATATATTCTCTTCATGGTTTTTTCCAAAGCCTTTGGAAAATGCTGTGAAACACTCAAATGAAACATCCCAATCTGCCTAAAAGAAAAATATTTGACAGTTTACTTTTGGTAATGACATATGGAAGTGAAATGTGAACTTTGACACAAAAATTGACCAACAAGTTGAGGACTACTAAGAAGAAAATGGAAAGATCATTACTTGGTATTACTATTCTAAACAGACAGCACAATAGTTGGATCACAGCTCAGACTAGGGTGAGAGACATTATAACTGCCATTAAAAGATTCAAATGGATAGGCAGGTCATATTGCAAGATATAACACTCAAAAATGGACAAAGTTGATATCTGAATGGTATCCCAGAGATGGAAAGAGAGCTGCAGGAAGACCAAAGAGAACGGTGGGAGGATGAGATGAAAGAGATGGGTGGAATTCAATGGCATAGAAATGCTAAAGATAGAAATGAATGGAGAACTTTGAGGGGGGGGGGGGGCACTCGTCCAGCAGTGGACAGAAAATGACTGATGATGGTGATGATATATTATCTTTAAATGAATTCTAAAAACATAACCTAAATGCTTTTTGAATTGCTATTTATTATCATTTGCGGTAGATAACCTCAAACGATAATAAATATCTACATGGTCAAAGACTTTCCAGTATCAGCTGATACTATCTATTTATAAAAAATACATGGGTATAGATATTAAAGACGATGGCATTATCATCAAATAGCAATTTTTATATTTTGCTATAAAACAGATAAGGATTGTTATCTAATTTTATGGGAATACTGAGTTTTAAAATTCATGATACTTCTTAAAATTACTTTCATCTCAATTCTATCTTTTGTGCAACCTAGAATACATTTCCCCTCCCTAATTTAACACATACAAATTTAAACCTTGAAAGGGTATATTAAGGAAATTCTATTCTAGTAATTCAGAAATGCATGAGCCCACCACATCATCATATCTGGGATATTATTCCTGTACACCTATTATTCAAGTGTTGTTGTGGCATCAAAATGACACCACATGTGAAAAAAAGCTAAAGCTAAAAAGCTTCAAGATAAGTTATATTCTCCATATAGTCTTCAAACCAGTTCCTTACAGCATAAGCTCCATCTCTGCACATGACTTACTATCTGTAGTTAGACCCATTAGTCAATAAACAACAAAGGCTCTAATTCTAATCAGTGAAACTTATTTCATTCCAGGCTGGAGGAGGTGAAGTGAAATTTCACCTCCTTCAGCCTGGTAGATGGAAGCCATGCATAAGGGGTTCATCTGCATGGCAGAAGGAACTGTTATTCATAGGTCCAGTCCACTCTTTTCCAAACACCATGCTGCTGACACAACAGTATCCACTTTCACAATGATCTTTGCAAGGAGAGGGTATATTATGGGACTTCTATTTTGGAAATTCATAAATGCATGAGTTCACCACATCATCATATCTGGGATATTATTCCTGCACACCTATTATTCATGTGTTGTATTGTGACAACAACTGTAGAAACATCTGTGGGCTGCATGCAACCAAAGTGGTTTAGATCTGTGACTCTTGAGCTCACAATGACCATGTCCTTTTTTAATTCTGTGATATTGTTACTTTTATTGTTTTTAAGCACATGTATCTTGTGTAACATTAATATATATAATTTTTCTGGATAACAAACACATTAAGGAAAATATTAAAGTTCGTTACAAAAATTTACAGCTAATATTTCTCTAGTGTCACATCCATAATCATAACGGGGACTAAGGGTAAACAATTCAAATCAGCTAAATAAGATGTTTAAAGTGACAGTGATAATAATAATATAAGGATATGAAATTTAATTATTTATTTATTTTTTGATAACTATTTTCCAAATATGGGAGACTGACATAGAATCAGCTTTACTGAGATTTGGCTTATGTAGAAAATTTTTTCAGGATCCCTTGAATAATTTCAAATTTTAAAACAATTGTGTGAAGTGTAATATCCTGCTATTTAATACAATCACCTGTAATATCAGTCACCTAATCCAAACATACCAAGTTGAAGTATATGGATCTAGTTCTGTTCTTTGTCTAACAGGTAAATGCTCAGTTTGACCAACATAGTTGAGGCTACACGAACAAAGAATGCATGCAATATACACCAGCAAGAGTCCAAGGATGAAGGGGGAAAAAAGTTTTAAAGTAGGGGAAAAATAAAAAAAAAAAAAGGCAGAGAATTTTAAAGGAACAGAAAACTGGAAATCCTTTTAATAGGATAGTTTTTTCTAGGTTTACAACCTTATCCAGTCCTGAAAAGTCGTAAACCAATAACACATTTGTATTGTGAGTAGCTAAGGATTTTTTTTTCTCTATTTTTATCAATGTTATATTTTTTTTTTGTATTTTCATGTAATTTTTTATATAATCTGGAAACCTCAACTCTAGAGACCAAACATGCAACTTTTCAAGCAATTTCAGGCCTCCAGTAAGGTAGGCAATGGTATTAATACAGGACAATTAAATTCATCTCTCATCTAAAGATAATCACAAAACATCTATGTCCATAGCAAGATTCAAACCTGCTGCTTGATAGTTGGAGAGCAGAGGTAAGCTAACCACGTGGCCAACCAGGCAGGCAAAATTGTTCTGTTAAAAAATATTTAAAAAAATTCACTCATGTTAAAATTTTTTTTTAGTTTCCTACATCCTTCTCTCCTGTTCAAAAAAAATCTCTTCCTTTTTTCCTATTTTAAAAGATAAAGTACTCCCTTGGTCTCTTCCTAGTCAAAATGGATGTTCAGCTGAGGTTATACATGAAGGACATGAAGTATATTTGTTTCTATGAATTTGGCATATTCATATTAGTCGACTATGGCATTAATATGATATTAAGTGGAAGGACGTGATACTCCACTGCAGTTCTTTAAAATTTGCAAGATTATTCAAAGAGTCCTGTAAAGGTGTTCTACATCAACCAAATCTCAATACAGCTGATTCCATGATGCACTCTCTCTCTCTCTCTTCCCCTCTCTATTTTATATGTGGGAAATAGTTATCTGAGAAATGAGCACCTAAATTTAACATCTTTCTGTTATTATTATTTAGCAAACAGATAATGTTGCTATCACTTTAAGTGTGATTTTTAACACTAACTCTAATGATGCTAGTGTGACACTAGATATATATTAGCTGTAAAGTTTTGTAAATAAACTTTAATTTTTTTCTCCTCAATGTGTTTGATATCCATAAAAGTATTTGTAATAATCATTACCTTTCCTGTGAATTTAACTTTCTGGCTTGTACAATCATATATGAATTTTCCAGTTCAAGAGTCTGAGTTGCAGAATGCTATACAGTGGAATGTACCAACATATCAGTTTCTAGTGGTGTGGTCATTTTAATTGATAATGAATGGAGAGAAAATGGAAAAATAGAAAACTGTGAAAAAGCATTAGAATGCTGCATCAATCACAATTAACAGATTACCTAAAAGAAGCCCAAATCAGTGAAGATATAGAAGAATGGAAAACATTAATCAAGATAATCCATAATAATGCTGCCTCTGAAGTTCTTGGAAAGAAAAACAAAATATTAAAAAGAAAAACGTTAAAAATCTGGAACACAGATATAGAAAATGCAATAAAAGAAAAACAACTAGCATACAAATCACTCCTTCAAAAATATACAAAGGAATCAAGAAATACAGCTAAAACCATAGTACAGAAAGCTCACCAAGATGCTTGGGACAGATTTATTAATAAAATAGAAGGCATACAGAAGATGAAGATATAGTTTACAAAATATTAAGGAAATTAAACGACAAAGAAAGAGATACAACACAAATCAACATAACAGAAAATAATAATGAAGAAATCAGTACTGATATACTGATACCTTTATTGCATCTTTTAGTTCTTCCAATTTTACTGGAAGAACTAAAAGATGCAATAAAGGTATCAAAAAATAGAAAATCAACCAGATTAGATGTCATAAATACAGAGTGTTGGAAATATGGTGGAGAATATTTACATCACAGATTCTTAAAATTAATAAATAACTGTTGGAGGAAATGTGAGGTTCCATCAGACTGGTTAAAAGCTAAGGTTATATATTTATATTTAAGAAAGGAAACAGAGATGATTGTGAAAATTACAGAGAAATAAATTTATTAAATATAGGTTACAAAATTTACAGTAACATCCTGAATAAAAGACTTAGAAATATTGCAAAATATCTATTCTCAGAAGTACAAAATGGTTTCAGACATGGAAGATCATGTATAGACAATATTTATGTATTAAAACAAATTATTGAAAAAAAAAGACGAGAATTTAATTTAGAGATTCACATGACCTTTATAGATTATGAGAAATCTTTTGATAAAATACACAGAGAAAAACTATGGAATATAATGAAAAAATGGATATCCATTATATTTGGTACAAGCTATACAAAGTTTATATAAAGATACAAAAATACAGTTACAGTTAGGTAATAAATCAACAGAAGAGACTGAAATAAATCAGGGCATCAGACAGGGATGTAACTTATCTTTAACTCTATTCAATATATATATATATATATTGATCAGATTATTAAAATATGGAAAACAACAATAAAACAAGATATCCAGTTAACCAGAAGAACTGTTATCAGTATAATGCTGTATGCAGACGATCAGATTCAAGACAATGAAGATGACCTTCAAAAATCAGTTTATGAATTAAACAAAATAAGCCAACAATATGATTTAAAAATTTCACAAAAGACATGGTATTTAAAAGTGAAGATCATATTAGATCAAAAATAGTTATAGAAAATAAAATAATAGAACAGATGACAGAGTTTAATTATTTAGGCTGCATAATAACATATCTAAAGGATAAAGATATAGATGAAAAAATAAAGAATTTCAGAAAATCTGTGGAACAATTAAAATGACACTGAATAAAAAAAAAAAAAAAAGACAAGAAACTCGATTAAAATTTTATAAAGTATGGCCACTCCCACTCTAATATATGGTTCAGAAACATGGACTTTTAAAAAGAAAGATGAAAGTAAAATACAAGCTGCAGAGATGAGATTTTTAGGAGCAATTAAAGGATGCACAAAACTGGACCATATAAGAAGTGAAAACATCAGAAAAGAACTAGATATTTACAATGTAAATGAAAAGATCCAGGAAATATATAGAGAAATGAGAAGAACATATATTTAGGATGGAAAGATATTGACTACCACAAGAGGTGGATAGATATAGACTGGGGTGGGGGGGGGGAGAGAAGACCAGCTGCAAGACCAATCAAGCTGAAACATGCAAATGCCTAATCCTTGAAGAGTAGAAGAAGACAATCATACATCCAACTATATTATGCTAGTAAGCATATCACAACATACACTTTATACAGCAATATACTGGGTCTGTTACACTCTGGATGACGGCAGTCATAACCCAATGTTATGTTAGCGTAGTGATCAGTAACATTTACTAGTTGCATATGTTTTCGGGCTAGTTGGTCTCTTCTGCAGAAGGAAAAAATTTGTTGTTGCAAGGGAAATCCTACTAACTACATCTAATACTGGAAATTTTAGCCTGGCCTGATAAAAGTCTAGAAATCTTCTATCTCAGATAGGATTTGAATCTGAGTCTTATTTTCTAGGCAAGACATAGACTGCTCTATGAGAATGTAGATAGTTTGAAGGAAGAAAGAAAGAATCCTTAATTCCTTTATAACATCAAAATGCAAGCTTCTTCTAAGATCAAGATGTAATTTTTTGCATAGCAAAGAAACCAACCTTTCTTCACCTTTATAAGAATGATTCAACTTAAACTCTTTTCTTTTTCTTTTTATAAACTTTGAGTTCCCTCCAACATTCCCTTCACTTTTTTAAAGTTACTCCCAGCTTGTGTGTGAGTAAGTAGACTACTAGTCACTCACACACATCTGTTCCATTAGTTTATTTCTCTTTTTATACATTACATGATTTTCAAAATTAACTGGGTTATTCGGATGCATATTCAATTTTAGTAATCAACAAGATACTAAGATATACAGAATGCAGAAGAAAAATGATAAGAAAGCCCATTACTTATGTGCAAGAATTTTTAACAGAATGAAAAAATGAAATCAAATTTTTATTTCTTAACACATATATCTTACCTCTAGACCCTGGAGTGGATCCTAATTGAGTATAAGTAGGACCAGAGGGACTACGGGCTGGGGAACTCATTGGACCATAACTTTGACTGAAGGCTTCTGAACTTGGCTGTATGAATATAAGAGCATAAGATAAATGCCTGAGAAACATAAAGATTAAAATGAACTAAAAGGGCAATTGATTAAAATAAATGTTTTTTTTTTTTTTTTTTTTTTTTTTTTTTTTAATACCATCAAAATAACACTATGCTAAAAGCTAAATACTCGATAGGGTTTGATTCTAGGGGGGGGGGGACCTTATAAAGATGAATCTCAATAGTATTTATTTGGAATCTAAGTTTATATATAAATATTATTTTTCAGGGAATTACGATGTATACTAAATATTAATTATAACTTTAATTAATAGAAGAATCTGTAGAAAGAAAAACTAGTTGTTGCAAGGGAAATCCTACTAACTACATCTGTAAAATTTAGCCTTGCCTGATAAAAGTCTAGAAAATTCCTCCTGTCTCAGATACGTTTATATATATTGTTGTTGTTGAAATTTTAGATTTACAGTTCAGCATCGTTATAGAAAAGTGTGGATTAAAAAAAAAACACCTTTAAAATAATCCATGATAAACTGGCTAGAATGCTTGGATTTTCAATGGGAAGTTATTTTTAACATACTAAAGTATTTTCCTTATGGGTAAGCCTTTCTCACCTAGTGTTCCTTGAGGATTACAACCATAAAAATAACTTGAATAAGTTCCTAATTCATTCTCAACCACTATCCCCCAATGTGCTATAGGTTGTGCAACCTTCAAGCAACAGACTGCTATATAGGCGTACCGAGAATGTGTAATAAGTGAAAGAGTTTGCATCAACAACATGGGTCAAAATCTCTCAACCACTGTTATAAGTTATGATGAAATGAAAAAGAGAAAAGTCAAAGAAATGTTTTTTAAATGAAAAAAAAAAAAAAAGTAAACTGTGACACAATGTACATAAATAATGGCTTGACATTGAAATTACCTGTAAAAGTGGCAGTGTATAACTGAATTAATTTTAAAACAGCATAAGTCGCTTTCTATATACTTTCATGATTGTTCTACATTACAGTACCACAGTCCATGACAAGTGGTAAGAGTTCATTGCATGTCTGCAGTTTTTTATAATATACCACATCCATTAAATACATCCCTGCAAGCAGAATTCAAAGGATGACAAGTTTGAATTCAGGGATATGGCCAAGCATGAAGTGGAAGTAGATGTAGTGGAAACAGAAAGATTTATCACTTCTTTGAAATTACTTATAACAATGATTAGGAGTGTTGATGGATTGCACATGAGTGGTTCACCCATCTCATGTGAGTTAGATCTCATCTGAAAACAAAATACATTTTGTAAGCTATTATTCTATCCATTATTATTAAGCTTTACTGTTTTCTCCAAATTTTACCAAAACATTTTTTTTATAAGTCTAGTATTCATTTTTACTATGCTACTGATGTGCTGTTTTGGCCCCCTTTGCAATATGCCTTCTAAACTTCAATTTCCTATCCTCAATGACCCCCAAGTTCCTTGTCTCATCAACATCTTTCAGTTAAATTCCATCAGTATAGTACACAGCATGTAATCTCATCCTCCCAAAGTGCATCACCATGCACTTGGCCACGTTAAACTGGCCGCCATTTACCTTTGTCCATACACCAGCATATTTAAGTCATCTTGCAAAATCACTACATCACCTTCATAGTCACCCAGTTTTGCATCATCAGTAAACAAGTGGATATTTTCCATCACATTATGTCCAATATCATTAATGTACAAATTAAACAATAGAGGACTAAGTACTGAGTCCTGAGGTACACCACTAGTCACCTGCCTTTTCCTGGCCTCAACTCTTCCATAAACCACTCTTTGACTATGCAGATATAATTAACTGCCCAGTCATAATTAAGTTTATATGAAGCCAAGTTTCTTTGCCATCATAGACCACTGAGCCTAACACATTATGGAAAAGGTAGATAGATAAATAATTAAAAGGCATGCAAAGCCTTCTGGTAACTTCCATAATACTAGGACTGCACAAGAAAAACCATTATAAGTTCAATTTTAGTAATCAACTAAAGAAACTTTCTCCTTTCAGATAATTTCAGCTGATCTTGATCATTTCCTCCAAGAAGAAACTCAGTTTTTCCCGAATCAACATTTTGATCAGCAGAATTTACCACCGAACATTGTCTCTTATCTAGTATGCCATGAGACTGCACCCAGCCTCGATAATGATGAGAGGTTGAGACCTGCTAGTGATTGATTTCCAAGAAGCTAAGAGCTAAAAGACTGGCACCTACTCCTTTTGAGGAAAGCAAGGTATTAATGGATGTGTGCATATGTGTGTGTGTGTGTATATATTACTTTTATATATGTAAATTATATATCCTACACACGAAAGCTGCAGAACCTATAATGCAATGGTGTGTGTGAGTGAGCGACAAGAGTTAAGAGAGATGATTACAGGAATAAATTTGTGCTAGAGACAGATATTTATATGCTTCATTCTTTATCCTAGTGGTGCTAAATATACTTGTAAAATCTCTTACAATGGATGGAATACAGATACTAGTGATGTGAGAACTCACATCCATTGTAGCTGAAATTTGAGAATGATGGCAGTAATTTTTTTTATTCCTTAAATTACTAATGCTAATGTTTGAGAAACACTGATACAGGACACTATACACTTTTTAAGCATGTGCTCTGCATTATGAAAACAAATGGTAATAAATATATTTCACATACAAACTTTTACTGTTTGCTTATGCCAAGATAAAATATAGATGAAACAAAATTTTTTCTTTTAAGCTTACACGGTGATCCGAATGCATTTTTGAAAATTATGGAGACAACTACCGTGTTTGAATAAAAACTTTAGTTTAAGATTTTAGTTATATTAAACTAAAAGTTTTTATTCAAACACGGTAGTTGTCTCCATAATTTTTAAAAATGCAAAAATATAATTTCTTGTTAAATGTAATGTTTAATAAATATCTTAAACAAACTGAATTAGGTATTTTCAAATTTTATTTATTTGTCTAAATGAAACTTTCTAATAAATTATAGAAGATAAACATTTTACAATTTATATTACCTGTCCCATATGTCTCTGTGTCCATGCAGCTTGAGGTGAAGAAGCTGATGATGTGGTAGCAGAAGGTTTACTTATGCGTGCTAGCACACCACCTGTTGCAACAGTCACAGCAGCTGATGGAGGTGTCTGAGCCATAGAGCCTGCTAAGCCACTTGCTGCTCCTCCTCCCCCGACACTGGTACTAGGGTAGGTTAAGGTTGTATGCGTTTGTGTTCCAGACTCATAGCCTCCATAAACTGGCTGGCCTGATCCTGGACGTCGTTCCTGTAAACCCTGAGTTCCTAGATAAACATGCAGAATGGTATTTTACATTGAAAATAAAATAAAATTATACAAATTTTCCTTTTTGCTAGTTTATTTATTTTGATATCAAACTTATTTCCAATTTCATAATAGTAAAATTAAGACTGTTACCATGCTGGAGTAATAACTTCAGCCATTTTGGTTTTCATATTAAAGTCATCATTTGAAGCGTGCACGCACACAAAAAATAGATTATAATTCATAACAGCACTATTAATCTGACTAGCTGTTGATCATAGCCTAATCTCTTGTGAAAAATAAATAAATTTAAATAAAATCAGCAAATAAATAACTGTGTGTGTGTTTTTTTTCTTCCAATAG
Source organism: Typopeltis vanoorti (assembly GCF_054136105.1). Classification (NCBI taxonomy): domain Eukaryota; kingdom Metazoa; phylum Arthropoda; class Arachnida; order Uropygi; family Thelyphonidae; genus Typopeltis; species Typopeltis vanoorti. The sequence goes on along the minus strand of NC_143561.1, from coordinate 36,497,748 downwards.
TAACCCTACTAGAAGTAATTTATTTCCTACATGCTCCATTGCATATATCGCATGTAGCTTCTAAATAACTCATTAACATTTGTATTTATAGTTTTGTGTCAATGTTCATATTTATATTTATAGTTTTACATCTAAATGTACATATTTCAGATGTTAACATTCATATTTACATATTTTAAACTATATAATCCAAACATTATTAGTAGTTATATTAAATTACAATGATTGGAAGTTTATCCTATTGGCAAAATTAAATAATTTTGAGTAATGCTTTTGGATAAGTCTCTATTTTGAAACTGGCCACTAGTCAGTTTTTTCAGAATCTGAGATAATCAAAGACAATAACTCTATGTGTCATATTAGGGACATCCAGATGGAGTCTAGTAGCTGACAGTCATACAATAAGTGATCAACAGTCTGTTGAAAGTGTGGACATGGAAGGTATGTAAAAGTGCAGTGGAAAGAATATGCAATCTAATGAAATATTCTTATAACGCTGGTATCATATCATTAATAGTGACTATTGTACTTCGTGCTATATCAAATTATTTGTGTGTGTGTAAATGAGGGCTGTTCAATAAGTCCATGCAAAGTCTAAAAGATGGTGCCACCAGTATGTACTGAGGTTATTTTTAGTTGCCGGCAACTGTTGGAAGATCACACACTAAGTTTCTGTCAGATAGATCTATTATTCTGTGTTTGGCATTCATTTGAAACAATCAAGTATCACGATTTGTGGAAAAATGGATGAGAAAGAATTTCGTGTAGCGATTAAACATTACTTTTTGAAAGGCAAAACAGCTCAGGAAACCAAAGTTAAGCTTGATAAACATTATGGTGAGTCTGCACCTTCGATTAGAATGGTTTATAAGTGGTTTAGTAACTTTCGAAGTAGCCATATGAGCACACACCCTGTTGAGGTCACTACTCCAGAAATTATTGAAAAAATCCATGATATGGTGATGGATGATAGAAGAGTGAAGGTGAGTGAAATTGCTAAGGCTGTGGGCATCTCAAATGACCACATACATAATATTTTACATGAACATTTACATGTGAGAAAACTATCCGCAAGATGGATGCCACGTTTGCTCACACTGGATCAAAAGCGTCAACATGTGAACTGTTGCAAGGTCAGCTTGAAGCTGTTTCAACGGAATCCACAGGAATTTTTGCATTGTTTCGAAACATGGATTCATCACTACCAGCCTGAGACCAAGGAACAGTCAAAACAATGGGTTGCAAGCAGGGAATCTGCACCAAAGAAAGCGTTCCTTCAGCAGGAAAGGTTATGGCCGGGATGCTCGTGGCATCATCTTCATAAACTTCTTGAAAAAGGGCAAAACGATTACCGGAGTATATTATGCATGTTTGCTGGATCGTCTAAATAATGAAATCAAGGAAAAACGACCAGACTTGTCAAAAAAAGATTATTTTTCACCACGACAACGCACCCGCTCACTCTTCTGCAATTGTGACCGCAAAATTGTTCGCTTTATGCTACGAAGTCCTTTTGCCTCCCTTTCCCCCTCTCCAAATTTGGCTCCCTCAGACTACTATCTGTTTCCAAACATGAATAAATGGTTGGCAGGAAAGAGATTTTCATCAAACGATGAAGTGATTGCTGAAACAACTGCTTATTTTGAAGAGTTGGACAAATCATATTATATGGACGGGATCAAAAAACTTGAGCATCATTGGACTAAGTGTATAGACCTCAAAGGAAACTGTGTTGAAAAATAAAAAAATATTTGTCCCCAAAAAATTATGTTTTCTTCATTTTTGCATGGACTTATCGAACAACCCTCGTAAATTATATCAATAGCTATGAAGTTTAGTTTATTAAAGTTTGCTTATTTATTTATTTTGGTGGTAAAGTACAATTATACTTAGAGCATTGGAATCTTCACTAGTTTTAGTTTGAAAGGCAATTGCTTTGATGCCAGCGATATTCCTAGGCAGTGATGGCCTATGATTCTATTCTTCCTAAATATGGTATCTGATATATGAATTGAAATTCTTCTATATGGTGACTAGTGTGGAAAATACTGGTAACCTTAAGTGTTCATTTATGTTATTTGCAAATTACAAAAAAATCACTGTGTAACAATGTAGTAAAAGATTATTTCCATTTTTAACCATTACTTGTAAAATGTTAAAATAGTTATTATATAAAAAAATGAAAACACCCTCCCTAAAGGAAGAACGCAAAGACAAATATAAACATATAAAAAATATGATACATAGAAAGTGTAAAGAAGCAGAAGAACAATGGTATACAGAGAAATGTAAAGAAATAGAAGATCTAACAAAGACTGGGAGAATCGATAAAGCTTATAACATTACAAAAGGAATAAGCCAGCAAAACAAGACAAGAAGTACAATTATCAAAAATAAACTTATAGATAAGGAAGAATTTCAGAAAGATGGAAGGAGTACTTAGAAGATCTATATAGTGAAAAGATCTAGACACCAAAGCTATAGAAGATGAAACAAGACTTGATGTGGAAGAAATTGGTCCAACTATATTAAGAGATGAATTTGAATGGGCACTGAATGAATTGTCAACCAACAAGATACCAGGCATTGATAACGTTCCTTCAGAATTAATAAAATACTCAGGAAACATAACTAAGTCATACCTTTTCAAGATCATAAAGGATATTTATGAAATTGGAATCGTACCCAAATATTTTACACAATGCTCTATCACCATTCCTAAAGTAAATAATGCAAACAAGTGTGAAAATCATCGAACGATAAGCTTAGTATCACATGCTTCGAAAATTATACAAAAAAGATTTTGGAAGTTTATTTTGCACTTGGTTAGACTATAATAAATTTAGTTTAATCCTTTATCCAAGTGTAAGCAAACAAAGTTTGGGCCTGAAAATATCTTCAGGACTGAGATAAGGTGGTACATCCCTTGGCAACTCGTAGCAAAGGCAGACCAAGCTCTCATCACTCCTTGTCTCAGTATCTCCCATAATGCAAAGCACATCTCCTTGCAGACATGTACACTGCTATGCATTAAAGGAAGGGCCATTACCCAGACCGGTTTCGACCTTTACTGAGGTCTCGTCAGTGGGAGGCAAACCCTGAGTGGTGATACTAAGGCAGAAGCAATGGAGAGGTCATATTTACCTATATGAGTTACCAACCGGTGTACCACCTTATTTTTAATTACTCTGGATTTAGAGGAAGAAGTTGGAAGTTTACTTTGCACTTGGTTAGACTATAATAAATTTAGTTAAATCCTTTATCCAAGTGTAAGCAAACAAAGTTTGTGCCTGAAAATATCTTCAGGACTGAGGTAAGGTGGTACATCCCTTGGCAACTCGTAGCAAAGGTGGACCAAGCTCTCATCACTCTTTGAATCAGTATCTCAGATCTCAATAACGGTTGAAACTGGTCTGGGTAGTGGCCCTTCCCTTAATACTTGTTAAAGATACTGAGACACTTGTTAAACATTTTTACCAGTAAAGAACTTAGCATCCAGCTCAAAAAAGGCTAGTGAAAACATACATATGGAGCATTGCATTATATGGTTGTGGGGCCTGGACTCTAACAAAACAAGACATTAAAAAGTTGGAGGCATTTGAACTTTGGTGCTGGAGAAAGATGATGAAAATTAGTTGGACAGAAAGGAAAAGTAATGAGGAAGTTCTAAATATAACTCATGAAGAGCAGTCATTAATGACACACATCAATAAGAGAAGAAAAAGCCTAATTGGACACCATTTGAGGCATGGGGAAACTGATTACAGAAATAATGGAGGGGACTGAAGAAGGAAAGAGGCCACGAGGCAGACTAAGAATTTCATATATTATTATTATTATTATTAGACACCTCCAGGGAGTCCAAAGACTCATCGAGGGAGGGAGGGCACCTGTACTACAACTCTGTCTCAACCCCCTGAATCCACCAACTGACCACAACTACGCCAACGCCATCTACCGCCAACCACCAACACTAGTATTTCCGCAGACAACACAAATATCCATGCCCGTGGCAGGATTTGAACCTGCAGCCTTTTGGCTGGAGAGCGAATACGCTAACCACTCGGCCAGCCAGGCTGGCATATATAAATAACATAATAATGCTAACTGGCACTAAGAGTTATGAAGAGATAAAAAGGAGGTCACAAGACAGGATGTTATGATGTGCTGCTATAATTACCAATCTTCAGATTGATGCACCGAAGAAGAAGATAAAAAATGATATTATTTTGGACTAGTTCATTTCTTAAAATCTATTTGAGAATAAATAAATAAGGAATTAATATCCAATAAATTTTCATATGATCGTTTTATTTATGTCACTGCAGTAATGCCCAAGAGCATTCACAGAGTCAGCTGAAATGATGAAACACCCTCAACAGTGCAACGAGAAACAAGGGATGATTTTAAATCAAGTGATCTCTCATTAAACACAACATATATGGCTGCCAGCAGCTTGCAGAGGAACATGAATAAGCAAATATCTTCATAGCACATGGATATTTTCCTTTCTGTTATTCATGTTTTCAAATATTTCACAGTAAATGTTATCTATGTGTAATCTGATTTTTAATGTATTTTTTTTTGTTTATTCACTTATTTCTTCTAATGATGTGAAACATATGAATTTCACAATTCCAAAATAATAAACTATTTCAAATGCCAGTTGTTTCATGTATTATTTACCCTAAAATAAAATAGTCATCAACATCCCCAAGTTATCCCCTACTTGGTGATAACCAAAACTGAAACCTTTCAGTTTTGGTTATCACCAAGTAGGATCCCAACACTGGTTTTCATGGTCAATGTGGAGAAAGACCCTCAAAGAGTTCCTAAAGACATGGCATATTTTCTCCACATTCAAACAGCTTCTATGCTTCTTCAAGTGAAACCAGTTGGTAAATACACTCCAAAAATGGCTCAAATAACTCTACAAAATACTAAACAGGATGAGATCATCAAAGTTCTGAAAGTGGATAGAGGCAACACAATGGTTATTAAGAATTCTGCAGAATACAAAGAAAAAAATGCAAATTCTAATGAATGATGAGAACATCTATATTAAACTCAATCACAACCCAGTCATTCTCATAATAAAACAAATAATATGATCAAAGACATGCTACAATGGCCCAAAGATACCCAAAAACAGCTCATTTCAAGACATCCTGGTTCCAAAAGCAGGGTTGCCACTGAAACCCATTGTGGATGCAAGGTATTCTCCAATTTCATTGCCATCTAGAAATCTAGCAAACCTGCTAAGCTCTCATGTCAGCAAGACAACTTCTTTTATAAAGTACATGATGAATTTCACAGAATGCATCAAAGCCATTACAGTAGAACCTACTGATCTAATTGCAAGCCAAGGCATTATTGTTTAATGTTCCAAGAGCAGAAACCATACATTAGATGGAAGAAATTTTCACACAGTACAGCCTAAAAATTAATTATAAGAAAGCAAAATTATTAATTACTACAGGATCTATTTCCACCAAACACTGTAGATTTCCTCAAACGTATAAATAGCATTTTTTCAAATTCCAACAGGAATATTTTGAACAGAAGGAAGGACTGGCAATAAGTTCTTCCCTTTCTCCTCTGTTAACAAATTTGTTCATGGAGTGGCTTGAAGAGAAAGTCTTACAGTGGAAAACACGACCTAATGTTTAGTCCAGATGTGTTGACATATTCATTGTTTGGCATGGCTGTACTATCTAATTAGAAGAATTTGTATGTAGCTTAATAACATTCACCCTCATATTAAATTCAATTTGGAATTTCAAGTCAACAAGTCTTTACCATTTTTAGACACACTCGTAGAAGTGTCTGAGCAGAAAACACTCAATTTCTCAGCAGAAAGCCAGAAACATTGGACGAATAAGTTACTTGCATGCCATTCCCATCACTACCCATCACAAAAAAAAACAGTCAGATGAACATCAAATGCAAAATTTCAGAAGAACGATGATTCTCCCCTATATATACTAAGGTCAGCAGTCACAGATAAGATATCAAGGTTACTACAACAACAAAATATGACAGTTGCTTCTACCCCTCAACAAATTCTCCAATCTCCTAAAACTTCCCAAACCTTTCCATCTGCTAGTTAAAAAACTTGGTGTCTACAAGATCAACTGTATACCTGTGGGTTGTGTTACACTGGACAGACACAGACAAGGCAGGAGAGAAACACAAGTCTGAACACATCAAGGATGTGGAGAACAAAAGAAAATAAATATCAGGATTGGCAGCACACACAACCAAAACTATATACAACCCTCGTATAACACGGTACTTATACAACGAGTTTCGATATAACGTGGTCTACAAATGGTAGTAACCCTTGTTCAACGAGGTTTCGATAGAACGCGGTCTGCAATTTCTAGTAACCCTTTATTTTTTTTCATATATTTTTCACCACGGGACTTAAAAAAATCAAATTTTATCTTCGTTAAATTTGTGTCTGCCCATATCACGCAAGTAGTTATAAGTATCGAATTTAGTTTTATTGTATCCCTGAATAAGGTACTGTACAGAGGCTTTTGCAGTCTGTGTAATTCTCAACAAATAGTGCAATTAGAGACAGCTGGAATAAAAACAGCGCTAACTAATGAATCACATGTCCCCCTCTCACAGAAACTATGCTGTATGGACTCAAGCAAAACCATATGTTGCACTGAAACACAGTATCTAACTAAAAACTATTGTCCAATATTTCAATTATGAAATAAGTGTTTGTTTTATTGCATTTGAAATTCTCGATGTCATTATGACAGATCACAAAAGCTAACTTCAAATAAAATTCTACCAAGAATTGAAACATGCCATATAATGAGTGTGTGAGTTCGCCTACCATCTTAAATGCAAACAAGCAGCCATAAAATTCAACGAAGGGTCGAAACTTTGTGTGAGTTGAGCCAGTTGGTAATGAGAAGATCCGTCGGAACGATAAATTACACCCTGTCGTGAATGTGTTAAAACTAATAGTGAATGTTGTTATGACAGTTTCAGATGTTATGGAATTCGATTGAAGAGAATTGGCATTTCAACTCAACACTTGTCGGTTGCCTTTGTCTTTGGATCCCGCGATTTTTTGTTAATACTGCACCAATCATATGCACGTTTTATAGCTGCTCTCTCATGTAAAACAAAGTTCAACTTGTGCGTATTGTAATAATAAAAAAAAAGTTGAATAATTTATACGCATATAAAAGGATATCACCTGTAAATTGTTGATGTGCCACCTCTGGCACGAGTGCCATAGGTTCGCCATCTAGGGTTTACCGTAAAAGTGTTTATTGTTGAAAATTGTTTTTGTTTTCTGCCAGGAAAGCACATTAAAAATCATAAGTGTGTTATTCTCAAGCTGAGCAGTTTATTTTCTGGTGAGTTACATACATATGTAATGCTTTTTTTTTATGTAAAAGTTTATTTTTATTGTAATGGGCACTAAAACTGCAACAAAAGGGGAAAAAAACCAACATCGAAGAGGAAATTAATTTCTCTCGAAGAAAAAATTAAAATCTTGGATCGGTTGAAAATTGGAGAAAAACCAGGAATCGTTGCAAGGACTCTGAATTTAAATGAATCAACAATTCTAACAATCAAACAAAACGAACATAAAATCCAAGAAAGTGTTATTGCTGGGTCAACGGTAAGTGCAAAGCGTGTTGCTCGTGTATGCGATATTCTAATAGAAAAATTGGAGAAATCTTTAATGATTTGGATAGAAGATTACACTCAAAAGAAAATTCCTTTGGATGGACACCTTATTAAGGGAAAAGCTCTCAAAGTTTATAAACATTTAAAAGAACTTGATCAAGATTCTTCAGAAGAAATCTCTCAGCATGGATTTTGTGCCAGTAAGGGTTGGTTCGAAAACTTTAAAAAGCAGTTTTCTTTGTATAATCTTAGCACGTTCATTGCCAAGCTGAAAATTGGAATTTCATGTGGCGGCCAATTTTTTTTTATTTGATAGCGACATCCACGCGATAACGCATGATCGGCCAACGGGTGAGAACTTGTATCATGCGATATCGCGTGGTTATCAATGAACGTGTTCAAATCCAGGGAGAATCAGCATCAGCAGACATTGAAGCTGCCCGGAAATACTCAGCAGAACTTTAAAAAATCATTGAAGAAGGTGGTTATAGTGCAGATGAGGTGTTCAATCGGATGAATCTGGGTTATATTAGAAAAAATGCCAAAATGCACCTATATTTCGAAAAATGAAAGATCAGCTCCTGGATTCAAAGTTTCCAAAGATAGAATTACTCTACTGTTTTGTAGTAATGCATCAGGTGATTACATGACAAAACCAATGTTTATTAACCAATCCACAAATCCTCGTGCAATGAAAGAATACCTGTTTATTGTCAGGCCAACAAAAAGGCATGGGTTACAGCTAGCATGTTTGAAAATTTGTTTTTCAAATGTTTTTGTACCCGATGTGGAAAGTTACACAAAAAAAAGAATATGGACTTCAAAATTCTACTAATTTTAGATAACACACCAGACCACCCAACAAATTGAAGCCATCCAAATATTAAAATAACTTTTTTGCCGCCTAATATTACTTCATTTATTCAACCACTTGACCAAGGAATAATATCAACATTTAAGTCATATTATATTTGGCAAACATTCCAATTAATTTTGGAAAAAATGGAATCTAATCCAAATATGACACTGCCTCAAGTGGGGAAAGAGTTTTCAATATTGAATTGTGTGAAAATTATTTCTCTGTCCATTAAGGAATTACAACCCTCTACGCTGAATGCTTGCTGGAAAAAAATATGGCCTGAAGCGGTTCTGGAACAAAATTTTGTACCTCCAGTGGATGCCGAGCTAAGTTGTATAATAAACGTCGCACACATTTTTGGTGGAGAGGGCTTTTGCGATATAGTTGAAAACGAAATTAGTGAATTAATTGATGGAGAAATAGATTTAAATGAGGAGGAACTGATACAATTAATAGACGGCATCGAACCAAATGGCATGAAAAGTTCTGAAGATTCTGATTGTGATGAATCTGTTAAAGAATTCAGTTTAAAGAAATTAGCAGGATTGGACTTGGCAAGAAAGTTAGGAAGTTATTTTATGGATAATGATCCCTCAATGGAGCACTTGGGAAAAATCACGAGACAATTGGATATTTGTTTAGCGCCATATTATGAACTTAATAAAATATTGAAGCATAGTGGTAAGCAAAGTCTTATTACTGACTTCTTGATAACTAAACCAGCAGAAGTATGCAATGAGAATTATACAAATGATGTCCAAGAGATTTCCAGTGGTGACGACCTCTGGCCACTTAAAGAATATCTACAAAATGTTATTTCTGAAGACAGTGATGACGATTAAAATATGTGCTTTATTTTATTGTGTCTAAAACATTTATGCATTATGTGGAATGAAATTTATGATTTTTATATTTATATAGATTTGTATACATAAAAATTTATGATTTTTATATACACAATTTGTGATTTTTATAATTTTATACTATGTATTTGTCTCATAGTTTATGTTTTCTTAACTTACATGAATTACCTGAATTAAATAAAAATATTGTTTTTGTTGAATGTCATTGTTTATATAATTAAAAAAAAAAAAAGATTTCCAAACCTAACCCTACTTTTTCTATGTGATCTAAGTCTTGCATAACGCGATTTATATAACATGGCATTTCTATGGAACCTAACATACGCGTTATATGAGGGTTACCTGTATAAAGTACTATGGCAACAAACCAAAATGCTCCACATAGATTATTAATTCTTTTCAAGAGCATTCAAGAAGTCAGATGAAGTGATAAAAACCCTCAACAGTGTAACAAGGAACAAGGGATGATTTTACATCAAGTCCAGTTTTCTCTCATTAAAGATATGCAAGTGGCTGCCAACAGCTCACAGAGGACCAAGAATCGGCAAATACCTTCACAGCCAGCCTGGTTGGCCGAGTGGTTAGCATATCCGCTCTCTAGCCAAAAGGCTGTGGGTTCAAATCCTGCCATGGGCATGGATGTTTGCGATTGTCTGTGGAAACACCAGTGGTGGTCGACGGTAGATGGTTGGTGTAGTTGCAGTCAGTTGGTGATTGAATGATGAAGACGGAGTTGAAGAACAGGTATCCTCCCTCGATGAGTCCTTGGACTCCCTGGAGGTGTCAAATAATAATAATAATAATATTATTACTTAAATATAAAGAGTCAACAGGCTTCATTTCGGCGATATAAACATTATTTAAATTAAGGGGGATATTAAATCCCACATTGTTTTAAAACCGAATAAGAAACTCAAAGATTGGAATCAGAGAGTTTCATGTCAAAAATAGTATATTAAACTATAAAAGTATTGGCGATTACTAGCGTGAGCTAATGTAGTCCTAGTACGTAGCCCTAGTACTATGTACTAGGGCAACTCACAGCAAAGGTGGGTAAAGTTCTGATTGCTATTCTTGGTATTTTCCATAATGTAAAAACACATTTCCTAGGAAATGTATGCTGTTATTACATTATGGTGGGAGATCACTACCCAGATCAGTTTCAGCCTTTATTGAGGATTCATCAGTGAGTAGCTAGACCAAATTAATACCAAAGGGTATAGCGAAAAGAACTTATATACTCTGCTATACGAGTTGTCAAAAAAGGTGCCCCATTAAGTTACTTAAATATAAAGAGCCAACAGGCTTCATTTCAGTGATATAAACATTATTTTAATTAAGGGGATATTAAATCCCACATTGTTTTAAAATCGAATAAGAAACTCAAAGATTGGAATCAGACAGTTTCATGCCGAAAATAGTATATTAAACTATAAAAGTATCGGCAGTATAAAAAACTATAAAAGTATAAAAGTTTCGGCATGAAACTCTCCGATTCCAATCTTTGAGTTTCTTATTCGGTTTTAAAATAATGTGGGATTTAACATCTCCCTTAATTTAAATAATAATAATATTATTATTACAAGTTCCCTTTAATGGTAAGCACTGATGAAAAGAAAGTTTAATAATACGGTCAAAATTTTCTAACATTCAATACTGATGGAATATAAGAATTTTATTTCTCAAAATAATTTCTATACTAAGATGACTAAAGAAAAACAAAACAGAAAAAGTTTCTTGTTTTTTTTTTTAATTCTTATATGAGGGAAAATTATATACAAAGGATTTCTGTAAGTAAAAATGAAAAAAAAAAAAAAAAAAATACTATGATGCAATTATTTAGTAATTATGACCAGCATTTCATTTTCAGAAATTTAGTTTTCAACTTTTCAGAAATTTTTTAAAATATTACCTGGTAAATGTGCCCTTGGAACTACAGATGGATACACTTCCCCTGATCTAGGTATACTATAGTCTAACCCTTCAGGTTTTGCTTGAGAAGTAAGAAGCCCTCCAGGAGGCAATGGATGACCGTACTGGCTCATAGAGCCATCTCCTGCTCCCACACCTGGAGGTCCTTGCTCAGCAACTGATGGTGCAACATCTTGTTGATGATGGAGACTTCTGAAAGTAAAAAATACTAGCTATTATGTAATCCAATCCAATGTGATCAGGGTTTCGTTTAATATAAACGACATTAAAAATTTTCAATCTTATGATAATTAAAACAGTTTTTTTTCCCTTTTGAAACTATACTGATGTTAAATTCCAAAATACATTTGGATATTGCATATAATTAAACTTTATTTCAGCATTACTACTTATGTTAGAAAAGGGGAGTGATGTAAAATTGTGTGTGTATAAAAGTTGATATATATTATTATTATTCTTTTTGGTCAGGCAATTCATAGTTTATGGACTCATCATTTTCTACTTGTATATGGAAAATATATGATTTCTGCATTATTTAACCTTGGTATCTTCTTGAGTCTGGCTCCAAGTGATGACATTTTAATCAAGTTCATCTGGGAACTGTGATGAAGGGAGCCTCTTGTAGAACAGTAGGCTGGTATGGTGGTGGATGTTGCTTGCAGCTGTAGTGGGCTGAGGTTTGGCATAGTGTTTTGGGTGTAGCAAAGAGTTATATGAGTAAGTGATCTTTTCTAGGTCACTTATGAGTATTTGGAACCCTGAAGATACTGAACCAGTGAAATCCTTAATAAAGGTTGAAACTGTTCTGGGCAGTGACTCCTTAATGTTTTTGCATGGTATCTGATGTGAAATCAACAGCCTTTATATTGTTGTTGTTATGATCCATTGAATCGTTTCCGACTCCTGGCGACTCCACGAACATACACTCTTCATCCCGATCTGTCTCTGATCTTGTCTTTCAGAACCGCCAAGAGCACTCCAGTTGCTTCTTTAACTCCATCCACCCATCTAATTCTTGGTCTTCCTCTTCTCCTGCTTCCATCAACTTTAGCAAGCATCATCATCTTTTCCAGACTGTCATTTGCTCGCATAATATGTCCGAAGTATGACAATTTTTGCTTGATGATTATAGCTAGCTTCAAGGGAGCAATCTGGCTTTATTTTGTCTATCAGTGATTTATTGGTTTGCTTTGCAGTCCATGGTATTCTTAGTAAGCGTCTCCAAACACATAATTCAAATGCATCTATCTTCCTTCTTTCACATCCATACAGCACCACAGGGAATACCATTGCTTTCAGGTTTCTGATTTTTGTTGTGAGGCTAATATCTTTATCTTTAAAGATCTTGCTTAAATTTGTCATTGCTTTTTTTCCAAGTAATAATCTTCTTCTAACTTCTTCGGTACCATAACCATCTTTATCAATTCGGGATCCTAGGAACACAAAATTGTTAACTGCTTCCATTTTCTTCCCATCTACTTCAAAATCATTAAGTTCGCATGTTGCCATAACTTTTGTCTTTTTGAGGTTAAGTTTAAGACCATATTTAGTGCTTTCTTCTTTAACTTTCATAATAAGTTCCTTTAAATCTTCTTTGCATTCTGCTAGCAAGGTGATATCATCTGCATACCTCAAATTATCAATATTTTTTTCACCAATTTTAATTCCAACTGGAGACTCCTCCAGCCCTGCCATTCTTAAAATGCATTCACTGTACAAGTTAAACAGGTACAGAGATAAAATACATCCTTGTCACACCCCTTTACCTATTGCGAAATACTCAGGTTTATATATAAGTATATATATATATATAACCTTTATATATAAGTTGATTAATTGTGAAGTTACTTAATGTTCATGCTTACATTTGGATATCGGATCATATGTATGTTCTTACCTATAATACTAGGTAAGAACATAAGTTCTTATGTTCTTTGGCCTTTTCCTGTGATATTTTGACTATCTCACCATGCTGATTACTCTTTTTGCCAGTACTGCTTACACTGTTCATGAACCTGCCAATCATCTTTCACCTTATATACCCTTCCTAACATTTTCTTCTTTTGTGGCTTTTACTTAATGACACTACTCATCTATTTATTACTCCCACCTGATTTCTCTACCTAACCTTAGATATGCAATCAGATACTGCTTTGCTTAAATATCCATTGACCATTTCCCACATATTACTAATATTCTTTCTTTGCAGTTTCTTGAACATAACACTGCTAAAAGCTGCCTCCTGAGATTGTCATAATCACATTTTTGTAGTTCCTCATATACCACTTCTTAACTGACAATTCCATATGCTTAGTCCCTTCCCAGGTGAAGACTGCATGATCAGTCTCTGCAGGTTAGAGGCAAAGTGGTTATCTTGGTTATGAACAATTCTCTAGTGCCATCATCAGATCTGATACTATGAAACTCTTGGTACCTTCCACCAAATCACCTGTTTCAGGTGATTATCTCTCAACATCTGCATAAATTCCATTTCTTTCCATCCCCAGGTCCACTTTCTAATTGTTGTTCATATAGTTGAAGTTTCCTATAATGATTATTTACCCTGAGTCTCAATGTTCTAATTTGGAAATTATTTAACCTTTATACTTACCCATGGTATCCAGAAAAATAAATATAATAACTCACTTTTGTAGTTCATCTTTTGATATCAGAAATGTAACTAGAAAGAAAACTCAAAGAGCAAACCACTGTAAGAGAATGCTACAAACACACTCTGCTAAAATATATGCTATAGTGCTTTTGAACTATTCACCACAAATGAGTCTAAAATGTCTTTGTAATAATATTCTCCAGTTACAGTTTTCTTCTGAGATACTCAGTGTTAAAGAATTATGCCACTGGAGTTAAAAAAATAAAATTTCTTCAGTAGATGGGATATTTTTTCCCCTCAACACTTAATAACTGTCTGAGTTGGAATGGTATTCATTATAAGGTTTAATATAATGAGTACAGTACATATAAATAAATAATTAAACATAAGTTTAATCAATCCTATATTTCACCTCAATCACTGAGACATCATCAGGAAACAATATTAAAATTGTTAAAAACAATATTAAGTAATTAACATGTACAGTAAATAGTATATAAAAAAAAATCAAATTGGCATTCATTTTTTTTAATAATAAAAAAACAAATTTTTTAAAGTACATAGTTTAATACTCTTGCATACTTTTCAGAAGAATGTGTTTTTTTTAGTACTGTTTTTCCTTTCTGCACAAGATCATAAATATCATCATCACACTTCATTCCTTTGAAATGTGTTTTAATAATTATCGTTGATTTTATTGTGTCAATGTTCAACTGATTTTTCTCCTTGCTCAATAAAAAAAATTCTCTAAAGAGAAAACTCGTTCTACTGAAGAAATGAAACCAGATAGTGTCAAAATAAATTCAATAAGGATTTTCATATTCTCAAAATGAATGTTTTCATTATGAAAGTGTTGGAAAATGGTTGGAAATAAAAGAAAAAAAAGATAACATTTTGATAATAATGACTACAAGTTATCAGAATATAACAATGCTATTTATTTCTGCAATAGATGTTTGTTTTATGAAATTTACATGAAAACATTTCATCTTCAAAACTGAATATCAAAAAACAGGGCATACTAGCAAGCCAAAAGCATGTATGGAAACAGTAGGACAATTTTTTTGAAAGAGAACTGTCCCATTCAAAATGGAATAGATGAGCACCATAGCACTAGTACAGAGACACTATTCATTCAGTGAACAAAGCCAGCAAACCAAACTGGAGATCAGAGGTTATTTTTCTTTTCTGGAATGGTTAGAAGTTGAAATATCTTAGGATTTTCAAGACAAACTATAAAAAAACACAAATATAAAATTTATTACTTTTTTTTTTAATGTAAATCACACCCTCAAAACAAGGCTATAAGCCTATATTATTATAGTGTTCTGGACAGGCTAAAGGCTGTCTAGAGACCACACATGGAACTTTTTTTGAGGCACTTTTTGAACCCCTCTCTCTTGGGTTGATTTCAGACACTCTCTCTCTTTACAGGGCATGCTGGTGAACTTACACAGAATGGTTTCTTGAATCTCCAGGTCTGGAGTTGAATACCACAGGAGTTGAGGACTTAAAAAAAAACATGTAGGACCTCTTCTGGTCCTACATGTGAGACCATAGTATGAAGAACTGTTTTCAGTTAAAAAAGTTAAAAAATGATCTAACAGCAATAAAAATAAAATAATCTCCAATAAACAGGGTAATGATCTCACATCAGGCAATGATTCATAATTATATAAACAGTAATATATTTTCCATTACAATATAGAAGTATCATCAATGTTGATTGAAGAAATAGAAAAAGCTTTAAAAGAAATGCCAAATAATAAAAACCTGGTACTAGACTGCTGTATGGTGCAGAAACTTGGACCTTGAAGACAACATCAATAAAAAGACTTGAAGCCTTTGAAATGTGGTTATACAGACGAATGTTAAAAATCCCATGGACAGCAAAAACGTCCAATCAGGAAGTACTGAAACAAATGGGGAAATCACGTGAACTTTTAGATACCATAAAAAGAAGGAAAACTGCATATCTTGGTCACCTACTTCGTAATGAAAAATATAAGATACTTCAATTGATTATAAAAGGGAAGATAAATGGAAGAAGAGGACAAGGAAGATGAAGAAAATCTTGGCTGGCAGATATCAGACAGTGGACTGGTATGAACTCTGAGAGACTGCTCAAAATAGCTGAGAATCGCTCAAAATTTGCCAAGGTGGTCGCCAACCTCCGATAGGAGATGGCACTCAAAGAAGAAGATGATAAGACATGAAGGAAGAGAATTATTAAAAAATGTTCAAATGCTTGACAATATCTAAAATCCCAGATGACTGGGTTTGTCTTAATATACAAAAAAGAGATCATACAGATCTAAAAAAAATACAGACTAATCAGCCTGCTTTCACAATGTATAAATTGTTCACCAAAATACTAGCCAATAGGATGAAAAACAAAAGACCAAGCAGGATTCAGAAGTGGATATTCAACTAATGATCACCTCCAAACTATTAACCTGATAATAGAAAAAACAAATGAATACAATATGCCACTTTGTATGGCATTTATTGATTATGAAAAAGCATTTGATACAATAGAAAGAAAAGCAATAATAGAGACACTAAATAACCAAGGTATTGAAAAACCATACATACAACTAATACCAGAATGCAACAAGTAATACGCAATTAAATAATCTAAAAGCAAAAATTAAAATAGACAGAGGAATAAGACAATGAGATACAATGTCACCAATAATGGAATTGTTGGAGGAAGTAGGGGAGACAAGAGATCTGGGGTTGATGATTGATAGAAACCTGAAATTCAGGAGACATATTGCGAAGGTGGTGAAGGTAACCCAGAGGATTGCTGCAATACTGAGAAGGATGCTGATCTGCAGAGATAAAACAGTTATCATTCCATTGTATAAGACCCTGATCAGACCACACTTAGACTATTGTTCTCGGATTTGGTCCCCAGGATTTGAAGGGGGATAAATTAACTGTAGAAAGGGTACAGAGGCAGGTAACAAAGATGGTTTCAGGATTGTACAATGTTAGTTATGAGGATCGGCTGAGAGAATGTGGACTGCAGAGTTTGGTAGATAGAAGAAGGAGAGGTGATATGATTAAGACTTTTAAACTGTTGAGAGGTGGTTACAGGTTTGACAATAGATAGTTCTTCCACTTGGTTGAACAGCGGGAAGGAGTAATGACAAGGGGCCATCCCTGGAAGTTACAAAAGGAAGCTGTGAGCAAGAGGGTGAGGAGTAGTTTCTTTGCATGGAGGGTGGTTGAACCGTGGAATGCATTGCCTGATAGAGTGGTGAGAGCGAGAACGGTCAATGAGTTTAAGGAGTGGTATGATAGACTTTGTGTTTTCTAGGAAAGGACCTCCTGCAATGAGTCTTTTGACTCCATGGAGGCCTGAATAATAATATTCAATGCTTGCCCAAAAGAAATATTTAAAAATCTAAATTGAGGAAAAAAAAAAAGGTATCAGAATAAATGGTCAATATTTAAGCAATTTAAGATTTGTATATGACATTGTACTATTTTCTAAAATACCTGAAGAGTTAAAAGAAATGATTAAAGAATTAAGTACAGAAAGCAACAAGTCTGATCTCAACATAAATATTGATAAAACTAAAATAATGTACAACAAAAATACAAACTACAACAAAAGAGAGAAATAAATCACAAAGAAATAGAAAATGCAACTAAATTCAAATATCTAGGTCAAATAATTAACATAGATAAAAACTGGGAGCATGAAATAAAACAAAGAATAAACCAGGGATGGAGACAATTTGGAAAATACAACAAAATTTCTCAAGAAAACATATCTATCTGTCTAAAAAGAAAAAAAATTGAACAATGCATCACAAGACATATGGAGCAGAAACTTGGAGCATCACAAGAAGACTGGAAAATAAATTAGGAGCTGCATAGAGAAACATGGAAAGATCAATGTTAGATATAAAAAGAAAACAAAGTAAAAAACATAGATATCAGGAAAAAAACATGATTAAAAGACATCATTAAAGAAATTAAAAAAAAATGGAGATGGGCAGGACATCATTGCAAGACAGGGAAAAAACCAATGTACAAAAATTTGTACAGAATAGCAAGCACAAGAAGGTTCAAGAAAACTTGGTAGACCATCAACAAGTTGGATAGATGAACTACATCATTCAATGGGAAACAAATGGAGCTTATGGGCAAGAGACAGAGAAATGTGGAAAAATATGAAGAAGATCATCACCCAGCAGTGGATGGATAAGGATTGATTATGATGATGATGAATATATTCTCCACAAAGTAAAATGCAATCTTTTCTAATTAAGTGGAAGACGTTATTGCAAATATGCCAGAAACCTGGGTTAAATTATCCAAGGTCAATGGATGAATGACATATGCCTGTGGGGTTTAGATTCTTCCTTGGTGATAAAGATTAAGGTATTTTTTAAAATGAGAATCCAGTCCTAAACAGGTTATAAATCTATTACAATCATGTACATTAGAATCTATAAGAAGGTTAGAAGTTAGGAAATTCAGAGACCTTGCTCTAGATCTAGACCAAACATGGAACTTTTTCAAGCCACTTCACATTTTTTAAGCGGCATGGTATTGAAAGTTTTTTCACTTGGTTATATTATAAATTAAAGATGCCAAGCAATTATATTCTTGATTTCATCTTTTATCCAAATGTAAGCAAACAAAGTTTTCACGTGAAGTAACTTCTTGACTGGGCTACTTGTATATAGAATCTAATTACTTCACATCAATTGCTTTAGTATCCCATAATGCAACACACATATCTACACTTGAATAAAGGATAAAACCAAGAATATAATTTCTTGGCATCTTTAATTTATAATATAACCAAGTGAAAAAACTTTCAACATCTATCTCTAATCCAGAGTATTTTAGTAATAAGGTAAGACACATTTTGACTACTTGTATATGGAAACATGACTTCTGCATTTGGTATTGTATTGCTTCTGGATCTGGCTTCCAGTGATGACATTTATTAATGCTTATTTTTTATATACTTCTATAGGAATAGACAGGTTCCACTTGATGGTAGGTTTTTGCTTGTCACTGCTGAGTTTCCTGTCCTGGGGTGATTAAGGTCAGGAATGGCTTTAGGAGTAATGAGTTTGGTAGCAATCCTTAACTCTGAGTGATCTTGTAGATCACTCAGAGTTTTTGGAGAGGTATCCCTGCACTTAAACATACCTCAATAAAGGTAGAAACTGGTCCGGGTAGTGGCCATTCCCATAATGCATAGCATTATACATGTTCTTAAGGGTATGTGCATTGCATTATGGGATACTAAGGCAATTGATGTGAAGTCATTATCCTCTATATAGAAGTAGTTCAGTTATGAAGTTACTTCACGAGCAAACTTTGCTGGCTTACACCTAGATAAAGGATGAAACCAAGAATTTCTTGGCATCTTTAATTCAAAGCAGGATGGTGGTCTAACACTGGGTGACAAAGATCACCTACTAGCTAAGGACATTTATAAGCATCCACACATGAGGTGGGATTCAGACCCACAGGTTATGGGCAAATCTGCTCATAAACTCAATATCATAAAAAGATTCAACAGAACTAGTTTGAAATGTATTGAATGAAGTGTTTCCACAGTGCATGAAAAACTCAGGTTCATTTTAAAAATAATGGCAGATTTTATGAGTCAATGTTTGCATTAAAAGTTTATAACATGTCAAAGAGAAGGTTAAGAAAGAATAACATAGTATAACTAAATAAATACCATATACTGTCAGCTTTTTTGCTTTTTGACACAACTTTTAAAACCTGATCAAATTAAGAATGACACTTACTTGGCAGAGGTGTTTGTGCACACAATATATTCCACGTCATTTGTATATGGATTTAGAAAAGCAAAGCTGCTTGTCCTCAGCCATACCCATTCCCGATTCTTGGCACGAAAGCGATACATAACTGACATTACTTGACCTTTTAACTTCAGAACTGTTGGAATTACATGATATTACTTTAATTTTACATGTAGCTTTAATATAAAACAAAAATATATACAAAATTCAAATAAGATCCGTATAACATATTATAGTAATTAACTTTACTCGGTAATAATAAATTATGTTGAAAAATTTTAACTCTCCCAAATTTTAATCCAAATAATGAAATGTAACTAAAATACAAAAATATGGTTCTATAAAAAAGGTGCCCTCCATTACTTTGCATTTATATCATAAAGGTCATATTCCGTATACGTTTTAAATAAGTTCCAAGATACAATTTTTTTTTGTAACATGATACCTGAATATAATGCTATCTAAAGCAATTATTCTGCTTTTTAAAGAATAACTGAAACAGTTTTACAATGATTTTTGCATTATACACACATTTCATTTCTATCTATTATAAGTAAGTAGTTTGTTAGTTTTTCATTGTTTTGTATATATTTGCCTTCTGCCTAAATTATAAATAAATACCAACTAGACTGGTGTTTTAGAATAAACTGAGAGTAAAATATTTGTGTGTACTTTGTATACATATTCTATGGCTAATTTATCAAATTTATAGAAGAAAAACTAATCTAGGATTAATAGCAAAAAAATATTTTGCTGGTGATAGCATACTCCTCCTACTCATATGACAAGCCTTGCAGTGCTCTAACATCTCAAGCTTCATGATCATCTATAATAAGTACCCTGAATCTTTGATTAGTGTGAAAGCAATCTAGCCAACTTCAACGCTTCCAAAACACAGTTTTGCTTGTTTTCCCATAAAAAAGACCTCAGATCTCAGAAAAAGAACCCTTCTTACTTTTGATAATGCTAAACTTTTCTTGGACCGACTTTGACTCCAAACCTTTCCCGGCATAATCATATCACTTTTGTAGCATCATCAGCTTCCAAAAAACTTGGCATCCTTTTCTGGTCAAGATAGTACTTCTCTGCCGAGCAGCTACTTATTTTGTATAAATCTCAAATCCAACCAACATTGAAATACTGATCTCATGTATGGGGTGGTGCACTTAAGACCTCTCTAAAAATTCTTGATGCTGTTCATAAAAGGGAAGTCCAGTTGATAAATGACACTTCTCTTACAGGCCCCCTTTAGTCATTATCCATAGAAGATCAATTTCTGCACTGTGTCTCTTCTACAGATATTTCCATGGCTATCGTTCAACAGAACTAGCATCCATTATGCCTCCTATTTCTGCCAGATCTACAGAAATTCAGGCCACAGTCGAACTGCATACTAACAAAACCTGCTTACTCTGTCTTTCAATCTTTCCACCTCAATTCTGTGGAACAGAACTGAGGTGGAAAGAATGAAGAATTTCCAAAGGATTACAATCTTCAACAGTTCAAGAAGAATATCAACCAATTACTCTATTCCTGATGTGCCTTCACACATCATTTGTTTGCTATAGGCCCTTCTGCCTTTCATGTGTGGAAGAAATATATATATACACATACATATACTCATGTATATACGTGGTGTGTGTGTGTGTGTAAAAGAAATAAATAAAATAAAAAAAAAGTCATGCCTCTTCTTTCTGGAAAACTTAGATTTCTTTGTAACTTGTACTCAATTCAAAAGATTTTCACATTTTTGACAAACATTAACCAAAAAAAAAAAAAAGGTGGTCAAAATTCTAGCAAATTAGTTATATAGCAATAGGATTACTTCAAGAATTAATTGTTGCCTGCAGACCACTTCATTGGTTGTTTCCAAAACATTGGCATTGAACTTTATCACACAGACTAAATCTTTCCAACAGTTTCATACAAATAAAAATAAATAAAATAAAAACTGTTAAAAGAAGTGTCAATATCATTAAAGATATGGAATTTTTCAGTTTAAAAGAAACACAAGTCACCTTATAATGTTCTTGATTGCTAATAAGAAATACATTCTAAAGTCAGGATTACTGAGATTTAGTAATGAAAATGATGTGACAGCAGTACAACTTGTGGAAAGGAAAGAAATGAATTGAAAATTAATGGTATATAACAGTGTGACTGAATAATGCAGAGTAGTGAAACCGATAAACTGATTTCTCTGATAGTATTTCATGAATCAAACTCCATATGTTGAAGAAATTCCTCCTTCAGCCCATGGCCAACAATACATTAACTTCTTCAAAAATTAACTTGATGTGAAAAAGTAGGCAATGTGTAAGTGACATAAACTGTTTTTTTTAAAAAAAAAAACCCATCACTTTTGTTATTTGTGTAACTAAATTCATCATCTTATCTAAGTAGCAGTGCTTTGTTGAGTTCAACAGTGCATTTATGAAGTTAGCAAACTTAAGGGTATGTTTTTCACTCTAACGTACGCAGCCTTAACAGAGAATGCTATCTTATTTATTTTTTTTAATTATAATCCCACCCATAAAAGTCTGGAAAACTATAATGCATAAGTACCTACATTATGTAGGTACTTATGCATTTGAATTTGAATATGCAAATGCATTTGAATTCAGTTCTGTTAAAAAGGGTATTTCCATTACAATTATCATTTCCTAGAATGGTACATATGTACTTAAACTTGAATTTTGGGGAACTCCCCCTCAATGTTTTAAATATCAGGGATTACTCTATGCTACAGAATATAGACAATTGTGGCAACAACAAAAAAAAAATTTTTTTTGTAAATACAATTTCCCAAAATGAAGCAGACAGATGATTCGTTATATTCATTTGCTGTTGGTTCCTGGAAGCAGAAGGGTGCTAAGAAGGGTCCTCGAAGCAAAGTTGGTCCATTACGGGAGGCCTGCCTATATAAAGCTGCTTAGAAGAAGTTAAAATGTTTGCTAAACAATCATTTCTTGTTTACAATTTGAAATGTTTACACGTCTTGTGTTTTGTTCATGAAAGTTTTATTCGTGCAATAATTATACAGGTATGTATTAAATTTTGAATTTTTGTACAAGTAATATCAAATTAGTAAAATTAATTACTGATTATTTTCAGATACTTTCGTAACATTACCCTATTAATCACGATGCCAGATAATTCAGTTAGACAGAAGAAGAAAAGAAAAGCTATTGCTTTAGAAACTAAGATCTAAACTTAGAAAATTTGGCACCAAGTCATCATCATATACGAGAGACATTACAAAAGTGTTGAAAAGGCCCTAGTGATGTGGATAGAAGATCCGGCAGCTATGGAATGTCTTTCAAAACTGTCCAAAATTATTGAAAATGGTGGCTACACTTCTGATCAAGTTTGGAACATAGATGAGAACGGATTTTTTTTTTCGAAAAAAATGTCAAGTAGAACATATATAACAACTTATATAACAACATCACAAAAAAGTGTTGGTGACTTTAAAGCAGCTAAGGATCATGCAACTATGATTATTTTGCAGCAATTCTTCAAGAGATCGTATATTAAAAAAAATCAACCTTCAGAATTATTGCAAATTAGTTCCTTTTACTGAAGAAAATGTTTTCACACTGCAGTATGAACAGGATGGCCAAAGTGTTTCCAGTGATGGAAGTGATTTAATTCCAGTCTCACACAAAAGAATGCAGCAACTGTCCGAAATTGATGGCAAATAAAATTTAACTAATAACCACATGCACAGGTGTATTTGGGCCTTTTCGAATTTCTGTTTTATTAGTGACACACTACAGTATTGTCTTTAAGAAAGATATATATGTACGAGGGAAGTCCAGAAAGTAAGTTACGATGGACTGTCAGTGAAACAAAAATACGCTTACAAAAAAAAATTTATTGGAAATTAAAGTAGACATCTTTCAATACTTTTCTACACGATTTCCGCCATCATTCAGGCACTTATCATAATGGGACACCAAGAGTTGTATACCTTCATCGTTGCCACCTGTGATGCAAACCACGTATTGCCTCCTTCTTTGACCTTGTCATTGTCTTGAAACTGCCGGCCACCAAGGAAAGATTTCAGATATTTGAAAGGTGAAAAGTTGCTTGGCATAAGGTCAGGACTATATGGGGGATGATGGCAAGAAGTTGTGTTATATTGGCCATGTGTGGGTGGGAGTTATTATGAGTCAAAACAATGCCTGTGGTAATCATGCCACGTCGTTTATTCTGGATCGCACGACGCAGTTTCTTAAGGGTTTGGCAGTACATACTCGTGTTGATTGTGGAGCCCAAGAAGTCTACCAGCAAAATTCCTTGTCTGTCCCAAAACATAGTGCACATGATTTTCTGAGTGGAAACCGTTGTCTTCAATTTCGTCTTGACTGGTAATGAGGTGTGCCTCCACTCCATGGACTGTTGCTTGAATTCAGGGATTGTGTGTGAGACCCAAGTCTCGTCCCTGGTGACAAGTCTGCTCAGGAAAGCATCGCCATCCTCATGGTAGCATGTCAAGAATTCCAATGTACTGCCCATCCGATACACTTTGTGTTGTTCTATAAGCAACTTTGGCACCTAGTGTGCTGCACAGAATTTCCGTGCAGCACACTAATTCAGTTTCTCCAACACAATTTCATGAAGACATGAACGTAAAACTTCTGGAAATTGCAGAGCGAGTGACATCATAGTGAATCCCCTATTCTGTCGAATCTTCTCTTCAACTGAATGCACCAAATCATCAATCACTAAAGATAGTCGCCCGCTCCATTCATCATCATGCACACCTGTCCTTCCTTCATTAAAAAGTCTTACCCATCTTTGTACCATTGAATTACCCATTGCATGTTCTCCATAAATCTCAATAATTTGCCGATGAATTTCAGCTGCTTTAACTTTCCTTGCATTCAAGAAATGGATAACTGACCTAATTTCACGTGCGGTAGGCGATTCGATTTTCTTAGGCATTATAAACACACAAAAAGAAGCGTACGCACTGCGAGAATGTCTGAAAATGGCATCAACGCCTTGCTAACAAATCAACAAACTCAGCACGCATGCGCATCATTGCGATTGCAGTATTGCAGTGATAATATTTAAAAACATTCTTTTTAAATATTATCTTATTCTCTGGACGTTCTTTGTACATACTTATAAGTATTTAAAATAAAAAAAATATTCCATTAAAATTAAATAGAGTTTTTTTAAATGATTTTCATATGTTTTGTTTGAAAATAACTTATTGTTCGTATCGAGTTTTCACATCTTGAACCATTCTTCTATTTTTTCATATGCACTGTATTCTTTTTTACATGGTATTTTTCTGCAACCAATCTACCATGTAAATGGAGAATTGGGTGTATTTTTATTAAATTTTTGACCTGCTGCTTGTGATTATTGATGTGACATACACAATAAAACAAGAGCTTGAAATGATCCAAAAAATCATGCATTTTATGTATCAGTATGAACTGGAACCAGTAAATAGAAGGATGATTTTATTTCAATAGCTCACTGCCAGAAGTAAGCAACTGCTTTATTATTAGCAGATGATGTAATGCAAATATACTCTAAAACTTCTGCTAACACCAACAATTTACTATTATCTTTTATTTTTCATATATCAATCCTGAACAGGGCAATAATTACAAGAGTGCTATGAGCGAATTGTCAGAAAGA
Source organism: Typopeltis vanoorti (assembly GCF_054136105.1). Classification (NCBI taxonomy): domain Eukaryota; kingdom Metazoa; phylum Arthropoda; class Arachnida; order Uropygi; family Thelyphonidae; genus Typopeltis; species Typopeltis vanoorti. The sequence continues at coordinate 36,472,353 of NC_143561.1, read as the reverse complement.
AAGAAATCTGCTGATGTGTTCCATGAAGTGGCTGCAGGTCATAGCTTATCAGGAAAACACTGTAAAGCAGGTAGTTTTCCAAAGAACAGCAATAGAAAGAATAAAAGAGGAGAATGAATGTTGACTAGCAGCTAGTCCTGTTTTTACATCTTGAAGAAACATGAAAGAATACGGGTTATAGTTCAATCAAGCAGTATCTGTGAACAAAATACAGGGTGTCTCAAAAAAATGTATACACACTTCAACAGCTGATAACTCACTTAATTTTTGTTATTTCGCAGATTTAACCAGACTAAGCTTTGAGGAAAGAAAATTTATCCTAAAATGCTACTGGAAGTATGAAAATGTAGTGGAAGTGCAAAGACAGTTTAGAAGAGAATTTCAATGAGATCCACCTAAGAGACTTACTATCACTTGAATTAGAGATAAATTTGAAGAAGATGGAACTGTTCAAAATGTCCATAAGCAAAGTTCAGGAAGACCATGAACAGCTACGAGGCCCGCAACTGATCAAAACGTATCGTCAAAGTTCAAGAAAAATCTGTGCGACAAGCGTCTCATGAGATAGGAGTATCAAAATCAAGTGTCCATTGCATGTTGAAGCGCAGTCATTGGAAAAGTTACATTCCAAGAAGAGTACATGCTCTCAATGAAGATGATCCAGATAGGAGAATGCAGTTTTGTGAGTGGTACTTGGAAACCATTGAGATGTGAGGGCCTATCTTGATGAGACTCTACCCAACAGATTGGAAGAAGAGGTTCTGTAGAATACCCCTCCCCCCATGTTCACCAGACCTCACACCAATGGACTTCTTCTTATGGGGATTTATCAAGGATAGAGTTACACTTCAAAACTGGCAACAGCTGACGACTTGAAAGCAGCAATCGAAAGAGAAGTTACAAGAAGAAATGATTCTCAGTGTTTGCAATTCCATTGCTGCATGCTGCATGTTATCAGCAGTGCCTGGACCAGGACGGTCATCAGTTTGAATACAGACATTGAGGGATGAAAAGTACATTTATGTAGTGTACTTTACAATGTGAAAGTTAACTGTATTATAATAAATACTAACTTTATGAGCATTCAAAGATTTGAAGAAGATGGAACTGTTCAAAATGCCCATAAGCAAAGTTCAGGAAGACCATGAACAGCTACGAGGCCCGCAACTGATCAAAACGTATCGTCAAAGTTCAAGAAAAATCTGTGCGACAAGCGTCTCATGAGATAGGAGTATCAAAATCAAGTGTCCATTGCATGTTGAAGCGCAGTCATTGGAAAAGTTACATTACAAGAAGAGTACATGCTCTCAATGAAGATGATCCAGATAGGAGAATGCAGTTTTGTGAGTGGTACTTGGAAACCATTGAGATGTGAGGGTCTATCTTGATGAGACTCTACCCAACAGATTGGAAGAAGAGGTTCTGTAGAAAAAAATGTGTATACATTTTTTTGAGACACTCTGTAGAAAAAATGTATTTTCTGAATTTTTTTCAGAACACAGATGCTCTGTTTCTGCATTCAGAAACAGAGCATCTATAAGAAGATTGGAGGAAGTCTGTGATGTAGGAGTTAGGAAAGTTACCTGTTAAGTACCAAGCATTCTTAAGGAGGTTTTTGGTGCACTATCCCAAATGTGAGAACAGTATTCTATTCTAAGGTTATGTAGATTTTGGTTTATACAGTGTCGGGAGTTGTACAAGCAAGAAGTGGAAGAAAATATCAAGATTTCTGGAGGCTGAGAAGGCTATAAAAGTGATGTGATTGTGCCAGGAAAGGAGGTATAAGCTCAAGAAGAGAAATCTGATATTGATTAGATAATTGAATATTATCAAAAGCAAGGCAGAGTGAGGTGAGATCTTTATTAAGAGAAATAGGATAGAACTGTGTTTTATTAACACTGAAGTTTGTTAGATTATCTTCATCCCACTGGAGAGTGATACAGAAATCAATATTTATGACAATGGTTATATGAGATCATGAAGTTTGAATCATTTGAGCATTGTAAAGTTTGTCAAATTAAGATGAGGACCGAAGTGTACTTTCCTCACCAAAACTATGGAAAGGATTTGAGGTTAGTGAGAGAAAGTCACTAATATACAAGAGAAAGAGTGGATGCAAAAGCCCAGGAGTACTTGGCACTAACAGACAAATCTAAGGAGAGAAAACCATCTAAAATGGTATGTATTAAACAACCAAACTGAAAACTGGTGACCAAATCACAAAGAACAGAAGGAAGACTATAAGATGGTAATTTGTTAAAGAGGTCTCTATGCCAAATCTGGTCAAATGCTCTGAAAATGTCAACAGCAACCAGATGAGTTTCTCCAAATCTTTCAAATGGCTTTGGTCAAAGGTGGTTGGAAAACATGCAGTGGAACAAGAGTGGCAGAATCCATACTGATCATTAATTAACTGGTGGGCTGCTAGGAAGCAAAGAAGTTGGTTGTTGATAATATCCATTGTTCTTGAGAAGAGGAGGAAATGGGATGATAATTTGATGGCTGACTCATATCTCTCTTTTCAGAGACAGGCTGGATATAAGCTTGCTTCCATGCTGACAGATGCCAGACAGCATAACAGCTTGTATAGGTGATAGAGAATGTTAATTCTGGAATAGGAAGATACCATGAGACAAGAAGAGTTATTGGTATTCAGAGTAATGAGGATCTTTCTGATGCCTTTCAAGAAAAAAGAAATATCACAAGAGGCACTCAGTGAGCTGCTCATATCGTGGGAGGAGACTTAACTTGGTCATCTACATGATAGTTCAAGGAGAAGACTGAAGTGGAAGCATGGAAGGGCATGAAAAGTTGCACCCAACAGCCTATTTGAGAAAGAGCAAGTTTTTGGTCCTTTTAAAAGTGTGATTTGGATTTTTAACAGATTTTTGTTATATAAATATGAATATATATACACACATATTCATATTTATGTGTTGCAATTGTTACGTAATGCTAACGCACTGTTCTGAATTTAACTGCATAATTTAGTCTTTGGTTAAATTGACAAAGAATCATTTATTAATACAACAAGTGAACCCAATTGGTCCTATTTAAACCAAAATTTAAATGACAAAATTTAATCAAGATCTAGAAAACCAGAGTTTATTATAAATTCTGCAATATTATTATAAATGATAGGTATTATTGAATATTGCACCTAAAAAGAAACTGTAATAATTAGTGCACAATTATTATACAATGCATAAAAATATATGTACAGTATATCCTCTACTTAATGGACTAACCGGAGAAGAGGGTGTCCATAAAATCAAAAAAGTCTGCTAAATCAAACCATCCATAAATTATATCTATATAAAACCAAAAATCTGCTAAATTTGAGGCAGAGCATGACCCTTGTTCATGTGCAAAACAACAAATTTCACTATATACAGTAATGGATTTATTATTTATTGCATAATAGCTATTTCATTAGGTGATATATAATCATAATATAAATTAATCACATTGCTTAACTTTTTTGCATGATCTTCATCATCATCATCATCATCATCAAATTCCTGCCATGTACCCTCACTCAAGGGGTGTACAGGATATGACAGTACTACATGAAAAATTTACATCATTACTAACTTCCTATCTACAATTTTCCTCCAAATCAGTCTGTTACTTGTCAAGACTCCAATATTATCAGATCTTATATTTCTATCGTCTAAGGCACTTTGTACCGTATCAATCCACCTATATCTTGGTCTTCCTCTGGGTCGTTTCCTGCCAATCTGGCAGAGAACACTTGTTTTGCTAATCTTTCCTCTCCCATTCTATTTAAGTGACCATACCACCTGAGATTAGCTCTGCTAACGCATTCCTGGATGCTGACAATGTCAAGTTCTTTCCTAATATCCTCATTTTTTAATATGATATTGCCATTGATGCCATCTGTTCACACCTCTAATCTTTCTCAGGACTCTCATATCTGTGGTCTCTAGTCTTTGGTCAAGTGTTTTACTTCTGACCCAGCACTCAGATCCATAAGTTAAAACTGGTTTGAACACTGTGTATACAGCTAATTTAGTGTTCCGACTAATTTCTCTCTTATTCCATATGAATTTATTCAATTGACTTCCCACCATACCAGCATTGCTGATTCTGTTGTCTATTTCTATATTTAATTTACCATCTTCAGTAAAAATCGTGCCTAAGTAGCTGAAATGTTTTACTTGTTCCACAGGTTCTCGATTCACAACACAGTTGACATTTTCAATGATTCTACCTATTTTCATTGTCTTTGTCTTGTTATTGCTATTCAATTTAGTCAGAGAATCTTGCAGACTTGTAGTGGATTTATTTAGAAGTATAACATCATCCGCATAAAGCAAAGAGCTGACATTAACATCTCCAATTTTGATATCAGGTTTAATACCACTTTCCTTCATAATGTGATCCATATAGATAATGAATAACAGAGGGGATAATGTACATACTTGTCTCACACCAGATTTAACATTAAACCATCTTCCTGTACTTCCTTCAATTCTAACTGCTGACTTACAACTCAAATAAAGACTAAGTATTGCTTGATATAATGCCCCATTGACACCATATAACTGCAGTGTATTGAATAGCTTCTCTCTTGGCACCTTGTCATATGCCTTTTCCAAATCGACAAAACTTAAATACAGATCTTTGTTATATTCCCATTCTTTCTCGACTATTTGTCGTAAAGTGAAGATCTGATCCTGACAGCCTCTATTTGGCCTGAATCCAGCTTGTTCTTCACCAAGCTTTTCTTCCACAATTCTTCTTAACTGTTTCTTAAGTATACTTGCATAGATCTTGCCAGGAACACTCAGTAGGGAAATACCTCTGTAATTCTCACATTCAGTTTTATTTCCCTTTTTATATATGGGTACTATGAGAGCTCTACTCCAATCATCGGGAATTCGTCCCTCTGTCCAGGCTTTCTGAACTATGCAGTGCAGCCACTGTAAGACTTTTATACCACCATACTTCAGCATTTCTGGTCGAATATCATCTACTCCTGCTGCCTTTCCACATTTCAAGCATGATCTTTGGTTTTGCAAATATCTGAAACAGCTTACCTCTGCACCATGTTCTTAAAAACACAGCAACAGATATCCCTGATTTTAATTTATTAATCAGTTCTAATTTCTGTTTTGCAGTCAAATGTTTTTTTTTCTTTTTATATCCATAATGATTAATTTTTTTAAAAAAAATTGTGATGTGGAACAAATTAAACACAGAATTTATAATTTACAGTTGCAGTACTGTGCCCAAGATGTTTACAGCAAAGAATCATAAATGAAAGATTAAGAGAAGAAGTTAATATTGCAAAATTAATGAATGTGGAATTTATTCTGAGGCAGATGATCGAAAAATGCATGGAAGGACAAAGGCCACTACATGTCGTTTTTATAGATCTAGAGAAGGCATGTGACACAGTACCTAGAAAAGAGATATGGAGGAGTTTAAGAGAAAAGAAAGTACCAGAAAAATATACTAGACTGATACAGGAAATATACAGAAATGTGCAAGCAACAGCAAGGTGTTAGTTTGGGAATAACACAGAGTTTTGAGGTAACAGTTGGTTTACATCAGGAATCGGCATTCAGTCATTTTCTCTTTAATGTAGTAATAGATACTTTGACAGAGCAAGTCAGAGAGAGAGAGCACCTTGGAGTATGTTATATGCAGACAATATTGTACTGTGCGTGGAAACAAGAGTGGAAGTGGAACAAAAGCTGATATGATGGAACAGAGTATTAGAAGAAAGAGGACTGAGAATTAGTAGAAGAAAAACTGAATATCTGGTGTGTGTGGTCAAAATGTTGACACTGAGGAAGATGTAGTGCTGAATGGAGAGGTCATCAAGAAAGTAGATAAATTCAAATATCTGGATTCAGTAGTGAATAGTAAAGATAAAAAGGAAAGGAAAGTCAATAAGAGAATTCAGGCAGGATGGAAGATTTGGAAAGTAATGTCAGGAATTTTGTGTGATAGAAAAGTTCCAGTGAAATTGAAATGAAAAATATACAGAACAGTAGTGAGACCTACAATGTTATATGGAATGGAGACACTGCCTATGAAGAAGTCCAATGAAAACAAGATTAGTGCTACAGAAATGAGAATGCTTCAATGGCTGTGTGGATTAACAAGGAAAATTCAGGTAAGGAATGAACACATCAGAGGTGACTGCAATTACAAACAAAATACAAGAAGCACAATTAAGATGGTATAGACTTGTAATGAGGCAAAATGAAAAATATGATGGATGAAGTATCATGATGATGATGGGAATAAAAGGAGAAAGAAGAAGAGGAAGACCAAAGAAGATGTGGAAAGATAATGTAGAGGAAGATCTGAATGAGAAAAACCTAGACAAAGATGCAGTCTACAATAGAAATCAGTGGAGATGACTCATCAGAAAAAGCAACTCCATATAGAAATGGGAGCAGCTGAAGAAGAAGTACTGTGCCTAAGATGCAAACCTACTCAATGCAACTTCATGTCTCCAAGAAGCATGGTGATTGTTGTACACCAGATAGCAAAATTCATCTACCACCTAAAGACATTTACAAACATTAATGCTTGCAATGGGATTTAAACCCACAAACACTCAACCAATGGCCTACCTCTTCTACTGTTGTTCTTACAGTGTAATAGTAGAAGAGGTAGGACATTGGTTGACAATCTGGTAACAATATATATATATATATATGGAATAGTTAGGCTATAGCTTTGTAACTGGGACTCCTGTTAGGATTTCTGGTAGTTTGCTATACTGAGTAAGTTTGTTATAATAGTATTTGCTACAGCAAACGTCAATTGTAACAGTTTTGTAGTTTCATACATAGGTTTACAGATGGTGCATGTTGTTAGATCTTGAATGGGGGACTCTTTCAACAAAAGAGTCACTTATACAGGATCTAACAGGAAGCACAAGACTGAATAAGAACATACTTGTGCTCCTAGCAATCAAGCTCATTTATCAGAAAACATGTCATGTTTAACATAGAAAGGGTAAAATAGAAAAACGAGATAATAAGTCTGAGATTTGAATCTGTCATCTGAAACGATGCTATTGAAATAATATGTTTGGATTATGTATAATATTTTAAACATTAGTATTAAAACCGTGTCCTATGCAAGAAAGTAAATGTACTGCCAACAAAAGTCCAAAGGTTGCGGGCTAACCACCATCGGTGACGTAATGCCCGAAGCTAGAGTATTTGTAGAAGGCGGACGGGGCACGCGTTCCCCAAAAGGAGCAGACACTGTAAGGCAGCGGAATGACATCACCTCGTCGGGACGAATAGGGAGGCTCCGGTGAATAAGTTTCCGGCATGGAAAGAGGGCACTAGAAAGGGGGATAAATACGGTTATGCAGATCTGGTATCCCCATGTTTTTTCTGTTCCTGTTTCCCTCGTGCAGACCAGTGATGACCAGTATCAACTCTCCCATGGCTGACTAACGTAAGTCCGGCAAGGCTATGCACAAGACGACGGCAGATCCCAAACGCGGGCCATCGGTGAAACGGTGCCGATGAAAGACAGTTTTTGAAGAAGGTAGGGAGCCATAGCGATCTATGTGTAAGTGAATGTTCAGCAAGAAAGAGTGGCCATTTCGAAACGAGCACGTGACCTCCACGTGGTAGCAGTTTGCAGCAGCAGTGATATCCCACCACTGCTGCAAACAGAGGATGGACAAAAGGTTCCCAACTTCAACACTGCAGAGTGGTAGAGTACTGTGACTTTTCTTGCTTTATAATGATAAAATTTTGTGAATGGGAAGGAATAAGAACCTGGCTGAAAGAAGGAGAACTTTAATGATAATACATCTTCAGGGGCTCTCTAATCTTATTAGACTAGTAGTCTGAGAACCCAAGTATCGTATGGTTCCAAGAATATTGTAAGGGGATTGTTAGTTAATAATTCATAAGTTCAGAACTAGAACAGTGTCTTGTACCATATACGTACCAAATTGTATGTGAATAATATGCTAATTATTTAGTAGATGAATTGTGTATAATAGTGAATTATATGCATAAAGTGTGAATGTTGTGATTTAGATCATTCCATTTAGTATTGCTTTGCTTGAGATAGAATACTAACTTCGTATTGTATCTAATTTATTGTAATCCTTTTAGCCACATAATAAATATGCTTTCTTATGTAAGCCTGTGTGTGATCAAAGCATGAGACTGACTTCACCAATCATTAAATTTCGGACCTATCTGTAGGGGAAATATACAAACAGTTTTAGAGTTAATATGCCATGACTGCAAAGTTAAGATATCTATAGCTTCCTAATTTACTTTACTAAATTACGTGGCACTTAATTCTGGTAAATTTCCCTAGGACAAGAAATTTCTGTTCTTAGGCTTTGGCTGGTGCAGCAAATCAAACAAATTTGTTAGAGTCCGAAAAGGGTAATGGCCCCCAGAGAACTAGTTTATAGATAATCTTAGAAGGCACTAGAGTGATAAAATAGATAAAAATAACTGAAAGTAACGACATAATAGTGTGAACAGAAAGCACATAAGATTATTACGAACAAACAGATTAATATAAGAAGATTATAAGCAGTTCCGAACAACATACATTGATAAAAGTTTTCTGTAAAAAAAATGGCACTTCATAATAATACAGAACAATGTCAATTTCTGTCAGCTAAACTAGGCATAACATAAGGAATTTATAACAGAGTCAATTTGGCAAACTTTTTTAAATTAAATAATCTGTACATGCGGTCTCAAGAATGGTAGATCAGATTATAGAACAATAAAATGTGTGGTGTGTTTTGACAAGTCTTGCTTCATAATAATAAATTATGAAGTAAAAAAAATGTTAATGTAATATGCAATAATAATAAAAACTGAAATTCTATATTTAACTAAATTAAGCAAAGCTTTGCATTTGACATCATACTAACCTTGTTCAAAGCTCTCTTTCATATGTGTTTGGTCTTCTGGATGAAAAAAATCAAAACATGTTTTCCCCAGTAATTCTTGAGGTTGATAACCAACAACGCCTTGCACCCTTAAAAAATAAACAGAATTTTTTAACCAGAAACATTTTAGTATCTTAAAAATTAATATGCTATTCACTGCTGTTATTTTATATATACTGGTCAATAATTTATAACTCAAGAGGCACATATACTTTTTATTGATAATATCTATAATAAACAGGATGTAATTCTGAGCTCTCAGAAACAAAACTTAATTCAATAATCAAGAAAGATAAGTAGCTGATGCCAACTCTCCATACAATGCTTCCTACAGTTCAAAGGTGGTTCAGTGGAAGGATCATGATCCTCACATAGGTTGGCATAGGAGTGTGAATCCTAACAGAGAAAATCATATTGCATATGAACAAAATGCTATGCATCGACTGCACTTAGTAAATGTCATTTGGTACCACTAAAGAGAATTCTTCTTCTTCTACTCCTATTCATCAAGGATTAGGTATTTGCTGTTCCAGCTTCATAGGTCTTTCCATCTTGTTTAGTAACTGCATATATCAGCTACCAAAAGCTGATATATGCAGTTACTAAACAAGTTTCGTCCTAAATGTTCTATTTTTTTTCCCCCTATATTCCTTGATCTTTTCATTTAAACTATAAAAACCAAACTCTCTTCTAATGGCTTTATTTTTCATATGGCATACACAATAATTTTTGTGCATAATTTAAATATTCTTAAAAATATCTTTTCTGATGATGTGATCTTTCTTTTCCACAGTCCATATTTCTGAACCATATAACAGACAGGATAATGGCATTACTTTATAAAATGTAAGCTGGATTTCTTGTCTGTTTTCTTTATTCAATGTCCTTTTAATTGTTCTGCAGATTGTCACCTGTTATTTTTTTTTTTTTGCATTTAAATGCCATGATGTTTGTTTTCTTTTGTGAAATCTTTAGAATGTACTGCTGGCTTATTTTACTTAATTCATAAACTGATTTAAAGGTCATCTTCATTATCTTGCAATATAATCTGATCATCTTCATATACAGCATTATGTTAACAACAGTTCTTGTTAACTGGTTATCTTGTTTTACTGTTGTCTTTTATATATTTTTTTTTCAATTTGATCAAATATATATATATATATACACACACACAGGGCTGGCCCTAGAAATTTTGTCGCCCAGTGCAATAGCATATTTTGATGCTCCTGCCTCCTAAAAAAACTCCTTTAATGATGTCTTAAAAGCCATGATGTTAAGCTAGGCTCCAACATGCCTGATCATAAACTATATTTTTTACTTAAAGAGAGAGAGAGAGAATTAACCCTTTAATGGTGGAATTTTGCTCTGAAAATGTGCATCTGATGTGTAATGAAAATCAAGCGAAGACGAGTATAATCGTCAAATGCAGAGTAAATGCACCGGCTGTGAATTTTAATTAAATTATAACAAAGTGGCAATCATTAAAAGTTACTTTATTTGAAAAATCAATAATTTTATTGCTCCAAAATTCATTAACAAATAAATTAACAAACAAATAATTTATAAAAATTTGAATTTGACTTGCTAAAAAACACTACAAATTAGAAGTATACTGCACAATCTATTTTAAAAGTTTTTCATATAGTTTTCATTATTTTCTGGAGAAAATTAGGCACCGTTTGCACAATTCTCACAAGAAATTATTTGAATTGCATGCAATGGTATTTTATTTGCTTCACATACAACATTATTTTCATAAAGTATAAAAAATCATTGATCATTAGATTCCTTTATAATAATAAGAGAAATAAATTTTTTAATTTTTACTAAAATTTTAATTTTTGTCACAAATGGTAATTTATTTTTTCACATGATGAGTATACTCGTCATTACCCAAAAAAGTGGTCATTTCTAAAAAATGCTGAGTATACTCGTCAAACACCTTTAAAAGGTTAAAAGAAAGAAAGAAAATAATGTATTACTATTAACTTACATGTAAGTAATGCTCATCATGTCATGTAGAATGAACTGCTAAATCACAAACACATAACTATGGTAAATATAATTTTTTTAGATTTCAGAACACATGCCATATCTTAACATAAGACATTGTCTTGACATTGTCAGCATCCAGGAATGCGTCAGCAGAGCTAATCTCAGATGGTATGGTCACTTAAATAGAATGGGAGAGGAAAGATTAGCAAAACAAGTGTTCTCTGCCAGGTTGGCAGGAAAACGACCCAGAGGAAGACCAAGATATAGGTGGATTGATACGGTACAAAGTGCCTTAGACGATAGAAATATAAGATCTGATAATGTTGGAGTTTTGACAAGTAACAGACTGATTTGGAGGAAAATTGTAGATAGGAAGTTAGTAATGATGTAATTTTTCATGTAGTACTGTCATATCCTGTACACCCCTTGAGGGTACATGGCAGGAATTTGATGATGATGATGATGATGATGAACTTACATTTTCACTGTAAAATGTAAACCTACTGTTTAAAACAAAACTTTTCTTGCTTTCATATTTGCAAAAATCACAAATAAGGCCAATATAGTCTAATTTCTGATCGATTTCATGTTCAATTGAAATCATGGCAAGACCTTCCAATCGAGTTTCGGCCATTGTAGAATGTAAATAAGTTTTAATAAGCTTTAGTTTTGAAAGAGTACACTTGCTACTTGGGAAAGAACACAGCCACATTAAAAGTTGAAGATTACTTCAGGACTGGCTACATTCCATGGGCTCACACCAATGTAAAACACTAAAAGACACAATCATCACATCATTGTTAACATTGCACCATAGACTGGTCGGATTCTCGCTCACAAATAAGAAACAATGGAAATCGCATATGAAGACAGGATAACGACCATTGTTATGTTATACAAGATTTCAAATTAATTCAATCATTCTGAAATTTTATATATAATATAATCTTGTAATTCTATATTCATTAAGAATATGTTACTGTACTTTCATTAAGCAATTTTGATAAATATGCATGTATTTTAACCTCAGGTCGAGGTCAACTCATGGACAACAATGAATCGGAAAATGCAACATAGAAGCTGTTATTAACAACTGACAGTGTGATATTAAATGCAACATAATACTACATTATTTTAAATGATTATGATTTTTAAAAAAATATACAGTACAATGAAGTTTTATTATGCAAAAATTTAACTAACGACATCTTGAAGTCTGATTTCAACAGAGAAGGAATAAATTACTTTTTTAAATTATTTTTCGTATAGTTTAGGCCAATTTTACCACCCCAAAAAACTTGTTACCCTGTGCTAATGCACGTGCTGCACCATCAGTAGAGCTGGTCCTATATATATATATTCAATAGTTTTAACACACACACACACATATATATATATATTGAAATATTGAATAGATATGGAGACAACTACATCCCCTGATTACATTCAGTCTCTTCTGTTAACTTAGTAACTTTATTTTTGTATCTTCTATTAAATCTTGTACAACTTATACTAAAAGTAATGGATATTCTTGTTTATTCATTATACTCTACAATTTTTTTTTTTGTATTTTATCAAAAGCTTTCTCATAATCTATAAAGATTATCATCTCCAAATTAAATCCTCATTTCTTTCCAATAATTTGTTTTAAGATATAAATATTATCTATACAAAATCTTCTGTGTCTAAAACCACTTTACTATATATTTCGTAACCTGTATTAAATAAGCTTATTCCTCTATAATTTCCACAATCATGTCTATCTTTTCTTAAATATAGATATAACCTTAGCTTTCAACCAATCTGATGGCACTGTCCTCCAACAGTTATTTATTAACTTTAAGAATCTCAAAGAAAGAGAATTCCAACAACAGAAATTGACTTTAAAAGGGTAATAAAGAATAATAACAAAATATCAATATCTATATAACAAACTATTTGAGATGAATTTTTAATGGAACCTGTGCATTGTAACATTTATTATACATGAGCCTGTGTAACTCAGTGGATGTGGCATTTGCACACCATGGCGCTTGGCTGCACGAAGGAAGACTTGATTTCGAGTCTAGTTGGCGACTAGAGGAATTTTTTTCTAAGCCTTTTTTCAACCGGTTCCAAGTTAGTTGATCTCTGGCATGGGCAAGTGGGTTTTTTCTCCCGGAAACTCGGGTTTTTCATCCCGTAAACTCAAGAAAATCGACTGTAGAACCCACATTATTTCAGACATTAAATACGAGTGTTAGGGTCGGACCACGAGATGGCGGCACTTGTTGAGCCGTCACTCTTCACTGCATGCTGCTTAATTAGTGATAGCCTTGGGCCAGCTATCTCTAATTGGGTACCAGTGGAGATTGAACTGCCCACTTAGTCTCCAAAAAGTTAGATAGGGCTAAAATCGGCCTCGCCTACTCCCTATATATACGGGAATAAAAATGCATTAGCTTAGCTTAGCTTAGAATTCACAAGAATATAGTAATTTTATTACTGCAAATATTTCAACTAGAAACTAATTGGTCATCATCAGTGCATCAGCATAATCACAAGGCACAGCTACAACAAAGAATTCTTTGTTCTTTATTGTAGTTTCACCTTGTGATTATGCTGATGACCTGTTAGTTTCTAGGTGAAATATTTACAGCAATAAAATTACTATATTCTTGTGAATATGAGTGTATAATAAACTATTTGAGAAGAAATATAATGAAAAATAAATAAATAATGACTTAAAATAATAATAATGCAAATTCTTCTTTTCACCGTGTAGGAAACAAATGTAGTTTACGTCTCCATTATCTTAGTATTTGACGATTACACAAGAAACACAATCTTCAAAAAGTCTGTGTGCTCATCTGTCTCTTTCATTAAAATATGTAAACAACTGTTGTGAGATGTAACATAATCCATTCACATACAAGAAGGTAGTTTGATAAAATTGGAGCTGAACAATGTGCACTGGTTGTCACCAAAAGTTGTTTGTGTTCTTTCATATCTAGAACAAAGTGGAGAAATGATTGCAAGAGCAGCTAGTTCACTGGAACAGCAGCCATGAAAATACATAGAAAAGGCATGATGCAGAAACAGAGCATCTATAAGAAAGCAACTGGAGGGAGTATGAGAGAGAGAGAGAGAGAGTCATCTGCTGAGCAGATTATCCTCTTCTGGATAGCATCAAGCACTACACTGCTTGGAAAGAAGTGAATGGACACCATTGTGTGAGGAACAAACAGACATACAACCAATGTTAATAACATGTAGGGCCTCCTTTTGCTGTGATGACTATAGCAATTCTGTAGGGCATACTTTCAACAAGCATGCAATAACGATCAATGGGAATTTTGCACCATTCTTCTTGTAGGCATACAAGGGAGTCCTGGACTGTTGTGGAGTGGGCGTCACTTGACCTCACCCAAAGTTCATCTTTGGGTTCTCCAGTTCATCCCACAGATATACAATAGGGTTGAGATCAGGACTTTGTGGAGGCCAGTAAAGTGTTGTGTCCACAAACTATGCAGTTACAGCAGGAGCCTTATGACATGGTGTATTGTCTCTAAAAGAGACAATGTGCAGTTCTGTAGAAATGCCACAAAGTAGGAAGCATTGCATTGTTCAGAATGTTTAGATACCTTTTGGAGGTCAATGTTCAGGGCACTATAAACAGAGGTCTGAGGCCAAACCAAGAAAAACAGGCATTATACCATCAAACTACCACCACCTAGAAATTTCATAGTTAGGGTTACGCACTCTGGTAAGAGACGTTCATTGGACACCCTCTACCAAGCAGATGGCCAGGTGTCCAAGTCCATCTGCTTGGTAGAGGGTGTAGTGTGATTCAGTGCTCCATAACACAACTTTCCAAATTTCCACGTCCCACTGTACATGCTCTGCACCACTGAAGATGAGGGTGCATGTTGGTTTGAGTAATGTGGGGCTTACATATTGCAGTTCTATCATGGAAACCCATGTTATTAGCCTCAGTTCTGATGTTTTTGTGCCCTGAACATTGACCTCCAGCAGCGGATGACTCACCACTGCAAGTAACACTTGAAGTTGACCCCCCCCAACTTCCATCTCAGAATGGTATCACTGATTGTTGACCTTGGATGACCCAATATGTCAACAATTTGCCAAACAGATAGACCTGCAACATGGCATCCTATCACAATGCCTCTTTTAAACTCCATCAGTTCCCTTCTCACAGCCATTTCACCCAGACACATTTGCTCTGACTTGGGAGCATCATATTCCTTGGATTTATACTGGCTACAAGCATGTGACTTGTTGTATGGCAAAGATGCACCTTGGCAATTGGGGTGTCCATTGATTTCTTTTCAAGCAGTGTATGTATGGTTTTTTTTTTTTTTTTTTTTTTTTTTTGCACCATCCCAAATGTAAGAACAGCAAAATAAAGTGTGGATTGATTTATGATTTATGTGGATTTATGATGTGTCAGGAGTTATGCAGGTGAGAAGTGTTTTTAAATGAAAGGCTAATGTGAAACTCAATCCAAGAAGAGAATTATGATCTTGACTAGAGATTGGAACGTTATCAAAACCAAGGAAAGGAATGACCACTAGAAAATGGTGAGAAGATCAGTATTTAAGTAGTTTAAACATTGATCTTTCCAGTCAGTAGATCTTGAAGTTTCAATCATTTGAGCTACAGGGTTTGTTGAATGAATGAATGAAAATGAAGGAAGGATGCTGTCATCAGCAAAACTATGGACAGGTTAACGAGAGAAAATCATTAAATATTAATTCAAATACTAATAGATTTTTTTTGGAACGGAAGAAAGCATGAGGTTAAAAAAAGAATATCTAAATCTCAAAACCAATCAAGGGGGTTTTTCTCACTTCCGAAATTAAACTGCCTATTCTACGCAAACACTCTCAAAACCACAGGGAAGGCCTTAAAATCTAACCATATTTCAAGATCCCTAATTAAATACTTTCTAAGGCATTTTCTCCCCTACTTTGGGGCCACGGGACATGCTGATCCCAGTGCAGAGGTTGTTCCAGAATGGTATTATCCATTATGCCAACAGCTTAAAAAATTTAAAACCGAAGGGAGGGAAATCCTAAAATTAAAGCCACAAGCAAGATATTGGGAGTTCTTTCAACTTTCCAGATGTGATATGCCAAATATAGAAACTAACATGGAAACGCTATTTCAAAATATCAGAAATAGCTGGGGACAGCCATTTCACCGGGACCTAGCATGGCAAATAGCCTATGGTCAGCTACCGGTGAAACTGGTTATGTCCCGATACAATTCAAGACCGTGCAACCCCTTCTGCGATGTCTGCCAGAGCGTTGAAACGGTGGGACATTTCTTTTACTTGTGCCCCTCCCCCCCACCCGACATGTCTGGCAGAGATTAAGCGTGGGAATCCAGCCACTTACACTAGAGGAGGTCTTGTACCTGCAATTTCCCCCACCAGTCAAAAAATTTCAGAAATTTACAATTTTCCTCATCAATGTAATCAAGTATCACATCTGGAAAGTGCAGAAAAAGTCTCAAATCAGCGATGAAAACAGTATACAAGCCAGAATACTCAGCGGGATCTATTTCTACCTCCCTAGGTTTTTCGCACAAGAAAGGCATATACCAGGGGATGGGAGGTTTGTAAATAAATGGTGCAAACCTCGTATCCTCTGTGTCCTGAGACAGGGCCTAATCATACCATGTCTGTTCCTTTAAAAAGTAACATCTGTTTTTCTTTTTCTTTCTCCACAGGTTCTTACAGTTCATATAGGAGGGGACAAATTTGAGAACCTGGGCTGCGAAGGCTTACAGCAAGGTGGTGCTGCTCCTTGGGAGCAGCATCTCTCGGGCCAGATTCTTCCCCCAAATCTTGTTTTGCCTGTGGTGTAAGGTTGGCCAGTTCTTTACTGCTTCTTTTATTAAAAAAAAAAATTTTAAATAAATAAAAATAAATAAATAAAAAAAGCAGCATCTCTCGGGCCAGATTCTTCCCCCAAATCTTGTTTTGCCTGTGGTGTAAGGTTGGCCAGTTCTTTACTGCTTCTTTTATTAAAAAAAAAAAAATTTAAATAAATAAAAATAAATAAATAAAAAAAACACTCATAACTTTTATGCTCTAATTCACGCAGAAATGTTTTCATTCCCGCAGTAATTTTATCTTTTGACTCCCGTAGCTAAGTGTTCATTTTTTATTTTTTATTTTTTTCCAAAAAAAAAAAAAAAATCCGGCTTAAGTTTTATACTAAAACAGGTGTTAGGAGATGACCTCCATAGACACCTGGTTAGTTAAATTGTTAATTATTTTACGGGCGCATATAAGAAAAGTTTATTTCAAAGTTTTTTTTAAAGAATAGGTGCAAGGAGAAGATGTTCACAGACCTTTTAGCCACAACCTCTGGGTTATACAGCTAAACAGGTTGACTTAGGCCTCTTTACTACCTCCAACTATCATACTCTACCTTTCGCTCTCTTCCCCTCTTACTACCAGCTGACTCTCAGCAATCTTTTATACTCCAAAGGCCGATGATGAAAGACATGAACTCCCATTCTACCAAGTAATTTTATATGAACTTGGTTTTTAACCCTATTTCCTAAGAAAGCAAAGACAAGAAAGTCAAGTTTGCGCCTGCAAGTACTGCAGGCGCAAACTTGAATATCCCCTTAGAGAAGAACTATGAAAACCAAGAAAGATGATCTCACTGCTTGGAGAATTAGAATGTAGAAAATCATCCTTAATAGATAAATTATCAGAAGTCAGTGCGGTGATTTGTGATAATTTATTTATGAAGATAAATATCAGAATTAGGAGAGTGATAAGAGGTAGCAAAAGTAAAGCAACAAAATATGTATATATATATTAGCACACACACAAATATATATATATATATATATATATATTTGCGTGTGTGCTAAGAAATATTGTTTTTCAACAATTTTCGTAGCATCTCCTTAAGAATTCTTGCAGAAATATTTCCTGGATAAGATGAAAGTTCCACTATCTAGCATTCAGTTTTGGTTTATGCAGCATAGCCACTGTAAAACATTTTATACCATTTATACTATATTTCAGAATTTCTCATCAAATATCATTTACTCCGGCTGCCTTTTAACATTTCAAGTTTCAGATAGTTCTTCCCTCCCACCACTTCTATTTACTGCTGTTCTATCATTGGCTACCTCATTTAATAGTTTTTTTTTTTTAACTCATTATTCTAGATACCTAAATATTCAGCAGGTATTTACCATTACTATTAATCCGTTTCCCCCCCCCCTCAAAATTTTTCTAGATTTCCTAAAATAGTCTAGGAAAATAGATTCCTAGATCACTAGGTCCGGTTTCAGCTACCCTCCTAATGCATATTTTACCAGGACTTGACAAATTATGCAAAATCCTACTCATCATGAAAAAAAAAGAAAAAAAGTACTTGTCTAAGACCCCACCACACACACTCTTCCTTTTTAATAACATGTCCCAATAAGTCAATAGCAGTTCCATAAAGTGATTAGTAGTGTTGTATCATGATTGGAGAAAATTTTCTTCATGTGAGAACAATTTCAAGAAGGAGCCATCAATATATAATAAGAAACAAGAATAGGAAGAACAGTAAAAAAAAAAGCATTGCTTTTTTTGGGGAAAATATAATTTGTTGCATTAATTTTTGTTACTAGAATGGCTCTTTATATTATCATGCATATTCTTCTATGATTTCTGAAAGTTAAAAAAAAAATAAAAAAAAAAAAGATTTTGTTTAGAAAGTTATTTATAAATTAAATAAAAAATATTCTATTTTGTCCAGTATGCCGTACTCCCCAGCTGCAAAATCTACTCACCACAGGCAAGTGGATGAGTGTATTTATTGAGCTGTGCACATCACAGTTACATATGCTAACCAATTTGAGGAATTAATTGAAGGTTTAGTTATTTGAAAGTCAAGATAAATGACAGGTCACTGTATATCAGTATCAAATGGAATAATATTTTTTTTAATTTTAAAGAATGAACTTTTGAAATGTTTACTACAAGATCAAGAGATTGTAATTAGACCAATAGAATTAAACTTAACAGCAGTTTAGAAATTGTGTTACCTTTGGTCAACAAAGGTGAATTTTCCTTCCATACTGTGTCGAGATATGAATTCATTGGATGAATTTGAACCCATCAAGTCACTGGTATTGGGTGTACTTGTAACTTGCAGACGTCCAATGGCAACAAGGCAACAATGACTACCACTATGAGCATCCTCAGGATCTAGTCGTTCTATTTGAACACCTATTATAAATAAATAATTAATCTCTGAAATAAGTAGGAAAAGAAAAGGAAAAGTTATTAAGAAATATAAAATTTTCATATCAAAACATTATGTGTATTTATGATTAAAGCAGAGAGAGAGAGAGAAAGAGAGAAAGAGGGTAATATTTTGAAGAGATAATCCAAACATTACTACTGACATTCTAAAAGTAATTTATGGACTTATTTCACAATATACAATATGATATTTTAAATACATTTTAAAAATTTATTTTTACCTAATGCAATACAACATAGCCCATCTTATCTCATCATATTTTCACCAATATATTAGACAAATGGCCTGTTATGATCAAGTAATTTGGTTTTCATTAACAGTCTTACACATCAAATCAGCTAGTTCACCTTCTATTGAAAAGTCTTCATAAATATTCCTTAAATTCTGTATAAGATTCAAAAGTCTTTCTAATCAAGGAAGGCATTTTTACAACTGGACTACAGAAGCCATTAATACAATTAATAACTTAATAAATTTCTAAAAAAATATAATTAAAATTCAATTAAGATATTAGTGTTTTTTTTAGTCCTCGTATGTGAGAAATAGAAGCACCTATAGCACATCAGTGCCGTGTGAAGTGCTGGTAAGGATTGAGAAAGAAGAAAGCTATTGAGCTGGAGGATGTATTTGGTGGAAAACACTTCAATAGGAAGGCTGTTCCAGTGGAGAGAGGTAGATAGAATAAATGAGGAAAAGTAGGTTCAACATGTTTGCAGCTGTACTGAAAAGAGATGCTGAGCAGCTGCATTCTTGTTTTAAGCCAAACAGAAAGTGAAGGAATGATGGCTGACAGTTCACTGGAGCAGTGACCATTGAATTATCTGTAGAAAAAACAAAGAGCCAAAACAGTATATCTACTAACATTAAGATAGACCTCTTGGCATCATTCTTCCCCTCCAATGCTTGGCAAATCTCCTCCCAATATTCCACAAACAATGCTCAACTTGCTTTCTCTGATCTTTCATGAGAAGGAAATTGAGAAAATACAATACTCAATAGCCATGATGATAATAAGTCTCCTGGTCTAGATTTTATCTTTTCAGTTGTGATAAAATCTTGTGATCCAGAATTAATAACCATCCTGTATCACCTATATAACCTGTCATACTCAACTGGCATCTGCCCAACAGTACAGAAGCAAGCCTTTGTTCAGCCATCAGTTAATTAATGATTGCCAATTTGGATTCTGCCATTCTTGTTCTAGAGCAGATCCTTGCATATTTGGAGAAACCTGTGGTCATTCTTGATATTTCCAAGGCATCTGTGCTGCCATTGTGTGGCTAGTTTAGGTCTCCTGTGATGAGTCTTTGGACTCTATGGAGGCGCCCGTAATAATAATAATAATCTTATTGTGTCTTGCAGTGAGATCTCCTTGCCGAGCTATCATCTTATGGTCTCTCTCTCTCTCTCCTGCCCTTTGTGATTGGACTGCCAGTTCCTCTCAACAGGTTTCTTTATCAATGATGGAGTACCTAAGAGTTTAATACTCTTACTTATGCTCTTTCTCTTATCACTGACCTACTCTCCTTCTCTCTCTCTCTCTCTCTCTCACTCTTTACCTCATAGTTTTGCTGGTAATGGTACTCTTCATTCCTCTTCTTCAGTTGAGAAATACTGTAGTACTCAAATGATCCAAGCTTCAAAATCTTCCATAACATGTCTTAAAACACTGATCACCTCACCATTCTCAAGTGGGGTTGAAGATAATCTAGTGAATTTCAATGTTATCAAAACACATTCCTCCTGTCTTATTACCTAGAAGAAAGAGTCTACTTCACTCCCTCTTACTTTTGAGAATGTTCTGATTTCCACTCAAAATCAGTTTTCTCTTGAAGGTGATGTCACTATGGGAAAGAGTAGGAAAGGCAGAAGGCCAACATCAAGGAACAACAGTGACTGAGGTGCACACTTGTTAAGCATAGTGTATGAGCATTACATGACTGCAAAACTATGTGTAGATCTGAATATGAATCATGAACATCTCATTGTCAATGATATTCTCCCCCTGTAAATAATAATTTACAATATCAGATGCAGGGCAGAATATCATAACCAATGTTGTTTTGCACAGGCTACCCATCACATTTTTAATGCCTATTTGCAGATTCAATAGTAATGCACTAAGACTGCCAAGTAGAAGGAATTCTATAATTTCATAGGTTATCCTTCAGTGTGTTTTTCACAAGTAGTGAATGCAATACAGCAAGAGAGAAAAGAAATATGTAGTATGCTTCACTGTTGCTGGAAGTTAAGCATGGGACTAGCCCTAGAGGTATGATGGTCTTGCACATACTGTGAAGTCTTCCACTGGCAGAGACATTGGTACTGAAGGGGGAAAAAAATCTATTTTCTTAGTATTTTATAGCAATGAGCATATTAAGATAGGCAGCAGAAATATAACAAATGACAGATAAAAAGTATAATGTAAGGAAGATGATGAGATGAGAATAAAAAACATAACTTAAAAAAAGGATGAACAAATCATTTAAGAAATACAGTCGAAGTTCATCATAGAGTCAGATACCAAACCCAGAAGTTTACCATTCCTTTGATATCTGTGAGTTAACTGTACTAAAAGGAATACAAGAGACTGAAATTAAGATGGAAGTGTGGCAGGTTAGATGGACATGCCTCAAAGAAGATGATGTGATATGACAATGATTATTTTCATTTTCAAGCCCAACATCAACAACCATCTTGCTTAGTAAAGGGCAGAAATGGCCAACGAACCATTTACTCTTCAGTAGGTTATTCTACTGAAGAGTATATTTATTTTAGTAAGTTTATTTATTTATTTTTAGGTTATCGTTAGTTCATCCTTGTATTAAGGCATTGGATGTTTTTAGGTTTTTATGAATCAGGTTAGAAAAAAAATTTTAATCTTAATTTGCCAAGCCATCTGAGCATGTTTTTAAAAAAAATGTTCCATTAAACATACATTGTTTTTTCATTGTGTCTTAGATCTTGTCTACAGATTGTATCCTATCAAAAAAAAAGAAAAAAAGATAAATATATGTACATAAACAAAAATGATTTACCTGAAGGTGGCCAATTTTTTATATACCCTGTACAGTGAACAACAGCATATGCATTTCCATCTGTTGAAGGTCCTAAACTATTTCTTTGCCTTATGCGATGCAAATGTCCAGGACACATAGCATCAGGTTGAACATTACCAATCTTCATTCTGCAAATAAATCCTCTCCGAGAGCCCATACATAATCTCATGGATGCTAATGGATAAAAGAGAAGATAGAATAATTTCTAATAAAAGTGAAAAAATTATATGATTCATGGATCTAAAATAGCTACAAGATATTAAATATAAAAATTAATCAAATATGAAATAAAAAAAATAGCTTCGCTTTTTTTGTATAATTAAATCAATATTTAATTTCATAACTTCAAAACAAAAAACAAAAAACATTATTGCATTTTTATTCCCACTATTATAGTTGACTCGCACTATAACAAACTACCAAAATATTCTTGAACAAAGTCCTATAAACTAAAGGAACTTCACTATAGCAAACTATTCATTGTAATAAACTGTTCCTGTAATCTCTATACATTTGCCAGAGGAGAGTAAACTGTAAAAAATATTCTTAGAACTGAACAGTGACATATACAAACTGTGAAGGTTGTATTCCCAGAAAATGTCATATTAAGCAAAAACTATATCAGAAAAACACAGTAACTTATCAAGTAAATTAAACAGTTAAGTCATGAATTGTGCCAATGGACATGATTGGGTGCTCACTATCATTGGAATGATGGGCTAAAGACAAGCATTTCCCAAATGCAGTTTTACACAACCAAATTTAGTGAAGTTAGGATACACTAAAGCAGAGACAGATTCAAGGAAGAGTCTTTAATCTTCTGCTGCTTTGAAAACCTATCATAACCTGATGAGGCCAGGGATTTGGGAGTGTGGTGGATAGGGAGTTGAAGTTTAGGGGGCACATTGCAAAAGTGGCCAAAACAGCTCATCAAATCACTTGGTTGCTGAAAAATACTTTAACAAGCAGAGACAAACAAGTCATTGTTCCTCTATATCGAGCCTTGATAAGACCCCATCTAGATTACTGTGCCCAGATATGGGCGTCAGGGTTTCTTCTTGATGGGGAGGAGGTGGAGAGGATCCAGAGACGAGTGACCAAGATGATAGCAGGTCTGTGGAATGAACCTTATGAGAACAGGTTGAAGATTTGTGGGTTACAAAAATTGGTTGATAGGCAGAAAAGGGGTGATATGATTGAGACATTCAAATTACTGAAGGGTTTCTATAGGATTAATCCAGAAGATATTTTTGAGAATAGGATTGGTGGTGGGAGGACTAGGGGCCATACATGGAAGCTGGGCAAGAGTGTAGTTAGCAGGGGTGTTAGAATTAGGTTTTTTACTTGGAGAGTGGTGAATGAGTTCAAGGCGAGGTATGATAGATACTGTGTGAATGTCGAATAGTTGCTCTTGACACGATGTTAGGGCCTCCCTCGATGAGTCTGTCAACTCCTTGGAGTTGCCCGAGATAATAATAACCTCATAAATTTGGATGCATAAAACTGCCACACATCTGAGAAATGCTCATGCTCAGGACATGAGTCCTATGTTAGACTTACAAGTGGTCAATCAAGTCCCCTAGGTGGTGCAATTTAGAACTTCAGGCCTTGCTCTGTTTGTTCACTTCAGTCTCACATACTTATACAGTACCAGAGTGCATGTATCTTACTTGTGCATTGTTCCATGATAATGCCATCTGACTTTGGTGAAATACAGTAAACAGTCATTAAATAATTTTAATTATATTATGTATGTTGTCATGTCCTTTATAAAAATACCAACAAGATTATATGCAGGACTTGAAAAAAAAGGCCTCATCTATTTAATTTTTCACTTGGTTAGACTATAATAAATTTAGTTTAATCCTTTATCCAAGTGTGAGCAAACAAAGTTTGCGCCTGAAAGTATCTTCTGGACTGAGGTAAGGTGGTACAACACTGGGCAACGAGTTGCCTGGTGTTGTACCACCTCACCCCAGTCCTGAAGATACTTTCAGGCGCAAACTTTGTTTGCTCACACTTGGATAAAGGATTAAACTAAATTTATTATTATTCCAGTAAGAAATGTACTAAGAATTTCAGTAAGAACCTGAAATTCTTAAGCATCTTCAGAATCCCTTTATCTTCACAGATTGAACTGTTTCTGAACTGCATGATAGATTCCATATGGTCAAGATGAGTTCTAATCAACAAGAACTAATTTGAGAGTTCCAATTTTACCAGTTACCCATTGAACTTAATGAATATATTTGGATTTTTTAAATTTTCACAAAGATTGAGAAAAATTTTGAAGTTCTTACTGATTTTTGGAAGAACTATAAAAAGGTTGATAAGAATATCATCTATTTTCAATGTATAAGGATTTCGATGAAGTGATTTTGATTTCTAACCAAGATTATGAATAAACAAAAAAGAAATGTTTTTAAAATTCAGACATATAAGATTCTTCAACAAAAAAAAAAAGGGGGGGGGGATGGGATGCATTATCAACTAAGCATAATTGGGCAAAATTAACCAAATGAAATTGATTCTGAAATCGCCTTTCCATTAGATAAAATATTTATGCACAGCAAATGATTACAATGATTTCCTATATCCACTGGTAAAAAAAATGGAAAAAAAATGCATTATCAATTAAGCATAATTGGGCAAAATTATTATTATTATATAAGCATGGAGTCTGAACACTCATTGCGGAAGACACAATCTATCCACACAGTCTATCACGCCTCTCTTTGAACTTATTAACAAACAAAAGCACTGACAAGTGACTCTGGCAACCAAATCCACTTATTTGCAACTCTCCAAGCAAAAAATCTAGTCCCCCCCCATACTAACCACACCTTTATTCAACTTCCAGAGATGATCCCTTGTTCTGGTCCCTCTAGCCAAGTGCTGAAATATTTCCCCCTGCATCAATCCTATAAAACCCTTTAAGCAACTTAAATCACATACTCTCTTTTTCTCCTATCAATCAACTTCTGCAATCCACAAACCTTCCACTTATCCCCATAGGGAACATTCCACAGGCCACTCACCTCTGAATCCTGTCTATTGCTTCCTTATCCCCAATAAACCCAGGGGACCAGACTTGAGCATATTAACAAAAGGAAATTGATTCTGACAACACTTTTCCATAAAATAATTTATGCAAAAAATTAGGGCCCCTGCTTTGTGAGCAGGTGCATTATCATGCTGATACAGAAAAGGGCCTATTCCAAACTGTTGCTACAGTGTGGGAAGAATGGAATTGTCCAAAATGTCATGGTACGCATTAACATTTAAAGATCCGTACACAGAAAAAAAACAATGGGCCTAATCCAAACCAGGGAAGAACAGCCCCACCCCATTATGCTACTGCCTCCAAATTTCATGGTCAATACAAGACATTTCTGTAAGTATTGTTCACCAGGTCCACACATGTCCATTGAATTGCCAGATCGTGTAAGAGGGTCCTGTGATTCATTGCTCCACAGGACCCTCTTCTATTTATCCACAGTCCAATGACAGTGTTGGTTGCACCATTCCAGATGCTAGGTATTGGCAGGTGTAATCAAGGGCTTGTAAGCTGCAGCATAACCACGAAACCCAAGGGAAAACACCTCCCGGCAAATAGTTCTGACACTGGCATCCATTTCAGAACTCACATAGAAGTTGTTTGTGAAGGTTGATAAAACTGACTGATGATTTACTGCGACAACATGCTTAAGAGTTCACCAGTCCTGATTTGTCAGTTTCTTGGGCTTATTAGTTTCGCAGGGGGGGGGGGGGGATTTGGTGATTCCATCATGTTTATACTTCACAATAACCCCACTGACAGTAGACTGGGACACATGCAATGTGGCAGAAATCTCTCGGATCAAATGACTGAACTTGTGGTCTTTGACTATCATATCACATTTGAATGGTCTCAACTCTTTTCATCCACTAATCCTGACGGCAAAGAATATCTACACGGCTAATGTCCACATACCTATGCTTATATAGTGACTTTTTGGCAACATAGTGTGTGTATATATATAGTATTTAATGCATTTGCTTCAATACTGAGGTAATTGCACAGGATAAAATTTAGTCATAGTATTAACAAAGACATAAATTGACCAGGTCCAGGATTGAATACACACAATGATGATACATTAGGCTACCATAGTTCTCCACTAGGCAGACACATGACTGTTGAGATATTTGCTTGACTAGTAAGCCAGAACAAACTGATCATATATACTGTATATATATATATATATATACACTTACAATTTTTTTGAGAAAGACTATCTTCTAAGATAATGATGGCTGTTCTTCATCATCATCATCAAATTCCTGATATATACCCACAAGGAGTGTACAGGATAAGATAACAGGATAACACTACATGAAAAATTACATCATTACTAACTTCCTATCTACAATTTTCCTCCAAATCAGTCTGTTACCTGTCATGACCTCCAACATTATCAGATCTTATATTTCTATCTGCTAAGGCACTTTTTACTGTATCAATCCACCTATATCTTGGTCTTCCTCTGGTTCTTTTTCTTGCCAACTGGCAGAGAACACTTGTTTTGCTAATCTTTCCTTTACTATTCTGTTTAAGTGACCATACCACCCGAGATTAGCTCTGCTAATGCATTCCTGGACTGACAAATGTCAAGTTCTTTCCTAATATCCTTGTTTTAATATGATATTGCCATTGATACCATCTGTTCATGCCCCTAATCTTTCGCAGGACTCATATCTGCAGTCTCTAGTCTTTGGTCAAGTGTTTTACTTCTGACCCAGCTCTCAGATCCATAAGTTAAAATTGGTTTGAATACTGTCTTGTATACAACTAAGTTAGTGTTTTGGCTAATTTCTCTCTTATTCCATATAATTTATTCAGTTGACTTCCTACCATACCAGCTTTGTTGATTCTGTTGTCTATTTCCATATTTAATTTACCATTTTCACTAAAAATAGTATCTAAGTAGTGAAAATCTTTTACTTGTTCCATAAGTTCTCCATTCACAATGCAGTTGATATTTTCATTGTCTTTGTCTTGTTATTGCTGACCTTCATACCATATCTATTACAACAGTTATTAATTTTAGTCAGGGAATCTTGCAGACTTGTAGCGGATTTATTTAGAAGTATAACATCATCCGCATAAAGCAAACAGCTGAGATTAATATCTTCAATTTTGATATCAGGTTTAATACCACTTTCCTTCATAATGTGATCCATACAGATAACAAATAACAGAGGGGATAATGCACATCCTTGTCTGCCACCAGATTTAACATTAAACCACCTTCCTGTACTTCCTTCAATTCTAACTGCTGACTTACAACTCCAATAAAGACTAAGTATTGTTTGATATAATGCTCCATTGACACCATATAAATGTAGCGTTTCGAATGGCTTCTCTCTTGCCACCTTGTCATATGCCTTTTCCAAATCTACAAAACCTAAGTATAGATCTTTGTTATATTCCCATGATTTATCAACTATCTGTCATAAAGTGAAAATCTGATCCTGACAGCCTCTATTTGGCCTGAATCCAGTTTGTTCTTCACCGAGCTTCTCTTCCACAATCCTTCTCAGCCGTTTCTCAAGTATACTTGCATAAATCTTACTAGGAACACTCAGTATAGAAATACCTCTGTAATTCCCACATTTAGTTTTATTTCCCTTTTTATATATGGGAGCTCTACTCCAATCATCGAATTTGTCCCTCTGTCCAGGCCTTCTGAATTATGCAATACAGCCACCATATGACTTGTATACCTCTATACTTGAGCATTTCTGGTCGAATATCATCTACTCCTGCTGCCTTTCCATTTCAGGCTTTTGATGGCTTTTTCTACTTCAAGTATGGATATGTATAGGAATACATATCCATAAATATCCTGACTGCACACCCGGTCAGTGTTTTTTACCACTGTGCTGTCGTCACTGCTTGTTTTACTTAGCAATTTTTTGAAGTAATTACTCCATACTTCAACGATATCTTTTTCTCATGTTTTCATTTCACCTTTATCATCTCTAATTCTCTTTACAGCACTCTTTCCTCCATTTCTGAGCTTCTTCAACAACCTCTAGAATACCTTGCCACCTTCTTGATATTTATTTTCTATGTTCTTATCAAAGTCTTCCCATGACTTCTGTTTAGCTAGTTTTACACAGTGTTTAGCTTTCTTACATTTGTCTCTGTATTCTCTGAGAGCACCAGCTGACTTATTTGCCAGGAATTTTTGATATGCTTTCTTCTTTTCCTTCACTGCCTCTTTAACTTCCTGTGTCCACCATGGAGTTCTGATTTTTCTATCTTTGCAGACAACCTCGCCACATGCCTCTCTGGCTGAATCAATCAGTGTTTTCTTCAGGGCATGCCACTGAATCTCCAAGGTTTGGTTGCTGTTCTCAAACTCTTTCATTTTTTCTTCAATCATGTTTGTGTATTTTAGTCTACAGTTCACATCTGAGAGTTAATATTGTTATTTGCAATTGTTTTCTTACCACGCAAGGTAAAGTTTATAAATAAAGAGAAGAAAGACATGCATTAATTCATTTTTTATCTGTACATTATAAGAGGTTTTTAACTTCAGTTTCTTTCAAGTTTATACTTTCACTATGAGAATAGTCTATTTGTAGCTTGGCTAAAATGCAACAGATAAACTATCCTTTCATGATCTCAAGATGGTAAACTTTCCTTAGAGAAAACTGATTCATATTTGCAGATATATAAGAAAGATCAAGGGATATTTGGATAACTTTCTCAACACTTCCAATATCCTTGATCTTTTCTTAACCAGTTCTCCTTTCCAGTGTACCATAGCGGCCACATCTCCTCTTGAATTTTCCAAGAGGAGAGGTAAATCTCACACAACACATCCTCTCTCCAGCCATTTCCAACTTCCTTTGACACTACAAAAGTACCGTGTGGGACAAGATTTGCACTTCTGCTCCTCATTTCCAGATAAACCACTGCTTCCATTCTTCTGATACAAATACCTGCTCAGTGCAAGTTAAAACAATTATCCTTGCTGGCACGTAGGCCTTTGTTCTCCACTCCATCCAAAATTCTGGCCCTCTTTTCAAGCCACAGTTTATCGAATTGTTTAACAAAGCAGTTAAAGTAAAGGATTTACTATCTGCAGGTGACTCATAAAAAGAACCCAAGTTCCATACTCAGCCTAAGCTGAGGCACATAATAAATGCAAAACTACAACAAATTGAAACCTGACTTCGTGAAAGCCAAATAACAGAAAAGTCACATCATGCTTTCTGGTCTCTTGCAAAGACCACGTTGTATCTTGCAGAGATACAACTTCTGTTCACATGCACTTCACCTTTTTCTCTCTCTCTCTCTTTCTCATCCAGACGGCAGTGATAAAACAATAAAAGTAGAGATCAGCTTTACCTTTACTGTTATATTACTTAAAGTAAAGCTGACCTCTTCACTATTCTCCAACTGCTGCAAAGGTGACCAAGGCAAATTGTCTCCTGCCATACCAGAAACAGTGCACCATGTGTCTCCCGCGATATCTTTCAGGAAAACGATATCAGAAGAATAATAAATAACTTAGATACTACAAAGACTTTTTGTCCAATGGCATCTTTCCAATTGTACTCATATATTGTAATCCGACTAACTAACTTCTTCTTCTTAAGCTTTTGATGAACCATTAAGGTTCTTAGCTGTGGATTTCACAACATTTCACTGGCCCTGTGAACACATGCATCTGCAGACATAGAACACACCAGGAGGCATAGAGCAAATACGTGTGTTCAGGGGGGAACAAAAAATCTGAGTTTCTGGGTGAAAAAAACCCCTACCACTGTATGAGACTGGCTAATTGACCTTTAGTTGAAAGAGACTAGATAAAGTTCCTCATATCTTGGATGGGAATCGAACCCAGGTGTTTCCGACCAAAGGGCTTATTCTATACCGACTAAGCTAAGGAGGCTTAATCCAACTAACGCCCGTCCTATATTATCTCTACAATATTTTATACTCAGCTGGTACATATCCCAATGCATGGAGGCAAGCATATATCCAATCTACTCAAAAAAGTGGAGATAAAAGTCTGCCATCCACCTACTGACCACCTGAATTCTCTCCAAAATCAACAGTTGACCTCTTCATTAGATAGAGGTCATCATGATGACCACCAGTATGAATTCTATCACTATAGATCAATAGTTGACCTTATAGCCTACAACAACCAATGCTGGACATGTACCAAAGAAAGATTTGGAGAAACATGTGTCACTCTTCACATTTCCAGTGCATCTGATTGGGTTTTGTAATGAGGCCTACTCAGTACACTGCTATTTTATTCGACATTTCACACTCTTAGTAACTGGGTAGTGAGTTTTCTCTCTGGCTATTTACTGCATGTCATGAGGGATGGCTCCCTCTCATTCTCCCTTTCAAACTTTTCCACCCAAGCAGGCTTACCTTGGGGACTCAGTTCTAACACTTATCCTCTTTCTCCTATATATATATATAATTACCTACTCTTGATCACTATTAATCCTTTTCACAACTGTACTAGGAACAGTACACTTCATTTATATTTATTCAACAAGCCATACAGGGCTAAAATATTTCAAGCTTCAAGATTGTCTACAACCAGTGCCTTAAATATCTCAATCCTTCAATGGTGGCAAGGATAATATAGTTGCTTTCAATGCTACAAAATGCACTCTTGTCTTTTATCTTGCAAAAGGGAACTGAGTTCATTTATCTGTACCCTCAGTAATATACCAGATCCGGTGCATTACTTGTTGGACTAATATTTATCCTCAACCTCTCCTGGCATAAATTTGTCAAAGGTTTGGAGAGTTGGTAGTTTCTAGGCATTCTTTTCTTCTCAAGATACTATTATTCATCCATCCATCCAACCACTAGCTCTGTACAAGTCTAGTTTCAATCGAGATTTTGAGGCATGTTATGAAATGTTAAGGGTGAGTTTGTATCATTAATTAATTGAACTCAATCTGAAGATAGTTGTCATTCTAAGCTAGTAATCATTGTCATCTGTAATATGTCTGATCTGATGAATAAATGTCTTTCATTTTATTAATCTAACAACTTGTCTGATTTTGATCTCTTTGCACCACTCATAAAAGTCAGAACCAATGCAGAAGTTAAGACATAAGAGTAGCTATGACTGCAATGAAATATAGGTTTTGTAAGATTTAAGTACTTAATGAACTTATCAAGGAATTAGTTAATAGTGTACAATTCTGAGTGTTAATTCTCTGATATTGAGTTATTCTTTTGTCTAGAATTTAGGATGGTGCAGCATCATAATATAAATTTTTCCTAACGAAAAGGGATCAGCACTAGAAACGAAACAAAGGAATTGGCGCTACCCAAAGGCAATCCCTTTGTCTTCCAAATTTTGCACACTCTTTATTCAATTAATTGGCGGCCTAGAATTGAAAGTGCGACTGCATATGATAACTAATGATAATATATATATACAAGCAGAAAATTATAACAAACAAGAGTAAGAAAATATTATACTCTTTTATTCTATCTTAGGAACAGCCTTCTTCATGAAGTGTTTCACCTGACACTTAAACTACCAACTCTCCAAGAAAAATGTCAATATTTTCCACCCCTCACCTGCACTACACAGAGCATTGATGTGCTATAGGTTCTTCTATGTATGGGATCAATATATATACAATGGAACCTTGGTTGTCGAACATAATTCATTCCTAAAGGCTGTTCGGAAACCGATTTGTTTGAAAACTGAAACCATTTTCCCATAAGAATTAATGTAAAACGGATTAATCCATTCCCGAACCCTGGATGATTGCTTATTTAAACCTTTGTAACAGTACTTCATGCATAAAATCATATTCAAAAACAATGAAAATGCGTAGAATCTTACACAAAAAGAATAAACACAATAAATAGATAAAATATAGACAAAAATTGATCGGCTCTTTATTTTTGAGTATTGTACAGATCGTTGATTTCGCCATATCGAACTGCATATAGCAAGATCTGAGACACGAATGCCATTTTCATGTTTGGATACGATTTCTTTTTTTCACCTCTATCTTGGTTCTAACAACTTTTCTTTTCGCTTTTCTTATCCTTCTTTGGCATGGTGGCTTATTTAATAATAATTTATAAAAAAAAAAAAAAAAAAAATCATAAAACACAAAGAAAATCAAGAAAAGGTACTGCAAATTCAAGAATGCAAATGAGTTTAAGGGGAAGTATGTGAATAATGGTTAGTATGCAATGTTGGGTTTCCTGCGATGAGTCTTTTGACTCCATGGAGGCACCTTATAATAATAATAATAATAATAATAATAATAATAATAATAATATACAATAGGTGTCTTAAATTAATCAATTCTCCAGAAATTCCAGCATGTGTCTGCTCTGAGCGTAGGCTACAGCATAACTGATGCTTTCCCGCTGTAATCTCAGCCTACAGAGCATGTGGTTGCCGGTTTGCCTGTTCGGGAACCGAGATTCTGTTTGGAAACTGGGGCGTTTGTTGTTCGGCAAATAAGTTCGGGAACCGATTTGTTTGAAATGAGAGTCGTTCGACAACTGAGGTTCCATTGTATAATATTGCTGTGAGAATTATCACATTACATATTTCAACAATCAAGTTGAAGAACAGAGATTTACCAAAATTGTTTATAAAAATATTCCTTGAAATATCATATTGGAAAGTTTTCCCACTCTCAGCTAATTTGTCTTTGTGGTTAAAAAATTCTCTCATATAAACATAATTCTCCAAGTTCCTTCAGATATTTGTCTTGGTAATCTGTGCCAAAACCTGTCTCACGGAAGGAAATGGACATGTGAAGGTCGCTGCTGCTTTAAGTTGGTTTTTATAGTGTGGTTTTAAGTTTCAATTAATTGCGAGTTATATATCTACATAAGCATAAACACATGCTCTATCATGCTAAAATATTAATTTTTTAAAGATATCAAGTTAGCTAAAGTTATTTCAAATTTTAAAAATTTCCTTTGTTATCACTACAAGGGTTCTAGGTATTAGTCATAAACATATCTTTGAATTTACCAAGCTATGGCCAGCAAGAGTTCAGCGGCCAGCATAGCAATAATGAGCATTGATGTTTCACTATAAGCAACAATCATCTACCCTGGCTCAGCAGGAGTTGTTCAACAGTCACAGGATTCCAACATCCAACGAAAGGATGCCAGCCTAACCCTACAGCAATGGACAAAGATCAATAGTTTCTCCTTCTTATGCAAATAGTTGCTTAAATAACCACATACATTTCCCAAAACAATGGAATAGTCATTTTTACTATTAAAAATACATTGTTGAAGCAATGTCTTGAATCTGTAGCGAAATAAGTTCCACCAAAAAATATTACTCATGTCTCAAGAGTTGCAGGCACTATACAAATGTATTTTAATAATACATCATGGTCCAAGGAATTAACATTGGTGCACACCCATATTAGTGTGTCACCTATTTCAAACATCCTGCCTGAAATCAGCCATATGGGGATTAGTATCCAAATACACAGCCTGCATACCTCTGCAACCAGGCCTGAGTTCTCCTACATTAAGAGCTTTTGAAGGCAGGCTTTGTTGCACTTTGGCATCAATACCGACTCCATAACAAAAATAATAAATATTGAAACTGACAGAGTAGCATACACATTTTACATTACTGTGGCTGTTCAATGTTTCTACTGCCATGAGAGAGTCACAAGGAAAGCAGCCCAGATATCTCCCCAAGAATGAGAAACCAGATGACAATACTACAAGTGCTAATGAATTAGAAAGCCAAGGGCCTGAATTAACATTCCCAAAAAACTGCAAACTACCTGTTAAAAAAAAAATATATATATATATATATATATATATAAAAAAAATTGAGGATTTAAAATCAAACACTGCTCACAAACTTCTGCTTTTGGCAGGCTGCCTACTTCCACCATCTAAAAGCAATTTCAGATAAAAGGAAGTGGACAACAGACAAATAGCAATAAAATCACATGAATTAAATAACAGAAACAAGAAAAGAACAGTACAATAAATGCAGGAAAACAGCTGCCCAAACAACCAAAGATGAATAACTGTGTTTACATTAATGAACCTCCCCATAGCCTATTGCGGTAGATGAGGAGATTGAGCTTCCTGAGTCCTCAGATAACAAAGACGAAACTGAAATTAAGTCTTCCTTGCACTGAAGGCCTGCTAACAACTGAGCAGCTCCGAGCTTCCTTAAGAGTTCGAGGCTGATCACAAAAACTGGTCACAGCATTTGACTACACTGTCGGCATCAATGGTCTAATTACTTAGCAAGAAGAATTAAAAACTTTCTGGCAAGAAAAACAAAAAGAACCACCAACCTCAGAAAAAAGAATATATTACCTGATCAATGAATCCTAGTAGCAGCATAACCATAAGTCTCAATCATATCTCCTTCCAGGTCTCAGAATAACCCAGAAATCATATTCCATTAACAATTCTGACATGACAGTTGCAAAATAAGCTTTCTCCACAGTACGTCCTCGAGCACTGCTGAGAAACAGTTATGCTGCAGAAAACTTCCACTCCATAAATAAAGCTTCAACCAGTGGAAGCATCAGCACCATGCTCTATACACCACTGTCTCACCATACAACTGGATCAGAAATGACCACTGGGATCTGCAATGAAAGCTCAGAAAGCCTACAAATCACTGATTTTTTTTTTGAATGATGTGCAATTTATGCTCTCATGACTCCCACCAGGAAGAAATTATACATAATCAATGTCTAAAAAACACAGAATGAACAGCTTGCAGTGCAGGTAATAGAATTCATTCAAAGCAACCTGATATTGCTAACAAAGACCACCAACTAGCTTTAGCTAAATATCTGCAGGATCAACAACTAATATCAATAACTTATATTCTGCTCTAATCAGAGCAGAATATCACAATAGCTTTTTTTTGAATGATGTGCAATTTATGTTCTCATGACTCCCACCAGGAAGAAATTATACATAATTAATGTCTACAAAACACAGAATGAACAGCTTGCAGTGCAGGTAATAGAATTCATTCAAAGCAATATTGCCTGATATTGC
Organism: Typopeltis vanoorti; assembly: GCF_054136105.1. Lineage (NCBI taxonomy): Eukaryota > Metazoa > Arthropoda > Arachnida > Uropygi > Thelyphonidae > Typopeltis > Typopeltis vanoorti. Next base: position 36,437,001 of record NC_143561.1, on the reverse strand, counting down.
TAACAAAGACCACCATCTAGCTTTAGCTAAATATCTGCAGGATCAACAACTAATATCAATAACTTATATTCTGCTCTAATCAGAGCAGAATATCACAATAGCTTGAGAAACTGCACTTCTCTTCTAATCAAAGCCCATATCACAACTAATCATTGACCGGTGATCACGCTTCAAATCTAAAGTGAGATATTCACATAAAAGTACAGTCATTAACTGAACCTTAACAGCATTCAGCCTTACACTAACTGAACCAACAACAGCAAGCGGTTCACACAAATACCAATCCTTAGAAGCAGTAATAGTTTTGCATTTAGAACACCCTGCAAGATGGGCCTTAATAAGATCAGGATGCAGGCATCTTTGTGGGTGCATCTGTGAAGTTTCTAATTTTCATTAGAAAAATGTCAACAACCATCCAACAGCTTTCTGCCATAAAAGATAGATAAAGCATCACAGAGGATTCCAATGAAATTCTCTTATACACTCACCTTGCAGTACAGTACCATCAAGGCATATATAAAGCTAATGTAACATCTATTGATATCACCAACAAAATCCTATGTGATGCAAAAGGATTCTCATCTTTGATGTGCCACAAAACAGAGCTTCCCATTATACTACATGATTTGGAAGAAGCCAAGAATTCTCTACTGAGAGAAAAATCTGCAAGAATAGACAGACTAACTACTGAATTTATCAACCCCTTTTGGGAGTAGCTTCTTTTCTCCATAGAAGTGTGTGTTGAAGCATCTACTAACGGCTTCCCAAACATCAAGCATTAAGTTTATCCCAAAGAAAGGGGACCTTACAAAGCTTGAAAACAGGTAACGCATCTTGATTATAAGGTGAATGCAAAATAGTATTATCAAAAGTTCATTTCCAGCAGACTGAAACCTATTCTGATGAAATTAGAGGGGAGGCAGAGCTATTCCATTCTGGAAAGATCCATCTATGAAAACCTGTACTTTTTTAATGATATGGTAAGTAAATCTGGTAAAATGCTTATTCAGTTGCTCAAAGGCCCACAGTTTGGTTCTAGCATCATTCAAGCAATTTGAAATACTACAATGTAATGCTCACTATCAAATAAGACTATTGGATTGATGTAGCAAGTGAAAGACTGAGGTAGCACTCCTGTACAGGTAATGGTCTGCAGTGGGAAACAAATACTCCGGAATTCATCCATGTAGCACATCTTACATGAACAGGAACTGGATATATCAATTCAACATTTTAAGCAAGTACTAAGAAAATTGGCTGCAATATAAGCCTCTACATCCAAAAGAATGTAATAGTTATCCTTCAAATAGCTGCCAGTATCCCATAGTATACACAGACCCCCCCCAGAGCACTTTATTAAGCAAATGAAGACAATTTACCAGTTTATATGGAAACAAACTGTTTTTTTTTTTTTTACTTCATTTGGTGTTCTCTTCAAGAAGAAGGTCAAAACTTAATATCTACATAACACATAAGGACATACAACCATACCACTGAATATTTCTTCTGGTGATTAGTTTACGGGATTAACAATGCACATAAAGTATATTAATTAAAGGTAACTTTAATGAATAACTTCTATATTTCGGCAACATCACATTCCCATCTTCAGGAACATAAAGATATGGTATGTGCACACAGGCACTAACACAAAGCAAATGAGGAAGAAAGCAAGAAACTAATATTGTTCCTAAAGTCCTAATGGTGCTCTTTGGCGGGCTAATTTGGTAGTCTTGGCAATTTGGGCTGAAGTTCTCATAATGTAAGTCTCCCAAATTTGGGGTAGTTTCATGCACCCAAATTTGTTGAGGTTAGGAACGTTTTTTAGAGCTGCTGAAGATTCTTTGAATAATCTTTCGTATTTAAACTTGCTGCGATCAATTATTTTTGTTTTCTTCCAACGAATTTTATGGTGGGTATCTGAGGCATGGTCTGCCAGCTCAGAGCAGCTGTACTGGTGGAACCGGATGTAGTCTTTGTGTTCTGAAATCCTGATATTTGTTGTTCTGCCTGTTTGGCCAAAGTAGGACAATTTGCAGCTGCAAGGGACCTGGTATACACCAGGTAGATCTAGGGGAAGTGGTTGGTCTTTGGTAGAGCGGATAAGGGATGCCAACTTTTTATATGGTTTGTAACAGGAAGTAAGGTCATATTTTTTGAGGATATTGGTTATTTTCTCAGAGGTGCCCTGGATGTAGGGGATGGTGATAGACTTGGTGTAATCTTTATTGTGGAGGGGGTTGTGATTTACTGGTTTTAGAATTTTTTGGATTTTTTTGAGGTTATAGCCATTGGCTAAGAAAGTGTTGAGGATGTGGTTTAGTTCAGTAGTTAGGGCCTTGTCATCTGAGCAGATTAATTTTGCATGTTATATAGTGTTTTTATAACCCTATATTGTTGTGAGGGGAGGGGACTGCTAGTGAATGTATCTGCCAGTATGGGTGGGTTTTCTGTGAACAGAGAAAACCAAAGATCCATCAAGCTGGCGGGTGATTAAAGTGTCTAGGAAGGGGAGGGTGTTGTTTTCCTCTTTTTCTAAGGTGAACTGGACTCTGGGGTGTTGGTTGTTTAAGTGTGTTAGGAAGGAGTGGAGTGTGTCTGAACCATGTGGCCAAATAGCAAACACATCATCCACATAACAAAGCCAAATAGTGGGTTTTTGTGGGGCGGAGTTTAAGGCTTTCTCTTCAAATGTCTCCATAAAGAAATTGGCCAAGGGTGGGGAAAGCAGTGAACCCATGGCTGTCCCCTCTATCTGTTTGGAGAACTTTCCTTGCCAAACGAAATAGCCTGAGTTCATTGTGAACTGAAATAGGGCTGAGATATTGGGAGGAAACTTGGCTTGGATGAGCTCTAGGGTTTCTTTGAGTGGGACATTAGTGAATAGGGAGGAGACGTCAAAACTGACCATTATGTCAGTGTGTTGGAGTGCGAGAGGTTTTCTATACTGGCTTTAAAGTGGGCTGAGTTTTTTTATGTGTGATGGTGTGTTGCCAGTGTAGTGTGTGAGCGTTTTGGCTAAATGTTTGGCTAATTTATATGTGGGGGAATTAATGCCATCCACTATGGGACGCAATGGCACATTTTGTTTATGTATTTTGGGGAGTCCATATAATCGGGGGGGGTCTAGAGTTATAAGGTTTTAGTTTGTTGGTGACTTCCACAGGCCAAGAAGTGACCTTCTTAAGGAGTCTGTGGAGAGTTGTAATCTGAGAGCTGGTCGGATTATGTTCAATGGGGAGGTAAGTCGTACGGTCTAGTACTAAAGCAGTTAGCTTACCTTTGTAGTCTTTTTGATTGAGCACCACAGTGGCGTTTCCCTTATCCGCCTTGGTGATTACTATTTTTTTGTTGTTTTTCAATTCTTGTAGGGCAGCATATTTTTTTTTGGATAAGTCGGTTTTTGGAGGTTTGGCTTTAGTGAGAACACCGACTACATCCAGTCTAACGTTGTTGGGGATATGGTTAGGCAGGTTGCGAATCCCACGTTCTATCTGGATCATGATTTCTTCGGCAAGTATTCTTTTAGGAGCTAGGGCGAAATTGTGGCCACGTGAAAGTGTGGTGAGTGCTTCAGGCTTCGCCCTAGCTCCTAAAAGAATACCTGCCAAAGAAATCATGATCCAGATAGAACATGGGATTCGCAACCTGCCTAACCATATCGCCAACAACGTTAGACTGGATGTAGTCGGTGTTCTCACTAAAGCCAAACCTCCAAAAACCGACTTATCCAAAAAAAAATATGCTGCCCTACAAGAATTTAAAAACAACAAAAAAATAGTAATCACCAAGGCGGATAAGGGAAACGCCACTGTGGTGCTCAATCAAAAAGACTACAAAGGTAAGCTAACTGCTTTAGTACTAGACCGTACGACTTACCTCCCCATTGAATATAATCCGACCAGCTCTCAGATTAGAACTCTCCACAGACTCCTTAAGAAGGTCACTTCTTGGCCTGTGGAAGTCACCAACAAACTAAAACCTTATAACTCTAGACCCCCCCCCCCTGATTATATGGACTCCCAAAAATACATAAACAAAATGTGCCATTGCGTCCCATAGTGGATGGCATTAATTCCCCCACATATAAATTAGCCAAACATTTAGCCAAAACGCTCACACACTACACTGGCAACACACCATCACACATAAAAAACTCAGCCCACTTTAAAGCCAGTATAGAAAACCTCATACTCCAACACACTGACATAATGGTCAGTTTTGATGTCTCCTCCCTATTCACTAATGTCCCACTCAAAGAAACCCTAGAGCTCATCCAAGCCAAGTTTCCTCCCGATATCTCAGCCCTATTTCAGTTCACAATGAACTCAGGCTATTTCGTTTGGCAAGAAAAGTTCTCCAAACAGATAGAGGGGACAGCCATGGGTTCACCACTTTTCCCACCCTTGACCAATTTCTTTATGGAGACATTTGAAGAGAAAGCCTTAAACTCCGCCCCACAAAAACCCACTATTTGGCTTTGTTATGTGGATGATGTGTTTGCTATTTGGCCACATGGCTCAGACACACTCCACTCCTTCCTAACACACTTAAACAACCAACATCCCAGAGTCCAGTTTACCTTAGAAAAAGAGGAAAACAACACCCTCCCCTTCCTAGACACTTTAATCACCTGCCAGCTTGATGGATCTTTGGTTTTCTCTGTTCACAGAAAACCCACCCATACTGGCAGATACAGTCACCAGCAGTCCCCCCCCCCCTCACAACAATATGGGGTTATAAAAACACTATATAACAGGGCAAAATTAATCTGTTCAGATGACAAGGCCCTAACTACTGAACTAAACCACATCCTCAACACTTTCTTAGCCAATGGCTATAACCCCAAAAAAATCCAAAAAATACTAAAACCAGTAAACCACAACCCCCTCCACAATAAAGATTACACCAAGTCTATCACCATCTCCTACATCCAGGGTACCTCTGAGAAAATAACCAATATCCTCAAAAAATATGACCTTACTTCCTGTTACAAACCATATAAAAAGTTGGCATCCCTTATCCGCTCTACCAAAGACCAACCACTTCCCCTAGACCTACCTGGTGTATACCAGGTCACTTGCAGCTGCAAATTGTCCTACTTTGGCCAAACAGGCAGAATAACAAATATCAGGATTTCAGAACACAAAGACTACATCCGGTTCCACCAGTACAGCTGCTCTGGGCTGGCAGACCATGCCTTAGATACCCACCATAAAATTCATTGGAAGAAAACAAAAATAATTCATCGCAGCAAGTTTAAATACGAAAGATTATTCAAAGAATCTTCAGCAGCTCTAAAAAACGTTCCTAACCTCAACAAATTTGGGTGCATGAAACTACCCCAAATTTGGGAGACTTACATTATGAGAACTTCAGCCCAACTGCCAAGTCCACCAAATTAGCCCACCAGAGGGCACCATTAGGACTTTAGGAACAATATTAGTTTCTTGCTTTCTTCCTCATTTGCTTTGTGTTAGTGCCTGCATGCACATACCATATCTTTATGTTCCTGAAGATGGCAATGTGACGTTGCCGAAATATAGAAGTTATTCATTAAAGTTTCCTTTAATTAATATACTTTATGTGCATTGTTAATTCCGTAAACTAATCACCAGTTATATCTGACCAACGTATAAGCCTTGCTAATAGAATCTTGAATATTTCTTCATCACCACCACCACTAGCACCAGAGGTCTTTCTTTCTCTCTCTCTCTCTCTCCAATAACTTTAAGAATGAAGTTATCGTAAGTACCAATAAAACTAATTAATTTCTACAGAGATACTCTTCAAAAATCAAAGAACTTAAATTTGCATCACACTGTGAAGACTTTTTCCTGAGATCATTGTGGAACACATTTTCCACAATACAATGGCAAGAATAACAGAAAAATCATGAAGTATGATGGGAAGTTCTATTTTATAGTACATCAAGGATGACAGTCCTTTCACATCAGATAGGAATTTGCTGGTGATATCAGCAGATACTACATTATTTTTACATATGCATTGATATTACTGCAAGTTGGGTAAGCAGAATTTCATTCGCATCCTCTGTGATGTTTTCACTCCTCTCTTATATGGATGCAGAGGCTTATAGTGCAGCCAACTTCCTTAGTAATTGCTTAAAATGTTGAATTAGTATATTGTTTCTATTCATACAAGACAGTGTGTTACCTAGATGAATTCATTAAGAATTTGTTTCTTAGGTGATCTTTCCTGCATGGGGCTGGCAAGATCTTGGAATACTGGTAGTGGTGGTGGGGACATTCTTTCTCTGACCTTCATGCCATTTTCAAATTCTACCATGGGCATGGATGTTTGTGATTGATTTTAAATAAATTTCATGAAATTGGAACCTTGGGCAGTCATTCACAATATGAGTGATCTGGGCTATGGGGGAAGGGTCACAATAAGGATGGTCTGACAGTTTCCATTCGTGTAGTAGGTAGCCACATCTGCCTGGTTAGTTCTGATCCTGTTGACAGATGACCAAATCTTCCTAGGAAGAGTAAAACCAGGTTGCGGAGCATAGGGATCTTCTAACAGGAAGCCATTTGTTGGGAGAGTGTTAGGCCAGTGTTCTCTCCATGTGTTAGATGTTGATGGTAAGGCAGCTGAAGAGAGTTCGTCCATGAACCAGAAAGGGTTTCTTGATTTTAGGTGAAGACTAGGTGGATTTCATGGTAACCTCCAAGACATCCATGAGGTGATGGATGAAGCCCTGGATTGGCTTTCTGGACTAGACATTAACTTATAGCTGCATTGTATTCTTTTTCATCATAAGAATAAATAAATAAATGAATTTCATTGCCTGGTGTGAGAGACCACTATCCCACTTATTGAAGACCTGAAAGAGCTTCATGTTTGGTCCCTAGAGCAGGGTTTCTAGACTAGATAAAAAATAAATAAAAAATACAAAAATAAATAAATAAAAATAATTAAATGGTAAAAAAAAAAATCCTTATCTCGCCCATGGTGCTAATGTATCATATCCTTTGTGGGTAAGACACAAAACTTTACTATCTGAAGAAGATTGTACTGAAATTTTAGTTATAAAAGATAACATTTACTGTATAAATACAAAATCAGAAACTTGTCATTTGTTACATAACTTTCATATATTACTTACACTGATGTCCTTCTTTCTTCACTGTCCCAGCTGTAATAGAATTATAAAAAAAAAAGATAAAAATTAAATGCTTAATTCTGGAAAATTTCATATTAAAATTATTCACAGTTAATGGCTAAGGGTTAGTTTCAATAGATTATGAAATAAATGGATAATAAAGATGCTAGAAAACGTATGCACATGAGTGTACTATAATAATCCAACACAATTTCATTAATATTTTCCAATTAATAAACTGCTTCTGAATTTTGGTCATTTCTTGGCACTTTAAATGATTCATCATTTAAATGCATTCAATTCAGATATATTTATACAAGAAGATGATCATCACAAGTCACCATTAGGTATAAAATATTTACAATTCTTCTTCTTCAGCTTATCCCACTTAAGTATGATCACTGTTTTTAATTAGTCTCATCCACATCCTCCTGTCTTTGGCTGTAACCACATCTAAGCTCTTCATCCTCGGGTCCTCCTCCATCTCTTCTTTGGCAGCCTACACTTCCTCCTCCCCTGCACATCCATCTGCATGACCTTTCTTCTCACATACTCGTCCTCCCTCCTTGTCACATGACCAAACCATCTCAACCTTACCTCCTGTATTTTTGCTCCTAAGTTCATAACTTTCACCGTTCCCCCTACATAGTAATTTCTCAGATGATCCCTTCTGGTTACATCACACATCCACCTAAGCATTCTCATCTCTGCTATCTCCATCCTGCTGATGTTATTTTTCCTCAGGGCCACAGTTTCCATAACATACATCATAGCTGGTCTCACCACTGTCCTGTAGATTGACTGGCACCCTCTTATGACATAGCACCCCAGCCATCTCTCCCTCCAGTGCCTCCATCCAGCTTGTATCCTGCATCCCACTTCCTTCTTAGCCTCTCCATCCTCTTTCACTGATGAAAGAGGATGTAGATGAAAGTATCTAAAGTCACTAACCTTTCTGATGACATTTCCGTCCAGCTCCAGATTTACCTCTTGGCCATTTCCTTTGCAACACACGTACTCTGTCTTCCTTCTGCTCAGCCTCATCTCTCTCTCTTCCAGTAGTCTCCTCCATTTTTCCAATTTACCTGCCACTTCTTCTCTTCATTCTGCACACAGCATGATGTTTAGACAAGAGTTTGGAAATGCTCCCAGGCATTTCCAAATTCTTGTCTTCACATTTCTGTACATCTCCTGCATCAGCCTGACATATTTCTCTGGTACCTTCTTCTCCCTCAGACACCTCAGGACTTCTTGCCTTGGTACTCTATTGTACGCTTTTAAAAATATAGTATGTATACAAATATTTACAATGGCTATTGTTTATGTAAAAAATATATAGAGGTACTATACACACAGTACTTCTTGCCTTGAACTAATAACAATGATTCCAATAATAAACCAAACTATCTCTGAGAATTTTAAGGTAGGTGTGTTTGAAAGAACTGCATACAAGTGTAGTGTTTATTTTCACTGTTAAAAAAGAATGGTAGAGCTTATGCTATGCAAATTGCATCACAAAAATATTTTATGATGCAGTTTTCATAGCATAAGCTCCACCACTCTTTTATTAGATTCTAGTTTTTGGCGAATATGATGGATATAGCAAAAATATTCAAGCCAGGTATGAGAAACGGTATTTAACTATCTATCCTGAAGTTGGGAACACACTTTTCTGCATTAATCCATTATATATTATAAAAAAAGAACCATAATCTTATTATTACTATGCAGGCCCCTCTGCAAAAGCAAAGACTTATCAAGGGCAGAGCCTCTTCCAGATCACCTATAATCTAAATACCTATTATATTCCTATTTGAAAAACTTCACTAATGATGCACTCACAACACCCACTAGTAGCCCATTCATTCCAACATTCATTCACCAAATGCCAAGTGCCGAATGAGTGTTGAAAAGAATATGTACTGCTCATGCTTCCTAATCACACCCTTACTAAGCTTCTAGGAAAAAAAAGCTGAGTTTGTTCCTTACTGGCCACGAGCTCTAAAATCATACGTATTTATAAAACCCCATTACCAACTTGGATTTTTCTATCATTTCTTCTCTTTTCCATCTATTAATCCAACTTTACATACCATATTTCCTCATTCTCTACTCACCGCACAATTCCATAAGGCAGATATTATCTTGCTTACCCTAGATTTTTTTCCAATTGTCTCCTCTGAATCAAGGTAACCATATTGGAGCACTGTGTTGATGTTCCCTTCAACACTGCAGTGACTTTTTCAACTATCACCTCAGATTTTGGACAACCATATCTGAGTAAGTACAGCATTCAAGATTTGATCTTATCAAGGCACTGTAAATTGCAAGAATAACTTCCTTATTCCTATATGATTATTGGTAGTAATGAAGTAGACATCTTAGGAATGCAGCTAATGCATTTGCACCAAAGGAATCGACGATTCCTATTTTTGTGTGGCACGTACACTGAATTCCAAGAGGTATATGAACATTCTGGATAATGCAATGCTTCCTACTTTGTGGCATTTCTACAGAACTGTCTCTTTCAACAAGACAATGCACTGCGTCAGAAGGCTGCAGTAACAGCATGCTTTGTGGATACTGGTCTCCACAGAGCCTTGATATGAATCCTACCAAACATCCTTGGGATGAACTGGAGGTCGGATAAGGTCAAGGAATGTTCGCCCACAACAGGGGTCGGCAACCTTTTTTGGATTGAAGAGCCATTTTTAAAATTATATCTGTTAAAAAAAAATTTAGGGAGCCACACGCAGTCATGAGCAGCCAATGGTCCACAGGTTGCATGTGGTCCTCTCAGGTTTTTTGTGCGGTCCACGGTGTTCGTTTTGCAGTAGAATTAGTATATTTTAATTAAAAATTTATTTTATGAATGTTGATTTTTACATATGGATTTATTTGTGCAGGTTAAAAAATTAAAATATAGCTAAATAATCGAAAATAAATTAATATTTTCTTATCAAAGAAAAAGAAAATATTCTTTATGCAGATCGAACTGAGTATTTGATTTACTATTAAATTGCTCTTGTGTAGAGGCTTAAGTGCTGTGAGGACATTATGTTGGAGGTTTAATGGATTTTTTACAACACTCAAAAAAGAATTAAAATAGAATTTAATACTTCCTATATTTCGTCCTAGTCACTAGGACATCCACGGGGATTACAAAAACAATTAATGTAACATGCACACAAAAACTTACAATACTAAGCCCAACCACGTGGGTGACACTAAAGTCCTATCTAGGTGGAGCGCCCTCTAAGGGCGGTAGTAGGTGGCCTGGAATGTAAGGTGGGACCTCTGGTGATGAGTGTTTCCCAAATTTTCGAAAGCTTAATGCAACCGTATTTGTTAACATTTGGTTGGTTTCTGAGAGCTGCTGCTGCTGATTCTAAGAAAAGTCTCTCTTTCTTGAATTTGCTGTGGTAGAGCATGGTGGTTTTTGTCCATGATACTCTGTGGGTGGTGTCCAAAACATGGTCAGCCAAGCCTGAATGGCCATACTTGTGTTTAACGATATACGACTTGTGTTCCTCCAGGCGGATGGATGCTGATTTGCCTGTCTGTCCAAAGTACGCAAGCTTACAGGAACAGGGTACTTTGTAAACTCCAGGCAGAGAGAGAGGAGGGAGCTGATCTTTCGTAGAACGGATAAGGGTAGCAAGTTTGCAGTAGGGCTTATATACTGTGTGTAGGTTATACTTTTTTAGTATCTTGGCGCTATTTTTTCCGAAGTGCCACGGATGTAGGGTATGGTGATGGCATTTTTAAAATCTTGTTGACGAGAGGGACGGGGAATGGGGGAGGAATTGATTATTTTTTTGATACTGTGTTCACTGTAGCCATTGGAGAGGAAAGTTCTGTGTATGTGGTTAAGCTCATCAGTGAGGGCTGTTCTACTGGAACAAAGATTGTGGGCTCTCTTGGTAAGGGTTTTAATGATGCCATATTGTTGTAAGTGGTGGTGGTGGTGGGAGAGTTTGTGAATGTATCTGCCTGGGTGTGTGGGTTTTCTGTATGCAGTGAAGGCAAGTGTATCATTAGGCAGGCGCATGACTAAGGTGTCTAGGAAGGGTAAACAATTGTTCTTTTCCTTTTCCATAGTAAACTGGATTCTTGGATGTAGGCTATTGAGATGACCGAGGAAGGAGTCTAACGTGTCTGGGCCATGAGGCCAAATAGAGAACACATCATCTACATATCTTAGCCAGATAGAAGGTTTGAGTGGGGCTGAGTCTATGGCTCGTTTTTCGAAATCTTCCATATAGAAATTGGCAGGGGGGGGGTGAGAGGGGGGAACCCATGGTGGTTCCCTCTATCTGCTTGTAGATTTTTTTTTATTCCAAGAGAAATACCCAGAGTTGATGGCAAAGGAAAAGAGATCTAAGATGTCAGAGGGGAAAACGTTTTCTAAGAGAGATAAAGTGTCAGTTAAGGGAATATTGGTAAACAAAGAGGAGATATCAAAGCTTACTAATATGATACTTACTAATACGAAGATTTGGGAAACACTCATCACCAGAGGTCCCACCTTACATTCCAGGCCACCTACTACCGCCCTTAGAGGGCGCTCCACCTAGATAAGACTTTAGTGTCACCCACATGGTTGGGCTTAGTATTGTAAGTTTTTGTGTGCATGTTACATTAATTGTTTTTGTAATCCCCGTAGATGTTCTAGTGACTAAGACGAAATATAGGAAGTATTAAATTCTATTTTAATTCTTTTTGAGTGTTGTAAAAAATCCATTAAACCTCCAACATAATGTCCTCACAGCACTTAAGCCTCTACACAAGAATTCTAATCATCCATGGAGAAGATTTAGCACGTAAATCCAAGCAATACGGTAGGTCAAAACTACGACTATCTAGACAACTAAATAGGCTGGCCTTTTTAAAAAGATGTCGGGATACAAGAGTGATACGGAAATGTGTTAAAATGAAGACCAATTTCCATTCCAAAAAAGCACTCCGTATATATAAACATGCCAGCCTAGCATTACTATGCGAGCAAATCGCCTCTACTTGTGCCGCCCCCGCAGTGACGAACGCCGCCATTGGCTCCTTACATTCAGAGCTCTCCACCGTTCTTAACCCTGAACATTGGTCGATTCTCTCTGACATTTCGGAAACTTCCGCACAGAGAGAATTTCAAAAAATAAAAAACAAACACGTCAAGAAATACAGCAACCTGGTTAAAGACAAACCACAACCACAAATTCAACCGCTCCAGACAGTAATAAACCTCTCTTCCAAAAGGCTCAACGAGGCTGCCGTCAGCGCCCTTTGCCTCGGCCGTAATTTTGTCGTCGCCCTGAAAGAAGTGCCGGTGCTCGATGTAATGGTTAACGTCGAACGGGGGATCGGTCACTTACCGTCGGAGGTAGCCAACAACATCAGACTCGACGTAGCCAACATTCTCGTTCACTCTTCGCCTCCAAAAAGTAACTTATCTTATGCCCAACGCATGGCTCTCCAGAAACTACGCAAAGAAAAAAGTATCGTCATCACCAGAGCGGATAAGGGTAATGCCACAGTTGTTCTTAATACCAGCGAATACAATCGTAAAATGAACATTATCCTCATCGATCACGCTACCTACATCCCGCTAGAACACGACCCACAAAAACACAAGTTAAGAAATTAAAAATCTTACTTAAAAAAGTAACCCCCTGGCCCCCTGACGTCACGAAAAAACTTAAACCTTTCCGCTCCCCCCCCCGAATATACGGTTTACCAAAAATCCACAAACCCAATTCCCCACTCAGACCTATAGTAGATGCCACCAATGCACCTTGTTACAGACTGTCTAAACAGCTGGCCAACTATCTGTCCCCCCCTCACCGGAAATTCAGCTTCCTATATAAAAAACTCGACCCACTTTAAAGCCCTCACAGAAAATTTAACCTTGAATAATACAGACATATTAATAAGCTTTGGTATCTCCTCTTTGTTTACCAATATTCCCTTAACTGACACTTTATCTCTCTTAGAAAACGTTTTCCCCTCTGACATCTTAGATCTCTTTTCCTTTGCCATCAACTCTGGGTATTTCTCTTGGAATAAAAAAATCTACAAGCAGATAGAGGGAACAGCCATGGGTTCCCCCCTCTCACCCCCCCTTGCCAATTTCTATATGGAAGATTTCGAAAAACGAGCCATAGACTCAGCCCCACTCAACCCTTCTATCTGGCTAAGATATGTAGATGATGTGTTCTCTATTCGGCCTCATGGCCCAGACACGTTAGACTCCTTCCTCGGTCATCTCAATAGCCTACATCCAAGAATCCAGTTTACTATGGAAAAGGCAAAGAACAATTGTTTACCCTTCCTAGACACTTTAGTCAAGCGCCTGCCTAATGATACACTTGCCTTCACTGCATACAGAAAACCCACACACACAGGCAGATACATTCACAAACTCTCCCACCACCACCCCTCACAACAATATGGCATCATTAAAACCCTTACCAAGAGAGCCCACAATCTTTGTTCCAGTGGAACCGCCTTCACTAATGAGCTTAACCACATACACAGAACTTTCCTCTCCAATGGCTACAGCGAACACAGTATCAAAAAAATAATCAATTCCTCCCCCATTCCCCATCCCTCTCGTCAACAAGATTTTAAAAATGCCATCACCATACTCTACATCCGTGGCACTTTGGAAAAAATAGCCATGATACTAAAAAAGTATAACCTACACACAGCATATAAGCCCTACTGCAAACTTGCTACCCTTATCTGTTCTACGAAAGACCAGCTCCCTCCTCTCTCTCTGCCTGGAGTTTACAAAGTACCCTGTTCCTGTAAGCTTGCGTACTTTGGACAGACAGGCAACTCAGCATCTATCCGCCTGGAGGAACACAAGTCGTACATCGTTAAACACAAGTATGGCCATTCAGGCTTGGCTGACCATGTTTTGGACACCACCCACAGAGTATCATGGAAGAAAACCACCATGCTCCACCACAGCAAATTCAAGAAAGAGAGACTTTTCTTAGAAGCAGCAGCAGCAGTTCTCAGAAACCAACCAAATCTTAACAAATACGGTTGCATTAAGCTTCCGAAGATTTGGGAAACACTCATCACCAGAGGTCCCACCTTACATTCCAGGCCACCTACTACTGCCCTTAGAGGGCGCTCCACCTAGATAGGACTTTAGTGTCACCCACGTGGTTGGGCTTAGTATTGTAAGTTTTTGTGTGCATGTTACATTAATTGTTTTTGTAATCCCTGTAGATGTCCTAGTGACTAGGACGAAATATAGGAAGTATTAAATTCTATTTTAATTCTTTTTGAGTGTTGTAAAAAATCCATTAAACCTCCAACATAATATTTAATTGCTCATCACTGCTTTAAATTTAGAAACTACATAGAAAAATATTATAATTAAATTATTTATTCAGTTTTTTTTCTTTCTTTTTCTTTTTTTTTTTTTTTTTTTACAGTAACACATTATCATACTTGTAAAACACAGGGGTGGCATGTCACATGAAATTATATGATATTTTTAAATATTAAATAATAAAACAAAAGATTTGCTCCTCCTTACAAAAACGTGTATAAAATCCAATAACATACCTATTTCTTTAATTTAAAATATCTTCTTAGTGCGACTTTTGCTGTTAAAACTTCCTGGGATAGTGTCTCAATATGCGGCGAATACGCCGTAATTTTCATTTTCAAACATGACGAAAGACTCATGTTGTTTTGTATGTTTCTCAACTTACTTTTAATAAAATTCATATTAGAAAATATTTGCTCACAGAAATATGTTGATCGGAAAATCAATAGAAGTCCAAATGTGTATGTTTGAAAATACCCAAATGTAAGCGTCTGGTAAACAATTCCACGTGTCAAATACAATCTGATCATGCTTTTTAAGATCGTCTATTTCACACCATTTTTTTGTATTGCAAAGGTAGATTTTTGTCTTTCCAATTCCTCCAGGTCAGCTTTAAGATTTCTAAATTTTGAATTCCACAAATCCTGGGTTTTCAGGTCCTCTAACTGAAGTTGAAATGCAGCCTCATCAATTCCAGCAGAAAGTGAAAAATTTAATTCGGCAGGATTAATTTCAAGTGGTTGCAATAAAAATGACATAGTTGCCTTGTTATTTCTAAATTCCTCAAATCTCCCATTAAATGCAGATCGCATATTTACCACAATTTCTTTGAAAAAGGTTAAATTTATGGAATTATTATCAGCTTGTTATTGTTGATATTTCTTCAATGCAGGAAAATGTAATAATGTACCTTTCTCTAAGTCTGTCGCAAACAAATATAATTTTTGTTCAAATGAAATCACTTCTTCTAAAAGGAAAACTGCTGTATTTCCCTTTACCTGAAGTTTCTTATTTAGTGCGTTTAAATGGGAAGTCATATCCACCAAAAAGTAGAATTTTTGTAAAATGTAAATAGAATGTAAAGAAGGATTATCACGTATGATTTCAAAAAGTTCAAACATGAAAGTATTAATTTTTTCAGCATCGCATGTACTATTTTCGATTGTAAAACATCCTTGACTTAATGTAAAATGTCCTTAATTTATTGCAAATGCTAAATTTAGGGTTTTTAGTTTCTAATTTAATAAATAACATTCATTTTGCATTATTCAAAAATAGATTGTTTATTAACAAAAAGAGCCGCAATTATTCATTCAAAGAGCCGCAGGTTGCCGACCCCTGGTCTAGAACCTCATTATGTGTCTAGGATTGCTGCAGTCTTTGCAGCAAAAGGTGGTCCTTCATCATATTAAGGTAGGTGCCATAGCTGTTTGTTCCTCACACTATGGTGTCCATTGACTTCTTTTCAAGCAGTGTATATTCATTCCTGCTGCCTTTTTCTTATAGAATACGCTTTCTTTATCAGTCTCCCAGCTACAAATTTTGAAAGTTAAAACAAATATTAATCATTTTTGCAAGTTCATCTAATTCTTGAATGACCTTCAAATACTGTGTTATAGATGTTTAACCTTGTTGTGTCGGAAATAACTGGCCCACTATAAGTCGGCCATTTGTTTCAAACACAACATGAGAAAACGGTATCTTAACATGAAGACATGCTAAACTCTCAGGAGCAGAGGAAGAGAGGTAATAAATAACTTGTAATTGAAAGGTATAATAACTTAATTGATAATATTCTTATAGTGTAATCCAAATACTGTTTTAGAATCATACCCAATACAGGGAAAATTATGTTAACCAATTAGCGGAAGGCCTGATCACTATGCAATAGTCCATGACACGGCAGAAAATCCGAAAAGTCATCCGTAACCCCTGCAGTAACAGTTCCATCGAGAAAAGGACATGACCTCATCGTTATCTGACAAATCAAAGATGGCCGAGTGAGTGACGTAGACAGAGAGTGAGGGCGCTTGCCGTTGAGATATAAGGAGTGGCACGGACTTCAAATGCTTTCTTGTTTCTGCATCTTTCTGTGTTCCAGTTCGAAGGCCGTGAGGGCTGAGGAAGCTTGTCGTCGTTGTCCAGCAACTTTCCACGTTGCTGTGGGACCAGATGTCTAAGGACGTCCAACTGAACAACAGGGAACCAACAGACAGGGCCACTGGTGAGTTTGCCGCCAATGTAATGATAGCGAAGGAACCACACTTTGAAAAGAATGAATAGAGAAAGACAGCAGAGCGACAAGGAAATCTTGCCACGTCTGAAGGAGGACCAAATCTAAAACAAAGGAACCATTTCGCTATTCGCTAAGGAAAATAGCCCGCAAGGTGCATATCGTTTACCCTATATATATATATATATATATATATATATATATATATATATATATATATATATATATATATATCAAGCGCTGTAAAACCAGAGAAAGCAAAAAAAAAGGAGGAGAACCTTAAGCATAGCCCTGCTCGACCCAACTAGAAGATCCATTTTTGGACTGAACGTCTTGATAGGACCTTCCTGTTGTAATTTGTATTTTTGTGTTCGAGTGATACTATAGTGGGACAGTTAAGAGATGATTTATTATATGAAACACAATGAGTGAAGACACTGCTCTGTACATTAAGCCTGTGGCTTGTATAAGATTTATAGCAAGGAGTTTTTCTATTACAAAAATAGTAATTGATAAAATTGAGTGAACATATCATGTGTAATCTGATTAAATTTGTATTGCCAAAGCTTGCACTGGAGTATCATTTAATCTTAATGCAAACCACGGAAATAAGATTGATTAATTGATGCTCCTGGAATATAATTGTATGAGCCTGCAATTTAAGAAGTATGTGAGAGGGATTGAGTGAGCTTATTGCAGTTGCGTGAGCATTTGTGCATGAACTTATTTCTTTTATTTTATTATTACATGATTTCCTGTATATGATTTATTATTTTATTATTTATATTAAAATGTATATTATTTTAAATCAAAGTTTGTACGTTCTGTTGTTTGAGACTGACTTACCACTTATAAAAGTTCGAACCAGTGTAAGTGGGGGGGGAGACATTTGATGTAAGATAAAGAGAGGAGCCGCGACTGCACACCATGTGTTCCCAATGCAAAATAATATTGTCGAGATAGTTAGTAGAGTAGGCTTAAGTATCAGGAACTAGTTACCGGCTGGCGCAGTCGAACTAAAATAAATAAATTTGTCAGAAGCTAACTTCTGGTACAAGTAACCTTAAGATATAAAACTAAAGATAGAAGTAAAGACAAGGCAAAGACGTAACAACCTTTTATAGAAAAGCTATTAAAAAATAAATAAAAACAGAAAAATAACAGGACATAGGTAAAGAATGTCCGTTTAAGGAATCAAATGTCTGAACAGTCTAAACAATAAATGTATTATCTGAAGAATGCTTTCATAGTGATAACCCCCCCCCCAAAAAAAACCTATTCCAGTTGTTCATGAGAGGAACTTTCTATCCCTGGCCTTTCCTTCAGCTAGTTTCAGAGTCAGTCACTCTTTAGCACAACATGTAGGGTTTCCCTCACTGAAAATCAAGTTTTAACTGCACAGCTAGAAAAATCAACTGTACAACTCACACTACTGTATATAATTGTATATAGCACTTATCTGCTGTAATCTCTTCCAAGAAAGAATCTCAATTTGATGTTAGCCTCGAGATCAGTCATCAGTGATCGCTGAAGAACGGAGAATGGCTGCCCACCAATGTTTAAAAAACATTACTTAGGGCTAAAGAAGCTCCATCTACTCCTTTTGGCATAAAAGTCATCAGTTTTTTTGTTTTTTTTTAACGTATATAGTTTCTCTCTTTACTATCATTTTATTAGATATGTGTGAACTAATGAAGAAAATTTTCATCCTGATATTTAAAATGATTTTGTTTGTGATCAATTCAGGATATTTTACATTCCATTTTTTTTTAATGTATATAGTTTCTCTCTTTACTATCATTTTATTAGATATATCTGAACTACTGAAGAAAATTTTCATCCTGATATTTAAAATGGTTTTGATTGTGATCAATTCAGGATATTTTACATTCCAAACAAAATATTATTATCATTATTATATGGACACCTCCATGGAGTCCGAAGACTCATTGCAGGAGACCCAATCTATCCATACAAACTATCATGTCTCTCCTTGAATTCATTAACACACAAAACACTTACAACTGACTCTGGCAACCCATTCCACTCATTCACCACTCTCCAAGCAAAAAATCTAATTTTCACAACCCAACTAACCACACCTTTATTCAACTTCGAGATGAATCCTTATTCTAGTCCCTCTAAAGTGCTCAAACATTTCCCCTGCATCTATCCTATAAAATCCTTTTAAGCAGCCTTAAATGTTTGTATCATATCCCTCTTTTTCTCTGATCAACCAACTTCTGCAATCCATACACCTTTAATCTATCATTCAACAGGCCACTCACCATCTTGGTCACTTGCCTCTGAATCTTCTTCACTGCTTCTTCAACCCCAAGTATTTAAACAGTTAGATGATGTAGATAATATTTCATCAAAGTTTCAAACAATATAATCATACTTCTACCACTCCTTGTTCTTCAGTTGTGGTTATCTTATGTTGACAATATTTTTGCCATGTGGAATTCCTCATTAGTAGATTAGCAAGCATTCCTATATAGGATGAATTATTTCATCACAGAATTTCATTTAGAAGGGTGAATCTTCAAAAGGTAAATCTATTTTCTTATCCAACATTGTTAAACTAAGTAATATTGTTAATTTTAGTTATTAGGAATATAATTATCCTTTCTTAGTCTAATTCTTTCATGAGAAATTATCATATAAAAAAGAAACAAAATGTCAGTAGATGTGGTGTACATCAGATTAAGGGAATTTCATTCTACTACTTACTCTTTAAGTCTAAAATTCGACCTGCATTTGGCGATTCTTGTGTCGATAGTTGTTCTCGAATTTTCTCTACATCCTCAGGATGAATTAAATCATATACACAGGCATTAAACCAGTCTGACTGCAGGAAAAAAAAAAAATTATACATAGTATATCAATCCCCTCAAATATGCAGTTATTAGTTACGTACACAAATGTAATAAATGACTGATATTGATTATCTGAATAAAAGAAAACTCTTAATATATTTCATATGATAATTGTTATATTGACATCAATACTCTATCAATTGTCTTATTAAAGGCATAAGAAAGGGGAAGTATAAGTAGGCCATATCAAGAAATAATCATACCAAAAATGCTAGCAACAAAAGCAAAATGCAAGCAAGACTACAAGTATCTCTCACACAAAAAGTAATACAAAATAAAGTGAAACTTAGTAGCCTAGAGTCCTAACTAGGATGGATACCCTCTACGAGAATCAGAAGCCTGGGTTGTAACATGGGATCCCTAAGAATTAATGTTTCCCATATTTTGAAAAGTTGGTTTTTAAGGGCAGCTGTAGATTCTAAAAAAAAAAAAAATTTTCTTTCTTTCCCAAAATTCATCATAGTCCTTAAATCACAGTCATGATTTAAAGATGGTGGCTGATCTTCCAGTCATCTGCAGTAGGCCAACTTGCAGAAACAAGGAACTCTATCCACACTAGGAACTGAGAGTGGAAGGACAGTCCTTAGGAGAATAGATAAGGGTTGCCAATTTCAAGGCAGTGCACTTTTTTTTTTTTTTAATTCTGACTATTTTTTTGAATATATATTGGACATAGTTAATGGTAATAGTTACTATAATCTTTTAAGAGAAGGATTGGGTGAAGGATTAAGTATTGTTTTATTGTAGCCATGAAATAAGAAAGTATTATTATTATTTTTATGAGACCTCCAGTGAGTCAAGGACTCATAGTGGGGGAAATACATCACCTGCAACAGCCATCATGCTTTCTCTTAAATTCATTTACACTAGATGCACTCACCACTTCAACAGGCAAACTGTTCCACTCACTCAGTGCTCTGTGAGAGAAAAATCTAGCTCTTACCATTTTCTTAACTGCAAACAAACTTAACTTCAACTGATGCCCCCCTTATTCTCTCCCCACCTTCCACATAACAAAAAACTTCATCAGATGATACTCTATAACTTCCATTCAGAAGTTTATAAATCTCTATCATGTCACCACCAATCCTGTTAACCAGAGTGTGTAGTTCACATACTCTTAATCTGTCCTCATAATCTACATTCCATAATCCTGATATAATCTTTATAAATGTTCTTTGAATCCTTTCCACAGCTAGTTTATTCCCATGAAACCCAGGAGACCAAATCTCTACACGATAGTCCATACTTGGACTATCGTGTATTCCTTAATAAGGCCTTGTAAAGAGCCAAAAACGATTTCCTTATCCTTACATGTCACGGTTCATTTCAACATCATAATTATTCTCTGATTTATATTTCCAGGGGTGCTCAAGGATCAAAGCTGTATAACTGAGAGGAGATCTCCACATAGCCTTTAAAGGAATGAGGAGAACCGACCAGGGCTTCTGACCTAATGTCCAATCCTCACCTTCTCGTGGTGCAACCAGTTGGATATCTACCTGGATACTGGACAAACGAGGATGGGCTGGCAATTTGGGATTTAGCCAACCAAATTGTATTCTTATTGGCTTAAACCAATATACAAAATGATGGTACAACATGACCAAATTTCGTGCCACCTGGGGCGTCGCTTGGTTAAACAAGGCCCCCCCATTGTTATTGCAAGGGAACCAGGGCGAACAGCAAAAAGTTAGCTACTGGAACAAATCTGAAAGCACACCCCAACTCAACATCACCAGAGTTAAAGATCAGTACTATCAACATAAGAAGCCTCAATAGCAAAGAAATGGAGCTAGCTGAGGAATTAGATAAGTATCAGATCGACATAATGAGGTCTTTTTTTGTTTCAGTCATCCCTGAAACAAAAAAAGACAAAAACTGGTGAGATCTTTCTGAGCAATAAATACAAAATGTTATATTCAGGCAATGACAATCAAGGAAAAGAAGGAGTAGTCATAGTATTCAACACAAAATACGAGGCTAATCTTCTTGAATGGCAGGCAGTCTCAAGTAGAGTGATGTGGGCAAATATTAGAATGGGGAACTGGACAATGAGACTTATTTGTGCCTATGGTCCCACAGAAGGTTCTACTAAGGTAGAAGTGGAGGATTTTTTGAGGCTCTAGAGAAAGCTACTGACACAATGAAAAAGGAAAAGTTGGTCCTGGTTGGGGATCTAAATAGCAGAGTAGGAAGTGATTGTCAGACATACAAAAATGTTTTGGGAAAATTTGGAGAAAAGAGCAAAGCTAATATAACTGCAAATACCTGTTGGATTTCTGCTCAGGACATAGACTGGTTATTACTAACACCATGTTCCAACATAAAATTGTGCACAAATTCACATGGAGAGAAGAGGCAAGGAATTCAACTTCAACTCATCACTGTCAATAATAACCATGTTATTGTTAATAGTGATGTTTTCTCCCAGTGCAAGACACCAGAGTGTACAGAGGATTTGAAGTTGGAAGCGATCACTATTTAGTCCTGACCAGGATAAAATTGAATTTCCTATTGAAAAAAATGACATGTAAGAAAGTTTTAAAGCGAATCAAAGTTGAGGAGCTCTCAGATGTGAACTGTAGACTAAAATACACAAAGATTATTGAAAAAAAAATTAAAGAATTTGAGAACAAGAACCAAACCTTGAAGAAAACCCTGATTGATTTAGCCAGAGAGGCATCTGGCAAGGATAGAAAAATCAGAACTCCATGGAGGACACAGGAAGTTAAAGAGGCAGTGAAGGAAAACAAGAAAGCATATCAAAAGTTCCTGGCAAATAAGTCAGCTTGTGCTCTTAGAGAATACAGAGACAAATGTAAGAAAGCTAAACACTGTGTAAAACTAGCTAAACAAAAGTCATGGGAGGACTTTGGCAAGAACATAGAAAATAAATATCAAGAAGGTGGTAAGATATTCTGGAGGTTGTTGAAGAAGCTTAGAAATGGAGGAAAGAGTGCTGTAAAAGGAGTTAGAGATGATAAAGTTGACATGAATATGGGAGAAAAAGATATCCTTGAAGTATGGAGTAATTACTTCGAAAAATTGCTAAATGAAACAAGCAGTGATAGCACAGTGGAAAAAAAAATTAACGGGCATACAGTCAGGAATACATATCCATTCTTGAAGTAGAAAAAGCCATCAAAGACTTGAAATGTGTGGAAGGCAGCAGGAGTGGATGATATTCGACCAGAAATGCTGAAGTATGGTGGTATAAAAGTCTTACAGTGGCTGCACTGCATAGTTCAGAAGGCCTGGACAAAGGGACGAATTCCTGATGATTGGAGTAGAGCTCTAATAGTACCCATATATAAAAAGAGAAATAAAACTGAATGTGAGAATTACAGAGGTATTTCCCTACTGAGTGTTCCGAGCAAGATTTATGCCAGTATACTTGAGAAACGGTTGAGAAGAATTCTGGAAGAAAAGCTTGGTGAAGAACAAGCTGGATTCAGGCCAAATAGAGGCTGTCAGGATCAGATCTTCACCTTACAACAAATAGTGGAGAAATCATGGGAATATAACAAAGATCTGTATTTAAGTTTTGTCGATCTGGAAAAGGCATACGACAAGGTGACAAGAGAGAAGCTATTCAATACACTACAGTTATATGGTATCAATGGGGCGTTATATCAAGCAATACTTTGTCTTTATTTGAGTTACAAGTCAGCAGTGAGAATTGAAGGAAGTACAGGAAGATGGTTTAATGTTAAATCTGGTGTGAGACGAGGATGTACATTATCCCCTCTGTTATTCATTATCTATATGGATCACATTATGAAGGAAAGTAGTATTAAACATGATATCAGAATTGGAGATGTTGATGTCAGCTCTTTGCTTTATGTGGACGATGTTATACTTCTAAATAAATCCACTAAAAGTCTGCAAGCTTCTCTGACTAAATTGAATAACTGTTGTAATAGATATGGTATGAAGGTCAGCAATAAAAAGACAAAGACAATGAAAATAGATAGAATCATTGCAAATGTCAACTGTGTTTTGAATGGGGAATCTGTGGAACAAGTAAAACATTTCAGCTGCTTAGGCATGATTTTTAGTGAAGATGGTAAATTAAATATGGAAAGAGACAACAGAATCAACAAAGCTGGTATGGTAGGAAGTCAATTGAATAAATTCATATGGAATAAGAGAGAAATTAGTCGGAACACTAAATTAGCTGTATACAAGATAGTGTTCAAACCAGTTTTAACTTATGGATCTGTGAGCTGGGTCAGAAGTAAAACACTTGGATAAAGACTAGCGACCGCATATATGAGAGTCCTGAGAAAGAGAGAAAGATTAGAGGTGTGAACAGATGGCATCAATGCCAATATCACATTAAAAACGAGGATATTAGGAAAGAACTTGACATTGTCAACATCCAGGAATGCGTTAGCAGAGCTAATCTCAGGTGGTATGGTCACTTAAATAGAATGGGAGAGGAAAGATTAGCAAAACAAGTGTTCTTTGCCAGATTGACAGGAAAACGACCCAGAGGAAGACCAAGATATAAGTGGATTAAAAGGTACAAAGTGCCTTAGACGATAGAAATATAAGATTTGTTAATGTTGGAGTCTTGACAAGTAACAGACTGATTTAGAGGAAAATTGTAGATAGGAAGTTAGTAATGATGTAAATTTTTCATGTACTATCATATCCTGTACATCCCAGGAATTTGACTATGGTTATATTTCCAGTTTTTGCTATTTGATCTTTGAACTTTAAATGCCTATCCACCATAACACCAAGATTCCCAGTCTCATCAGTTTCTTGTAATATAACACTGCTAATATAATATAATATCCTGTTGGAAATCTCATCATATCAAATTAAATAACTTTACATTAATAACATTGAACTGAATGGCCATTATCATTTGCCCACATTTCCACCCAATTCGAATCGTTCTGTAAGTGCTGGATATCAGGATATCAGTATCTCTAGTGTGGTGGTGAAGATTTTAGAGAAGTTGGTAAGAATTTGCATACACAAATGAGTTGACAGACTGGCTATACTCTGCAATGAACAGCATGGGTTTACTAAAGGGAGCTCATGTTTTAGAAATTTGTTCATATTTTATAATAACGTCAATTGGATAAAGGGAACGGATATAATATGATACTGATGAATTTTGCTAAGGCATTTGATAGAATACCACACGAAAGGCTGTTGCATAAACTGGAGAATATGGGTTTGGAATATAGACTCTTGACTTGGATAAGTGGGTGGTTGACAGACAGGTATCAAAAAGGTGGTATACAGTGGGTGTAAATCTGCCAGATTTTGATGACCTGTGGTGTACATAACAACAATAGTCCTGGGACTGATCTCTGATGTACACCACAGGTCACCTAAAATCTGGCAGATTCACACCACCGTATACCACCTTTCTGATATCTGTCTGTCATGGTTACATGTTAAAATTACACTGCCAAAATTACACAAAGAAGAAATTACATATAGATAAAAATACACTAAGAAAAATTACACAAATTTGAATATTCAGACCAAAGTTTTTTACTTTAGAGTTTTTAAATTTTTTATGATGAATTTTATATTTATTTTCAGATAACAGTTCCGTTAATTTTGTAATACTTTATATGACCTACCAGTTGACTTTAATTCGATTAAAATATTATTGGTATTTTGTTGTCAAATTAAAAACATAAACTTTCTTAATATTGCAAAAATTACTTTTATTTTAAAAGATAATAAAAAACAAACGCTAAGTCATATAAGCTATGCAACGTAAAAAATCCAATCGTCTATTAGAGTCGTAATTTTGTACATTTAAAATACGTTGTTTTAACGAAATGTACCTACGATGTCCTGGGTTTCATTGACCAGTTAAATGCTACAAATAGTTTGTATGTTGTAAAGATAATTCTTTAACAATGTTATCCAAAAATTTTCAAACAGTTGGATGGGAACACTAAAAGAGCGACTGAAGTCCATAGTGCCATCCTTCGATACAATTTGTAGTTCTAGCTATAGAGTTGGCTGCAGAGTGTCTATGGTTCCAAGTAGAAATATTGAATAGAGGTTGTCTATAAGTGCCGTTCCTGAGCTGTCGACCTCGAATATATATACGTTAGAAGTAAAGGAGAACTTGCTCAATTTGTTCATTATATTCATCTAAATTAGAGAACAGATCAGCAACTTCTAAAAATGTTTCTACCATTTCTTCTTCTGGTAAAAGTGCAAGTAATTATAACATTTTAATGTGTACTAGAAATGACTGATTGGATTCATATAGAGATTTTAGTCCCCATTCATTTACTTTGCGTATAATAGATTGTGATAAGTAGAAAAAGCAACCACCAATTTCGAACATGGTACGGAAAGCATTCATTGCTGCTGTTTCAAAATCGGTCAAAATTTTTCATGGTCGAGCTTGAGAAATTTTCTCCAGTAACATGTTCAGCATCTTCACGTATATTTCTTCCTTTTTCCCTGGTAGAAGAGCCAGTAGACAAGGAAAAGCGATGCCTGAATCATATTGGACATAGATACTGTATAACTGATAATATATTTCTGGAACCACTTTAAATGTACCATCTGCTAGCCAAAAATCATTAACTACAGGTTATCTAGAAGAGTCTTGTGACCAATTAGTATTATACGTTCTGGATCTTCTTCCCCGGAATCATCAATAATCCATTTAGAGTACTTTCCTGGTATTTCAAAATTTTTGTTATCTGGATTTGATGGAACGTTTCCGATTGTTTTAGCTTTGGATCTATTTAATCGCCTCATCATGGAGCTCTTCTTCGGTAGGCACATTTTTAATCCATCTGATACAGTCACTAAACTGTTAGCTATAACTGCACGAGCCGTTGCGCCTGGATTCGACATTTTTTTTTCATTTGATTTGCAAGTTGATGAGCTTCAGATTCAAAAGTCCTATTAACATGACAGTGTTCTGAAGACTCACGGATAATCTTTTCTCTGGTATGGTGCAGCAATCGAGAATGTAAAGTTCTAAACTTTGCACAACACCAATGAATAGTTCTGATAGCAGTTTCACGGTGACGAACAAACTCAAATCCTTTGTAAATTATAATTTGATCACCTTTATTACTAACGTCGTACTCAAAATCAGCCATGGGTAAATTAAAAATTAATTTTAAAAAATTAATCACGAAATTTATTACGTTGCACGTTATACACTAGTTGTATTAAGAGTCACTAAACTGCTTAAATAAAAACTAAACTTAGCTTAAAAACTAAACTAAAGACAAAAATTTACTTATATACCTTCACCCAAACAATTCTTAGAAATTCTTGAGCAGTTTATGGTGATTAACAATTGTTGACTGGTTTGACCTTAGGAAATTATTCCTTGTAAATCTGGGGTAAGTACTAATTAGGGTAGCTAATCACTACATAATTTTGAGTTTCCAACTAAACCATCTCCTTAATCCCCTTGCCCAAATCTGCACTAGTGATTTATCCCTTGCTGGTTATAAATTTTGTACAATTTTTGGTAAATTTTATTTTATGTATAATTTCTTACTTGTGTATTTTTTTCCTTTTAATTTTTTTCTTAGTGTATTTTTATCTATGTGTAATTTTTGTTTGTGTAATTTTTACAGGGCAATTTTATCATGTGTAATTTGGTCTTGACACGGTCTGTCAACTACCCACTTATCCAAATTATTCCAAACCCATATTCTCCAGTTCATGCAACAGCCTTTTGTGTGGTATCCTACCAAATGCTTTAGCAAAATTCAACAGTATTATATTATATCTGTTCCCGTGAAACTGGAAATTAGGGATGCAAGATACAAGCAGGATGGAGGAGGAGAGAGATGGCTGGAGTGTGCTATGCGATAAGAGGGTACCGATCAATCTAAAAGGCAATCTATAGGACAGTAGTGAGACCAGCTATGACGTATGGAAACTGTGGCCTGAGGAAAAATGATATCAGCAGGATGGAGGTAGCATAGATGAGAATGCTTTGGTGGATGTGTGGTGTGACCAGAAAGGATTGTCTGAGAAATGACTATGTGAGGGGAAATGGTGAACGTTACGAACTTAGCAGTGAAGATACAGGAGGCAAGGTTGAGATGGTGTGGTCTGGGAGGACGAATATGTGGGGAAAAAAGGTCAAGCAGATGGATGTGCAGGTGAGGAGGAAGTGCAGACGGCCAAAGAAGAGATGGAGGGAGCTGGTTGAGGAGGACTTGAGGATGAAGAACTTGGATGTGGTTACAGCCCAAGACTGGAGGATGTGGAGGAGACTCACCACAAACAGTGACCATACTTAAGTGGGACTAGCTGCAGAAGAAGATTCATTGTCACAGGTCTATCGCAACATCCCACACTATATTTCATCCTGTTAGTCTCAAACTCACTGCTACATGGGACATTATTACCATTATTGCTTTCATGCGTTTCTACCCTAACTGGATTCAAGTCATCTAATATCATCAGTAGTGCTCCCCCCCACTCCTCTCTAATCTCTTCTATTATTCCTAAAATTACCATATCCTTCACACTTAATCCCAGGTACAATATGTGATTCTGATTGCCAGGTTTCACTAATGTCAACAATCTTAGGCCATAACATATTCAATAAAGCAACGAACTCAACCTCTTTGTTCCAAACCAATGCTTCTGGCATTTGTGCATAGACATAACAAATTACCACCTGGTTTTTTCTTATAGTGAGATCTTCAGTCTACTTGGTCCTATTGGACAATTTTCTTTTTCCTTCCCAGATACACTCAAAAGGTCAAACTCAAAGGATAGTACATTTCTTCCCCGTTGCCAGATGCATAACCACGCTCAATGGTATTTGTATCATTATCACATTTGCATACCATCAATGAGTTTACACACATTCTCACCATTAATCTGTTTGTCAATTTTTCTTTGCCAAGTAAAGTAACCTGTATACATACAGGGCTGTACTTACATGTTTCTCTAGGTGGGCAGAACCTGAGCTGCTAGAGTGCTCCAGGGACCCTCCCACATTGTTTGGAGTCCTTAAATTGTCCCAAATTTTTTGGGATCCCCTCCAGCTACATAAATAGCTGGAGGGGATCGTACTTATGTGCAAGATCCTCTTGCACATAAGTACGACCATGCATACATATACATTTGAATAATTCAAAGATATCACAGGAGAAGTTAGATTTTATTAAATTAAAGGGGGGGTCTGTTAGTGGTACATTAGTAAATAAAGAAGTGATATCGAAACTAACCTCTATGTCTAAATTATAAGGGTGTGATTTTTAACTAGTGATTTAAAATTAACAGAATTTTTTTTTATAAAAGTAGAGGAGTTATGAGTAACAGGACAAGCAACTTGCTAATTGTCCAGCAAGTTTATAAGTAGGACTGTCTATGCCATCAACTATAGGGCATGAGGAATATCAGATTTGTGGAGTTTAGGTACTGTATAAATACAGAGTATTTTAATATGAACAGGTTTTATTTTGCTAATGATTTCTTTATGCCGAGATGTCAATTTTTTTCAATAATTTATGAACTCTTTCTTTTGAGACATAGTGGAGACTTTATCTATGATTTGGTAAGTAGAACAGTCACTTAGAAGATTAGATTAATGTCAAAGCTGACCATTATATCAAAATTGTCAATTAAATTTAAATTAAATTAAATTAAATTGACAATTAAATTTTCGATAGAGGCTTTAAAATGCATAGAAATTTTAATGACAAAAGAGATATCATTAGTAAGTGAGTGTAAGAAATTTAGCAAACTGATTGGATAAGCTATAAGATGGGGAATCAATAGCATAATGGCCTAAGAAGTATATTAGGTTGTGGATTTTTTGTAAACTGTATATCTGGGGGATGGGACCTAATGGGTTTAAGTTGTTTAGTAATTACAGGAAAGAAGTTACTTTTTTGAGTAATTTTTTTAATGCCTTATTTCATATTTAGTGGAATCATAGTCTAATCTAATGGAATAGAAGACTTCGAACATAAATCCATTTTGCAATTATATTTACTAACATTGAGGATTACAGCAGCACTACCTATGTCTGCTCATGTTGATTATATTATCTCTTTGTAGACTCATGAGATCAGGAGTCTAGATCAGTGTTTCTCAAAGTGTGGTAACATACCCCCCTCCTCCTGGGGGGTATGCAAAAGATCTTCAGGTGGAACGTGACAATTTTCGGCTATGCATCATTAATGCATGGAATCATTATTAAGAAAAAAATAATTATTTTAAATGCATATATTTCTCAATAAATTATATATTATGTATGGATTTATAAAATGTAAAAAAGAGAGCAATATAGCAAATAGAAGTAGCTGTAAGCAACAAGAAATCATTGATATTGTATAAGGATCAAATGAAATTGATAAGGGTGTGTCATCTGACATCTCTAGAGAACCAACTAGGAAGAAGAAGAAAAATCTTCGTAAATATGATATGAATTACTTGAAATGTGGATTTTCATAGATGGGAAATGAAGAGGAAGACCTATTCCAAATTTTGTTCTATTAAAAATAAATCATATTTTTTGTTTACATGAACATATAAATTCAAATAAAATAGACATTTACAATGAAATATACTTTATTTATTTATTTATTATTTTTTGATAAGGGGATACTTGGTAATAATGAAAATTTAAGAAGGGATAAGCAGATATCTGAAGTTTGAGAAACACTGGTGTAGATGAAAGTTACATTTAGGGGACAAACCTCGATATAATAGTTGTGACATCAAGACTAATGCTGTTAGCAATATCTAGAGCCAAGTTGTGGGCACCATGCTAACATGAAACATTAGGTCTAATGTTGATACTTCTGTATGTGCTACAACAAAAATTGTGGCCAAGATGAAGGATGCTGACAGCTACTTCATTTAGCTTTTTTTTTTTGATGGTAGGTTGTTTACAACATGAAGAGGCTGAACTTTTGAATTAAAAAAAAAGGCTGTTATAACTTGCACGACTCTTTATGGGTGGAGGCATCAGAAATGTTTGAAAGAATAGTTCAGAGATAAGGTTCAAGAAGGGGTAAAACCTCAGATTGCAATGAGCTGTGAAACTGCATCAATTGCAGTTTCACAGGCTAGTACGAGTAGCAGTGATCTGTGGCTTAACAAAGCAACACTGGCATGCCCATAAATGAAGATTTATTTATTATTATTATATTTCAATGACACTTGATTTAAACTTAGTACACATTAGCAACTCTCCTATATCCCATTTTTTAAGGCAAACCAGCCAATTTAATTACTTATATAGATGAAGTTTCCTCTTACCATATTGTTTTGCTTCGCATGCTATGATTTCACCATGAATAATCAATAGTTGCATGTTTAGGCTTAAGTGCTACTGGGTAAAACCTCACATCAAAGACTTAGTGCCATGAAAGCAGCACAGAAAAAGAAGACCTAAACCAATGTTTAATGCTTCCAATATTTCATCTCAGTCACAGTAATATCATTAGGGAGTAGAAATCAGTCAATACTTGATGATCATTTAGTAAAAGTACTTGAACCTTCTGGAAATGGTATTGGTAAAGTTGATTTCCAGACATCCTCTTCCACTGCAGTGCTCCATGTAATAGTGCATGGAACCACTGCCAGAAGACACAGTATGTTTCCCTCAGTTTCCTGATGCTCTCATAGTTCAATGTCTCTCTCCTTTATTTCAGTGCAGAAACTGTGCCAAACTCACAAAGGCTGTGATAAAGACATGAGCTCAACAAATTATGCAAAAACCCTACTCACTATGAAAAAAATTGACTTGCCCATGACATCCATTTTTAATGATGTCCTAATAAATCTAGTAAAATCTGCATGTTATAGGCGAGTGTATCTGTTGAGCCCTGAACATTTCCATAATGAAAGTACATTATCAGGCAATTTGGTAAATTTGAATTCACTCTTCATTGCCCACACATGACTGAGAAATACTGAAACAAATAGCTGTTGGAAGTTTTTCCACTTAGTTACTATAAATTAAAGATGCCAAGAAATTACATTTTGGTTTAATCCTTTATCCAAGTGCAAGCAAACAAAGTTTGTACATGAAGTAATTTTAGGACTGGGCAACTTGTATATAGAAGATAATATATCTTCATATAACTTGTATATATCTTCTTGTGCTATAGAAGCAAATGTCATTCCCACAGAGCAACACAAGTGTGTGTGTGAATCATTAGGAAGATAGATAATTGAGATGTTTAGGATCTAGAAAATTACTGTTTCATTCTTTTTCTATGGCAAAATGTCTTTTGGGAAATGTTCAAATGTGCCTGATATGTTTGGGCCATGAGAACAATTGCAAACAGCTCATCACCAGTGTGCACAGTCAAATAGTGAGTGGGTGGTTGCAGTTGCAGATCTGGTTTTCTAAGTCAGTATAGAAATTAACATGGGGGTGGAGTAGAAAAAAATTACATTTTTATATGCACAGTCTAGCTAAGAAGCATAATTTATTGAGAAGAAAAGTTGTGCATAAGTTGTAAAAATTTGTTAATGTATGCAGTATTTTAAATATTTTTATTGATTGATACCTAAAAATAAAGCAAAGAACAAAAACAATACCTGAGCTTGGTTAAGTACAGGGGAAACAGAATCTGACACATAAATAATTCTTCCAGTATCACAAGCTATTACAAAAAGGAAGCCATCTGCAGCCTAAATTAAGAAATAGAAAGGAACACTTTTAATCATAATATATATACTGGTTAAAAAAAAAATTCTGTTGAATAGGATATTCATATACAAAAACTGGATGAAAAATAATGCCAGTTCTTACATAAAATTAGAAAAAAAAAACAAAAAAAAAAACGTGCGTGTGTGTGGGGGGGGGGGATAGTCCAATCAGATAGTCTGATTGGACTATCATGTCACATTCAGCTTATAGCCTAGGAAAGTTATTTATTTAATCTTCTGTAGACTCATTTCGACACTATTGGCTAACCAAATGTGGAAGTTTCATGGTCAGATTGGTGAACAGTACAGTTCAAGCATCACTGTGTAAGGTCATGATTTCAGGTTAAGCCCCCCCCCCCCCCCCCCCCCCCCGCACACACACACCACTGTAGGACCATCTTTGATGATAGCGTTACCTGGATTTATCTATAAAAAAGAATGTTTTCATTATCTCAAAAGATAGTCGCTGGGAGTCTTTCATCATTCACACGGAGTGGGAATGATGAACCAGGAAGGAGAGAGGGTTGTGGACTTTGCAGTAGCGTTTGATCTGGCAATTGTGAACTTGTTTTTCTACAAGAGGGAAGAACATTTAATAACATTTAGGAGTGGTAACAACAGCTCACAAATTGACTACATTTTGACTAGAAGAAAACATCTTAAGGTTGTGACAAATTGTAAAGTAATTCCAACAGATCAAGTAGCACAACAACACCGACTGCTGTGCGCAGACTTTAAAATAAGATCGAAGATAAGAACTTCTGGATGCCGTGGGATGAAGACAATTAAGTGGTTTCGCTTAAAAGAGGAGAGTGTGAGGAATCGTTTTAGGGAGAGGGTGTTAGAGAGGATTTCAGATGGACTGGAAAGTGTACAGGATTGGTGGAAACATAATTCAAAAGTAATCCTGAGTTGTGCAATCGAGGTGCTTGGTGAGACATCTGGAAAGTTTAGAGAGCAGAAGGAGGGTTGGTGGTGGAATAATGATGTGCAAGTGGCAGTGACAGCTAAGAGGAAGGCAAAGCAGAAGTGGGATGAGTCAAGAGTGGAAGAGGACAGAGAGGTGTACAAAGAGAGAAAGCAAGAAGCCAAGAGAGTTGTGGCACAGGGGAAGGCCATGGCATATCAAGATCTGTATGATCAATTAGAAATAAAGGAAGGACAGAGAAAAATTTACCAACTAGCGAAATGTAGAAATAAAGCAGCAAAGGACATCTTACATGTGAGGCAGATCAAAGATGCTGAAGGAAGAGTATTATGGAGGGATGTGGACATAAGAAACAGATGGAAAATATACTTTGAGGGACTTCTGAATGAGGAAAATGCAAGGACTCACAGAGGAGATGGGCAGCCTTCTGA
This sequence comes from Typopeltis vanoorti, assembly GCF_054136105.1. Classification (NCBI taxonomy): domain Eukaryota; kingdom Metazoa; phylum Arthropoda; class Arachnida; order Uropygi; family Thelyphonidae; genus Typopeltis; species Typopeltis vanoorti. The sequence continues at coordinate 36,403,405 of NC_143561.1, read as the reverse complement.
GGGGATGGTGCAGAACATCAGTAGAATGGAAGTGACGGAGGCCATGAAGAGGATGAGGAATGGAAAAGCGATGGGCCCCGACAGAATTCCAGTGGAGGCATGGAAGGCACTGGGGGAAGAGGGAATTGACCTGCTGTGGGACCTGTTCATGAAAGTTTGCCAACAGGAAAATATACCCGAGGAATGGAGGGAGAGTACTCTTGTTCCCATCTACAAGGGTAAAGGGGATGCACAAGACTGTAAAAATTACAGAGGAATAAAGTTGATGTCCCACACAATGAAGATCATAGAAAGGGTTCTTGATGGTAGATTGAGGAAGGAGGTGGAGATTGCAAAGGAACAATTTGGCTTCATGCCTGGTAGATCAACAACAGATTCTATCTTTGGTTACGGCAGATGATGGAAAAATATCAAGAGAAATAAAGGGAGCTACATCTGGTATTTATTGATCTGGAGAAAGCATACGATAGAGTTCCAAGGCAAGAAGTCTGGAGGTGTCTGAGGGAGAAGAAGGTGCCGGAGAAATATGTCAGGTTGGTGCGGGAAATGTACAGAAATATGAAGACAAGTGTTCGGACCTATTTGGGACAGACAGAAAGTTTTCAAGTAACAGTTGACTTGCATCAAGGGTCAGCATTAAGTCCGTTTCTGTTTAATATTGTGATGGAGGTGGTAACAGAGGAAGGAAGAGAAGATGAGCCTTGGACAATGTTGTATGCAGATGACATCTTGTTGTGTGTAGATTCAAGAGAAGAAGCGGGAACTAAACTGGAAAGATGGAGAAAAGTACTGGAAGAGAGAGGTATGAGACTGAGCAGAGGTAAGACAGAGTATATGTGTTGCGCAGTGGGTGGCGGCCAGGAGACAGATCTGGAGCTGGAAGGAAATGTCATCAGGAAGGTGAGAGACTTTAGATACTTAGGTTCAACAGTGGAAGAAGATGGAGGAGCTGAGAAGGAAGTGGGATGCAGGATACAAGCGGGTTGGAGGAACTGGAGGGAGATGGCTGGAGTGTTATGCGATAAGAGGGTGCCGATCAATCTGAAAGGCAAAATTTATAGGACAGTAGTGAGGCCAGCTATGACATATGCTATAGAAACTGTGGCCCTGAGGAAAAATAATATCAGCAGGATGGAAGTAGCAGAGATGAGAATGCTTAGGTTGATGTGCGGTGTGACCAGAAAGGATTGTCTGAGAAATGACTATGTCAGGGGAACAGTGAAAGTTACAAACTTAGGAGCGAAAATACAGGAGGCAAGGTTGAGATGGTTTAGTCATGTGATGAGGAGGGAGGACGAATATGTGGGAAGAAGGGTCGTGCAGATGGATGTGCAAGGAAGGCGGAAGCGTGGGCGGCCAAAGAAGAGATGGAGGGAGCTGGTAGAAGAGGACTTGAAGATGAAGAACTTGGATGTGGTGACAGCCCAAGACAGGAAGGTGTGGAGGAGACTCATTACAAACAGTGACCCCACTTAAGTGGAAGCAGAAGAAGAAGATAGTCGCTGGGAGTCTTGCACCTGATTTGGAAAGTCTTGGTTTTCCAAGGCTTCTTTAAAACAAGAAGGGTTGTTTGCATTATGTTTGTAAAAGATCTTAGCAAATCAAATATCTCAACTCTTCTATCTCTATTTCTCTCTCTCTCTCTCCCTCTCTCTTGCAACTCAGTAATTTCTGCATCATATATGTTGAATATTTTCATCTCATACATATCTCTCCTTAAACAAATTCACTGGCAAAGCACTCACACAAATGCCTCTGGCAACTGTTCACTCATACAGCATATCTAAGAAACAATTCAGTCCTCATGCCCTCACTAACCATATAACACTTGAAAAATTTCTTCTGAATGAATCTTATAAAACCCTTTTACTAAGTTTAATTGCAAGGCAGAAAAGAGAAAGATATATATATAACAGAAACATGTTGAAAGTTTTTTCACTTGATTATACTATAAAATTAAAGATGCCAAGAAATATTCTTGGTTTCATTCTTTATCCAGGTGTAAATGAACAAAGTTTGTACCTTGGTCACTTCACAACTGGGATACTTGTACATAGGGCCTGATGACTTTGCATCACTTGCCTTAGTATCCCATAATGCAACACACATCCTTGCACACATGTATAATGCTATACATTATATACATACAGCCACTGCTCAGATCCAGAAGTGATACCAAGATTAGAGTAATGTAGAAGTCATATTTCCATATACAATCAGCCAAAAGGTGTCACACCTTATTACTAAAATGCTCTGAATCAGAGATAGATGGTGAAAGGTTTTTCACTTGGTTGTACTATAAATTAAAGATGCCAAGAAATTATATTCAAATCTGAAAACAAATCCCAACTCAACATCACCAGAGTTAAAGATCGGTACTATCAACGTAAGAAGCCTGAATGGCAAAGATATGGAGCTAGCTGAGGAATTAGATAAGTACCAGATCGACATAATAGGGGTGACTGAAACAAAAAAGACCAAAACTGGTGAGATCTTTCTGAGCAATAAATACAAAATGTTATATTCAGGCAATGACAATCAAGGAAAAGAAGGAGTAGCCATGGTATTCAACACAAAATACGAGGCTAATCTTCTTGAATTGCAGTCAGTCTCAAGTACAGTAATGTGGGCAAATATGACAATGGGGAACCGGACAATGAGACTTGTTTCTGCCTATGGTCCCATAGAAGGTTCTACTAAGGTAGACGTGGAGGAATTTTTTGAGGCTTTACAAAAAGCAACTGACACAATGAAAAAGGAAAAGTTGGTCCTTGTTGGGGATCTAAATAGCAGAGTAGGAAATGATTGTGAGACATACAAAAATATTTTGGGAAAATTTGGAGAAAAAAAATGCAAAGCTAATAATAATGGCAAATATCTGTTGAATTTCTGCTCAGGACATGGACTGGTTATTACTAACACCATGTTCCAACATAAAAATGTGCACAAATTCACATGGAGAGAAGAGGCAAGGAATAAGAAAAGTCTCATTGACTATGTTATTGTTGATAGTGATGTTTCCTCCCTGGTGCAGGACACCAGAGTGTACAGAGGATTTGAAATTGGAAGTGATCACTATTTAGTCTTGAGCAGGATAAAATTGAATTTCATATTGAAAAGAATAACATGTAAGAAAGTTTTAAAGCGAATAAAAGTTGAGCAGCTGTCAGATGTGAACTGTAGACTAAAATACAGAAATATTATTGAAAAGAAAATGAAAGAGTTTGAGAACAAGAATCAAACCTTGGAGATTCAGTGGCAAACTCTGAAAGAAACATTGATTGATTCTGCCAGAGAGGCATGTGGTGAGGTTGTGTGCAAGGATAAAAAAATCAGAACTCCCTGGTGGACACAGGAAGTTAAAGAGGCAGTGAAGGAAAAGAAGAAAGCATATCAAAAGTTCCTGGCAAATAAGTCAGCTTTTACTCTTACAGAATACAGAGACAAATGTAAGAAAGCTAAACAGTGTGTAAAACTAGCTAAACAAAAGTCATGGGAGGACTTTGGCAAGAATATAGAAAATAAATATCAAGAAGGTGGCAAAATATTCTGGAGGTTGTTGAAGAAGCTTAGGAATGGAGGAAAGAGTGCTGTAAAAGGAATTAGAGATGATAAAGGTGAAATGAAAACAGGAGAAAAAGATATCCTTGAAGTGTGGAGTAATTACTTTGAAAAACTGCTAAATGAAACAAGCAGTGATGACAGCACAGTGATAAAAAACACTGACCAGGCATGCAGTCAGGAATACATATCCATACTTGAAGTAGAAAAAGCCATCAAAGGCTTGAAATGTGGAAAGGCAGCTGGAGTAGATGATATTCGACCAGAAATGCTGAAGTATGGTGGTATAAGAGTCTTACAGTGGCTGCACTGCATAGTTCAGAAAGCCTGGACAGAGGGACGAATTCCCGATGATTGGAGTAGAGCTCTCATAGTACCCATATATAAAAAGGAAATAAAACTGAATGGGAGAATTACAGAGGTATTTCCCTACTGAGTGTTCCTGGCAAGATCTATGCAAGTATACTTGATAAACGGTTGAGAAGAATTGTGGAAGAAAAGCTTGGTGAAGAACAAGCTGCATTCAGGCCAAATAGAGGCTCTCAGGATCAGATCTTCACTTTACGACAAATAGTCGAGAAAGCATGGCAATATAACAAAGATCTGTATTTAAGTTTTGTCGATTTGGAAAAGGCATATGACAAGGTGCCAAGAGAGAAGCTATTCAATACGCTGCAGTTATATGGTGTCAATGGGGCATTATATCAAGCAATACTTAGTCTTTATTTGAGTTGTGAGTCAGCAGTTAGAACTGAAGGAAGTACAGGAAGATGGTTTAATGTTAAATCTGGTGTGAGACAAGGATGTCCATTATCCCCTCTGTTATTCATTATCTATATGGATCACATTATGAAGGAATGTGGTATTAAACCTGATATCAAAATTGGAGATGTTAATGTCAGCTCTTTGCTTTATGCGGATGATGTTATACTTCTAAATAAATCCGCTACAAGTCTGCAAGATTCTCTGACTAAATTGAATAGCTGTTGTAATAGATATGGTATGAAGGTCAGCAATAAAAAGACAAAGACAATGAAATTAGGCAGAATCACTGAAAATGTCAACTGTGTTGTGAATGGAGAACCTGTGGAACAAGTAAAACATTTCAGCTACTTAGGCACAATTTTTACTGAAGATGGTAAACTAAATATAGAAATAGACAACAGAATCAGCAAAGCTGGTATCGTGGGAAGTCAATTGAATAAATTCATATGGAATAAGAAAGAAATTAGTCGGAACACTAAATTAGCTGTATACAAGACTGTGTTCAAACCAATTTTAATTTATGGATCTGAGAGCTGGGTCAGAAGTAAAACACTTGACCAAAGACTAGAGACCGCAGATATGAGAGTCCTGAGAAAGATTAGAGGCGTGAACAGATGGCATCAATGGCAATATCATATTAAAAATGAGGATATTAGGAAAGAACTTGACATTGTCAGCATCCAGGAATGCGTTAGCAGAGCTAATCTCAGATGGTATGGTCACTTAAATAGAATGGGAGAGGAAAGATTAGCAAAACAAGTGTTCTCTGCCAGGTTGGCAGGAAAACGACCCAGAGGAAGACCAAGATATAGGTGGATTGATACGGTACAAAGTGCCTTAGACGATAGAAATATAAGATCTGATAATGTTGGAGTCTTGACAAGTAACAGACTGATTTGGAGGAAAATTGTAGATAGGAAGTTAGTAATGATGTAATTTTTTCATGTAGTACTGTCATATCCTGTACACCCCTTGAGGGTACATGGCAGGAATTTGATGATGATGATGATGATGATGAGAAATTATATTCTTGGTTTCATCCTTTACCCGAGCATAAGCAAAGTTTGTGTGTGAAGTCACTTCACAACTGGGTTAATGCACAGCATTATGGGATACTGAGGCAATTTATGTGAAGTCATCAGCCTCTATATACAAGTAGCCCAGTCACAAAGTTACTTCACGAGCAAACTTTGTTTGCTTACACTTGGATAAAGGATGAAACCAAGAATATAATTTCTTGGCATCTTTAATTTATAACAGAAACATGTAACGTGTTCAGCTATTCTCATAGAGAACATTTTATATACCTCTCATCACCACCACCACCGCAATGGTGTAATTCACTTCTGGATCCTGTCCACTATTTCCTTATCCTCTGAGAAACTTTGGTGATCAAATCTGTGTACAGAATTAAAATGCAACCTTATCAAAGCCTTATGAAGATGAAGAACTTCCTATCTCTGTTGTCAAAGGGTTCTTCAAGATTTGAGTGGTCTTTTGAAGTATTTTGTCCATTTTACCATATTTCCTCCAAACTTCAACTCTCTATCCATCACTGCGTCCAAATTCCTAGCCTTATCAAACCAGTTCCGTTAATATGATACACAGTTTCTAATCTTTTCATCCTAAAGTGATCTCATATTAAACTGATAACTGTTACCCTTTTACCACACTGTCAGCCAATTTAAATTCCCTGCTTATCCATCATCTTTAACCCTCCCAAATTTGCATCTGGGAGGGGTAAAAAGTACCTGTTCAACAAGCAATTGGATATTTCTCCTTAAATCATTTCCTATAGTATTCATGTGCAAATGAAATAGGACACCTATGTATTTAGACTTAGGTGTGGGCTGCAATTCATATTAAGATTTAATAGTTTGAATATTTATATTTTATCTCTGTCACAGTGACATCAATTGGAATCCCACCCATCCAATTCTTGTCCATCCAAAATGGGTTGATAAAAAAAAAAATGTAATAAACAATTTCATAATCGTTCTAAATCACATACACTTCTTTACATTATGTTTTATTAATTGTGTATTGTTTTTATCCTTAGTAATACATGCACTAACATTTAGATTAGCCATCACTTGCATATTACATTTCGTTTCTTTTGAATGTTCTCTTTCTTTTTGTACTTTACAATGATGATAACTATAATATAAGAGATGCATAGTGAAATATTTGTACATTATCATAATTTAAACTAATTACCATCCTCAATATAGTTATATGTAGTTCATTCCAGGGATCTAGAATCGAAAATCCAAAAAGTCTGCAAGATTGACTTTTATTTTGTTTATTTATTCATATATATATATATATATATACAGGGTGTTCGGGATAAATTTGACAGTTTCGTAAGGAAAAAGAAAATCTTCTTTGTATCTATTAAATTTAATGAATTGACAAAAAAACATTACAGGCAGAGTTAATTACAATACTATCAACAAGATTTACTCAAAATAACCACCATTAGCATCGATCACAGCTTCAATTCTGCTTCGGAACCTCGAACAAGCTGATGCTACAGTCTCCCTGGGAAGGGCCGCAAAAACTGTTTTAATTTTATCCATTAACTGGGCTTTTGTATTACTGGAAGTGCGATTGGTGTCTTTTTCAACTGCGCCCCATACAAAATAATCCATGGGGTTAAGGTCTGGGGAGTTTGGAGGCCAAACATTTGGACTGGTGAAGTTGTAGAAATTTTCAGACAACCATTTTTGACTTTTCCCAGAGGTGTGGCAAGGGGCCGAATCCTGCTGCCATACATACGGCCTACCATTGGCTACCCTTGTTATCCAGGGCTTGACTACAGTTAGCAACTCCACGAACAAAGCCCGAATTCCAATGCCAGGGTTCTTCAACACCTGTTCCTGCAGATTTGCGAGGAATTCTGCTGTACGAACGCAATCAGATCGTCTGCTAGGGATCTTTCTTCTTGCTACATCCTCGTAGTCACCATTGCAAGTCTCTAGTTCATGCCTGATTGTTTTTACTGTATTCAGGGAGCATTGGGCAGCAGTCGTAATATCCTTATTTTGATGGCGGGCACGAATCATCATGATACAAGTTATTCTCTTCCGTGATTCAGGTGGGTTCCAGCTATCCATCCTTTCTGACATCTTGTATATGAATGAAGAAGGGTCCAAACTTTTAAATGAAGAGAAGTGTGTGTTAATACATGTAACTTACGGAAAAATATAATTAATTATAAATATGTCAAATTTATCCCGAACACCCTGTATATATATATATATATATATATATATGAATAAATAAATTTTTTTTTAAAGTACCTGTCCAGTTAAATGAATTCTACTTGCATGATTTCATGTGGTTGTTTCTGACATGCTGATTTTTCCTGGAACAGATGCTGAAATTCATTCTAAAAGCTTTCAGCATTCAAGTAATTAGGAATAAACTAATTATCTAATTAGAATTAGAATTAAAATTAAATTATTAAACTATTAGTATTAAACAAGAGCTTTTGCACTCTTAAGGTTTTGCCTGGTCTCTGAGGAGAACCAACCAGTTCGAAACGGCTCTCAGGCCAGTGAAACCTTATCAAAATGCACCAATAGAATGGACAATGGATGCTTAGGCAGCAATCATGTCTCCTATAAGGTCCGTGCTAGGCCATCTCGTAAATGCCGGTGAGTGTATTCCTGTAAGCTCTCTGGTCAAATTTCGTACAAAATTTTCATAGTTTCTGCATCCGGCTTTGAAATAATACTGGATTTAATATCCACTTGATTTATATAAAACTAATTATATTTTTACTGTGTAAAGCATAGCAATATAGACAATTTCAGAGTCTGATATATCATTAAAGCTACACCATGATTGCACCTTTCAATAAGTAGATTAGAAAAAAAAAATGGAGTTGCAATTGTTAAGTGGTGGTGGTGGTACCTATTATCTAGTTTTCTCAATTATCTGTGATGCTGCACACCTCAGGGAGAGTAGATAATATGTAACTCACTGTACTTGTGTTTTATTATTAGTGCAGATTTTATAAAATAAAGCCAGAACAACTTCAGTAAATATTTCAAAGGTAAAATTTTTAAAAATTCACTTTGGGTATCAACCACTGTTAGCTGTTATATAATGAACATAAAATTTAAAAAAAAAAGTACAGGATAAACTTACTTCTAATATGAGATGTTTCAGCTCTTGGTCTGTAAGAAAAGAAGGCTTATATGTGCCATCACTGCTAGTGTTTCCTGTTCCTGCCAGAAATGAAATAAATTTTAGTTAAATGTAGATTCTGGAAGTAAGAAGATATTAACAGAAAATACTAAAATTATTATTAATTGCATAATAATTAATAATACTGTTCCTGCTTGTTTTAAAGCAAAGGCAATATTCCAACCTGGAAATATCAATCTCTAATTCAAGAATAAACATATGTAATTTATTCATTAACATATAAAAATATGACATGGAGGGAAAAAAAAAAAAAAATTAAAGTAGCTACCAGAACATGTTTTCAGAATTGGAGGAAATGGAAATTACAAAAGATGCAACTAAAGCTATGTCTGTCTATTAATTTGTGTTATCTTCACCTGCTTGATTAAGGCAAGAAGATTCATGTTTAAGGCACTGGCTTATTTAATAGAGATTACATCTATTAAATAAGATGTAATATCTCATATGTAATTTTCTCATACGAAGAGTGTGCATGAAACCACAGAGCCTTGTGTACTTTGACATGCAATATATGAAAAGAGAGGAAGCTAGTAATTGATTTACAAAGGGTGAGAGGAAAACAATAAGATGGCAGCTTGTCAAGAAGGCCAAGATGCTAGACTCGATGAAATGCTTGGAAATATCAAGAGTGCCACAAAATTTTTCTGTCCTGTATCCAAGGATAGATAAGGTTAGCAGGGGGGGGGTCTCTGCTATAGAATGGGGGATGCTAGAATCCGTATTGGTGATCACTATTAACTGACGGATCTGTAGGTAATAAATAAGCTGGTTGTTGATGACTTTCATCACTTTCATGAGCACTGAGGTAAGGGCAATGGGATGAGTGATGACTGACTTTTAACTCTGTTTTTTTTAGGAATAGGCTAGATAAAAGCCTGCTTTCATGTTGTTAGACAGATACCAGATGAGTATGTGACAGTTCTGGAGCATAATATCATATGGTATCTGAAGGGATATCATAAGTATTATGATATCCCTTCAGAGACTTATTAGTATGAAAACTAATGAGGATTTTTCTTGTATCATTCTGGCAAATGATCAGAGGAGGCATGCTATGAAAAGATCATGGTACTACAAGAAGTAATTTGCCTTGGCTGTCTATACAAGAGTTGGAAGAAAAACTGATACCAAAAGGTTTGTCTTATCTTTAGGAGATGTTACCATTGTTCCATCAAAATAAGAGAGAAATACAGTAAGGCATAGGAAAGAACTTCAGTCTGGCCAAGGGATCATGAGAACTGACTGCTATTTGAGGAGTATGCAAGCTTAACACATTTGGCTATTACAAAGTCTGCTTTGGATTTGTTGATGATTTTTTTGACATTGTTATGCACTGTAATTTAAGTTGAATGAGAAGTTGAAAATTTTAACTTGATAAAATCAGTATTGCAAACTGAAAATACTGCATTTTCAGCTTGGACTACTTTGGCACATAATAAGTGTTTAGTATTGGGTAGTTTGGCATGCAACACATGAAAAGAGAGGAAGCTAGTAGTCTATTCTCAACGGGTGAGAGGGAAACGATGACAGCTTAGCAAGAAGGCTGAGATGCTAGACTCAATGATATGTCTTTGAAATATCAAGAGCAACCTGATTCTTATCCAAGGCTTGGATAAGATTCTGGAATTTTGTGTGGAGTGGGGAATAAAGGCATAAATAATTTCAGTCATTATTTATGCCTTTCATAATAATTAGACTAGAGCAAAGGCCTGGATCAGAAGAGTAGCACAATAATCAGGCCATGAAAAAGAAGCACAAAAATTCCAGAGGTCACCTTATGTAGTATAATATATGAGGCTAAGTGATAAGGAGAAGGGCAATCTATAGGAAACATGGAGAAGGTTATGGTCAGAGTTGCCAAGAATAGTGCTAATGTCAACAGTATACTGGAAGAGAGAGCTGGGCAAGAAAAGATACTGATGGTGATAATTATCTGCTATTCTGGTTGGTAGATAGGTAGGTGAACAATTTATGTTAGATCATTTCTAGCGGCAATTAATTAACTTCTTTTCCAGCTTGATTTTTGAAGGTAGAAAAGGAGGAGCCAGTAGGAATTACAGATATTAAAATCTCCAAAGAAGATCATGTGACAACTTTAGAGATAAATAATTAAAAAACAATTGATATAGTCATCAGAATTAGAAGGAGTAGAGGCAGTAAAAGAATGCAACAAAATGAGGCTAAGAAATTTTGAGCCAAATAAATCATATAAAAGGAGATTCTATGTGCAATAAGTTTTGGAAAGGGATTTTATACCTGACAAAAACAAATATTCTGCCCTTCTCACAAAACCTATTAAGTTGATGTGAGCTCCAGTCATAGAGGATGACATTTGAACCAGAACAAAGCATATAAAAGAGATTCCAGGTCTGGTAACCTTTAGCATGGGGTATTAGACATGACAAAAACATATGCTCTGCCCTTCTTACAGGATGTGTGTTAAGCTAAGATGAACTGGAGTCATAGATGATGTCAGCTGAGTTTCAGTGATGCACATCACTAATATCAGTACTAAAACCTTAGCATTGGTAAATTCTGTGTGGAATTTTTTTTAACATGAAAAATCTGTTGTTTGGTTGGATTTTTTTTGGATGGTTTTATTGTTTTTTGCAATTTTCTTATTTCTTGAATTCTGTGGGGTTTTTGTGGAAGATTTCTTTTAACAGCAGTAACACCATAATTTTTATAGTGTCTTTTACAGTGCCTTTCTTTTTTATGCTCTCTTTGTTTATTCTATTGTCTGTTTCCATATTTAACATGGAATATTATGAAAATCTATAGAGCAGGAGAATGCAGCAGGAATTTTCAGAACTTGTGGACTCGCCCACACAGGAAGAGAGTCCAGACTCCAATCTTAGCATGGTTTCAACAGCGCCATCTGCAAGCTGCTATATTATTGTTTTATTGTTTTTTGCAATTTTCTTATTTCTTGAATTCTGTGGGGTTTTTGTGGGAGATTTCTTTTAACAGCAGTAACACCATAATTTTTATAGTGTCTTTTACAGTGCCTTTCTTTTTTATGCTCTCTTTGTTTATTCTATTGTCTGTTTCCATATTTAACATGGAATATTATGAAAATCTATAGAGCAGGAGAATGCAGCAGGAATTTTCAGAACTTGTGGACTCGCCCACACAGGAAGAGAGTCCAGACTCCAATCTTAGCATGGTTTCAACAGTGCCATCTGCAAGCTGCTATATTCAGACTCCTTTCAGACACAATCTTATAGTGAAAGCAGTAGGAAGATTATTTACCAACTGAAATGAGAAGCCTCCTAAACTGTTACCAACAGTTTGTCCAATGTATTCTTATTCTCTGGACGCTGGCCTGTGGAAACTACTACACTGCTCTAAACTTGAATTGAGAAGGTGCCTAGTTGAATAACTACAATGTGGAGGGTGTGTTCAAGGCCACCATGTGTACTTCATGTTAAAAAAAGGGAGAGAGAGGGGGGGAGGGGGGGAACAGAAGCTAGATTTTCTATTTCAGTGATGAAATATGGCAATAAACATTTAGTGTTATGACTAATTTCTCTCATATTGCATATAAATTTATTTTGGAGATTGTTATTGGATCATGTCCATTTAGTAAGGCTGTTTCTTTGGTAATTTCCAATTCTTGTTTTAGGAATTCTTCAGAAGAACAAATCTTGTGTGCTCTGGGATACTAAAGATTTTATGATGCCATATTTTTGAGATGGCTAATGAGCTGATGTATTATGGATATAACGACCTGAAAAAGTTGGTTTTTGGTAGACAGAAGTGGAAATGGATCCATCTTGTTTGCACTGGATGTGAAAGAAAAGATGTTAAGAAAGGAAATACCTTTTGATGATTCCTTTTCTAGTGTGAACTTGATATGAGGATTCAGGATGTTTTTTTGTAGAAATCAGTTGAGTTCTGGTTCTGTGTGACACTCCAAACTGCAAAGGCATCATTAACGTAGTGTAGTTGTTGGTTTTGGATCAAGAGCAAAAATTCTATCTTCTAGGTGTTCAAAAAAAAAAGTTGGCTAAGTTAGGTGATAAGAGTGAGGAATATATAAGTAACAGGAAGGAGCCCATTGCTGCTCCTTCCTGTTATTTATATATTTTAACTTTCCATGTCTGATGAAAATATTTGGGTTAACAATTCTATTGTTTCTTTGAAAGGGATATTAGTAAAGAGAGAGATAATGTCAAAGCTTACTAACATGTCTGTATCTGCTAGTTTAATGTTTTTTATCCTTGTATGAAATTCTATGTAATTTTTTTTTATCAAAGAGGTTGAGTGGCCAGTGAGGGGATGGAGAAGATTAGAAAGGAATCTTGATATTTTATATGTGGGACTGCCTATAGAATCCACAATAGGTCTGAATGGACAATTACTTTCATGTAATTTTGGTGAACTATATATTCTAGAAGGTCTTGAATGGTATATGTTTTCAGTTGATGGTTTCTTAATCTATTAATGTTGTTTCATCCAGTAACTTGTTGATTTTTTGAGCTGACTTTTGGTAGGATCGTTATTAAGCTGGGAGTAAGTATTACGATCATGAAGAAGTAAATTCATTTTGTGATCATATAATGTAGCATCTAAAACTACAGTGGTATTGCCTTTGTCAGCTTTGGTGATAATTATATTATTATTACGTTTTAGTGAATTCAGGGCTTTTAATTCTGTTGGTGGAATATTTAATTCTGATGGTTGGGCATCATAGATCACTTTGGCTATTTCAAAATGTAGTAGTCTATTAGCTCCAATACTAGACATATGACTGGTGCTCTTTTCAATGTTTTGTATGAAATCTACATATGGAATACATTTGGGTGAAATCACAAACTTATGACTTTGTGCTAGTACATTCAGCTCATCTTCAGTTAGAGGCCAGCCAGATAAGTTAACAACCTATTTGTCAGCAGGTAATTTAGTTGTATTTTTCTTAAATCATTCTAGCAATTAAGTTAAGTATTTTTTTATCGAGATTTATGATACTTTTTTTCAAATGCTTTGGTGCCTGCATTTTTTGAAATATTAATAACCATGTGTAGCAAGTCTTGATTTAATGTATGTAATGTAGCTTCCAATTCTGTTGTTTTTATATTTTAACAATTTTAACAACAAAAAAAAAAGCATAGGAACATACTGTGGGAGGACAAGACTCTACGACCTATTACCTATATACAGAACATGCAGTGTGTGTCCCTGCAACAGTGCTCCTTGCATAGCATTACACAACCTTACTTCAGGCATGATCTTGCTGCACTGCAGATGTCAGCAAGATTATTACTAGCTGATTGGGAAGTCTCCTAAATGCATTACTATCTGGTGTAGACACTTGTACACTATTCGCATCTAGTCTTCAGAACTGCTTTAGTGCTGTATCCTCAAAGATGGGAGAAGTTCTGGATCTCAACAATATGTTTGGCATGACCTTGAGGGGTATCACTCACACTGTATGTTGGAAAATGGGGGGGGGGAGGGCACAGAAACCAGAATCCATGATCTAGGAACCAAATAGGGCAAAAACTACTTCATGTCTCCTTCCACAATAACCAAGGTGGTGCTGGTATTTCACTGGGCAGTGAAGGTCATTTACCACTTACTGCAGGTGCTGCATTATTGAAATATATATGTAATTAACTGGATATTAATCATTCTTAGCATTAGTTTCCTAAAAACAACCATTTGAAATGATATTTTGTATATAAAAAAGTTTAAATGCATTGTTATATTAATCAAATACATTGCCTACTTATGCTTTATTCGTCATTATAATGTGAGTGGCCTACTGTAATGAGTAACTGGAATCCATGAAGGCGTTGTAATAAGGAATAATCCATCAATATTTTACAATAACAAAAATATTTCCTCTTGATTTTTAAGTAAAATACTTTTAAAATGGTTTTTAAACTATTAAATATAAAACTGGAGGTTTTTTTTTATATTTTTTTAAATTTTACTGTATAAGTGATATATGTGTACATTGACAGCCTTTTGTCTGAATTCATTTCGATAAAGTTATTGTATGGTGAAATCTTTATTTCGTTTTCCAAAAAGCGCGTCATGATGTATTTCGGGCTATTGCGCCATCTATCGACAAAACGAGACAAATTCAAATTATTGAATTTTCAGAAAACCTTTCGGTATTTCAAATTTTAATATTTTGAATTATTTTTAGTAATAAAGCATTTCGCCTCTATTTATCAAAGATTACAAAACTTTATTACGCCTATAACGTTTTAAATATTGATAAGTAAAATGACTCATTATTGATCCAATTTTTCTGAACTCTAAAAACATACGGTATCATTAACATATTATTGCACATTTTAATGAAATTACAAACATCTTTCTTTTTTTTATATATATTTTTCTTGCTTTTTTATCTCCCATTTATCTGTAAATTGGTGCACAGACTACAAAGACTTTACTAAATATTATTTACAGCTTCCATCATATCGAAATAAGAGATTCAATTTTCCAATAACATCGGTGCTCTTTTTCCCCCCTCTTTTTATATTTATTTATTTGTTCATGGGTGATAAGGTACTATTCATTTAGCTTCCAACATAAAATGAAGTTTATATTTAACGCGTGGCTACAATTTATTTTTGCTGTAATTTGAATACTCTTGTCCTCAATAGTTCACTCCAGAATTTTCCGCTCAATGTAACATGAAGCTGCCTAATGTGGCCTATGTTCATGAGTGAAATCCCCCATTCGCTCGTGCATACTAGGGGGAAAATGAAAGGGGACGGAATGCGTGTAATGGTCAGAGGCCACAAACTTCCCATTGCTTTTTACAGCAAGTCCCACTTCAATTAATCATTTCTTGTAATACCAGGGTTAAGGGAGTTTAGGGACAAGTTTCTCCGTCAACAGCCCGTCCGATCGCGAAAGGCTTCCTTTTCTTCAGCTATAGAACACCAAATAATTACCCACACAACCGTGCGCGCCTCAGTCTTGTTGTCATGGTGACGGGCTCAGCTCTGGCAGAAGATTGATGGGGCAGTCTGATAAAATCATTACCTCGACTATTTCTTCCTTTGTTATGAGCAGCAGCTATATCGCCGTTTAATGCTGCACTTATCCAACCTCATGGCAAGCCGTGTGCGCGTTTCCCAGCACAGGGAGAGTTGGCGCCCTGCTCACAAACACAATGTGGGTCGACAGACAAACTAACCGAGATAATAGCACTACAAGTTTGAACAACGCTGTATTTAGCGTTTCTTTATTCTTTTTTTTTTCTTACAAAAAGGGGAAAAAAAGTAATCTCCGAGTCTAATCCAGTGAGTATAATCGATTTCGTTGTGTTAGGAACATTATATTAGGAATCCAAGAAACCAATGAACTGGAAGTATTAAACAAGGCACTCTAGTAACTGTGGTTGTCTGATCACTTAAAACCAAACCTTTATGGAATAAATATTGTTAGTGTGGTTAGAAATAGACCAGCCCATCTTCAGGTTGCAAATATATGGCTGTCCACATTCCATACTTATTGAAAATACAATAACAATACTACGTTGAAGGTCAGCTTTTTAAACATATATGGTATTTTATATATGCACAGCCAATGCTTTAATATAAAACGATTGTGGATAATACGTTTTTGGACTTCACGAACATGCAGAAAGAAACTACACGCTTTGGTCCTGGTCGAATTCAGTTTAAAAGCACTTCGCTAGACTGTTGTGGTATTTTTAATTTGGTGAAAACATAAATCCTACTAGACGAATTCATCAAATTAACATTTGTACCAAATAGTAAACCAAATGCAAATTAGACCTTAAAAACGATGGAATTGTCTCAAACGACTGTATCTGTCGTTTTCCAAGCTATTCACTATCCTTTGTCACCAACAACGGATACTTGAATCCTAGTGTATGTGTGACACTTCA
The DNA here is from genome assembly GCF_054136105.1 of Typopeltis vanoorti. NCBI lineage: Eukaryota > Metazoa > Arthropoda > Arachnida > Uropygi > Thelyphonidae > Typopeltis > Typopeltis vanoorti. Next base: position 36,386,985 of record NC_143561.1, on the reverse strand, counting down.
CACATACACTACTGTGCATACTAGCTACAATTAAGTAAAGAAACTGCAGAAACTTGCATTTATTTAATTTATTTAAATTTATTAACAAACTTGCACGCCTATTAATAAAATTACAAGGAGTCTAACATGGCTAGTTCGCCGAGGGAAGGAAATATTCTCCCTCCGATTAAGGGGCTCACACAAAAATCTACATATCAGAAAACGCACCGCTTGCCTTCTCTCTCCATGGAGGTTCAGAAATTGCACACAACTCAGACATTTTATTTCCAACGGAAATGCAACGCTGGTAGTACATGCAACCCTCATGAAATAATTATGTATGTATATTTTTTGAACAAGATGAGACAAATACGCAGAATCACACAAAAGTTCTCAATTCCTTTAATACAAATGCATGCGAAAACACTATGAAACATGAACGGGAAGTTTAACTTCCCGTTCATGTTTCACAGTGTTTACACAATATTTCATCTTCTCCTACTTTTAATGGCTATGTTTAAAACGTCTCTTTTAACCCTTCCCCCGAAACTGCAGCTCCGTTCACCTCTAGCAAATCATAAAATTGGCAGTGGTCGGTTAAATTGTTTAATTTGTACAGAGAAACAAACAAAACAAAAGCACATTAATTAACTTTTGGGGGAATATAAAAGGTGGATAGGAATTGTACCTCAGAGATTGAACGCAAATAGAACAAAAACACATTTAAAAAAAAAACGACTTAAAGCAAGCGGTTATGCCCCCATACAACTACTAATCAACTGGTTTCACCAAAAGAAATTCTATATGTCAGACACTTCCATGTTATCGTTAGGAATCAGAAATCGTGCAGTTTGTTATGACACGATTGATCATTTAGTACGTATTAATGATATCATTAATATGCAAGTAATTATGCTTTCAGGTGTATGCTGATTCTGAAATCACGCTTCAGTTTGATTAGGGCATAATAAGTCATATGAACTGAAATGAGTGGTGTTACAAAACCAGAAAAGTAGATGTAACTGAAGTAATGAATGATGTAACATAATATATGTTCTACCCCTCCCGCCCTGAATGAATCAATAAAATGGACAAACTACATGAAATTTTGGTATTCAATTCTTATTACCGCTTTAGAGCCTCCGTAGCTCAGTCGGTATAGATGAAGCCCTTTGGTAGGAAAAACCCGGGTTCGATTCCCGTCCATGACGTGAGAAACCTTTATCTGGTCTTTTTGGACTAAAGGTGAGTTAGCTGGTCTCATACGGTGGTAGAGGGTTTTTTCACCTCCTGTGCTCACAGAAATGATCTTACTCTCATTCTTTTTAAAGAGCTACACGCTGTGGTTCTTTGGGAGAAAATGGGAGATGAACGAGAAGCAGGTTCGGTACGTGGAAACTGGATGCCACATAATTTTTGCAGAAAAAAATATTTCGCAAGAAAAATGAAAGGGTTATGGATGTCGATCCAGTTGAACAACGCCAAAGAATCAGCTACAAAAAGGCAAAATGTAGGCAAAGCCTCCCCTCTTTACATGTGATGTGAGTCACATGGGTAATTACCCAAGGATTTTCATGAAGTTTTTTGGTGCTTCATCTCAACTATAGAAAAGATGGATAAAGTGGGTTTGACAATTCTTTCTCCACCCACCACAAAAATAAAATTAAAAAAAAAAAGTCGATAATCTGGTCCATGCAGATTCTAGAATCGTAAGCCTAACCAAAGTCCAAAATCGAAAGCATGTTTAAAAAATATTCTCAGATTTAACATGTTTATATTTTATTGTAGCAACAGAAAACCCCAAATGACGTTAAGGCATCTCAAAAGGGCCTAACTCACATTTGAGAAACGATATAATGCTGAAAAACCCAAAAGTTCGCAACAGACCCATCGCAAGTTGGGGTGTGGGGGGGGGGGGCAGTCTGTGTATACAGTAAGCAGTTCAAAATCTGTTTCCTTGAATTATCCCAACATGAACGCTTCTGAAGCTTGCCTTCATGTTTAACCAAATGAGACCTTTCCGAGAATTAAAACGAGCGCTGTGAACGAGGTTATATGGCAGGAAATCTCCCAGAACGAATTTAATGACACCAGCGAGAAAACAAGGCTGGGGAGGGACATTGTCATGTACAATACTCTTATATTTTCTTTATCAATGCAATAATAAGGATTTTTTTATTCACCTCCTTTTCCCAATCCATTTTTGATATAGAATGGATCGTGCATATAACATTCATTCAACTTGCTTCTTTTGGTGATAACAAGTGGGTTTACTTTTGAAGAAAAATACGATCAAGGGCAACGAAATGGAGCAAATGAATCTCTTGAATTATTTGTAAAGGAAGGTCATTAAAAATATCAACAAAATGATCTCTCGTTTATAACTTTGGATGCATAGCCGCAAAAAAACCAATACAATGACGCAAATGCTAAAAGTTCTGCAGCAAGAAGTTGAGAAATTCATTCGCTGCCGAAAAATTTCTACGAGATTATTTTTTTATACAATAAACAGGCAGCAGCAACACAAGCCGAACTTTGGAAACGTGACATACCGACGATCACTTTTCGATGCATTAGTGGAGCGGCGAGCCTATAAATTATTGATCAAGCTTCTTATTCCACAATTCAGCAGGGTAACATTTAGCAGCCATAACCTAATGGTATTAAAACGGAATCGGCTATGATTTGCAGCCGCATGCCAAGCAGAAGGTAGCATTTCTACCATATTACGGTAGCGACCAGCACCTAATGTCGTCAAGCGCGCGCGCCACGCTCCGTATTACGTCGCCCATTATCTTCAATCATCTTGTGCCGCATCCTTCACAATATCGCTAACCATGTTACACCTTAGTCCTTTCCATCAAACAGACACTAAAGCACCCTTGGACGTTATTCCGAAATAAATTCCCAGGAATGAGCTCGCCAGATTTTTCGGTTAATATCGAACCGACGCCAGAAGTTAGCGCCCCCTAGGGAGTTGCGCCGTCATGCGGCAGCCATTAGAGCAAAATAGCAAAGCGGAGTGCCACTGCGTGCGCGAGCAAAATCCACACACTTCTGATGCCCAAAGGCCTGGCCGTCGCCGCCTCAAACTGCTGTGTGCGGCAGTCCATTTGATTATTCCGCTACGGGGCGGGATCGCATTCCGAGATGTATGGCATTAAATATTGACGGTCTAGAAGCTGGCATCTACTCCCTCTGATTTATACTCCTCGCCAAGACTTGGCGGCGGGGCAGGGCAGCACACCAGGCAGATTCCCCGCCCAATCACGACCGTGTACTGGTTCCCATGCCACGTCACTGCCTGTAATGAGTGAGCACATCAATAATTCCGGACGCCACTCTACGCTCGGGCGGCCAGACTTGCGGCAGGTGACCACAACACACCTGGGAAGTCCTGTTTAACGACCTGCGATTTCCTCCAGGCCAAATGTCAAACGGGCGAGTTTCAGATTTTTCGTTTTTATTTTCCCCTTCTGCATCTTCTTTTTGTTTATTTTTACTATCTAAAAACGTAGGAATTTCTTAAGAAATACCTTAGTTCCTTCCCAGAAGATTTAAACAAGTTCAAAGAAATCAGTAATTTCTTTAAAATCTTCAGGCTAGTAATATCAGCCAAACGATTGTTTTTAATCATGTAAGTGACAGCACTAATTGAGAGAAAGTGCAATAGAAAATCGCGCCTGTAACAACCTATACTTTGCAGACTAATGCATGATTGTTTTCATAATCCTCTTCACGGATATTCATACAGTTTCCTACTGTCAGAGATAAATTTTATACAATTCACCGAATCCTTATTCTAATTTTAATTTTTCTGTTATATTATCCAGATATATAAAAGTCTAATTAGCTTCTTTCATATATGTACACGTGGATCAGATATTAAAAAAAAATTTTTTTTTTCAGATAATCCTTACTAGTATTCATATACACAAAACTTGCCATAGAGCATTTTGTAATTTTTTTATAGTTAGGCTGAGCTTTCGGTTCTAGGTGGCGCTGGCTTCGTAAACAGTTTCTGTAATAACGGTTATTTTCGTACCAACTATGAAATTACCTATGATTACAGAAACTGCTCAGCAGTGTTTTATTTATACATTTTTTTAAATCACTTCACCTACCTGAGTGATTCCCTTCTCCCCCACTGGAATGCAACTTGAAAAGTCAAATAATAATAACTAAAATTACGATATAACATCAGTTTATTTTCTTTAATTAAGTGAAAATTAATAATAGGAGAGTACCAAACTCGGAATTCTTATGGCAGGACGCAATTATATGCTTTGTGCTCGGGAACCATTATAGATGTGTATGCTGTTGTGTATCGTTACTTAAATTTATTTGTACGTCCCAAAGTTCTGTGACTGCTTTAGTGCAACAAATGTTTGGATTTCATTTCATCAGCGAAAAGCTAGTCAGGTAAAAGGAAAATATGACGAGGGAAGATATTGCTTTGGTTTCTACGCTTTGACAGATTTAACCCTTAGTCTAGAAATCGGTTCTATTTTCTACACATGGCAGTTTTTCAAGCCACTTCGGTGTCCAGTAAGCATGGCGTTGGTGGCAACGATGACACACGCAATTAAGCGAGATAATATGCTGGCTTCATAGTCCTTCAGTTGCGGTTCCAACTAACCGACCGAGTGAATTAAAGCCACTCACCAATTATGAGGATATTTACAAACATTCATGCTACCGTCTGTTGGTTACAAAGCGTAGACGCTTCCGCTCGATTACTCACGCATTTTCTTGTAGTTCGGAAACATCAATTCAGAGTATAAAAGATAGAATACTCTTCAACCTATTGTTAATTTTTTTTGCCTGTTTTTTTTTCTCGGAATGATTATTTATATATTTTTAATGGGAGAGCCAATTATAGCTTTAGGGTACAGACTACAGAGATCAAAACTTGAAGGGGGGGGGGGGGCGGAATGCAGTGGCCAGATATTCTTTCTGATTATTGTTTTATGGTTTCGTGCAATAACATAATATAAACATCTGCGTATGCACATTTGGATTCATTCAGAAAACTATTTCAGTAGGACAACAGCCGGCAATAATATGCTATTTGTCCCAATTAAAAAAAAATAAAAAAATTTCAAATATAAATTCACAAAGTGTGGAAATTTGAAAGCTGCTCCAGATCATCGATATATATATATATATATTTTTAATGGGAGAGCCAATTATAGCTTTAGGGTACAGACTACAGAGATCAAAACTTGAAGGGGGGGGGGGCGGAATGCAGTGGCCAGATATTCTTTCTGATTATTGTTTTATGGTTTCGTGCAATAGCATAATATAAACATCTGCGTATGCACATTTGGATTCATTCAGAAAACTATTTCAGTAGGACAACAGCCGGCAATAATATGCTATTTGTCCCAATTAAAAAAAAAATAAAAAAATTTCAAATATAAATTCACAAAGTGTGGAAATTTGAAAGCTGCTCCAGATCATCGATTTCGTATATATATATATTTGGATAGGAAGGCTTTTTTAAAGACAAAACCGGAACCTAGAGAACTAGTGTTATAAATTTCACTATAACTGAGCGTAATAAACTTCTTATCGTGACTAAGTTCCACAATTGAGTTTCAAGACTTTGGAAGAAAAAAAAAGCTATATAAATTCAAAAACTAAAAGTATTATTTTGTTAAGTGTACTCATACGGGCTTACGTAATGTGCGAGACACAATAAAACAATATGGACACATATGCATTTATGATCTAAACGTCATATATATTACCAGCGGCTTTTTGGAAAACCATAGGTGCGGTACGCATTATTTACTAGAAGGGAATGATAGACAAAAATTTTACATTTTTGGTTTATATGGGTTCAATGATCAAATGAATGATCTCGATGATCACTGGCTTCAGAAAGTTTATGTTATTTTATTTATTTTTCTATTAGCGAATTACCTAGTTTTGAGCCACGCAACATTATAGTGCTCCAATAATACTATAATTGGAGTTTATCAAGATTACGTTATGATGGAAGCCATTTTCTAAATTAAATTTAAATTTTTGATCATGGCAGGAATTTCTGTGTACCAATAAAGTTCCTTCTGTTGAGATGGATAAGCACATTGTTTTAGTTTCTGTTTTAAAAAATCCACTTTTTTGTATGTAAAAGCTCACTGAAATTTTTAATTGTAATTGTAATTCTAATTGAAAGTTCTAATTTCTAACATGAGAAATCAGAACCACTATTACCAATTAAACTAATGAAACATAAGTTAAAATGAGAAAACTGCAATAATATTTTTCCGATAAGATAATGAGAGAGCGAGAGAGAGTAGGGGATTAGAGACAGGAAAAACTACTTATAATGAAACATCCGAACAATCCATTCACAAATGCAGGATTTGAACTTCCCGCGAAAAAGGCCAACTGTGGTAGAACGTTAAAAAAAAAAAAAACCTCTTATTCTCCCATATAAAAATAACAAATACAGGCAACTGTGTTATTCAATCGTTTTTTGAATAACGATAAATAGAGGGCTCACACTTACCAACCTTTCAGAGAAAGGCCAGAAACTTGCAAGAAAAGTCCTGCTGGGAGTTCCCTATCCTCACTCTGACGAGTAGGAAACCCAGGCCAAACCTCAGTTGCTGCTATAAAAAAGTGCAATTGTGACAGTATTAACAATTTGCAAAATGGCAACACAAACATGAAAAACTATGCATTAATATGCCCAATAAAATATTTATGGACACTGCATAATTGTGAAATATGTTTTGTATTACCCTTTGTACTGAGGACATCAGTAAAATATCGTGGACTCGATAATAAAAATTAGCCATTTAATAATTTTTTTTTTTTGTAATGAAGGAAAAAAAAAAGGTAGCAAGAACATCTCAAGAATGGTCAAATATACCATAAATTGAGAGAGAATTAATATTGCATAATACTATATTTTTAAGCAGACCATGGAATAACTAAAGATTTTCTATTTAAAAGTAAAATAAACTATTACCGTATAAGATTGGTTAACTCACACTCAACGAAAAAAAAAAAAAAAAAAAAAACTCGCGTCTAGAAACACCATAATTACTGATTCGCGCAACTCCGCTACTGGACGAGGGAAAAAAGCTCAGGCAAAAACTAATAAAAGCGATCATGAATCAACAAAAACTTTTAAAAGAGAATTAAGGTTGTAATTACACCATATTTTGATCGTAATAAAGCCATACTTTCCTACCATTTCTAATCTTAAAACAGTAACCTGTTGATTTTACATTGATCAAAATAACAGAAGTAAGAGAATCAAGACTTTCTTGTCCCATCTTTTAATTTCAGAGTAATTATTCTGCCATAGCCATCAACAGGCTAGTTTCGTGCAAGAACTTTGCTAATTTTTTTTTTTTTTTTTTACAATGAGCGAACTTTTGTTTCGTTAACAAAAATAAAGGAAGACACGCACTCTACGCGTACTGTCCAGTGAGTGCTACAGTAACCATCACAGTGGAATAAGGTGTTCCCATATGCTTTGATTTTAATTAACTCATTTTTTGTGTACTAGTCTTTAGACATTCAATGTTTTTCTTTCACAAAAAAGTACGTTGGTATGTGCGAAATGCAATTTGAAAATCTGATTTTTTTTCCATATTTTACTTTTTTTCACATTTTTTTTAATACGAACACTGTTGATTATATTCTTTGTTTCTAACTGTAGAGAGTAACTCATCTTGATAATTGGTGTGCCGACCAAATTCTTATCGCGCATGGAAGGAGAAAAAAATCTTTCCAGAATATAAATTTTGTCCCATTAGCAGTAGTGACAGCGAGGTTAAAATAAAAAAAAAACTACGGAAGAAATGAAAAAAGGTAAAAATATTTATGACGAAGTCAGACGAAAAGTAGAACGTTTCGGAAATAGCAGCTAGCAGATTACCACTGTGTTACTTAAGCCAAATCTGTTGTCATAGAAACATTACGCCAGATCCGCGTGGAGCAAACGAAACTTTGTCATCAACAGATAGAGTCTAACGTTTGGTCACGAGAATATATCAATAAGTATTTAGAATTTGAAATTTCAGTGTCTGAATTTTCTGAAATTTAAATATTATTTGAACATTTAAAAAAATGTTAATTTTGAATATTGCTTGCATTTCCTAAAATGAAATATTCTGCAAATTGATCACGATTTCAGTATAAAAACGATATATATATATATATATATATATATATATATATATATATATATATATATATATATATATATACGTTCCCTGCATCCAAAACTAAACATCCAAACGTATAAAAAACGTCACCAGTCCAGAAAGGGTTAAACTGATAATAAATCACATGTGAAAAGAGTATGGAAGTAGCAAGCTGAGAAGACATTACGACTAGTTGACGGGAGAATTTAAGGCTCTCCGAGGCAAGATTAACTGACCAACACAAACGGAGATTTTTAAGTGGCAGCGGGGTGGGTGCAGCGCAGTCATTTAATCTCCTTATCCTGAGCTGCACGAGAACTTTGAAACGCTGCAGAAAATGAAAGCAGTAGTTTGAGTACTTCCTTTCCTGCCTACCAAGAGTAATGTGTCAAAGAGTTTGAAACTAGTTTCGCAAAAATAAAATGAATGATATTGGAAGTTTCGTAATTTATAAAGAGTTAAGCAGTGGCGCACCCAGAGGGGGGGGGGCAAGGGGCCCGGGAACCCCCCAAAGAAAAGGAAAAAACACTAGAAAAATTTCCAAAAATCTTTTCCTAATTAAAATTCATTTTTTTTTATTTATGTTGTGTGCTACTTATGAATTAGCGATCACTGCCGATGCTCAGTTATAGGTCGTATGCGATGTGTAGTGTGTATTCGCAAAACGCCTACTCAACTCGCCCCCCACCCCCCAAAGGTTAAATCCTGAGCGCTCGGCCCCCTCCAAGATTAAATCCTGAGTGCGCCACTGGAGTTAAGTATAAGACTCATGGTATTCTTGATCTCGTGTTTTCTAATGATTGTGATGCTCAAGTTTTTTTCTTGGTGGGCCGCAATCATGTCTTCATAGGACTGTGGCCGCACATGCTTTCAGTTATGAAGTACAGTATAATCCTTCAGTGGTAAAAAAGAACATTGTGGTAGCTGACGTTAATAGTGATATATATTTCTAATAAGAATTTAAAGATCGAGGTATTCTGGCTATCACAATAGAAAAAGATCGTACAAGCTAGCTTATACATTTCTAGTGATTTTTTTTTTTTTTAACACCTAGTTACACGTGGAAAAGAATGTAACCATTAAAATTTCTTATCGAATCTTAATTTTTCAACAAAAATAATGTTTCCTAATGGCTGGGCAGTTCGGCTATATTTCAATGAAAAACAATAAGTAACATCAACAACAAATGCAGAAAACTGGTCGAGTAGGCAGCACGAGACTTTTAAAAAATGTTAACAAGAATTAAAATACAATGCATCAACATAAACCTCGGTAAAAGCAAACGAGAAGTGATGCTATAAAACTGATGTTCGTGAACTTATTTTATTTGATAACTGAAATGAATAAAAATAATAATAAGACTCACGCCAGCATGACATCGTTAAAGTAATCAGGAGTAAAAAGTATATACACGAAGGGGATGGACTAATTAAAATTAATAGGAGTTGCTGTTAAAATAAAAGAAAAAGAAAGAAAGAAAGAAAGAAACGGTTGCTGTAAATCCAAACCAGAATGGGATTCAGTCGTTTAAACCAAATTTGTAGCAGGTTTTGGTTCGTACTTTTTCATTTTATGAAGTTAACATAAACCTTAACAAATCTCCTCGTTGTTCTCACTGAACCAGATAATTGTGAGTGTGGGACAACCCAGTCCATGGAACGCCTTCTTTTTTGCCCCCTTCTTCAATCACTTTGCACAAAAGAGGACCTTATATCCTTCACAGAAAGAGCAGTTAATTGCGCAAGATTCTGGAGGAACATCTGACCATATTTATTGTATATAACTTATGCATAGTTTATTTTTCCTTCATATTTTACTTATTATTCCCTGTATAATGTACCTACTAAATGTAAGCTGTTCTCATTTGTAATGCATCCTAATTTGTTGTAAATAATGCTGTAGCACTTACTACTGTACCACTTGTGTTTGGATACGAAATCAACTGACAGCAGCACCCAAGTTCGCTATTAAGGTGGACCGGAATATTCTCCGGTTATTTTTAACAAAATGCAAAGAATCACCAGAAATTATGAAAGAAATAAAGGAAAAGAAAAAGAAATGCTCGTTTTATTGATTTATTTTACTAATTTGACTTAAAACTTCGAATCTGACGGTGTCTGTGTGCCCCGTTAACTACCTCTCAAATAAAAATAGCGAATGAGGGGTATTCAACTTAGAATCGTAGTTCTAGTATATTAAATTTATGCGCTAACGGTTCTTGTAATAAGCTGTAAGAGACTCGCTAAACAGTACCCGGATTAGTGTTACAACTCTTGACTTTCCCATATTGTAATTGTATAGTTTCTGTTTAAAACACATGTTAGAAGACTTTTCCCCCCCCTCCCCAATATCTGATTATGATAATAGCAATCCAGGCACAGATACCAAATGTTAAAATGGAGTGAATTAAAGCATAGTTATAAATCTAGGAGGGGTCATATAACTTACATTGTTTCTTCATGATTTTTTAAATCATGCATTTGGTTTACAATCATCCATGCTCTGTCATATTACCTTTGATTCCATAGCATTACGTTTATAAGAGCTTTTTAACCGAAGATGAGTTAGCCTATCTCAAACAACTGTAGGAGGTTTTTCCCTGCAACAAACTGGTTCCAACACACACACACACTACTTACAAATGTCAACCAGGACAACGACTGGCTAAAACTGATTTGTAACAAATACCAAGTACTACGTCGATCCCAACAAGGAAAAGACGAAAGAAAGCAAAGACTTATAATTAATCTACAGGACCTCCAAACACAGCATTTGTCTCTTCAACATTTATTTTTTCCCTTTAGGTTGGAGATAATTGCATAGCGCGATGTGAGACTACCAATCTGTTTACCGGAAACCTGAAGTGGATTGAAGAAGTGTCCATGTTTGGTCTCCGTAGAGCAAGGTTTGCAGATTATTTAACTCACCCAAGGTACCAAATACTAATGGACTATAGGTTAAATGGCTTTCGTGAATCGGATTTAAATTAAAAACTTTGTGAATTGAGATATTCATATCTTCCACGTACATAATCAATTAAGTTGGGCCTTTCTGGAAAACAATGTCATTCGTACACAATAAAAAAACAGTAGCGGTTCGAGTGTTCGTATTGAACGTCTTATACTGAGATACTGTATTACCAATCTGAACTACCATTTCCATCTTGGATTCGGATAACTTCTTAATTATCTTTCAACGCAAACCGCAAGATTCTTTTTTAACAGTGCAATCATATGCAATCAAATGCCCTGAAAAAGTCAACGCACAAAAGCGCAGAGATTCAGCGCAAGTTTTTTTTTTAACATAATTGCATCTATAATCACAGTTTGCGTTGATTTCCATAGTGATAATCAACGCTGTTCAATAGCAATTAAATGTCTTTTGACAATAGATTTCCGAATTCCGCTATGTATTAATTTCTTAGACCTGCGAAAAGACATTAATGAAATGGTCTTGCACTGTAGTAAATTTCGTGTAGACAACCACTCTTGTGTACCGGCACGATTTTGATGAGTTTTACTTTGTAAATAAAGATATCCTGTATCAATCAATGGACAAGTTGCAGATTCACAGTGAGGGGCTGCTTTATTTCCTCTTTTACTTTCTTAATTACAATAATGGAAATATCTATAACACAGGATGTATTACCTTTCATAGAGATTATAATCCGGCAGATTTTCAAGTTATGTAATGGGTTCTAGTTATAAATTGCTTTTAAGTTTCTGTTGGATAATTATAGTGTCGGTTGTAAGATTCCGTTGTGATTATTAGGGACTGAATTTTTTTTTTTAAGTTATTATAATGCCAACGTATACTTAATATCTGCAACGACAGCGTGGTGTTGTTTGTTCTGCCTAGACATAAGATTATTAAAGTATTTTCGCTTTGATTTATTGTTTTTGCCATTATATATGCCAAGTTTGGTTTCATAGTCAGTTTTGTTTACTCTCCTGAATTAATTTAGTAACAAATACAGTGATAAAATTAAACAAATAAAAGTCAAGAGTAATATGGATATATCTCCGCATTTTCTTGCTAACTGCTTGAATCTCGAAATATTTTGGTTGTTTTCAGCAGGCAGTGATAGTCAATTGGTGATCTGCGGTACATTTCTATCCGGTTTTAAAAAAGATTAGCGTTTTGTATAAAAATTTCTGTGGTTTTTCTTTTTTTCATTTCTTTCTTCTTCTAATAATTCGAAAATTAATTTTCTTGTTAAATGACTGGTTTGCACGTCTATTTTATAAGTAAAACTATGCAACAATATTTTTGATTATAAAAAAGAAAAAAAAATGTAAGTTATGACTTTTAATCGTTTCACTAATTCTGTGTATCATTTAAAAACAAACATATTTTGTTTTCAATAATACACGAAAATTAATTTGAATAATAAAAAGCAACTTAAAATAGGGGGATAACACGTTTAAAACACACCTATGACTGTAGTATTTATTTAAACAAAAAAATAATAATAATGTTTTTTTTTTACTTAATAACACTCGAAATCAAATACTGTTTTTTCTATGTAATGATGCTCATAATATGCATGGTACTGATCATCTTTTCATCCCTGTTAATATTAAAGATACAGTTCCATACAACCAAGTGAATACTGAGTCTGATTAACTTCGTACCATCAGGATTATCTAACCCAGTGGTCTCAAACTGGCGGCCCACATCCGGCCCCCGAAGCAATTTTACACGGCCCGCGAATACATTTCAATTATGTATTTGTTGTAAATACGGTGCTTATAGTTTTAGAGATATAGAGATATGGACTGAGCTTATGTGCGCATAAGCTCAGTCCATATCTACAATTTACAATCAGTAAATTTAGTTCTCTAGCCGACGGTTGGTGGCGCTTCAGTATTCTCGTGTTTCCGATGCACAGCTGCACAGTTCATATTGCAATATAGATGGAGACAAACTAACGTACGGCTTATAAAACCTGTTTATTTGTGCTTGTTTTTAGATCTACATTATATCAATACCTATCGTTTAGAATTGTGCATAACTTTTGAGTGTTGCTTTCATACGAAAATTCATCTTGTTGAATTAAAGTTGTAAATAAAATTATAATAGTGATTTTAATTAAGAGATTAAACTGCAAGCCATGTCTTTAACAAAGAGTAAAAGAAAAGTGGAAGAAGAAGGACGTGTTTTTCAAGATAAATGGGAAATTATGTACTTTTGTGGTGTTGTGCGCAATAAAATTGTATGTTTTATTTGTAATAAGGGAATATCAGTTCCAAAAGAATACAATTTACGTCACCATTACGAAACGAATCATGAAGAAAAATTTGAAATATTGGAAGGCAAATTGAGGGATGAAAAATTACAGTTTCTGAAATCTGGCTTACACCGACAACAAAATTTTTTTACTGAAGCAAATAAATCTAGTGAAGCAACAGTTCACGCAAGTTTTGCTCTCGCGCACATCATTGCAAAACGATCAAAACCATTTACTGATGACGAATTCCTTAAAGATTGTTTGATTAAGTGTGCTGAACTTCTTTGTCCTGACAAATAACAATTATTTAAAAATAGTAGTTTGTCAGCCAACACGAGAGCGGAACGTATTAACGAAATCGCTAGTGATTTACGATGTCAGTTAAAAGAAAAAAGTATAGAGTTTGCAGCATTCTCAATAGCAGTTGATGAGAGTACTGACACCACAGATATAGCACACCTTGCCGTTTTCGTACGAGGTGTTACTGATGAATTTGAAGTAATTGAGGAATTATTGGAAATAATTCATATGAAAGGAAAAACTGGTGCACAGGATATTTTTTCTGAAATAAAAACTGTAATACATAAATATAAATTAAGTTGGGATAAAATGGATTTGCAAGTGATGGTGCAGCTGCCATGGTTGGTAAAAAAAATGGAGTAGCGGTAAAATTAAGAAATATAGTGAAACAAGAAAAATTTCAGAATAAATTTTGCACTACACATTGCATTATTCATCAAAAAGCACTTTGTGCTAAAAATTTGCAGATGAATAATATTATGGAAACAGTAACTAAAACAGTAAACTTTATCCGTGGACGAGCTCCGAATTATCGAGAATTTGTTGCATTGCTTGAAGAAATTGAAAGTGACTACGGAGAAATGATTTATTATAATGAGGTGAGGTGGTTAAGTCGAGGAGCTGTATTAAAACGGTTTTTTTTTTATTTAATAAATGAAATCAAAATTTTCATGACACAAAAAAATGAAACCATCGACAAGCTACGTAATGATACATAGATAACAGATTTCGCATTTCTTGTTGACTTAACCGGCCATTTAAATATTCTCAATAAAGAGCTGCAAGGAAAGAATAAACTTATCACTGACATGTATGCTTGTATTGAAGCTTTTAAGTTAAATTGCAATTATGGGAAATACAACTGGAATCAAAAAATTTCGTACATTACCTACATTTTAAATCCTGCCCTATTATTTCAAATGAAAAATCTCAAGAATACGCAAGAAAAATAGCATTATTACGACAAGAATTTGAAGAAAGATTTTAATGATTTGGAGTCCGATTTTACATTATTTTTATTACATTAAAAACGAACGTGAATAACACACCAGAAAATCTACAAATGGAGCTAATTAATTTATAGTGTGATATAAATCTTATTCAAAGATTTGAAGATACAGATCTGATTAACTTTTATTCGTACTTGTCAAAAGATAAATACCCTCAGCTACGAATATTTGCAATAAGAATAATCGCCTTGTTTGGGAGTACATTTATATGTGAACAGTTTTTTTCGCAGTTGAAAATTAATAAGTCTAAGAAAAGAACCCGATTGACCGATGAGCATCTACAATCCGTGATGAAGATAGTTTCTAGTAATTTTTCTCCAAGGCTACAAACTTTATCAGAATCAAAACGCCATCAAGTGTCAAGTTGCAGTAAGAAATAAAGAAGTTTATAATTATTTACATGCAAACATATGTATTTTTTTCTGTATGTGTCGAAGAAAAATGTAATAAATAAAAGAAAGAGAATAGGTTGTCATTATTTGTTCTCAAGGGTTTCATAATTATAAAGGGGTGGTATCTATACATTAGGGGTAAGTACGGTTCAATATATATATTCACTCTCATTTTGTTAAAAAAAAAAAATTCCGGCCCGTCGGCTGCTTTCGCATCGTGCATTCGGCCCGCATGCAATTTGAGTTTGAGACCGATCTAACCCTTAGTCCACCATGGTGGTCAACATTCACAGTCTTTAATGGGTGGAATTCACATAGAAATAAATAAACAAGAAATCCGCTAACTTTTGGAGACCGAAGAGTAGTCAATCTGCACCCTTAGCCAAGCATAAAAATAAATAAGTAAATAAATAAATGATACATATTAAATCAGAAAATAAAAATTACACTTTATAGGGGATCGTCCTTAAATAATGTCCGATTTGTGGGGGAGAAGGAGGGATTAGCAATTTTTCAAAAATCTGTCATTCTGTGATTCAAAATGAGTTAATGCTGATATTGTTAGAATAAATACCAAAAGCAGAAATAATTCTAAACAAATGTAACGGATAAACTTAATGAATTGTTGCTCTCTTGCGATTTTTAAATATAGAAATTACCACATGTTGGATACTGTGTCTTCTATCATAACTAGATATAACTAGTTTTCAGTGATACTGTTAACGACCTTGCATGGTATACATACATGATTGCACGATGGTGTAAATACATATGGATGAACGAACAGGTCACTAATATGTTCAAGTCGAATTTGCTAGTAGCACCTGTTGCATGTCAAAAATTATTACTTACCTTGCAGTCTTTCTGGCTGAAATTTGAAACAGACCTGACTTGCCATTATTTCTCTGATGCTGGCTCAAAAAGAAAGAAAAAACATTTTTCGTCGTTCATTTTGTGGCAGGAAGATGGTTAGTTTTATACAACCACAGTAAACCACAAGGAAATTGTATTTTTTTTTTTTTTCATTGACCTCCCCGCTTCATTTTGAAAAGATGGTTAGCATTCCTACTGAATTCCAAATGGTATTAGAGGCAAAACGAAAAAAAAGATAAAATCACAAAACAATAATATTACAATTCGCAGATTATATTTTGATTAGTTGGGTCATTTGCATCTCGAAGGTTGTTGTTTCTGCAACAGCCAAAGGGGAAATGACCACTTAATTATTGATAACCAGAAATTTCAAAATGCTACTTCCTTCAAATATCGCGAAATATTAATTACTACAGATAATAATACAAACTAGAATACACGCAGTTTATTACTCACTATATCATTTATCATCTTTCAATATTCTCAATAAACAGAATTTTAAAAAAATAAAAGTATAAAATAAAATAATATTAATCCTCCTGTTTTATATGGAACAGAAACCGGAAACCTGTCAAACCAACCTGGAAAAAAATTGCAAATCTTTGAAAATGAAATCCATGGAAAAGTCTTTGTACCTATAAGAAATAACAGAACAGGAAAATGGAGGAAAAGACACAATGAACAGCTTTATCAAACTGCAGAGATCTCCGCTATTAACCGATCATATCAGAGCTTACACGCCGAGTTGGCCTGGAGATCTCTGTAAAGAATGGAAGAGGAGAGAATGGTTACAGAAGGCGATCTAGAAGAAGGTCATGATAACATCCGAAAACTTTGGACTTCATATGGCTAATGATAAAAAATAATAATATGGTCAGAATAAAAGTAATACAACTCCGTATTAACATTTTTAACTGACACCATTCATTAACAGTGGCCTCCCATATTTAATGAATTTGTGCGTATACAAGATATTGAATAAGATGCTGTACAAATTCATATACTGTACCAGCAACTTGTCATTATTTCTCTTATTCTGGCTCAATAAGAAAAAATTTCGTTGTTGATTTTGTGGCAAGAAGATGGCTGGCCTTATACAGTCACAGTAAACCACAACAAAGACACAAAATTTTTTCCGTTGATACCCAGAGCGTAGCATTATTAACATTATAATGGCTACTATAATGTTAGGACAAAATCAGGCACGTCGAGAATTTTAGCACAAGGAACTAAGGCTAAGAAGATAGCGTATCATGTCTGTTAATTGCATGTTTTTTTTTTTTTTTTTTTTTTGGGGGGGGGGGGGGTTCTGAAAATTCTGAAATCTCGAAATTCTGAGTTCTATGTTCTATAAAACAGTTCAGATGCTGTGTAAAAAGCCGACTACTACGGGATATACCACCATTGATTTTATTGAATTATTAAACATTCTTTTCAGAATCGTTTGCTGACTATCTTATGTCAATCCTATCCACAAAAGGCTGTAATTAATTCTAAACTGATTAACTTTTTCACACCACTCCAGGCCTCCAATAACGAAAACTGTGGGGCCACACAATCATCTACCACCTAAAGACTTTCCTAATCCATGTCACAAGGGGAATTTGCTACAGCCCAAGAATGGATACGCTATTCAGCCAACCAACCAGGCCAAAAGTCTACCTACTACTACATACCGCTCTTAGCAATGTGTATAGGTTACTTTACCACATAAAAAAGTGGTAAAGTTATGCGCTGCTGCTAACGGTCTAATGCAAAAATAAAAAAAGATGTCTGTTTCATTCTTAATACAATGCTATCCCATCGGTCTATCTGCCATCCTTTGGGTAGCGTAGCAAGCTTTCTCTATGGTCGTTCAATGCGTGTCATGGTGGATGAATCATTCTCTTCCAGCTTTGCCACCATCTACTGGTAAATGACCCATTCTCAATCACCACTAATGCTACCCACAGCTTTGATGATTATAGTACAATCCATTTATCCTACTTATTCGACAAGCCATGCACTGCTAAGACATTCCAGGCTTCAAAATCATCTGCAACCACCATCCTTAAATGGGACAAGAATAATTTGGTCACCGTAAATACTACCAAAACGCAATCATACATTTTCTCTAGTAAAAGGGATCTCAGCTCACTTACCCTCAGTAATACACAAATCATTAGACAGGTTCCTCTCCCTGGAATGATATTTACCTCCGGCCTCTACTGAAATAAACACATCGCATCAATAGCTTCCTACGGCTCTAAAAACACTACACATTCTTTTCCGCTGAAGGTGCTACTTGTCACCCGTCCACCTGCTAACTGTATAGAAATCGCAAATCTGCCCATCCTTAGAATACTGTTCACACGTTTGGGATGGTACATCTAAAACCTCCCTAAATAGTCTCTATGCTGTCCAGAGGAGAGCAGTTCGGTTCATGGATGATCCCGACCTCATTCACTCACGTCAACCTTATCTCAGATGGATTGTTTCCGCTCTATGCAAAGTAGTACATGTAGCTGCTTATAAAACTACCATCACAAAGACTGTGTAACACACTTCAGTTTAGCCCAAACTGTACAAAACATTTTTATGAGCAAAATCACCACTACTTAGACGAAGAATTAAAATTAGTGCAGTATAAGCAGATATTTGCGCAATGAAGCTAGAGATAGGAAGAAAATACGCTGTATATCAATATAAGGAACGCTCTTGTCTTCGAAGCAGAGAACTTCGCTTCTCACGGTGGCTTACAGGTGTGAGAAGCTATCAATGTTATTAACATACGTAGGCCATGCCAGAAAACTTGAACAGCCTATAATACCATAGAGAGTAATTTTTATTTCCTGAAAACCTTTAAGGGAATCCCTATATTCTCGTGTTTCTATCAATCTATTACTGATGTCTGAAACAATTCAATTTTCGAGATCTCTGTAAGACTAAACATGGTACAACAACAGCGCACAGAATTCCCACATAGTTGTTAAATATCCTTCCTTCGTGTGTATCTTTGTTATCCTATTTGGTAATAACCCAGGGCCACTTCCAGCACATAAAAATTATACCTTAAGCATACTGATTGTTCACAGGTTGATAAACCATGGTCCCCAATAGATTTTTTTGTTTAAGTAGTAATAATGACGGTGCTTTTCAAATAACATCTTTACACTGTTTGACCAACAGTGAAGAACCGTTTGTGGAGCTGTTTTCTTTAGCTACTTTATTTATCGAATGTTATCTCAAAGCCGAAAAGCCAGCAGAAGTGTAGAGCCTATTAGACACAATATGTCATGGGGAGATGGATTGGTCAGTTAACGAGTAATGCCAAATGTGGGAGGCAAGGTAATGTGATGTTCATTCCACCATGAGCTGTCACTCGATTTTTTACCATCGTACTCAAATACTTAAAAAACAAAATTCCACAACTGGCCTCAAGAGCAAGGATTCCGTATTATATAATTAATCTACACTGTTAATGTAAGATAGATTTTACATCTTTCGTGAATGAGACACACATAAAGAGAACAGCTGAAAAAAAATCGCTGGTAACTTGTTTTTTTAAAAAAAATAGCCAAAAACATAAATAAAAAAAGTAGAAATGATATAAGAATCTTGCTTACCTCGTAACGACTTCATATGTGCCACTGCCATTCGGAGGATGGTTAATTTATCTGGTTTCCGGGCAAGGGCGCTGCAGGTGGGAACCATGTCGGAGAGTTCTGTGATGTAGGCTGTCATTTTATTACGCCTCCTCCTCTCGATCTCGCTATGATTTTCCCTGCAAAAGAGAACAGGATAAACGTGTTGATAAAATTGGAAAATAGTCGAAATAAAAATATATTAACTGCAAAGCCACATTTTGTAATCTACTACAAAAACCAAAGACCATTAACTGATATGTCTGCCTACGAAAATAATACTTTTCAACATTTTATTCAGCAAATTACGCCAGCGCGCGCGCGCGCGCGCGCGCACGCACGCACGCACGCACGCACGCACGCACGCACGCACGCACGCACGCACGCACGCACGCACGCACGCACGCACACACACACACACACACACAGAGAGAGAGAGAGAGAGAGAGAGAGGAGTAATTTTAAATGAAAAAATTAGACTAAACCTTAAAGAGTTCTCTTTTCAATTATTGTGAAAGTTTCTAATTAAAAACATAATTTCATTTGGCATTTCAAGAAATTTACGGCCAATTTTTCATCCTGCATAAGTCTCAAACAAACCTACCGAAACACAAATCTACGACTAATATGTTACACACTCAATACATTTCAAAACTACGCTCATATTTTAATAGTTCAGTAATACAAACGTCGAGAAAATGCAAAATTAGAATACCTGGTTATTTGTTTCACATATGGAAAGGTAGGTAAAAAACAGCAAAGTGTGTTTAATCACAAATGAGACTAAACCTTGAAAATTCATCAGAAGGATGAAAACCAAATGGATCAGTCATACATAGAAGCCGGAGAAAATTAAGCAGCTATTACACAAACATGCATGGTAAAGTATCTTCAATAAGAGTTAATCTAAGGCATAATTCAGAATTGTCTGTCTATGTAACCGAATATACAACTTTGTACTTTTACCATGGGCATTTGTGAAAATGTTTAGGTGAGCTACTGTCTGCATCGACAGTAGCCCACCGGCGTGGATATTTTGTGAATGTATTTAGGAGTGAGATGAAGGTCAATGCCACTGTCTCGCTTGGGAAAAAAAAGTTCCTTGTTTGATCTCTAGATTAGGATACTGGATTATGTAACCCTTAACTAATAGACTATATAAATCTATGTATGAAGGATTCAGATATGTTTACTCTATCATCCACATAGCAGAATTTGTAGCTCGTTTGCTTCCTGGCTTTTTCAATGGAAAGGCATCAACAACACATTATCCGCAAAATAAAGAATACTAAAACTCCAGAGAATACTTGGATAACAGAATTTGAGCGGATTTCCCCAGTGCCATGTCATAAATCGAACAAATATTATTTTAATGGAACACAACTATCTGGAAATTTTGGTTAAAACAAATAAAACGCACACATGACATTCAATTCAACAGCATGCTATTACACGTGGTTTCCGTACTAATTACTACCCAAGGAATTTAATGACTCTATCATTAAATTCGCGTCGAACAAGTGAACGTTTCGGAAGAACGTGGTTTTGCTGCTAAATTGGCTTTATTGCATTTCGCTGGCATCGCTACGAAGTAATTAAAGCGATATTTTTAATGTGTTATTAATAATTAGTGAAACAAAATGTCCGCTTTCAAAATGTAATTTATACGGTTTTCGCATACAATCACGATAAATGATTTATAAAAAGAAATAATAATAATTACCAGATGATTCAATGATTTTATGGAGAGAAGAAACAAACGTTGAGAATGGACTATTTATAACATTTCCTAGAAGCTCCGTTTTATTATTATTATTACTACGTGATACCACCAAGAAGTTTAAGAGCTCATTGCGGGAAACACTCTCTACCCACAATCCATTCCACTCTACGCTACTTAACCTTCCACTACTTAATTTTCCTTTATTTTTGTTTTATTTTATTTAAAAATAAAAATAAAAAACAATGCAAATTCCACTCACGAAACGTAAACCTATAGTATTAGTACTGATGGTGTATATTGAGGATTATACAATCAATTAACCTAGTATAAGGAATCCAAACATGGAAATCTGTCAAACTACTTCTGGCTGCTACTAAGCAGGGGTAATGCTCTGGCAACGGACGATGATATTCAGCTGCCACTTAAATACATTTTACAGAAATTCATGGCTCAAATTCAGTCCATTAGTTGGAGAGTGGAGACGCCATCCAGTCGGCCAATCACGCTGGCAAATACTCATTTATCCCTTATATAGAGACTGAACTAGGGTGAAGAGAGAGTGGTGAATATCGCTCAGGGTGCAGGTTGATAAGGGAGGCGGGGATAAATGGGCACGGAGATCCAGCTATCAAATAGATAATCTAACATTATTAGAAAACTCCCGTATCTCCTGAGTAGAAGTGCAAATATCCTTCAAGCGATGATCTTTATCATTATTAAACTATATGAGTTCTTGATTCCTGTACGAACCTACTGACAGTGCAAAGAACGCAGTAATAATCAAGCAGAAGAGAATAAGGAACATGAGCAATTCTCTTCCGCGAGATGTCGCTGTGTATTAATTACAGCAGAAGTAACCAGTATATTATGTTTATTCGTTTGATTACCTTGCTCTGGTGGAAATTTCAAGAAAAATCCCACCTTCCCCGTATGAGTATGGTAGGTTTTTCTTGGAAAAGGAGGCTAAAATTTATTCAAACGCTGAGATGATGCTATAATCCGGACTTAGCACGATAGCCTTGGATTACATCAAAAGATAAGAACTAAGACAAATGAGAAATGGAGAAGAAAAAACAGAAAGAAGGAAAGAAAGAAAGAACAATGTTACTCCGCAAACTGTATTCAAATACAAATTGCATACAATATGGAAATTTCACACAGTCAAAAACCGTAGGAGTGCTCCTTGACACTTTTAATTGTTCTGCTTTTTGATTTATCAGTGTAAGGTGTTCTTTGCATCTTGCAATTAAGAGACCACATTAATTTTCTAATTTTTTTTTATATATGAAATTATATTCCATTGACCAAAACTGCTTATTGTTGCACCGTATTAAAAGGCGACAGTGAAATAATGTGTATTCAGTATACTTGATGATATCCAAAAGGCTATAAAATCTGATCTGAAATGAATAGTATTAAAATATTAGGCAGATGAAAGCAAAGTTAGAGATTTCAGAGCTATAAAAAGTATCTCTAGTCAACAGGGAGCAGGAGTTCAACATTGGTATTACCAATAGGAAATGTCTTTAATACAGTTACAAGGAGTTGGCTATCGGTTAACACATTTCGTAGAATCTTGCATATTTCATCTCCAGACAGACAGACAGAGCGCACTGGTTTCGAGCAGAGACCAGGACTCTTGAATATAACATCAATGGCGATAGGTAATAACAAGTCTACATTTGTCTTTTCCTACAGAAAGAAGAGCAACTAAATTTAAGCTATCTATAAACAAAATACAATAGTACACAGTATCCCAATAAGCACGGTACATCTCCAAATGAATAACATGACTCTTAAAAATTTTGAATACATCCATACACTAAACAACAAAACACTTTTTTCTAATAGTATGCTTAAATCGGGGTAAACATTTTGAACGAAGTCAATTCTTCATGTAATATGTCCATAAGTAAGTACAGCATTAACTTTAATAAATACCAATAAATACAAACATTTGATTACACAAAAAGACAACTAAACCTAACACTTCAATTGGATATAAGATGAAATGACGATCAGCTGAAATATGATCAATCAATTTGTATTACTCCAAAGAACCCTTTTTCCACTCTTAAATATACTAAACAGGTATGGAAATGACTGGAGACTCATAATAAGGTACGTTTCGCAACAGCCCCTTCTTGTACAGTGAAGATGTTTATTATCAGGGCAATTGACGTCCGAACTATTTCTGGATTCTGTTCTGTAGAATTGCTGTTACATATACTGTAATTTTATATCATTTCGAATCGTTTTATCTAATTTTTTTCCCACCGTAAGTCTAATTTAAACGAAAATTGAAATCTCTCGTATTATATATCTCAACTATTCGTAGAGATGGACAGACAAAATGAATCTATCAAAAGGTGCTTCCCCCATTTTTAATACTGACCTTAAAAATGACTTAGAATATTTAGAAAATTTAAAACACATTGACTGCTTTAAATTTTCAGACTGTCTATGGCAAATATAAGAAGCATAAGGATTCGAAGAGAAAGAAAATGGGCAGGAAATTAAAAAAAAAAAAAATGGACTACTCCAAATATGGAAATCATTTTAGTTCAATGACCGGATATCGAGCGTTACGGCCTATCGTTCGGCTAACTGGCTGCTCTGCGTACCCTTACTAGATGGAGAATACAACAACGTATCAATCAACCCAACGGAGTCTTCTCTTTTTTTTTTTTTTTTTTCTTTCCCTCTGACAATGCTACGTTTATCGCCACGGCTTGACAGGACTCTCTAAAAGTTATTTTTCCCGTCAGCACGTTATACTACACGCAATTCGCACATCATAAAAGCTGAAAACAGAAACGGTAATCAAATATACAAGTGACGCACAAAGCACTGTGAAGCTATTTTAGAGGCATTATTTTCGGTATGACATGCAAGTTTGAAACCAAAAAATTCTTACTACAAATATATTCAAGTTACATTTTTGCTGGTAACAGTCGTTCATGTTGTTATTTTTCCTTCAGCTCCTGGAGATATGAGCTATCTTCAATTGTTCTTTGAGATAAAGAACCAGAAAGACTGAAATGACTGGGGGAGGGTCTGCCCCACAAAAATAAACTGAATAAACCTTATGGGTAATGTTTGTTATACAAGGGAGGTGGAGGTTCATAAACACCTAGAACCAAAATGATATTAAAGCAACGGGTACAACCACAAGAAAGAACATACTAGTAGCAGAGTTATGAAGGTAACTTATGTTCTTTCTTGTGGTTATATGAGTTGCTTTAATATCATTTTGGTTCTAGGTGTTTATCAGAACTTTGCAGACGCCCTAGTATGTCCTTATCTATATTCGGGATTAAGTAAGTAACTATGAATCGCTTTTCCCAATGTTTTCTTCAACTGTACAAAGGTGATTTAGCCGGTCTCATATGGAATGATTTTTCACTCAGAAACTCGGGTTTTTCGTCCCTCAGAACAGGCAAACCGGCCTCGTGAACACACAGATTTACAGTCATAAAATGCACACATATATATATACACGTAATCCCTCATTAGGAGGGATTAGGTGTGTGTATATATATATATATATATATATATATATATATACACCTAATCCCTCCTAATGAGGAAACCCCATACGAATAAATAAATAAATGTTATCTTAGTTATTCAATTTACTGCAAAATCATTTACTGAGAACTTATCTATATCTTGTACACAATCCTGTTCTTTTCATTTATTGCTATCTTAGTAGAGCCTCCGTAGCTCAGTCGATATAGACGAAACCCTTTGGTCGGAAAGACCTTGGTTCGATTCCCGTCCATGACGTGAGGAACCTTTATCTGGTCTTTTTCGACTAAAGGTGAGTTAGCCGGTCTCATATGAAGGGTTTTTTCACTCGGAAACTCGGGTTTTTCGTCCCTCAGAACAGGCAAACCAGTCTCGTGAACACACAGAATTACAATAATAAAATACATATATATATACCTAATCCCTCATTAGGAGAGCTCAACCCCCCCCTCCTAATGAGAAGGGGAGAAAATCCCATACAAATAAATAAATAACTTAGTTATTCAATTTACTGCAAAATCGAAATGGCTCCAGTAAACTGTGTTTCAAGCATTCTGATATTACAAGAGATACACAGAAAAATGGATAATAATCTTTGAAACGAAATAAGGTAAGAACTAGAAAGAAGAAGGAAGTAGCTATTCAAACTTGTTCAAATCAACATTTGAAACGGTCGTATGGTGCGCAAGCAGTTGATTTTACCAACCGAAGCCACCAAAGTCGGCAAAAATTCGAAACATAATATTGTTATCAATGTGTGGAAAGAGATTAAATCTGGACATGGATAATTCGGGGGTGTGAGATCTTGATGTAAAAATCACGGCAAATTTAGGAATATTACTATGCTATCTCATACTAAATGAATTCCCACTCCCACCTCGAAGGTTGTACCACAGCAAAAAAATAAGATCACACTTTCAACTGATACCCACGTTTTTCAATCGAATGATTAACCCTCCTTTTTTCAGTCAGTAAATCTCAGAGATAAACCCTCGTGCATCTGTTCAACTCATAACCTTTCGATGGTCTCAGTCCTATATCATTGCCGATGATTTCATGACTTGCAATTCTGTGTGATCTCGGTCGGCTTTGGTGGATTACAATGTGTGGATTCTACGAGGGAAAAACCTCCCCATCTCCGTATAAAGTCGGTTGACACAGCTTTAGTTGAAAAGTCTTTATATTTCTCTCATACTATGACGAGAATAGAATCCAACTTTTTCCCACTTAAAGAGCGTTATCATTACTAAGCTAATAGACTGCATTGAGTCCTTCTCATTTATTTATCTCTTCAAAATATCTTATGATGGTGGTTTTTAACAACTGGGGCGTACTGCGATGTGCTTCCTGACTGGCAACATTTTCTTGGGAAACTTTTTTTTTAATATTTTAGAAACATGCACAGCATTTGAAAGGAGAACCTAGATGCGGTGGGATAGAATTAGTGATGGCCACAGGATAGGCAAATATTAGTTCTTTACGTTCCTTTATTACACAGTCGACTTTATTGTGGTGGTAACAATGTCTACTCATAGCGCACAACACGGCAATAAAAATTTTCCGATTCCAACACGCCTTGCCCCGAGTCATACCATATAATAGAGGTCTTTCCGCACTGCATACGTGCTACAGCAGATTACGCAAAGGGTCAGGAACACCATGTCACGGTTCGAATAATGGAGCAGGGGGTTCTTGTCACACGCCATGATGGAAGACGAACACAGTAGAATTCACGCATCGGCCCCGCAGACACTGGAGTTACTGCCATGATGCGGTTATGAGCGTTCATAATAATGTTCGGTACAGGTACGGTGACTCATGTGACATGGGAAGTAGCCGGTGGGTTTCGTGCACACCCTCTACCTTGGATGCACTTGCTAATCTTTCACACATGGTTTTTTATACGCTCGATTAAGTTTTTCCATTAATGCTAACGAAGCTTTACAAGTTTAAACGGAATGCAGCAAATTGAATCAAAGAAAATTTAAACACACAACACGCAAAAGTATTCCGATGAGTATCGCTACCTTGTACTCCTTACACTGCTCGTGGAAATAGTGTAGCTTTGGGATTTACAACAGACATGACAAATAATGATGCCAAAACACCGAATTTAGAAACCAAGTTTAACAGTCCAATAGTAACAGTTTTCGGATATATTTCCAAGATAATATTCTGTATAATAACTTGATATTAACTTAAGAATCCCAATGTAAAATATGTTTAAGATAGTTTACAATATTTGCTTTTAACAGCGGAAACTCTGAGGCTAGTTGAAACAGTATAACAATTATAATAAATGTAGCAAGCATAGGAACAGCATAATAGGTTGATTACAGACAGAGGTGGCTGAGTTTTCACAATCGAAAACTCTGATTTCTCATCCTGCAAAACAGGTTAATCGACCATAGAACACACGCAATTTACAGACATGATTGTGTCAGTTGCTTAGGCCATAATTTACAATAAACACAGTCAATCAATGCGATCAGAAGCATGATAGAGAAGAAATCTTAACAGGGGGAAGAATAAGATTATGGCTCTAGTATAGTCATCACAACAATCAGAAAAGACGCTATCTATTCCATGAAACATTTGACAGAAATAATGAAATACAATCGGAGCTTTTGGCTCTGATATTATAACAAAATTCTGAAAAGGGAACGCTTATCGAACAATTTACAAAAACTTTAGATGGTTATGTTACAAAAATTCTTTACAAAAGGGTTTTTGTTTTTGTAAAGGAATATAAATCTTAAACCTCTTTTTGTTATTCATTATATGCTTATTACATGCAGAGAGTACATGAAAAATCCATCGCTTTGAGGTATATTGATCTGTCCCGATACCGATTATTAAAAATGCACAAGTTCACATTACCGAAATTAGATTTTTGAGGACATAGATGCCAGGTTCCTTGCTACTGACAAGACCATGGTGTGTGTGTTTTCGTAATGAGTAATTTCATAGAATAAGGTAAACAATCCAAATCTGAATGCTTGTTATGTTAATTGAACGTTCGCAGCAGGACATATAGTATCTAATAGTACATTAATACCGTGGGTGAGCAGAAAATTGAGGAGAAAGTTATTAACACTGGATTTGACATCTAGTTTCTCATTGAATTTGAAATTAGATTAAAACTCAGTTCTTTCCATTCAGAGAAATGTACTGAAGTCTATATGAAAGCAATATTTGTCACATGCTTACATGCCAATTACTCAGCAGATTACGACAAGTCCATATATGACAATCTTCTTCTTCTTGCGTATATGCCTACTAAAAATGAGAGGTGCGGCAAGATTTATATCCCTTTTGTTATACAAAGTCTCTTGTACTTCCTTAAATAATTTTCATGAATTATGCATCATTAAGGTATTAGTAAATTTTTATTGTTGGCGACGTAAACCATCGTAAATTTTATGTGTGAGAGAGAGAAAGATAGAGGGGAGGGGTTGGCAAGATACTCCTTCTCTAAAAACCTTTTCAATTTATGTATCTAGACGAAATAGAAGAGGTGAACAATGAGAGAGTTTCTTAAAGGAGTCATAAAATTTATTTTATTAAGTCTACAATTAAGGGAAAAAAAACGGGAATGGCGTCCAGTTATAAATTCCGCTTTGAGCAGCTCTAAAAATGGAGTCAAAGCGAATAAATAGTGGAATCTATGTGAAATCCTTGATACTGTTTCCATTTGCACGCAAATGGAAACAGTATCAAGGATTTTAATCAAATTAAAAGACCAAGTATCTCACCAGTAATGTTGACTGTACAAAATACAGCGCTACAGAATCAAACATATAACTTAATTAGTAGAATCAGAATCGCGGTTTTCTTCCATTTGATTCCATTTTTGAACGGTCTCGAGCGAACTATTCTCAAACGAAAGAGAAGCGACTTTCATTAACCATCAAGGCTGCACTGAGTGGACAGACATGGTCTGCTGATTCCACTTATCTGCAAGAAATAAACGCAGTGTTGGAAGAACTTTCACACACCCATGGTCATGGAACATTAGAGAGTTAAAGCCTTCCTAATATTTCACATTTTCCACTACAACGCTTCGTTTGACCTGGTCGAAGAAAGGACTAAAACAGCCGCCAGGAAATTCGTAATTTTTTTTTTGTAGGGTTAGACGCAAAAATTCACCAATTGTAAAAGGCAAAAAAAAAAAAAAAAAAAGGAATAACGACTCCACCGATTCAGACCAAGCAAATACTAATTAACAGCACAAACGGAGTATGGTTTCGACTACAAAAATGAAATATCTTGGCGACCTACTTTTATCTGTAAATGGTATGCAAAAAAAATTCAAAGTGTTATTCAAATTCAGGACTGTAACACGGTTGAAATGTTGGCAGTAATCAGTTATAACTGTCAGCAATTACCGTAGTTTTGTAAGGTTATCTCACAATAGACATATAAGCCTTGTATATGGATGACAGATGCAGCCCGTTACTTGAAATCTTTAATTTTAAAAGAAACAAAAGAAACCCACCTAATACTAAACCTCGCGCTTCTTGGTGATAATTATGAAGTAAAAGAACAGAAAAAAAAAAAGGAAATATTTTAAAGTGCTTATTTCCCATTCATTTTAAGACAGCATTAGCATACAGAATTTGAGGTATTGTCCAATGGGATGATTAGATCAATTTTGGTGTAGGAAGGTGATATAGGTTACAGAAATTATTTACTCAATAATTATTTTTTGAACTATAATGTAAAAGAAATTACGCATAAAAGAAAGAATGAATTAAGGGTTTTTATTTATTTATTTTTTATTTGAATCGAAAGATGGTGGAATCTGCCTGTAAAATTGGGACAATAGACACGTTTTCAATTCCAAGAAAGAGCCCAAAGATGCGATCCAGAAATAATCACGAAAATAAAGTTTCTTAATCTGTATCGCAAATAAATTAAGGAATTATTGCGAGATAAAGCACACGATTAAGGTAAGAACAGTGACTACTGGTAAACGCAATAGTTATATATTCTCATGAGTAGTTGAACCTGATGTATATTTAGCGATAAAAAAATGCCACGATGTGCGCATTAATGATGCTATCGTGAAAATAGTAATTTCTATAATACAGACTAAATGGACTACTCGAAAATTTATTTTCTACAATAGTTCATTGCGTTTATTAACTCTAGTGCACGTCACCCTTCCGTTCAAGTACATCATCAGATGTAACTGCGTAAATAAACTTAACCCAATTTTAATTTATCTACTTCAAGGATCTTAGCAGCACAAACTTACAGTACTAGGATATACTGGAAAGACAGTATAATAGTATTCATTATGATACCGTTCCTTGCTTGTGAGTATAATCACAATTAATGCTATGTATGAATTTTATACAGCTGGTATATGCACATGTGCTCATTCCAAAGAAGTTGGAATGAGCACATGTGCATATACCAGCCTTGATAACACATGCTTCAGTCTTTATAAGACATTCTTGTTTCCTATAATTAGCACAACGAATCAAAGGGAACAAGTCGTATACTCCAATACACAAAGATTGCATTACAGATAGAATAAATTTCTTTTCCTTATTTCAGGTTCAAAATCTTGGGTTCTTCCAGTTCGCTTTCAGACCGGCCTCATTTGTCAGACCACTGATTCCATCACGCATTTTGCAGATAATGGAAGCTCAGAAAGCTCAAATAGAACTTCTTTTCTTCTGAAATAAACGGATCCTCTAATGAACATCACAAAACCTTACTGTGCCTTCATCTTGCGAGATCACTTACCCAGTATCAGACCACTTACTTTGTCGGTGAAGAAAAAGAATGACCTCCACAAATATATCTATTTTAGTCCAATTATTCTACAGAGTAAGAGAAAGGGGAGGGGCGGAACTCTGTTCCGTGGGTGCGTGATTCAGTCCTCTGTAGCTAGCTAAACTGGGGAAGTGAAAAACGGTATGAAGTCATTTGGGCTAAATCGACAGCATGCGGAAACGTTGGACGGATGAAATAAACAGAAGTACAATCAAAAATAATATTAGCTCTGTATTGCTTTGTTCTAACAACATTTAAGATGTATTTCTCTTTAATTCCTTGATTTATCTACTTTATTTATATGAAAGATTGCCAAAAAGTTCGCAGACGGACTTTTTTTTTTCTTTTTTGTAAATGCTGTTTACGTGTTTGCAATATCTTCTTTTCTCCCCAGCTGTTTCTTCCTGATTTCTACTTCATCCTAAGAAGGTATTTTGGATGTGACTTTTCTGATAAACCGTTATCCAAGTACATATTTCATATACCCGGGAACCATGTGAGTTTATGAATATACACCTACCACTGCTGTGATCAGTAAAACTATCAGGTACTCTAATGCCCCTTAGAATATTAACAGTCGACAGAAAAATTATGTAGCACAACAAAGAGTTGGTTGTGGATATACCGTCTACGAGACTTCCCACCTGGACAATTTCTTCAGCGAAACCACACACATTGATATAACCGTCTGCAATAAATTATGTCAAATGATGACAGAAAGTCGATATACAAGGGACGAACGAGTGTTACAGATGCAGAT
The DNA here is from genome assembly GCF_054136105.1 of Typopeltis vanoorti. NCBI lineage: Eukaryota > Metazoa > Arthropoda > Arachnida > Uropygi > Thelyphonidae > Typopeltis > Typopeltis vanoorti. The sequence goes on along the minus strand of NC_143561.1, from coordinate 36,355,606 downwards.
AAAGAGAAAACAAGGACAGAAAAAGGAACTTCGCAATGAAAGAGGCTTGACAATATGAAAGGGTTCTTCTGCGGTTGATAACTGTGTCATATCTCAACAGTTTAACCTTCTATTGTCAAAGAAATGGATGATGAAAACTTCTTTAGTCCCTTGCAATCGAGAAGTGTTTTAACATATATCCTTATTTTAAGCTATAAATGCATACAAACTGCTTGCATTGTGTGCAAGCAGTTTTTAGTTTTTGAGTACGTAATTTTTCCTGATAACGTCACAATGTATTTGTGCATTAGCATTGATTGTTATAATGGTTTTTCATGTACAACTTTTTTTTTTAAATCTTATGAAATCACATTTCATCCAGAGGATATCGTTACCATTTTCAGCAAGATACGTTCATGTATTCGAAGTTTGCAAGTTTCTTATAATGAATTCCCACAAGAATAATGAAGACCTAATTTCAGAAGCCAAAAGATACTACTGGTTACTGGTGCTAATTAGAATGGCCCCCTTTCCATCAGAGAAATCAGAGGGTCATTAACAGACCTTCTTCGTATAAATTTAATTATCTTTCGTCATTCTATCATTAGCTGCTAGTTACGACACTTCTTTGCTTAACTAGCCACAATGTTTATTCTACTTCAGAGAGATCCGAAGTTCAGGGAATCGTAAGAAGAAATGTGGACACTATCAATTACATGAAGACACACAACACGCCACAGGGGATGGTAGCATTTGAAATATATATGATGATCATTCGAGAACAGCGCGATACGATACGCTCTCTAGCATATCTGAAAACTCTTTCACATCTGATCGGTACAAAACGCCATAAATAACCCAACAAAGAAAACAAAAACATATAACAAGCTTTCAACTTCTTGATAATAAAAGAACAAAGCGGATTCAAAATGAACAATGCAATTTATCCCGAGTCTACACTTAAAATCACATTTTATCAGATTTCATGGAAGTATCGATACTACTATGCTCACTTTACATTCATACGAGGGATAGTCAAAAAACGGGGACCTTCAAGTTAAAAGTTTTGAGAAAATATATTATTCCGAACAAAGTTTTCAATCGTGTATTTAACCCGTAACTAACACGCAAGGCACACATCAAATCAATCCATTTTGATGTGTCTCTTCTTGTTAGTTTATCCAATTTTTTCACCTTTTAACTTCTTTTGCGGGTAAATATTATGATCGTACTTACAGATCTTTAAGACTCACGACCGGCCATGTATTCAACTTACGAACTATAAATTTTAACAGAATAAGGTGGTTAGCCTTATGCCTACTGAATATGTATTTTTGTACGTAAATGCATGCAGTTTCTAGGAGATGAAACCTCCGAATTTTCATGAGAAAGAACCTTGTCTCCTCCGTATGAAACGGCTAACTTACCTTCGCATGAAAAGTCCTTATGAAAAGATTCTTCGCGTTTTAGACAAGATTGGAATCCAGGTTTTCCCAATCGATGATAGCGAATGCTCAATGTCAGTAGAAAAACTATTGACATTGAGAACTATATATATATACACACACACCACGAAAGATTGGAAACTATGGTACATTAGTACAGTAGATAAGTTAATAAGTTACATAATTCGGAAACCTACGCGATAATCTAACATTAGGTGATGAGAATTACCATATAAAAGATGTTCACGAAAATCCATGCTACAATGGGATTCCAATCCCCATAAACTGTTGATTGGATAGTGACTCGGCTATACTTCGCCAGCGAGGGCAGTACAGTATTGCAACAGTTCATTATCTACCACTCGAAAAGTGGTAACAGCACTGAAGATTTTGTCATCAATTTCTAGAGAAAGTCAGATAAAGCTATGTTTAGATCACTGTAAAACGACCGATTATAAACAAACAAACAAACAAAAAATAAACATATACAGTCACTGATGAATTCTTCAATCTTTATTTTGAATAAAATAGCTTCACAGATACAGTTAATGCAATTGAGTTTACTGAACTCCTGGGAAAACAAACACGTATGTATTTTTTAAATGTGTTCGCATTATTCCTACTGCACTAGAAACGAGTCTACAGGTTATCACTAACTCTACAGGAATATTTATCTCCCCCCCCAAAAAAAAGAAAGAAAAGAGTTAATTAATGTCTGCAGAGTCGTTCTACTCCCTATATTCGTGCACTATCAGTTAAAGGCGCTTTTAACTGATAGCAGAAATGGGAAACTGTTATCTAACCATGGACTTTAATGGAAGAAATATAACATCCCAATCTTAGTGTTATCGATGCATGTGAAAATTCTAAAACAACTTGTTGTTTTGGGTGGTCTACTATGAAAGTGTTTATGGTAAAATGGGAAGGGGAAGTAAGAATCTCGATCAGAAACTTAGTGCATTAACCCAATCGTAACGAGTTCAGCAACCATGTGGTGCATCGCCTAGAAACACGCACGAAAGTATACCTGGGTTGGTCTGGAAGTGGAAATCCAGCAATGACTGAGTATACGCTTGCGTGTTTGTAGTCATGTACGTAGATACACATGTAGGTGCGTGTTAGATGCACTCTCTTTTTTCACATATGCAGGTCACACTTGTCCAATCTTATGATCTGTATGGAGGTGAAGTTATTTGTTTCCAACCGATTCGTTTGTTTTTCTACAAAACCAGTTACCAAATATAACGATGAGCACTCGAAAACGCTGACTTGTCTCAAGGAAGCCGGCTGTACTTGCGACATATGACCTTTTGAAATAAGTATGCAATTAGGAGTTCTAGATGGCGCAGGTTGTGGTTGCTTTGGTTTAACAATTTAGAAAAGTACTACGAACGAATACTAACAACGCATGATATATTCTAAAGCACATCTTGTGTCGTTCATACTTCTTTATGCGTCATTAATAAAATATTCAATGATACTCCTGAAGAAACATCTCACAACGAACATCAAACTTGGTAGATTTAATAAACATTTAATTTTTTTATTACTAATTCTGGCAAACACTGACATAAAATTCAAATCACAGACACTTAAAAGAGATAGGAATATTATGTCTGTTTACAGAATTCATGTTACCTGCGCCCATTAAGTTTCCCAACTGGAAGGAGCAGTGAGACAGAAGAAAGAGAGAGAAATACGAAAATTGTCAAATTTATAAGAGAAATTGGTGAATTTGTTCTTTAGAATTATCGTCGATGCAGTTAATACCACGACTTGTCAAAATATCAGTTGACATTCTTGAGACCGACTAACTTTAGCTTCATTTTAAAATGCCTATAAAATCCATTCAACATTTACGCTGTTGAGGAGTGAGTAATCGCTGAAAGCATTTGAAATACTTAAGAAGAGTTGTCTAAGCTTGAATTCTTCGGTTTCTCAGAGTCTAACTAATGTGTCTTTGTTGATGTCTCTCTTTGGAAAACAGCAAAATTATCCCCCCCCCCCTCCGATCAAATGGAAAATTTGAACTATACCAGTGCCAAGCCATCGAAAGCAATTTCAATGCAAAAATTAATAGTAAACTTTTTATTATTATATTAATCCCTTATAACAAGGATTAGTTAGCCTGGATGAAAACTGCTTCTCGCAATTTTAATTCCAAGAGTTGGTAAAGGTTGTGTAAAAAGTTTTTGTTTAAGACTTTATGTAGCTGAAAGAGAAAAAAAAATCTATGACCTGGAACTATTTTTACTATTCTTAGACAAGCTTGAATGTAAGCTAAACTGAGCTGCACTAAAATTAAAATCTTAATCCGCTGATGACCAATAATCGAATTCGAAGCCATCTCTATCGTCAGAGATGGCTTCGAAGTGATTTTCCCCCCCTTTCTACTATACTTAACAGATCCTTTAAAGATACAAGTGCTTCTTAGCAGTAGTTGAAACACGTAATCAAAAACACTAAGGAATTGCTATTATTATCTTAGATTTGAGGTGCTTCAGTATATTGGAAGGTATATACTCCTTGGTAGGGATTATTTGGAGTTATGGCGGAAGCAACTATGGAAGTTATAAGGTTGTATTTGTCTCTTAATTGAGTGTGTTCTTGTGGACCGTGTCTGTTTTGCGGGCTGAAAAACCAAAGTTTCGAGGGGGGAAGAGAACCCTTTCCCCCATCTCTTCCAATGCCATCAATGAAGCATTGGAAGAGGAATCCATGCCTTGCTAACAATGTTTTTACTGAGTCTATACCTTCGCTTGAAAGGTCCGGAAAAGGATCCTTCATGCCCTAGAAGGGATTTTTAATACTAAATTTTAATGAATTTTAATACCAAAATTCAGTAAAATCCGACAGATATAACTGTAGAATAACATGCGTATATGAATAGACGAACAAAACAATCGAATGGATGCATAAGCATTTTTGTTAAACACCGGTAAAAAAATGCACATTCATCCGCGCTATGCTACTCGTCCGCGTTTTTTTACAGACGTTATAAGAAACAACAAAACACACCTATACGAGTGCTTCGAAGCTTTACTATTAAGTAGCAGACATCTAAAGCACCTCTTTAAGTCAGAACTTATTCTTTCATCTGAAAAGAGCCACTTTGTACGACTAATGTAACATCGTACAGTTTTCACGCCAGCATGAGGGCGAATATTAACTGGGCCTAATTACACTTTAAAGGGAGAAACACTTGTAGTTTGCGTCATCAACATCACAAAGAAGGAATTACTATAGCAACAATTATCTTAGGGCTGAGGTGCTTCAGTATACTCGAAAGAATATGAACGTAAGTTGACCGCGTGCTTAGGGTTCATTTCCCTTTCTCAGTGAGCTTTTCTTAGAGTATATGCAGTGATAAAGCTATGTGAGATCAATACTAGTCTTGTCTTGCTTTTGGAACAAAACTGTATTACATACTGAATCTTGGTGATATATAATTTCAGTTTTTAAAGGAACTTCTTTCGAGTAAGTTAAGCCTAAATATGGAATAATTAATTACATGAAGTAAGATTTTCGATTTTCTCTCGATGAATGGGTAGACATTGATTTTCTGAGGAGCATAGGAGTGTCAAACTGCAATCAGTTAGGCAATTTCTCTAACTGCAACTTAAAGTCATTTGCCTTCTCTAATCTCCATACGGAGATGAGGAGTGTGCCGAGATCATGCCTGTAGTGATGATGGAAGGTGTGGCATCAGAGACATCTCAATTTCATCTGATGACTGTTCTTCAGTCGTGGATAGGCGTAACGATTTTCAGATAAGGTGGCAAAGCGTCTTACTAATGGTTTGATAGATTAGCACCCTTCACACCACACGTTTGTGGACGATCTGTCATCTCATCTTTTTATGATTTGCTTTCCTATATGGAGAGGAGAAAGAAAGTGAACTGACTGGACAATTTTACGATCCTTACATAATAAACAATAAATGAAATCCACGAAATTCGTCAAAAGCCAAATAAATAAAATACAATTTTTTACAAAAAAAATTCTCTACAACCTGAAATGAGTTAATCGTTGAGAAAGACTCTTACAGGTATGTCGAGGTGGGTAATTTTACATAATATCTCTTTTCACACTCTTCAGTGTTATATGCTTTGAATGTTCGAAAACTCTCTCTCTCTCTGTCTCTCACTCACACAACCATCCAACAATCCCCACACACATTACGTTTACATAGAAAAAATTCTTGACCTCAAATACTTGTAATCAGATCGACCCCTCTCCGATCAAATACAATAACGCAAAGATTTATTTTTCATATCTTCGAGACGTTTTCCGAATATGTCTCCAGAGTCTTATTTTAAGTGCAAAAAGTTAAAATAGAAATGCCTCTCGCGATTTCTAGAATTGGTCACTCTCCTGATAAGATCAGAATCTTGCCAATGCGGTTAAATTCCACTTACTCGAAGCAGGCCACTAATGTCTGCCTGTGCCATATCTGATGATCGTTCTACTCGGTTAGAAATCACAGAGGAAATCACAAAAAGCCACAAACCATCACCGGTAATGACTCCAATAGCTCACCAAGACATCAGCTGAAAGACGTGAAGGTTTATGAGGTCTCAGGGCCGAGCACCCATTGCTCGGCGGTCAGCAGAAAAAGCGCCGGTGCCCGTAAAATAGCAACTGGCCCTGCGCTTCGTCTCGATCGACCTCAAGTAGCTGTAGTCAGTGCTTAACGTCTCCCTGGAGATCCGGAACGTCTCACTCCACAACCACACAAGATAAGGGTAGAAGTTTCAATGTACTACACATCGTTAGGTGGCCAGACGCATTAACAGCAGAAAGCCTCAAGGCAACTTTCTAAGGAATTACAACCACCCCTTTAATGTTTAAAAAGCCTGTAAACTTACTTTGGAAAGGAAACATTCCTAGAAAACCAAACATAAAAAGGCACCTTTTCGAATGCTGTTCATACATACTCTTTCTCTTTGTGTCTTGCGTTCGCGCGCGCACACACACACACACACTACTAAGAGAGGATTCAGCTTCAGAAGTGATTATTCTATATAACTTAGCCGCATATACATGCTTTATTAAGACTACATAAAAAAAAGTAAATCGGCAATCACTATGAGAGGAAAGAATAAAAATAAAAACTCCACAGTTTAGCGTAAATACAATATTCCATTTGTATTAGAAGAGCAATTACTCCTACCGAACCCATTTCTCTTCCTCTTTTTTTATTTTTATTTTTAGGGATGGGGGAGAGGGTGGTTTAATGGAACAAAAGTGATAAAGATATAAAGATCCGCTCTTTAGTTTGCAAAATAAAAAGTGGATCGTTATATCTTCATCGATTCTGTTCAAAAATCATTGTATGTCCACTCTCAACACATGGACAGCAAAAAATACTTCGTGATCTTGAAGCAATTTCATTAAGAAAATTTAGAGATAAAAATGAAGTAATATTTTTTGAATCGCAGATACATGGCTCGCGTAACCCACTAAATAACAAAGCAATGTCTAATAAGTTTGGAGAGTGGCAAAAACCGGCAAATTTGTATCTCAGCAGTAAAAACAAGTTTTTTTTTTAATTTATTAATTATACATATTTATTGAATAGTTCTTGCCTAAGGGTAGTATATACGTTAATAATGCGCAGAGATTTCAAAGACCATAGAAACTGAACCTATAATATGTTTGAAGCAGGGAGAGTTGAACTTTTCATAATCTTGAACATAATAAAGTGCTTGAAGTTTACCGGGTACACTTCGATAAACAATATATAAGTATTGCTTATCAAAAAAAAAAAAAAAAAAAAAAAAAAAATTCAATAAAAATACTATTTATAAATACCATAAAATTTTCATTTGCTTGACTAAGATGGATGGAAGTGAAGTACTCTTTCGTGGTAACAACAGATTCTGTTTGCAGCAGTCGTTAAAGAACAGTTCGGAGCTTGGAAAGCATTCGACACTAGTTCCACGTTCCATCAAACTTATGCCACAAACATGCCGACTTCATTCTCAACTAGTGGGCGCGTTACAAAATAACAGAGAAGACCTTTGAAACTTCAAGTCCTTTCAAATGAGAGGAAAATGAAAGCAGGCTATATTTTAATTAATTATTAAAGAGAAAATCTGCTTCCCCTGATGTGTTTCCTTTTTCTGCTTGCACCTATAACTTGCGATGACAAATACATTATTGATAAGATATATTTCTTTAAACATGTTCGCAAATTGGTATGTATTCCCACAGCAGAGAAATAAAAAATAAGGATTAAATTGTAAACTAAAGTTAAAAAAAATAGAAAAAATACGGAATTTTATATGTGTATAAAGACTTATACGACTTTCATTTACCACTGAAGTATTTGCTATAAACGTTTTATCACACAACTCATTTGTGTGTTTAAAATAAGCATTATGCAGTTAAAATTGTTATACAATCTTAAACGAGTTCTTTTATTTATGCTTAAAGCATATGTATTATTATTTGCAGTTTCTCTTCCTTTCAATAAATGACATTTATAAATTTAAAATCAAGCTCCAGTAATCTACACTCTTTTTTTAAAAATTTTTAAGTGACTTTCCGTATTCTGATTTTCTTTCTGAGCACAAGCATCCTATTTTAGAACTATTTATATCCACGTCATTTATGTCCTCGCAATACGACCAAATAAGAATGTCAAACTCCATTCATTAAAATGAAAAATAAATATTTCTAAATAATAAATAAATATGAATAAGCACAGATTGAACAACCGCATCATTATATAAGATTGACATTTTCAAACTGATTATCTCTGGATTTATTGGGTGGAAGAAATAAAATACAAACACGCCACTCCTTGTATAAAATAACCACAATTTCATCTTTAAATATGTATTTTATTTACTCACGATTTATTTAGTCTAAGAAGGATTTCTTTTATACAAAGTAAAGTTTGAAGATTTCAATGTTTACAGAAAGGTTGCTATATTTCGTACTGAAATTTTCAACTGTCTTGAAATACTGCATGAAATATAGCTTCGTTTACCCAACTAGATTTTTTAATAGAATACAAGCACTAATTGCAACTAACCAATACCGCACTTCGAATAACCTTTCTGATTTACGCTAACGTAAACTCCACGCTTCATCGTGCAGGTATTCGGAACCAAATCTGACGGGATAGGTTGGTTACTCCTTATTCCCAAAGTGTCCTATGTCCATATATTGCGTGTCTTCTCCCAGCAGGTTTGCATGTTTTGAGGGAGGAAAAACGCAAGTTTCCGGGAGAAGAAACCCTCCGTATGCGATTGAAAATACCCGATAAAGGTTCCTCACTTCATTCATGATTCGACCTAGGTCTTTCCAACCAAAGGATTTGTCTATACCAAATGAGCTACCGAGGCTCTCGAAGAGCTATATCCAAGAAACTCTTACTTAGTGAAACATACCCACTAAACTCGAAGTATTCAATTCTCCGTATGCAACCATAATACCACTACTCACTAAAGGTTTTTAATTTTACATATCCAGCTTAAATAGCAACACATCTAACCACTAACATCTAGTCACTTAAATAGAACGGAGAAGAAAGATTAGCATATGCAAATACTGAAATATAAATGAGCCGATATTTTTAGGAATGCTCTACAAGTGTCTGCCTGTTTTGAGGGACGAAAAACCCGAAATATTTTTTTTCTTATCTAAATATCAAAATTATTACGACAGACAATGTTGTTAGAGAAAACATTTTATGAATATTATCATCCTCTGATTCAACATTAGACAAAAAGGTTGGTGATTTTTCTTTGAGAAACAGGATGTTGTCTTATTTCGGATAAAGTACTGTGTTAGATCTTGACTGATCGCTCTATCAAGAATAGAATTGCTCCATTCAAGATTCAACAAGAGAATAATATCAAGCAAAGCACACTTGTACTCTTGGCAAAGCAGACATAATATGTGAAGATGCAGATATTAACTTTGCTTAAAAGGGAATTAAAATATAAAAGAAGATGTTGAATCTTAAATTAAAATGAAATCGAAGGAGGAAATAAATATTAAATTGTACTATGTTTAAGGTTATTGTCTAAAATAGATGGAATCTTAATTTGTCAAAAAACATTAATGTTAAACTATGCCTTGTATAAAGTCGTGTATCATCGTGCGAACGAAAGTTCAAGGTTGCAGTTTGACCACACTACCAAAGATGACGTAACGAGCGATGGGTAGGCATTCGTGGAAGGCGCAAGAAATTCGCGTTCCCCGAAAAGAGCGATGCGCGTACAGCAAGGAGGTGACGTCACTCGGTGACAGCAAATGGGAGAGTGTCATAGACAAGTTTGGAATGTGCGGAAAGAGGACGCTATAATGGGGTTTAAAACGGAATTCACATCGTTGAGAGGGGCCTTTTTTCTTTTTTCTCAAGGTTCCTGTGGTGTTCCCTGGTCGCATGTGCCCTCCCCGTGGATCTCCTGCTCGAAGTTCCCGAGCGGATCAGCATATCTGATATCCAACAAGATGTGTGAAGACGGCAAAGCGGCAGCGTGTTTCCTGTTGCTGAGCGACGCGAATCGAAGAAAATATAGCACGAGATGACGGCAGTACTCGAGTTTTAGACCATTGGTGTGGATCTATCTGATGAGAAAGCAGCAAAGGATTCCTTTGAAGGTAAATCGTGTTAGAAGCAGATCGCGAAAAGTTAGCAAGCCCAGAAGAAACAAGTGGCTAATTTGGGACCAGCACCTGACTCCCACGTGGCGGCAATCCATCGTACAGAGGAACAAACCATCTAACAAGGTGGTAATGTACAAATCTTCCCTTTTATGTGCTATCTATTGGTGACGAAGGTGTAAAATGGACAGAGTTTAGAAAAGAAGAGAGAGAGATTTTTGAGACAATTTTCTGTGTTATGTTAATCGAATTGGACTGGTAATCTACGTTCATAAGTTGTCTAGACCAAGTTTAATGTATATGGGTCGTTAGCAGCAGTAATCTAGTTTAATACCGACATCCATGTCTGTGATATAGATGAACATAAGATTCTCATAGGTGTGTTTGAATAGCCTGTCTGTTTGATTATTATTACCCTGCTTTACTTGTACTTTAGTATTAACTTTGATTTGCTTGATTACATGTGTTGTTTAAATTGTAATGTTCTTAGATAAATAATAAAAATGTTTTCCCATGTATACCTGAGTTTGTCTGAGTAAGAGATTGAATTTTACCACTCACGAAAATATCGAACCTATGTTTAGGTTCGAGGAAAAAGGGGAATTTGAGATTGTCAAGGCCATGACTGTATACTGAGAACTCAACCTACCTAACTACTTAATCTATATAAGGTATTACTTGAATTCTGGGAAAGTTTCTTCGGATAAGAATTTCTATCCTAGAGTTCTGACTCGACTTTGAACGTGCATTTGAGAGCATAGATAGAAAGATTATATGAAAGTTAATCAAGCACTATGGAATTCTTCAGAAAATCATAAATATAACAAAAAAACTCATGAAAAATACAAAATCCAAATAATAAATAATGGCAAACTATCAGAACCATTTGCAATAAACATAGGAGTAAGACAAGGATGTATACTATCCCCGACCATCTTTCTGATTGTTATTGATTGGGTGATGAGGAAAACATCTGAAGAAAGAATTGGCATTCAATGGGGATGGTCAAATAAAATCTGTGACCTGGATTTTGCAGACGAAATAATGCCTTTTGGCACAAAAACATCAACACCTCCAAAAGAAAAGAGATAATTTAAACCAGGAAGCAAATAAATGTGGATTGAAAATAAATCATAACAAGACTAAAGTAATGAAGATAAACCCCAAACAAGAATTAGTCTTTGAAATACTAGGGAAAACAGTGGAACAGGTAGATAACTTTATCTACCTGGGATCAGTGATCAGCACACAAGGAAGAACCAAACAGGACATACAAAATAGAATCCAGAAAGCACATATTGCATTCAGTATGATGAAGAAAATTTGGGGGTCCAAAGAAATAAAATTAAAAACCAAAATTAGGCTCTTCAACACTAACGTTAAACCAGTTTTACTATACGGAGCTGAGACATGGTCACTAACAAAGGAAAACAAATAAAATACAGGTCTACATAAAGAAATGCTTGAGGAAGATACTAGGAATATAGTGGCCAAATAAAATAACAAACATAAAACTTTGGGAGAGAACAGGTCAAACCAGCATCAGAAATGAAATCACTAAAAGAAAATGGAATTGGAAAGGTCACACAATCAGGAACCCAGATAAAGAAATTGCAAAAATTGCACTAGAATGGAATCCCCAAGGCAAGAGGAAGACCCAGGGTAACATGGAGAAGAGAACTAGAAACAGAGGCGAGACAGCTGGGACATTCCTGGAAAGAGATAAAAAAAGAAGCATTGAATAGAGTCAGATGGAAGTCAATGGTTGAGGCCCTACTCTCCGCAGGGAGCGAAGAGGATAGGTAAGGCAAGGGGGTTCTGACTGGCGCAGCATAAACGAATAAATTTTGTCAGAGCTCGAAGAGAGAAACGGTCCCAGAAAGTCAGTTTAGAAGCCAGATCAGTAGGCACAAGAAGAACAATAGAGGTAAAATACGTAAGGAAAAACAACGACGTAACAACTGACTTCAATAGATTGTATAATGAAAATTGGATCTAAAAAAAAAGAATCAGACGAATAGAAAACAAAGGGAAAGAAACCATATTAAAAAATCAAATGAGAGGAGTGACGATTTGAATTGCTCGTACAGAAATATGTTTTACACACAGGATCATGAATTACTGCATTCAATGTGGTAGCCGGAATCACGAAAAATGTGCGGGTTCAGAATAGATGGGATGGATGTTGTTAGAAGTGTTCGAAATTAGTTTACAAAGACTTATTTAGAAATGAAATAAGAAATACATTTTTACCCATCTCCAATACACACACACTAGGGTTAAATAACTACTGAAATATTTATATATGGTTTCAGAAGTAATAATTTCTACACCTTCAAAAGATGAATTTAAGGTCTATTTTGTACCCGTGTAGAAGTCAAACTTCTGCGCTTTCATACACCGACTTATACGCAGGAATATACGTAACTGTTTAATTTTTACACGTTAATAGAATTTCAAAAATTCAGCAGTCATATTACAGTTGATCTGTATTAGAATGATCGTGTAAATTGCTATTTTATAGTAAGTAAAAAAAAAAAAATACTGGCACGTCACCTTTAATATTTGCTTTTCGCATAAACACAATAATTTTATAAATAAATTTGAAATTGGTTGGTTGAATTGGATTTATGACAGAAGCAACTCAGACTGTCTGTAAACTGCGTGTGCTCTAATGACTGGCTTGCCTGTTTTATAATTTATAGATTACTACTTTTGCTAATCTTTATTTTTTCTTATAGCTGAATTTAAACATCCTGTTATTTCATTAGCCATCATGGATCGCTCGGTTACTTCATTCTGTGTTATTTGTTCCAATAATTTTTTCCCTTAGTTCCAATAAGATCCAATTAATTTCAGAAAATAATCAAAAACAGGATTAATGAATATCTACAAGGATATCGAATTCCACATTTCAGAATTTAATACACAGATAACTCAGAAATCTAAGATATCAAACTGGAATTTTCCATTTTTTTTATGCGCTTCCCACCGACGAAAAGTTGTGTATCTACAGTATATTTATTGCAGGCCACTTCAGGACTCCAATAAATTTCATCCAATCACAAACATCCATGACCACGGCGGATTCGAACCCACAGATTGTTGGTTGGAGAGCTGCTACGCTAACAGCCAGCCAACTAGGCTGTATTTCCAAGATAATTTTATTTTCTTTCTAGATAATTATCAATTTATTACCACGATAATTAACAAGAAAATTAGGTACAAAAAGGAGTCTTTTAGAGTATAGGAATGCAAAACGCTATCACCCAGTCTTAGATAATAGTAGGTTAAGGATTAAATAACCCAGAAATGCTGTTCTGGTAGTCGACATTAACAAATATCCATGCTACAGTGGGATTCGAATCCGTGGTCAGTAGGCTGGATCTTATATATATATATATATATATATATATATAAGATCCAATCTACTATATATAGTCTTTAGGTCCTTCTTTCCAACTTGCCGTGGAAAATTCTGAATCCTACAACTCCCAGAAGTTAACGTATAACTCGCATTATTTCACATAACAATACGAACATTATTTCACATAGCAATACGTGTTGCTTTCGTCTATACACGTCGGTTAGAGATCGTATTAATATTTTGGAGATGATGAAAGTGAAGACTGTTTATCAATCGAATTTAAAATTTAAAAAAAAAATATAAGTAGTAGAAGGTTGGGAGGCGTAGAGAATTATTATTATTACTAAAAACAGAGTACTGTCACGAAACTATGTAGTTAAACTTATTACACAAAATGGGATTTTCGAATATCAGTAGCTGATGTTTTTCCTCAAAAACAAGTGATACTAATGGATACTACATTCCATATGTTCCTATCTTTTTTTCATAATGGATATTTTGTTTGTATGTGACGGTAACGAAGGTACAGCTGTAATATCAATTAAGACAGTGTATTCTCAAGTGCAGACCACATTTTAACTTCAATGGATTTAATGTTAAATTTGTATTATATATAACACTCGATGATGCCAATTCTGGAATTAAAAAAACAACGAGGTCTGCTGGTCATGAATTTTCGATCGAGAAACCACTGTGTTACATTTAACTGGTTAAATCTAACACATGGTCTTTTCATTAGATCAGAATGAGAATCTATATATTCAGAGAAATCCATTTAAGGTGGAGGTTGCGTCAAGATCGAAGAATACCCCCCCCCCTCCCACCAATGATTATGAGAAGTATACAGTACTTGGGAATGATATAACGAGGACATGCGTGAAAAGTGCAAGCAAAGCAAAACAGTGTTAAAAATGAAATAGCTTATTTATTTACTATGCCACAGATTATCATCACCAGTCAAAAAATCAATGAAACCATCACACGGACTGTGGGATTCTTGCGTGTGTCTTTGCAGCATCTGTCATTCTACTGAGCCATCAATCAGGCAACTAAATAAACCTGACAAGATCAAGTTACATGCCGTTCCGGATGAAATGGAGTTTGCTAGCCTCCAGGCGAAAAAGCATAATAGTCAGTGAACTAGACACGATAACGACGCCGAAATGTCTACTTAAGTTTTTTCTCCCCATTTTTTTTAAAGTAATATTCAGAAAAGTAAATATATTAGCACACTGAAGTCGAAACACGGGCTGTTTAGTTATTGATGGGACATATTTGACTTTTCACCAGATCATAAATTGCAGTAATTAATTAAAATTATTATTGCAATTCCTTCTTCGTTTTGGCCTAAACGTTTTAAAAATCTGTCCATCACTTAAAATTATCTGTAATAAATAAATACATTTATTTCAAATTTAGACACGTAAAATAAATATTTTGAATAAATTCACAACAAAAATGTTGCTGTACATATGGAGATGTGTGCGATACATTGTTCCCATATTCTGATTCTAAAAATACACCCAGGAAGTTTATAAATTGTGAATGTAGATAGATGCGGGTAAACATGAAGATTTTTCGAGATGCTCCTCCCCCCCCCCAAAAAAAAAACCTGCTACCAAGTTGAAACAACACGCGAAAGCACACAATCAAATTTAAAGGAAGTTCAAAGAAATTTAATTTGTCTCCAGGTTAAACTCCAATCTAAATAACCACCAAAGATTTAAAAGTCCACAACAATCTGGAAAACTATACTTAATAGAAAATATCCTCGACGTACGCTATTCAGATAACCGATACATAAGGGACCATAGAAGTCTCCAAATTACATTCCAATCTAAACAGGACCATGATTTAAAATCTCCACGACGATCTGGAAGACTATATGCAAACATAATAACGCAACTTTTGCGGAGGCACGCAATAGCGTATGCACGACAACGTATGTATATATGCTGTCGTTCTGCATGTATATTATACACACACATGTACACTGTTCCCGAAAGACCATCAAGCATGGGGCTACTTAATGAGTAAAGGACTCAAAATGACGCGGAGAGAAATAATAATAATAATAAATGATGGAAGAAATAGAGTGAGATACACCTTAAAAGCCACTGACGGGAATTAACAATTTGCTAATATATATATTTTTTAATTTTTGAAATATGAAGACTATATTCAGCCGAACCACTCCTATATATATATATATATATATATATTGGTGCTGTTGTGAATATGTTGATACAGTGAATACTATAATATGCACGCAATAAATCTACAGCTGGCAAGAGCATCCTACTTCAGCAGAACAAATATTTGGAGTGGTGTCCTACATATATCAATACATATTAAAGATAAAACACGTTCTTTTCAATATTTTAAGAAGGTAATATACATCTGTATTCAGATGTATACTACCTACGCCTTCTCCTCTTCTTGGATTTCTATTTTACACCCTTCTCGAACAACTCCCAAAACATTTTTAACGGCCAAGCGAAAAGACTCTTAGTGTCGAAAGGATTCGCCAGCTCTAAGGTTCCATTTCGAAGGTTATTTATTCAATAGAGAAAAAAAAATCTCCATATATCATGGAACTTATATGGACACTATACACAAGAAATTGTAAAATTTTAATAATGTGAGAACAAATACATATAACCATAAAATTTCTATTTTAACAGTGCAAATTTTACATGGGTTTTTCGCTCGGTTGAAAGATAAGAATTTTTATCCGATTTCGATAACATATATTTAGTTACATTCCCCAAACTTGAAGTCCTTTCAGACTTCTAGCATTGACGGAATTTTTGAATTCGAAATGCTCTATCTTATACGTGTAATGGATATCGATAAATAGTCTTAAAATCAGAAAGTGAACGTTTATGTTCAACTGACAAAAGCAGGTTGTTATTCATTTTGCATTGGCGAAACGACTGTTTTTCTCTGCGCCCAAAAATAAACTCCTCTCAACCAATAAGACGTTAAAAGTATCGAAAGCTGTTAACTTTGGACTGTAAGTAGGCATCGCAGACAACAGTATGAACATAAATGATTCGAACGCCTAAACCTTTTTTACCCCTCACTAACACACAGAATACCAAACGGTGTACGGATACATCATCCTTAGCTGAAACCATTTAATCGATAAGTTCCTGAAGTCGGAAGTTCTTCCAGTACATTAACTCGAATCAGAGGTCACTCTACAACAAGATCTCTTCAGAAACATTAAGCTAGGAAGTTTTAAGAAAAATCTTAACTCTGTTTCAACCTTTTTCGACTTTCTGAAATGCAATAAAACGGCAAATGTAAATATCCGAAAGACAAATTAAATCAGAATAATTATTTATGTCAATAGTTGCATGATAAGTACATTTAAACATCGGAAGCGATATTAAAACCACTTCTGCAATCTACGATTCGCAAGCAGAATAAATATTTATCTCATGACCGTGTAATATCCTAATGACACTGCATACCCATATTTGTGCATTTTAATAGCTTCCATAATACACCCGGATCCGGAGTTCTAGCCAGCGATTTCGGCTACGATTTGATGTGTAACGTTTCACGACAAAAAAACTAAGATGAATGGGCATTTCTTGACGAGACAAAATTTAAGGAAAGAGTAACGAATAAACTATAAAACAGAACTTAACAATCAGTGATGTAGTTTTATTATAGACTGAACACAAAGGTTTTTAATAGATAGCAATCCATGGACAAATATCTGAGGTATATCTTGCAATACGACATGTGGTGATGGTAATAATTCATGAAGGGGGGGGGGGGGTACTTTCCGAGATCGTATAGATGAGAAAGCAGATTGTTTTCAATGAAGACTTTATTAGCGTAAAATTATTGAGGACTGGAAGGGGGAGGAGGAATGAAGTAAGTACCTCATCTAGAGCGTAGTACCTTGTAGTACAGTAGTGTTGTCATCAGCGACTACCTAAGTAAAAAATGAACTTGACAAGCCACTCAAAATGTAGATAATTTCCTTACAATCTCTGCGCAATTATTATTGCTCAAGAGAAGGCATAGTTTAAGCACTAATCTCTTCTCTGTAGCATTTCTTAACCATTGCCATTTTAGAGTATTTCGGATCTTTTCTTCAAGCCTTCAAAGGAGAAAAATGTCGAGGTAAATGTTACCTTATACATAACCTTAGAAAATAATAATGCAATTACTTCAAAAAAATACTGTGTGAATCTCGATCAAAGGTATGCCACCTTGTGGCATTCTAAATGAACTGAAATTACTCATACTAATGCGCGGACTTCTGATAATGAATTATTTATGCGAACGTCAACCTATCGGTACACTGCAGATGAATAATATAACCCTCATAAATCCCATACTTGATTGTGCACCCACGTTTTCTGTCACTATTAGAAAACGAAATGCTCTTTTATAAATCTTAATTTTGCTTGATACTATCGAAATGCATGCTGACGCTATAAAGGCTGAGTCACCATTGGTCTACGCAGGTGAAAAGTCTCACACTTAGAATATAGACGGGAAATATTTATGCTTCATTATTCTACAATTAAACTTAACAAACATGCAGTAAAAAAGATAAGATATAAATATCCAATTACAGTAGACATGCTCAATTTAAAAATTTATATCATTACAAACTCTGCATTATAACCTAACAGCACCGTTCACTAGTTCTATGAGTACACCAAACATGGAACTTTTTTTTTAGCTACTTTGCATCTGCCAGTAGATGACATTCGAACTCATAACTTCTGTTGGAACATTTACTTTAACATGTCAGTTCAATGCATTAAAAACGGAGCCAATTTCTCAGAGATGGACACAGTATAAGACCCATATACTGTGTCCATCTCTGAGCATGTTTCATTTAAAACAAACAAAGCATGGCAGTGTTTGTTTTAAATGAAATGAAGATCTCATTCATCTGTTAAGATATTAATCTTCCCTAATGTTTTTCTATACCACGAAAACAATGAAATTTGCTTTGAGATAATCAACAGGATTTTAAACCAAGTAACTGTATAAAACTAGCAAAAAAAAAATTCCAGCGCTCAAAGTAAAATAAAATAGACTGAGCATAAAAGCCATGATTTAAAAAAAAAAAAAAAAAAAAAAAAAAAAAAACTTAATCGTCTTTTGATATCTTTAATCACGGTTTAGAAATGGGAAAACGGCTACATACTTTCTTGAAGGGCTGATTTTTTCAAAATTTGTTTCTGGCTGTGAAGTTTTTTCTGTCAGCATTAATAGACAAGAAACAGCTCTGCAAGGTAAAAATATGTTGCGTATGAGGATTGGAAGTGTTCAAGTCATGGGTTACTTGAGTACAATTACTAGAAATCAGAACACGGAATATTAGTAAAAGGATTATGACGTAAATAACCTTAATGATTTTTTTTCCCTTTTGGTACATTTACTTCTGACTTCACGAAGAACAGGCCAGTAACCATCTGTTATAGTTGCTTTATGTGTGTGTGCGTGCGTGCGCTCGCTCGCTCCGGTGAAAATTCATATTTTGCCCCAAAGTACTAAACTCATCAGTGCCATCGACTTCTGATGGACTCACACTGCACACTCTCTCTCTCTCTCTCACATACATGCTGGCAAACTAACGGTGCAACCAATTAGGAGTGGAGTACACTTGTGAGTTAAATTAGCCCAGACGGGCAGCAGGCAGGGCCGATTAGCTGCATGCAATGTGTCCATCAGACTGATTTTTTCCCACTTCCTCTCCGTATGGACGTGTGTCGCTGTTTCTAATCAATTCAGTCTCCATCCAATTGCACGCACGATGAATAACGCTAGCCGTTTTCAAAAGCGTGTGTGTATGTGTGAGTGTGCTGTATGCGTCTAAAATGCATGGGAGAATGCTTTCAGGTGGGACGACGCGGGGATTGTGTGCACAGCCCACTTTACCTACAGACTATTGTATATGGTTATGGGTGGCGGACCCGCCCCCCTTGTGCGGTCACATGCTGAGAGACATTCCAGGTTCACAGCATGGCTCATGGTGGCGTCAATAATCGCACGATCAATACACGCTGGACATATGAAAGAGGGGGGGGAATAGAGAGGGATGGTGAGGAAGAAAGAGGTCGTCAGAAAAGGTACATAGCGACGGAAACAAAACAAGAGTCATTTGTGAATAGACCGCCTGACAGGCCTTATTATGTTAGAACAAAACAAATATCCTGCACGTTTGAACACCGCCACTGTATCCGCTTCATCCATTATCTTTAAATGAAGTCAACGAATGCATAACTTGATTGTCTACCCAACTCTTATGAAAAGGCGGCACATCTGTATCCCTGATAAAGATCAGAGAGCGAGGATATAACTTCCCCCCTCTCCCTTCCACTACCCTGTAATTGCACAGGCGCTTACAGCGCAGAACAATACTGAGACTTCGTACTGACACAAGTAGCAAGTACGCACAAACTAGTAGCAGTTTGGTTGAGTCGATGGTTGCATCTGTAGGGAGGCACGAGAGTTGAGTGGATTCCGAATGCACTTTTCTAAAGTGCGTTCAGGAGCATCTTTAAGAAAGGATAATATGATCATCTTTAAAGTTTATTTATAATGAGGAAGTCGCTGAACATCTTCGTGATTAGATGAAATATCCAGATGCTAGCATAATAAATTCGACCGATTTTAAAATCGACTTTATATCTGTGTAAAAACAAAACAAACCTTGACTCTTTCGCCGACATTAACAAAATGTAGCACAGATTCATCAGATACAGGTTGAAAAGGTTAGATTACAACCGAGTATCGCAGACGTGACATCCCTTAGTGATGCCTTGTCTGTCATATCAGGCACAGTCCCGCTATGTGCACGCAGAGAGTTTTCAATAGTGCTCTTCATTTAGAACAACTTTTGCATGAAAAGAAGCAAGATTTTAGATGTTCTAGTGATATCCAGTCATGTAAACACTTTCGCTAAACAACACGGTGAAGCACACAATCAATCAAGAAGAAACTCCATGACTCGACATGTTTGGGAAGCAGCAGTCAGTCGCCAAAGATTCTGTTCGATCCTCTACATTTTGATCAATGGGAGATGTGATTATTTTCTTGTTAGACTTTTACTGACACGAAACCTTAAGGATAAATGCAATTGGTTACTATAGGAACCTCAAATTAGTACTTCTGCTGATAATCTCTCTCTCACACACACACAATGCAAAAAAAAAAAAAAAAAAAAAAAAAAAAAGCAGAAATTCGAGGAACTTATATTTTACTATTAACTACTGGGGGGGGTCTAAAAAACAGAACCCAACTCTAAAATGCTACAGGATGACAAAGCACAAGCAGAAATAGAATGTGAAATGGAAACAGACAGAACTAGGGGATAAGTCTACTCCGTGAAAAGAATATACAATATTCATAGACGTTCTTTATTATATAGGAATCATCTTATATAATAAAGAACGTCTATGAACATTGGATTTTATGTAAAGTAGAGATTCCGATCACAGTGATTTGAAAAGCATACAATAGCTGGAAAAGTTTCACACGTTTCCCTTTGGGAGAGTCGTGTAAAATTTTTACGAAATACAGTCTCATTAAGTCACCTACAAATAAAAAGTTCCTTCAGAATAAATGATCTTTCTACTATTAACTACTGATCGTATATAAATAACCAAGCTAATACACGAACAAATGCAGAATTAAAAGATGATTGGTATATTGCTGACACAAAAGTAAAATATAACTAACAATAGAGGAATTACTTTTTATAGAGGAGATTTACCGCTCTATACGAAGTAGTAGATCAAGCTGAACGTGAAGCGTTGTATTTTAGTAATGTTCCCAATACTAAATTTCATTATTGAATCTCATTACTATTTGAAAATTCAGGAAAATGTGATAATCTCTACAAAACCAGCATAAATTAAATAATATTGTAACGTGTCGTGTGTGTGTGTGTGTGTGTATATATAGCACATCACTTGGATAAAAAAATAAAATAAAATAAAAGATCAATATTGTACAAAAAACAAACCGAATAGAAATAATTCTGCTGATCTATCCATACAAGGATAGATAAACAGAAGAATGAATAATTGAGAATGCATACTACAGAAAATTGCCATCAATAACTAGTAATTCGCTGAGTTTTTAGTCGGGTTGTGTTTAACATACAAGGGAGGGAGAAAGATATTCGTTTGGATCCTCAAGTCTACCCCACAAAAAGTACAAAACTCAGTGCCTCGGCCCAAATTGAAATAATACACTAATCACCGAACATAAAGCAAAGAAAAAAAAATGCCGTGGAGCTAAATATAGAAGCGATTTGAAAGCATAAAGGTTGTAATTATTATATTACAGGCATGAACATCATCTGATCTCAATACGAATCTTAGTATACTTGACAGATTCATTAGCACGGCAACTTAACCTGTTTACAGATTACAGGTATACAATATATAACTGTACGTAATTTATTAACTGTCATATGTTATATGTATTTTTTTATCATTTCGAGTTCCTGTCTAATTTTGTCACTAAAATGGTCTGGTCGAAACTGGTGATTCGACAAAACTGAATAAAGATTTCAAATAATAAATGTCACTAATATTCTTCAGCCGGGGAATTGTCAATAACTAAGGATGTGAGCTGTTCGTCTTCTGAGGATATAGTGATAAATACAAGAATGAAAAAAAAAATATTCAT
Organism: Typopeltis vanoorti; assembly: GCF_054136105.1. Classification (NCBI taxonomy): domain Eukaryota; kingdom Metazoa; phylum Arthropoda; class Arachnida; order Uropygi; family Thelyphonidae; genus Typopeltis; species Typopeltis vanoorti. Next base: position 36,333,514 of record NC_143561.1, on the reverse strand, counting down.
ATAAAATAGTATCGCCTAGTTATTTCTTGAAGTAGTGTATAACAGTTCATGTTTCTTACAAATGCAATCCCAACTTTTCATAAGAAAAGTAAAATGACAGAATCATTAAATGGAATTTATCGGGTATAAAGAATTTCAGTACAGATATGAAAAAAATAAAAATATCTTTCGCGTATATTCAGTAAAGAGAGGAAAAAAAAAAACTGAGTGAAAACTTCCGTACACCATTCAGGATATCTTTCTCATCACAGCTAACAATTGCAAAATAAAATAATAATAATAAAAATAAATCGAAAATATAAGCAACAAACTACACCTGATTTTTAATTAGAAAACATTCATTGTTTGAAATTGCTTCAAACATTTAAGGGTTTCTTTCTCTTTAGAAATCCCAAATACTTCTCATGTCGAGCTATTTTACAGTAGCGCAAATATCAGTCTCTGAAAAATTCTGATTAGTTAAGAATTACGACTACTTTTATTTTCCCTTACTTGGCTTAAAAAAAAAAAATTACTGGGATAAAACTTTTAACTTATTAAAATGAAGTCATGATATCGAAACCTAATTAGGAATTGCCAATTCACAATACAACTAACGTAGTTGTAACTGCTGAAACGAAGCTTACATATTCAAGAAAAAGATGGTGTAATTGTTCTTAAAATAGCATTTAAGCCCCCCCCCCCCCCCCCAAACGGATGAAGCCCGATTTCGGTTATCTTTTCCAAGCGAACCAAGTTAAAAAAAAATGTCTGAAAAAGCACTGACAGATTATTCAAACTACATTTTAAAAGCCTATACAACGGCCTGGAAGTTAAGTAAGAGAAACGCAACCCACTTCCGGTGATAAGCTACGACTTCAGTGCAACAACTTCAACTGCTCAAATTATATAACAATGGGTTTACACAGTGAGAGTCGACCTTACGTAAGTGGGAATCAAGATAATAAAACACATCCTGTTCGACAGCAATGTACCATATGTCCTTGGTCTACGGAACTGACATAGAGTCATTTTATTCCATTCAATTATGTATATTTAAATACATACATTTAACACACTACGAAATTTTTTATGTGGTAGTAAGCCCATGTTGTACATCCAACAAAGAAAACACAAAGTAAAATCATGTTCTTGGTACCAATACAAAACATGCAAATAGTAAAACGAGTGAGATGAGTAGATTTCTGCTCATTAGTTTCATAATAAGCAAATCAAGTTATTTACTAATGCCATTTTCCAATCTCTCTCTCTCTCTCTCTCATTTCAACTTTCCATATGCAGTGTCCTGAAGTGTTGATGTAATGATGAATGAATTGAGAATGGATGAAAAATTTTGTGTTAAAACGTAGGAAATCATCAACGAATGCAAAATTACAAAAATGCACAAGGGAATGGCACTCGAATTCCTTCAAATAGAATAAGCATTTTAAAGAAGATAAAAGCCTCCGTAGCTCAGTCAGTATAGACGAAGCCCTTTGATCGGAAAGACCTGGGTTCGATTCCCGTCAGTGACGTGAGGAATTCATCTAGTCTCTTTCCACTAAAGGTGAGAAGAGGTTTTTCGTTCCCCCAGAACGGACAACGGCCCCGTGAACACACGCATCTACAGACATACGACACTCCTGGAATAAGATTAACTGACCTATTCCGTGGAATTTCCGTAATAAGCCACGGATAAGTGGCTTATTCCGTAATTCGAAATAATAGGTATTGCAAACATGAAACAACGTTTCATGTTTGTTTGCAACACCTACTAAACTTACTAGACCTTAATCCCTCTGATTTCTCAATTTTTCCGAAAATGAAGTCTCAAGAGTTGACGACCCGCTGAAGTGACCATATACTGATCTATTCATCCAATGGAATCATCAGAAGCCTTTAATTTTTCACTTGGAAAAACAAGTCATTCTTGAAGGTCAAGGGAGAGAGGAAAAAAGGTACAGTTAACACAAAATAAACATCCAACTACCTTCTCGCTATGCTCCTCTCGAACAGCGGTATCTACAAGACGGCTGTAGATCATCATAAAGGTTTTATTGTAACCAGCGCAACCTCACTTAACCCAAGTAAGTGCAAGAGAATAAATTGTGCCTGAAACACTATAAAGCCATTATCTTTAACAGTCATAATAATAGAAGTAACCATTGAAAAGCACTTTATTCATATCATTACGGAGTATAAGACCGCATTCAGAAATACATTTAAAACTCAAAGCTAACTATTATCATTCTGGACAAACAAACAAACTTTCATTAACGTGTCTGAATCAATTAAACCAGTCACGTTTTCCCTTCCACGTTCTTCCATTAATTTCAAGATCGTCCCTTTTGACACGTCTTTAGCCTACCGCATTTCGAAAACAGACCTCTGGGTTGGTTGCACAGCAGAGTAGACAGGTGGATGTGTTGTTCATTCTCAGGCAGTATACGAATTTCCAGTTAAAAATTTATGAAGGAAAACAAATAAGGGCAGAAAGGGGTAATTGTTTTGGAACACACACGTTTAACGAAGTGAAGTGCTATTGGTTTTTACTATCAATTATGTTTGCATATCGCTTAAGGCGTTGTTAATGTGTCTCTCTATTTTCTTTTCCTACGTAAGATGCAAAAGAATGAAGTTTAGCGATAAACTGTTGGCAACAAAAGATACCGACACATTATCAAGCTTTTGCAAGGTTCCCGTGGAAAATGTTTCATCGAATGAATGTGAAAGAATTCGTGAAGAGAAATGCTTCTTTTTAAGTATGGCACGTACACCCTTCAGGATATCTTTCCTATCACAGATAACAATTCCAAAACTAAATAATAAAAAATAAATGGAAAATACAAGCAACAAGCTGTGTGATCCTGAAGCAAATTCCCACAAAACTACACCTGAGTGTAGTCTAGAATTTCTAATAATAAAGCAGGTATCTGTCCAAAGAAATGCGAATCAATTAATACCTTTCCAAAACTATATTTCCGTCAATTACACACACACACACACACACACACACACACACACACACACACACACACACACACACACACACACACACACACACACACACAATCTTGGTCTTACCTGTTGTTTATTATTAGTCAAAGCAACTATGAGGCAAGTATCTCCTGTTGATGACATGTTGGCCAGTTGTTTTACAGAAATAAAAATCCGCATTTTCTATAGTATACTACTACTGCCATGAAAGAATGGCTACCTCATTTTCTGTTCTTAGTCTTAGCTACTTCTAATTCGAATCTAATCACTAATCCGAAATAACTACACGATTCATAACTAAACTATACTAGCATTGTAACAGCAACAACAGAAGCACAATCAGCGAAGCCTACACGACAAACGTATTTAGTAACTTTTTGTCTTGAAGAGGAGGAAGAAAGTCTTAACTGAATGAATTATCGAATTAACGTCGAGGAAGCTTGGATTAGACAAGTCGGCATATCATGTTGGGTTGTGATACCAAGCAAACACAATCTCACTATCAAATCAACTAAGTTTGAGTTGGCCTGCCACAGTCGGTGGGGTATTTTTCTCTCGAATACACAAACGCTTAGTCTGACATATGGAATTACCTGCCAAGACAAAGTAATTCTCGATTAAAGAAAAATAACTAAACAAACAGCTCCAAAAGCGCCTGATGTGTTAAATCGACACGCAATAATAAAAAAAAACAACCTTAAAACGAGCTAGTGAGACCTGTCTCAACTATCAAGTGTTTAATTTTTATTTTCCGGTTAGTTTTTCTGATGGAATGAAATAACGAATCAGCATAATGCGCATGCTGGGCGAATATGAAGATATAGCAATTTCCACCTTCACGCCAGTTATACGTAAAAAACCTTGTGTTCTCGTTTGTTTCCGGTGTTCTTGCTCCACGAAAAAAAAGACTTCAAAATGGGTCGGACCAGAATATGACTCAAGTATATAGCACATTCTGCGTGACAATGCAAGACCTTTTCCCTCCCGTTCCATTTCCTGTTTCCCAAAATAACCACTCGACGAAAAATGTTTCACTATTATTGACGAAATTTCTGCTGATGTGATCGACTTAGCAAACACATCAATAAAAGGGATCTGCTGATAGGAATACAAAAATCATCCAAACGTTGAGCAGAAGAGATAAAGAATGGAAATTATACTGAAGGCCAATAAATGCATTTTGTTAAATAAATGTTTGGTTTAACAACAGGAGTACAGTGTACAGAACATTTTTAATGCTCTCCGAATATATGCTGGGAAGCAGCGTTTCCCAAGTAGCAACTAAAGACAATTCGTTACTTACCTTATATACTGCATGTGTGTGTGTGTGTGTGTGTATAAAATGTGAATCCTACCCAGGAATTGCTGGAAAGAAACCTCGTATATTAACACTAGGAATGGTCATGTAATTTATTTATGTATATGTATATATATATATGTATATATATATGTATATATATATATATATATATATATGTATATATATATATATATATATATATATATTAGGAAACTGACTGGTTTCCCACTTTCAGGACGAAAAACCCTGCCACCTTCATATGAGACCGGTGTTAATAACCTTCAGCTGACAAGTCCGAAGATTCTTCGCGCGTCGTAGACGGGATACGGACCCAGGTCTTTCCAACCAAAAGGCATTGTCTATACCGAATGAGCTATGGAAGCTCCTGTTTTATAATCAAATGGTTATATAATTCAAAAACTTTGCTCTAAGAGAAGCCAAACATAGAATTTTATTTTCGAGCTACTTGAGGCCTGTAATATGCAGGGTCGTGGTCTTAAACCGGTCCATGGAATTTATTTGCGTCCTGAACTGCTCAGAGAAGATCCCACTTCGCAAATAAACGAACGAGATAATCTGAACGAGGAAGCAATTATTATTAGCTTAATTACATAACCTATGGTCTACTTATATCAAAAGTTAATAATTTTCATAAATGCTTTTCAACTTTTTTTTTAAATGTGTGCGCCATTGGTTTATTAAAGGGAAAAAAAAGACAGAAAAATATACTGAAAATCAAACAGATAACCGATAGAGGATTCTGAGACAAATTAAGGGGAGTGAACAGATAACATTAATGACAGAAACATTAAAGATATCAAAAAGGAACTTGCCGTTAGCGTTCAAGAATGTATAAACAGAGCTAATCTACGATGGTCTGGTCACTTAAACAGGAGAGAAGAGGAAATGTTAACAAAACCGGTGTCTAGTGCCACAATGGCAGGAAAAAGACCCAGAGGAAGACCAAGATCTAGGTGGATCAAACAAATAAAGATTAATTTGGAACAAAACTATTGATAGGACATTGGTAACAATGTAAATTATGTAGTACCATCTTGATAGCAAGAATTTGATGATGGTCCAATGTATGTTACAATGTCAACAATAAAACCGGGAAACTAAGACGGGACACTGACTTCGAACTCAAAGCCTATAACACCACTACTTCACTTATACATGCACAATTTCCAGATTATGTGTTTTTTTTCTCCTTTACATTTATACTTCATACTTTTTTTTGGCATATTAAAAGGTCTTAAATGAAAATAATGAGATCTTAAACTAAACACTTTATCTACAGTGAGTTCAGAGGAGTTTAAAAACGGAGAAGTATAAATGATAAGTGCAGGAGGTGATTGATATTATGCAAAACCTCTGCAGCACATCGCTCGCATATATGTGAAGGTCACTAATTGGGATAGGCAGTAACACTTAGAGTTGATTGATTTCCAAAGGCAAGAAGACGAAGGGCTAATAGCAATACTAAATTTCCTACCAGTTCGGTCAGTATCATTTTCAGAGTGTCAGCTAAAGACAACCCCTTCACGCAGATTATATTTTGCAATTAATTAAATGGCGTGAATAAGTGAAACCCAGTAATTACACAGTTTCCACCTCTTTACTGGTGATTACACGCTGTCTCGGAGCTATCAAAATAATAAATCGGGGGGAGGGGGGAGAAGAGAAAATACATACAGGTGGTCAACGAGTTCCGGCTGGCTGATACACGGATTTGTTGAGGGACCCACCGCAAGCGACAATTAAGCTTCATGCAACTTGACTCGATATAAACGAAGAAAAATTGTAGACCGACTGTTTAAAATTCATTTATTTTATTTTATTTTATTTAAAATTTCTGAACACTTAAGAAGCATTCGGATTCTCTCACTGATATAAAGCTCCGGACTACAGAATGTGTTCCACCGATGACAAAAAACATCCATGGTTTTAAGAAAGAAGTTTGTTTTTCCACCAATTGAAATCTATTTAATTTTTTTTCCCTTATGCAAATGTTTTATCAGGCTGGATTGGAGGCGGCACCTTTAGATGATCAAAATGTGCCGTTAACTCAAATCATTAACGTAGGAACAGTATTTTTTTGTGTGAAATAAATGAACGTCTTTCCGTTTTGGACTAACAGATTGACAAGCAAGTGCACTGATTCTTTCTGAAGTTCACTAGGATATATTCAGAATTTCTTACCTAGTTAACGAGTAATTTATCACCGAACGACTGAAAATTAAAAGAGTTAATAATCTATATGATGACTGAAGAATCTGATGTGATGGACGAATAAGTGAGATATCGGTTCAATGTATAAAATTTGTACCTGGGACTACGATGGAACAGAACACAACGACTGATGGGAATGCAGTGCAAGGATTAGTTGAAAAAGCAAATAGATAAAGGAAAGATACTGATGGTTAAATGAATACTGAGGATGTCTGAAATAAGAAGGGCAAATAAAAAAGTGGTCGAAATGCTTTATAAGCTGATGAATGATCAGGCATGCGGATGGTTGTAAGGATCCATGGACGAATAACTTTAGTATTGAGGACAGGATGAGAGAATGCAAATTAAGGAGCTTGGCGACCAGCGGGAAAGGGGCGATGCAACTGTGATTTAAACTTTGTTCGTACTGGTATAACGTTGAATGAATTTAAAGCAAAGTTATGAAAATTACTCCGATGATCAGAACCTACTGCAATGAATCACGTGACTTTATTAAGAACAGAAGTAATGCAGTATGAGACGAGTATATAATAATTTTCCCTAGATAATGAGATATGACATATATCTTATACAATACAGAGCACTTATCAATATCAACCTGTAACATGCTACGAGAATTCGAAGACGATGGTTCATCTCCGAATGCAAATATCATCGATCTTGTATTAGATCTGGGGGGGGGGGAATGCTGCTAGGACTGTCAATAATGCCGTTCTGCCAATGGAATTTTGAATTACAAGATTTTTTTTTTTTTAGCAGAATCGATAGCATTACTAATCCAAGACATTAGCCCTAACGTTTGTCTCGGAGATTCCATGAACGCACCGCTACAAGAAGAGAATGAACCACTAACAACAGGAACAAAGCAGTTCTCTATTCATTTAGGAAGAAATATACGCCAAAATTTAAGATACAAAACTGCACACATCACAAATGGCCATCATTTCCAAGTTATCTTGCTTATATTCAAAATCTGTGTACGATCGATATTTGTCTTTTGACTGCATGTTACTTAGATAATATCCATGTTTTGTCACCACGCGTATCCTACTTATTGGGGGCCTGAAGTGGCTTAAACACAATACCATGTTTGATCTCTAGAGCAGTATTTTCGAAGTTACTTTGTAGCTGTTCCATAAAATAAACTTGTTTTTAATTATTTATTTTCAGCTTTATATATATATATATATATATATTTAAAAATTAATAACTATACTGACTAAGAACACCGAGAAAGGTAAGAAAACTTTAATATAACACGACTAGTTTCGTCGGAACGCCGACTTCTTCAGGTGTGTAAATAATAACAAAAAAAACAACAAGGTAAAAAACATAAGACTTCTCAAATTAACAAAATAGGAATGACAACCCTAATATTTAGTATTAAGGGTATACTAATAACGAAGATAATCACGAAATCTTATTCCAAGAGAGCGAAGGTGTTCTTTTTCAAGCCGCTTCCTTCCATAAAGCAAGGCGGTGATCGTATGCCAAACAACGATAATCATCTAAGGAATTTTTACAAACGTTCATGCAATAATGGGATTTGAACCGGCAGAATTTCTAGCAAAGGAGAATAGAGCTATCCATTCGGCTATATTGGTTGGCTATTAGATAAGCTTCATTCTGAAGATGATAAAACATAATTTAAAACTGTGATAGAAAAAGCAGATCAAGAGCCAACGTTGGGATTTTCGAACAGCGTATTATAGTTGCAAAATCAATGTTATCTCAGAGAACGATATTGCTTGTTTGATATCTATTTAAATGAAAAATAAAATGCATCGTTAAATAGACTATCTTTTGAATTTCCAAGAGAATGAAAATTTCGGTAGTTATAAATACAAAAAAATAAAGCTTACAGGACAACGCTAGGAAAGTTCCCACTCCCCCTTTTTTTTAAGACCGAATATAGAGATACAAAAGAAACAAAATGCATTTGGGAGAAAGAGTGAATAATGAAACAGGCAAAAATGCGGAAAACCACTTTTCTAGGTTGCCAACTGTGCAGTTCAAAGAGATTCCAATCCATGTAGTTAAGTTCTTGCTCTTGAATAGCATTAAGCAAACACTATACGAGGGCTATAACAAAACCCACAGGAGACCTCGATGTTCCAACCTATACACATACCAGGCTAGCATTTTATTGAAAACTGCAAACTTTTTTATAAACAAAAAAAACAAACAAAAAAAAAAAACCTTTCGAATCTTATTGGAATGCGCAGGCCTTCTGCTCTGATGTTGTTAAAAGGCAAATTCTTCGGAAACATGCCGCAGATAAAAACACCAAATAATGGCAACATAACCTCAGTCGGCTGATGATACGAAAATTCACTTTTTGTTTGCTGTAAACTTTCTGAGTGCTGATTGCTCCATTCGGTTTATCGCCTAATGTCACTGTATGCTGGGATAACATTCTTAACAGGAAGAGAAAATCACAATGGAATATTACCATTCGTTGCTAAACGTGACTCACATTTCGTGTATTAACTAAATCTTAAATGTACTAGGGTACTCTACATGATTTAATAGTATTCAGAGTTAAAAATTGCGAACTGATCAATCCTAAATGCTAACGAATATAGTAAAATAAATTTTTTTAAAAAAATGACAGTATTTAAACGAAGTAAATTTAAGCGACGAGTTTGGTATTCAAAGATCTTTCAGGATTTGGTTTGGATTGTTTAGAAAACAAATAACGTGACGCAATTAAAGCTATGAGAAACAACTCACGCCACCTTCCTCAGTGACGTGTGTTCACGAGCTAGTTTGTGTATTTTGCGGAGAAACAAAATGTTCTTCATAGTCTATATAACACTCAGCTTCAACTAGAAGGCCTTATAACGACTGAACTAGGATCTATCCACTACTCTACTTTTATATTTTGCACCAGGCAGGCAAAAAAACAGTAATTAATTAATAATTGGCATATGACAATACAATGGCCCTTTTAAGGGAGGGTATGGCAGCATCTTATGAAACCAGTTTTAAGTTATTGGTTATAAAACATAATTCTGTCTATAAATTGCGTGTGTTCATCTCGCCTGTTAGCCTGTTTTGAAGAACGAAAAAACCCTTTGTATGAGAGCGACTGACTTATCATTTGACTGAAAACACCGCATAAAGATATATATATATATATATATATATAACTAGGAAAACTAGTTACTCAGTCTGGGAAGCGAAGAACCTATATATCTGAATTATAAGCCAGTTTTATACGGAGATGGTAGCAGGGTTTTTCCTGCAGGAAAAACTAGTTTTTTTTTCCATTCCATAAAACAAACCAACCAGAAGAACACATGCAATTAACACGCGCGCGCGCGCACACGCACGCACACACACACGACAGTCCTTAATACAATTTATCACTAAACGCACTGTATTAGCTAAAAACTGGACTACTACCACTCCCACCTCACAATTAAAGATCTGAATGATATATTTTCATAATTTATCACATCCGTGTAAATTCATTTTCAGACATACCCGTTTTGAAATGTAAAAGTCATGTTTATTGTAACACAATGCTGACCGGGTTGGCTGAGTGGTCAACATACGCACTCTTCAACCAGCAGGCTGCATGTTCATATCCGCGGTGGGCATGGATGTTTGTGAATGCTTGGAGTATGAACGGTAATTGGAGGATAAAGTTCATCGCCCAGTGGGAAGCTATAGTCAACTTACTGGAGGCCTAAAGTGGCTTGAAAAAGTTCTGTGCGGTCTCTTGAGCAGGGTTTCAGAACTATGAAAAATATCAAAAAATAAATTAATTAAAAAATCTCTTCGTCGACACCCATGATACTAATGCACTATTTGATGTGTGTGGAAGTCATATAAAAATGTATTAACACACAAATGAAACCCAAAATGAAAGTCAAATGCTATATGTAAGTATTCTCATATTCCAAGCACAGCCTGTGTGGAAATCGAAGTAATTTAACACATTAAATCAGAGTGTCCGATACTAAATTAACACCAATTTTGAGCGTAGAATGCATGCACATTATTTACAATATTACAAATATTGTAATGTTTTCTTGCAAAAAAATATAATAAATAAATAAAAATAAAATAAATGATCTTTAGCGAATTTTATTTAATAATTCCCTATTTCTGCTTACAATATTTAGTAATAAAAAGGCTTACAAGACTTCTTCGATTTTTTTTCCCGATAATCATAAACCGCCACAACGAAAAGAAAAGTAGGTACAAATAATACATTCCAACTGCAATAATCACGATTATTGCATAACGATTACAGCCCCCATGTAACTGAATGTATTTTATTATCAATAACGTGTACTACCAGACCTAACTACATATTTATGCCTCAAGCCCACGATAAGTTTGAAACCTACAACCAGTACTATAAGTGGAAAGGATAAGGAATTCTTTTCATTATTTTATTCATTTTTACTCGTACATTACGAACAACCTACTCTGGAAATCAACCATGGCACTTCTTCAAGTGTCCAATAAGCGCAGCGATGATCTTACACACGATAATAAAATTCATCTCCCATCTAAAGACAATTACAAACATTCATGTCCACGGCATGATTCGAACCCGCAATCTGCCACCACTTCGAACGAGAGGTTTTCAAAGCAGGTACACTAACCGCAGACATATTTACCATATTGTGTGGACTTGATGTTCTATTTTTCTCACCACGAAGGAATGACCTGGCTGATTGAACTAAAAAACAGCCGTTATGAGCATGTGTGTGTGTATACCGACCATATGGTCGGAAAGACCTGGGTTTGATTCCGTTCCAAGACGTGAGGAACCTTTCAACTAAAGGTGAGTTAGCTGGTCTCGTAAGGAGATAGGTTTTTTTTTTTTAAATATATATATATAACTGGAGATGTTGGTGTAGTCCTCAACACACGTTCTAATGATTTTTCGAGGAGTTTTCTAAATATCAGATCGGAATATGTGCTTGCCAGTCTAACATTTGTACTCCATTTTTCACAAACCATATCGCCACAACCATGTCGATACTTGCCAAGAAGATTCCATAAAACCGCCACAGCGTAATTCTACACAATGTCCAGAATGTCAATACAGCGTTCAGTGATTTCTTCGGGTCCTACAAGGACGTTTAATTCTAACCTGATGAGGATAGAAGTTGGTTAACTCTAAACCACAACTCCACCTCCTAGTATTGTATGCAGCAGTCATTTAGAGTACATCCTTTGCTAATATTTACACCTTGCTGTGAGGTTTGTCAGTGATACGCAGTATTCAAGAACATCTCCATAAAACAGTCACGAGAATGACACAAAGTTTGTACTTCGGTCGAAAACAGTTGGCTTTGAATTTTATCCAAGATAGGAAGTGGTTCAGCAGAAGACGACATAACTGATCACACCAGAAGGAACAGGATTTGACTTGCAGTGAAATCAACAAAGTCAGAAAACACGCAATTAACAGATAACATGCTGTTCTCGTAGTTTTGATTGCCTTGTCGGTAATTCTAACCAACTGCCACAGAGGTATTCTAGGGGGGGGATGATAATAATAATAATAATAATACTAATCGGTATATTTCTGTAGCATCGTAGATAGGTTTTCCTCTTCCCGATGATAGCAAATGATATATGATTTCCGCAAAGTAAAGAATTTTTTTTTAAAATTATTAACAAATCATATTTTACGCGAAAGTAACAGCAATCTCGTAAAATCAAGAGAGTTGTTTTCGGTACTATAAGAAATTTTTACAACTGTTTAAGAGATCATAACTTAAACTAGGAGATCGTGTGATCTAGGAGACCACACGTGATCTTATGTAAACGTGCTGCCTACAAAAGCTATAGGATTTTTCTAAAAACAAAGAAAAAAAGTTTTTTTTTAAAATATTCATAACAAAATAAAAGTGTTATGTTTTAAATAAAAATGATTTTTTTAAAATTAAAAATCAAAATCGTTTTCCGAAAATAGAGCTAAACTCAAGTTTAGCTGTATTTTCGTACCCTTAAAGACCACCTACGTGTGAAAAGTAAAAATCAGGCAACCCTGGTCTAGCATTTTACGAACGGAAGTTCCAGAAGCTGACGCTAAAATAAATGGATCATCGTTTTACATGTTTGTACACATAAAGAAGGAAAAGTGTTGGTTTGAAAATTGCACAGAAATCCCCATGCCGCTCTCGTTACATCCAGAGAAAACATCCCCCTTAAATACGGCTCTACTTAGAAGGAAAACTCACTAATGAAGTGTAAAGTGTATAATTAGGGGTGGCGCTGGAGAAATTCAAAAGGTGTAAACATCATTACTGCGCTCATATCGTCACCAGGTGAACACTTGAGACTGTATTCACGTACTTATTAGCAAGAGGAAACACCTGCCATTTCTAACCTTGTAACCAACGAAGAACGATAATAAGACGTCGGACTTGCTACAGAGATGAGTTTGTTTACTCCATTAAGTTAAAAAAATAAATACATAAAAGGGGAAAAAAAGGTGAGTGAGATAAAAATCAGCAGATGGCGTGACTAAAATATAATCCCGACTAACTATCGTAAAATGATTCGTGCAGGGAACACATTTTATAGCTCAGAACAGGATTCGTCAATTATCCCTCCCACCCATTTTGTGTGGTAGGCCGTAGTGTGAGAAATCTAACTGGTTAGTAAATATTTTAATAACAATGACCGGGCAGTATTTTAAAACCGTTTTATTCCAAGAATTGCGAACTGCATTACAGTATCGGACTCTTTCGCTGAACTTCATTAGACTGATTTCTCATTCCACAGCATTTGGTGGATATTTATTTGCTGTCTCAACGATTATTCTGTGTAGATGGTTCTGAAATTTCCAGCGCTGTCAATCAATAGATTGACAAAAGTCCTCTCAGGAGGATTTTATAACTCGTATGCAACCGTAATATCGACTGCTATTTATATTTTAATTCTAGTCATAGTAATCCATATAGAAATGAAGACAGACATAAGTTATGCACCAGTTAATTTTACTTTTACTTCGAGCAAAAAAAAAAGGAAAGAGGTCACAAGGTAATTATCCAAACTCAAGTTATATATATGCAGCAAAGTCAGGCACGCGATCTGTAACTATGACAAATGACATTAAAACTGGCCTTTTAAGATTATAAAGACGCTAATCGACACGGTGTCTGGCTTCAAAATGTTCACATTTGTGTAGTATATTCACGTAGCAGCTATGCCGTAAAAGCTTGAGGGAAAAAAAACAAACAAACAAACAGTAATTTTGAGTAAACTGTGATAATTAAAAAAAAAGAGGGGAATGAATTTCGTATATTCCACTTGCAAAACAGCAAAATCGATCATCAATACATTTTTAACAGAAAAGCAAACATCGCTTTTATATAAGACAAATAATTTCCAAACTGCACTTTCTGCTCAGTGATTTAAAATCTGAACTACTCTGAGCCTAAGACATGGTCGTAAAGTACAAAATGGGTTTTTCAATTTATTTGTCAACTATTGCAAGCTAATTAAATCATTTTTTCAAATGCCAAAATCGGAGTGCTTAAAATGAAGGTCTCAGTCCCTCTGACTGAGTCGTTTTCGCATTACTTGCCGGGAAAAAATCGTCAAATCTTGTATGAGGTGCGAGGAACTTTTTAACCGGTTAACTCTTCAAGCTAACAGGTCTTTACATCTTTAACTTGAAGAGCTAAATTAGTCTTAATGGTTGCACCCAAATTTTTCTGTCAATAACTCGGATTGTTAGTACAAAACAAACCTCCACGTATACTCAAGACATGAGACCGGGCGCCTTAAATGGTACAAGCGTAGACAAAATGCAATCTCGGAATATTGCCAGGTTTTGTTCCAGTCAGATATAGGACCTAAAATTCAACGAACTACATAGAAAAAAAGAGGCAATTATTTGATATTATATCAAAAGTATTTTATTAAAAATTCCAAAGCAGCAGCTTTTTATTAGGCAAAAAAGTGCTGCATTTGATTTCAAAATGAAACGTGGAGTTGAAATTCAGTTACTCTCTGCAAAAAGGATAAAATTAACACCAATCATAATCCCAACAATGGGGAGAGAAACAGCCTTAATGGATGAGTATATTAAGTATGATTACCTCAGCTTAATTCGAATCAATATCGTACTAGACATATGTGGAATCATAAGCATAAAAAATGGACAGTTCCAAGAATAACAAAAAGGTGTTCATTTTATAAAATAATACTTTATTATCTTATAAAATTTCTTATGTTATTCTCTCTTACACGACCAAAAATGAACCAATATATTACTGTTATTATCCAACGATAAGTAAGAGTACTTATTGGAAAACCTGCTGTCTCCGAACTTGAATCGAGTTATATGGCCAACAAGATATCTAAGAATCACGACCTTACATCTTCGAGTAGTGCTTTTGCATTCTTAGGTTACTTGGTAGTTTATTGGCCGTTTCATTATAAAGTGATAGAAAAAAAAAAATATATATATATATATATATATGTGTAAAAAAATAGAATATCTGGGAAATAATACCAATTCTCACAATGATGCACTGCCGAGATAATATATCATTCAACAAGCTACAAACAACTTTGGATACTGCAATATTAGCATGGTTATCATTCGCACGTCATTTCGTACTACTGTTCATGAGTATTGGAACCGTTCCAATCAATCGATAGTACTGAAGGATGACAGAGTGTTAAAACAGGAAATGGATACAGCTTACAGTACCTATTAATTGTTTTGCCAATTTTTTTTCTCGCCCAATCAATCTATCAATGCTTCTACAGAAAGAGCATACGATTATCTATCCACAGTTTGTTTTTTACTTTCTCCTCACTTCTTGTTCTTTTTCCATTCTTTCAAAAGTCAATTATCATACTGTATCATGGCTTATATTCGTACTTTGCCAAGACTTCGCTTTACAAATACTTGGTAAGAAAATTGTGACTGGCTCTACCGTCATTCTATGAATAATGGTAAAAAAATATGGCCCCCACGATTTCTAGTTCCTCGGCACAAACAACGGGAAATAAGAAAAAAAAAAATATACGTCGGAACTAATCCCATCCTCCTTTCCTACATTAAGACATTCTTCGCCAAAATTGCAAAGTTAAAGCGCTTCATAAACGCAAATCTAGTCCCTTAAAGCTAATATCACAATCCTTTTCTTCCTGCACTTTTTATTATCCTGTAACTTGGAAGGTATTACATACAATCATTATTGAATTACGGTAGTTCCCAGAACCTATTCACACTGTTCATCAAATCCCTCCCGCTCAAGTTGTAGAAACTTAGTAAGAAACATATTCCAGTACTTCTAATCTTAGACTTACTGAAATTATGTTAAAAGCGACATGTCGCTGTTTCGCGAATATCTACACTGGCAACGAACAGTTTAACTGGCTCTCAAACTAAAAAGGAGAGGCGGATAGGAAGGAGTTGTTAGGTTATATATTTTATAAAGTACTACAGATAAAATGTGTTTGATTGATATTAATTTAATTTATGAATATAAAAAAAAATTCGAAAAGACCAAAAAAAAAATAATAAATAAATAAATATAATTAAAATAAATTCAACTCGAAAAATAGTGCTGGCGAAAATGTTTGAGAACCAGATTAAACTATTATGACATTAAGCTCCCCGAACGGTTTCAAATACTAAGGGACCACGCACTGCACAAGCGACATGGGTGTTGTCACCTGAAATACTGGGCTGGACTTACCTAGCAAACCTCTCTTTGTCTTGCATTGTGTCTTCGTCCATTCTACTGTATTTTGGACCCTGGTTATCTTCTTCATCAGAACTGCAGAATGAAACAAAAAGAAAACGGGGAAAATAAATTAGAATGGCCAGAATTTGACAAACAGCACTGGAACAAAATAAAAAAAAAAATACAAATACTAAAGTTTCTGACTAACACATTCACAGAAAAAAAAAAAAAAAAGAGCTAGGGTTCGTGCAGTCATGCTTTACATAATAGTGGGCTCAAGAACAGCAAGTAAAAAAAAAAAAAAAAAAAAAAAAAAAAAAAAAAAAAAAGGAACAAAAAAGCAAGGAAATTATTTTAACATATTCAAATAAAGCTGGCACGGTTTATTTATTTGAGCTTGTGGCAATTCGCTTCATTACCCCAGATATGGAAAACATAATTATCCTATGTAAATATCTAATAATACTCGTTAAAATTTCATTTAAAAGGAAGCAGTAATTAACTCAGATACATTAAAAAAAGGACATTTATAAACGAAATTCACAAGAACAGGTGCAAAGTGCATCGGTGAACACAGTACATTAATCTGCTAAGCAATTTTTCATTTGTAATTACTAAAGGTCTTTGTGAAATCTACATTAGGGTGCTAGAAGGCAAACCCTGTTACTAGGTCTTGCTCAAATAAGGCCTGTTAGAACTCCCTTAACACTTATCCTCAAAACGAAAACATATTCATTAATATAAACGATTCATGTAGCAATAAGGCAGTATAATGAGGCGATCCCAACCTTCACTGTCTTGTTTCCTTCCAATATGTGAGCATGGTCTTCAAGCTATGTTAAGCAAAAACAGATCGGCATGCGGAAAATTAAATCAAAAACACAAAACGAAGTTGATAAAAATACTGATTCAATTTCTTTGGTCTATTGATGGCAGCCTCCATAGCTCAGTTGGTAACAATTATTCCCTTTTGTTTGATTAGAAAAACATGGATTTGAATTCTGTCAAACACGAGGACTCTTTATAAGGTCTTGACAACTGAAGATGAGTTAGTCTCATACGGAAGAACACACATAGTTGCTTTGGTCGTAATTCAAAACACCCAACCCATACCACGTCAGTTGATAAGTATGAACCTCTGACGAAAGCATGATACAATAATATGCCAGTTATATTAGCAATTGAAAACAATCATCATTCAAAAAAGTTAATTATTGAAATTTTTAATGATATGTAAGATTAATTTGAGGCCTATATTTGCATACATAATGAAAGTTCAAAACTCAACCCACAATGAAACTCTTCAACTAACAAAGAAATCATGTTTTATTTTATTTGTTAATACAATAACATAAAAGACTCGCTTGGTAAGGACAGAAAAATTATAGTATGAGTAGCAGTTAGCTAATGCGGCTAAAAAAAAAAAATTCTAATTTGGATATGTGGCCAATAGAAGAAAGGCACTGGTTGGTAAAAATGATGGAATGAGAACCACGGCAGAGGATTTATAGTAGAGGTGTCTAATGAGCGATTCATAAAGGCATTGCATTCTTGTGAATGTGACATCATGCAGACTTGAATGAGTGGGAAGAGAGGAGGAGGAACTGTTAGTAAGCGAACAGAAGTATATAGGGAATTGAATTAAACTTCGTGTTAATAAAACTGTAGGACTTGGTAATATTGCACTACGCGTTTTGAGGGCATGTTCCGGGGAATTAACAATAGCTTTACATATCATTTTAACATGAGTCCTGCACTAGGCCAAGTTCTATGTGGAAAGAGTGAAAAATTATTTCGCTTTATAAAGGAGATGACATGACCTTGAATTATAGGCAAGTATGTGTGTCTGGAGGGTTGAAGTGCTAGAGAGGTCGGTTAGAAACAAGATTCAGAATTGTATTGACAACAGCAAAATACTCTTTGATAGTCGGTATGGCTCTGTTAAAGGAAAATCGTGTTTTAGCAATATGCTTATGTATTATAACATTTAGCATTATAACAATATGCTTATGTATTATTGTATATTACATATTATATTCTCCCTCGATGAGTCCTTGACTCCCTGGAGGTCTATCTCTTCTTCTTCTTGAGCTTCACGAACCCTTAAGGTTCTTAGCTGCGGTATCTCTCTCTTAATAATAATTATTATAACAGAGTGACAAATGCAATGGATAAGGGTGATACATGCAAAGTGGTATATTTTGATTTTGCAAAGGCCTTTGATAAATTGCCACATGACAAGCTGGTAATTAAATTTAGAACGGATGAGGTCAGACAGTATATTTGTGCAGTGGATTGGAGATTGACTGTCTGATAAGCATCAGAGAGTTTCCTATAGAGAAGCGATATCCCAGAAGAGAAAAGTCACTAGTAGTGTATCCCAAGGGTCTGTTTTGAGACCTTTGCTATTCAATGTGTATGTGGGAGAGGTCTGAATAGTGATATGCAATTGTTTGCAGATTTTGCAAAATTGGGGAGAACTATGAGGACTAGAGCGACTATTGTGGCTTTGCAAGAGAACTTGAATGCACTGGCTTAATGGGCAAGTGAGTGGGATTATCAATTAGTTGGCGAAGATGGGATGTAGAGTACACAATTAGTGTGCTATTTGCACCTTGATTGTGAATTTAACCTTAAATGCCGGGGCATATTGTTAAATTTGTGAGGACAACAATGGATAATGGGAATGATGCGAAGGACGCTGACTTGTAGAAGTAAGGATGCTAAGGTTCCATTGTGTAATGCTTTGGTCAGGCCACATATGGATTACTATGCAAATTTCATCACCTGGTTTTCAAAAAGATGTACTAGAAAATGTCCGGAGACAATTGAATAAGATGGTTTCTGGTCTTTGGAATGTTTAGTATGAAGAAAGACTGAGAAAATGCAATTTGCAGAAACTGGTGAATAGGAGGAGACAGGTTGAGATTGAGACATGTAAGGGGTTATTACCAGATTATTGTGGAGGTGATTTTGCATTTTGCATAGAATGGTTGAAGATAGGGAGGTGAAATTGGGAGCTGTATAAGGAGAATGTGAGCAAAGGGGTGCGGAGCAGATTTTTCTTTATGGAGAATGGTGAGTGATTGGAATGCGTGGAGAGTGTGGTGAGTGCGGAGACGGTTAATATATTTAAGGCAGGTATGATGAACTGTTTAGGTGTGTGTGTGTGTGACAGTGGTACCTCCCGCGATGAGTTTTTTCACTCCATGAATAATAATTCCAGCAACGAGAGCTTTCGTACTGCGAGCAGGCTAAGGATCTGATAATTCGGGAATTGAGAACCAAACATGATTCTTTTCATACCATTTCAGGCCTCTAATATTTAGTAGCAGTGATTTCGCAGTGGACAATAAAAATTTTACCACATTTTCGCAAACATCCATGTCATAATGAGATTTCACCCAACAGTTAGTTGATTGCAAAGCGAAAACGAAATATCGGATGAACATACATAACAGGACACGAAAATAATACACTCACTGAGGTGGTTGCGGTATGTTTGTCTGTTGTGTTTTATTCCTGCGAATAAGGAATAACTCAGTTGATAACTAGGTGACGAAGTCTATCTCAAAGAAGGAGGTTCAAATCTGTCTACCCAAACTTGGAAGGGAGAGATTCTGAACTAAAATGACATGAAATTAAACGATTGATGCAAATCTAAACCCCTGGTTGTTTATGAATCCCCCCCCCCCCAAAAAAAAAAGTCAAGAAGAGTATCACCGAGTAATTGCGATACCCATCAATGGAGAAATTTTTGTTGACGAATATCAGAAGTAGAATGTCTAGATTGTCAGAACAACCGCAGAAATTGTTTCTCAAAGTACAAAGCATGCAATTCGGGAAGATATATGATCGTCAGATAAATAAAAGGCTTCAAGAAAAGTACCATAATGCACAATTGAGTTTATCACCATCTTTGTGTGGAATCTAGAAGCAATCTAAAACAAAGAAGCAGAAAGTGAAATCACAACATCTTATTATCTTGATATCATTCATCAGTGCTCCACACAAATGGAACTGCTCTCTGAACTCACCTGATAAGATGATGTAAAATTGTGACAAACATCTTGGTTCAGAATAATATGAAAGTAAATATCATTCTTTGGTTCCCAAAACCACACGATAATAGTTCGAAGATCTTTCTCAATCTCTGAACAGTGAAGAAAGTTTTCAGTGGCTACTTTGAGATATGACTGAAAAAACAAAACTACGAGGCCAGTGTATTATGTACATTGCGTGTGTTCTTCTGGCCTGTTTGTATATTTTGCGGGATGATAAACCCTATAGTTTCTGACAGAAAATTCAACAATTACCACCGTGTGAAACTTCCCAGTAAACAAAGCACTTTATTATAACAAACATCGCGCTACGAAACGCTCCAATTACACTGATTAACTATTTACTAATCTATGGTTAATAGGTAAGACGATAGAAAGAAAAGATATATTCACCATCAGTTGATCTATTTTCTCCATAATATGGAGAATTTTTTTTTTAAAGAACAGACTCTGTCAATTAGTGAATGAGAATGATTGTAACAGAATTTGCAAAACACTGTTTGCATAATTAATGGCTTGACCAACCAAGAAATTACACGAAACGCACGCACGGTTTTGTAACTAGGACTAGTATATTCAAAAGATTATCAATCTCCGTTTTCCATTCCATTATTTCAGAATATTCCTTCACACTCATGCGATGATCAGCGGCAGTTGCGAATCATGCAAAGACATTCTTTTTAAAACTAAAGTCATATATATATAACATTTGTGAAAATGCTAACACAGTGAAACAGTGGAAAAATATAACTGAGGAGAAAGTGAAAACCAAAATTAGGATTATTGATTCTATAAATAACAGAGCTGATTTCTCATGATTTTGATATAGTCTGCTGTACAATGCATGGTCAGTATGTCCAAACTACGAATTGAGTTTATCACAGTGCAAACTGGATTCACAGTCGTTGATTTTTTTCCCCCCTGGATATTATTTACTATAACTTTATAACAATCTATTATCTTTCATTTGGATATCGATAACTGGTTTCTTTACAATAATGGCTCTAATAAGTTCTAATTGCCATATAACACGACTCTCAAATACTACAGAAAACCCCTCGAAATCATAGGTCGTCTTATACGGCGAGTATAAAAAGGGAAGCTTAATTTCTTGGATGAATATTTAGGTAGAGTTACAATACATCGTTATATAAGAAAATAGGCACTGTTTATAAACAAATCACATTAATTTTTTGTTACATAAATTTATTCAGAATATTACAATAGATGTAAGTCTTAAAAAACAAATAATAATTATTAACCTCAATTTTCATGTTAATTTTCTTCATCATCTGTTGAAAATAGTTCTTCAGATTCATCGTTTAAATGATCGTCATATGGATCCCAGTTCAAATCCGGTGAACTGATTTCGTTTTCATCATGATTTTATTACAGTCTCTACTTTTACTTTATTCCATGCTTTGATCACAAAATTGCACAACATGCCAAGTGATGCAGCGCGCATAGATCCACCGTTTGTAAATGATTTTTCACTAGTCAACATCCAATTATTCCGTTCTTCTCGCATGCGATCTTTAAATGGTTTGTTCAAGCAGACGTCTAGTGGGTTGCAATATAGAAGTTAAACCACCTGGTATAACAGCAATTTTTATTACTTTTTTTTTTCTAGAAGACACTTTCAGTATTCTCAGTTAAATGACTACGAAATATCCCATACTAATAAACTGTGTTTCTTCATATATAGGGTATGAAATTTATCCATAAATTCACACCATTTTCGTCCATCCATCCTTTTTCCTGAAAAGGTACAAAAACACCTGAAGGAAATTTTATCTTAGGTTTAGTTTTACGTTTGAAGATGGTCATTGGTTTTAACTTGGTTCCATCAGCCAAACATGACAACACAATCGTAAACCTTTTTTTTTTTTTTTTTTCATGACCGGTACTTCTAACTAGCACACTCTTACTACCTTTAGACTCCACTGTTTTATTGCTTATCATATCAAAGCTCATAGGAGTTTCATCCATATTTCTAATATTTGACAACAGAAATTTATGTTCTTGTCTCAACTGAATAATAAATTTATGGAAACTGATAAAGTGTGGTCAAGAGCTGCTGGTAGTTTTTTGAGCAATTTTCGTCTTTTGTCGTATTACCAGATTTGTCTGTTCATAAAACGATTACACCATCCTGAAGTAGCTTGAAATTCTATACTTTCATCCGGATTCAATCTTGACCATTTTAGTGCATATGCACTAATCATATTTCTTGCAACAAGGTAGCCATTGTGCCTTTGTTCGAATACCCAATCTGCACCGTGATTTTCCAGTTGCGGCCATCGGGCGATCCCCGTTCTCATCGAACATTTTTTATTTGGCAAATTTTTAAAAATATCTTCTTTCTTCCTCCATTCTCTTACCATCTTCTCGGTTATGTCAAACTTTCTTGCAGCAGCACAGCTATTAGTTTGCTTTGCCATTTCAATTACCCTTATTTAAAATCGAGCTTCATACTTTTTTTCGTTTTGTTGCTGGTTCCATGATTTTAAATGATAATAATTTTAATAATCCTAAAATTTAAAAAAATGCAAAATTAATAATTAATTAAAATTGGGGCTGATCACTTTTAATTAGGGTAATTCGCGTAAATACCAAATCTATGCTATGCAAAAAAAAAAAATAAAAAATAAAAAAAATAATGGATATGCATAGTATAAAAATAACGGATATAACAACGATACCTATGCATTAATACAAGAAAGGGGGAATTGGGGGGGGGGTCGTCTTATACAACTGACATAAGCTTAAAACCTAAAAATAGCCTAAAATTTAGGCCTCGTCCTATACGCCGACATATACGGTATATTAAAATCACTTTACACTTATCTTGGTTTCTAACAAGACGCACGGGATGTTCAAGACATGAATAAAGTACAAATATCGAATTTGCATACTCTTTTCTCCCTTATTAGCTTTATTTGTTGGAATCAGATCATCACTATTATTTCATTCAGGGTTGCTTCAAATGCTATAACCATTTAAAGAATACACCCAGATCCAACCTGCTATTTTTTAAAACTAAATTCGACTTAATGTTTAGACTGTCATTGTAAGGCAAAATTCTCCATCATGATTATTATAGAGTTAGTAGTTAAGCTTTTATTTTTCCCCCCCCTGGGCAACCTGCCTGGGTCATTATGAGTTACTTATTACGCACAGAAAGAATAAAGATTTACTGGTTTTGTTGTCTGGAAAGTGGTGCTGATCTAGCGAATGTCCTCAATTTCAAATTTTTTCCTCATCTTCCCTATCTACAATTTCAAACTCTCCCATACTTTCTCTTTTCTACAAACAATTCCTTTCTTTTTCTTTAATGTTAGACTGTCGTTGTAAGGCAAAATTCTCCATCATGATTATTCTGTTGATTACCGAATCAACAGAAAAACAAAAGTTCCGGCAAGACAATCAGCGCTTTTCAGACGATAAAAACCAAGAAAGCCATTATTCTTTCCAAGCCTAAGCAATATACAGAAACTCAAGAAAATACTCTGAAAAACCACAGTTCTGCTACCTACTTTAAACCCTTACAGAATAACTACTGATTGAACTACCTTCTTATGATTCCTCCTACCAGAAGGTTGATAACCTGTGCATATATTCAATCTGATATTGTAAGTCACAGAATGCCAAATATGGAGTCCCCATCTTTCTGATCTATGATTCAATATTTCTTTTCTCCGTTCGATCGTTTGCTGTATCTTCCATTATCAAACTTCTGACAAATTTTTTGTTCCAAAAAAGATCAATCCTCATCAATTCAGCTGTCAGTCACCAAGAATGAAGTTACCATTCATTCTTCTTCTCCTTGTTCTTCCCTCATTTCCTATCATGCTTTTTCTTCTTGAGAACAGCATGTGCTCTCAAGATATTCTCTTTTCGAATATAATGCAAAGGCTACCTCTCTTTCTCTCCTCTACGCTCACTCAGATCATATCCTTCTTCAAATTTCCTCTCTTACAGAACTTCCGCCCCCGAGTGGGACAAATTCAGTAGCTTCTAGTGTGCTTATACATGATCAGATTCCTACTCTCCAGATTCAAACACTTACTCCAATCGAGTTAATAATTATTACCGAAATGAAGGTTTATCCTTCCAATATTCTATCCACAAATCCCTAGCCCACTACCAGGACTAGATATTTCACTAAGTGGTTTTCCACCATGACAAGGGAAGTAAACTACTGACATACTAGAAGTGGCTCAAGCATAAAATTCTAGCGCTGCATTTGCAGCCTACAACGATGTCCCATACCGGCTGGAGAAAGAAATCTTAGTCGCTATGAAACTAACGACACGAGTTTTGAAGAGTTGACATTAATGCCATAATTATTGTCTTGGTTCAGTTATGTAGTTGACGGAGAAAGCAACATCTAAGCTACGAATAAGATCGGAAAAATAAAAAATGCTTTACAGAACCGAGTTATTTTAATTTCGAAGCACGTCATGAATTATCAACCACATGCATGAAAATAGCAGATGTCCTTTACTTTCATGTAAATAAGAGTAATTTTATATGTAAGTTTGTATAACTTAACAGTTTGGTGTGATAGAAAGTGAGTCTTGAGAAGCGCCATTAAATACGCATTTGGTATTCAGTTCGAAAAGGTTACCATCAAAAGAACGAGGTCATTCCTAAGTCAAATCGAACTACTCTTAACATTAAATGAAAATCTAACAGATCAACGTAGAACAGTCTGGGAAACTACTGGACGGAAATACAAATCTTCGCATAAAAAAGAAAGCCATCACTAGACATCATGGATTAACAAATGTGCTCCATTATGTGGCGTAGCAAGTGGCTGCCAAAAAGTTGAACTACTGTGCGTTGTTATGATAATCTCGTTTTACGGCATTCTTTTTGTTAACATAGGAACGCTCCACGCTATTCAAAACAGGGCGCAATGGCGAAGATATTATGCAACGATATATTTATGACGTCTGTCAGAATAGTGTGACAAATTTAGTGAAATCCCAGCATCTGCTTATAGTTGTGGCAGTCGGGAACAAGGCAACACATATCAACCTTGTAAAGTCTCATCTAGCTGGAGAATGTAGGTATCATATTATAAAGATGATATAATATGATAACATGATCCGGAGACAGAGGATTGTTTGCATCCATTGGAGAGAAAACAGTCTGTCTATTGTTGATTTTTTTTTCTCCTTTTGGATAGCTGTCTGCATTAAATGATCCTGTAAACTAAGCAGGTGACCCATCCTGTGATGGAAGAGAAGGAAAAGATCTAATGGTTGCACGTGTTCAGACTTCAACACATCTTTAATTCTGGATATTTTTTCATCCCCATCAATCATTCACAGTGATTCAAATGCGAAATCTACCAATAACTTGATCAACAGAAACGCGCTCAGAAAGCAATCAACATCATAAATTCCTGAGCCATACTCTCAAAGGAAGCGCAGACTGCTATGATAGTGTTGCATAATTAAGTTCACGTTATTTCTAGCTTCCTATTAAAGGAACCTTTATAAGGGAAATCAGTGTCTTCATTTAATGTAATATCTATACATCGAAGAATTACTTATTTTCCACTCAATATACAAACTATATTAGCGTATACAAAAAAGAAAGAAAGAAAAATTCCCACACTTAATTTCTTACTTGTAATCGAAAGAGTGATTTAGCCATTTTCCTCAGAATAATTATATAAACGTTGGTGTGAGTGATCTCTGAACAATCCCATTGTATTCGGTAACATAAGTATACCCATAATATCTCTTAAATCATAGTTTACTTCGCTTCTAAATGCACCCTTCGTGTCAAAATAACTGCTCATCATTAAGAGGTGTTTTACGAATAGCATTTTATTTCGTATTTTAGTTTTTATCTTTTTCGGACAGCAGTCAAGTTAGGTGCGCTTCTGATAACACTGATTTCATCAAAAACTGGCACTGTTAATCATACACTGCAATAAAGATAACTTAAGTCACTAAATGACCTTCTTAGTTCACTGTTATATCGCACTGACAGGTTTAATATAGTGTACAAATATAGAATATGGACTAAAAAAGCAAAATCTGCTCTTAACTGATTTCGACCAGTTCTCTGTCGTACTCTACTTCATCTAAAAATAATAATAAAGATAAATAAATTAAAAAAAAAAACGACATAGCTTAAACATCTCATAAGTGCTATTTTTTAATGTAAATCCCGCTCATAAACCAGTAAACTTATAATACCTGTAGGTAGGTATTAATAAATATATGTATTGAGAAATTCGCTGCAATTTAGAAGCCGCTACTTGGTTGATATTCTTATTTTGATTGTAGTGGATGAAAATGTGACTTTAAAATTTCAGCAATAACTAACAAAAATAGCTTTAATAGCTAAGATATATAGCATGCATTGAATAAACAGGTCAGGTTAGATATAATTTATCGAGTCGCTGTATCAATCAAGTTCGCTTGGTTTGAGAAGAAATCCTTCCACCATGGAATGAAACCCAACTTTAGCCGAGGGTGGGGATGGGGAGAGAAACTTGATAAAGGTTCTTTGCATCAAAGATGGAATTCGAACCCACCTAATGGCAAAGTCGCATTGTTCTTCCGACTGAACTATGGAATCGCTTTCTCCTCGGATGACTACAATAGATAAGTACACACCAAAAGTGCATCGCAGTAGGAAAAAGCACTCAATGAGTTTCAGTTGACTGGTTGATAAACAGCACTGAGACAGGTGATCGTTGAATGAATGAATGAATTAATATCTCGCTACAGTAAATAAGACATTATTACTGCGAGGCCTTTAAACTGGAAGAAATACTAGCAATAGTAAAAAAAAAAAGCTGTACGTCAGAAATTTAGATAAATAAAAATACTCAGCATACGTGCAAAAACAGCCTTTTTTCCGCTGGAAAGTAAATAACTGAATTTACAAACTATTGTTTCCATTGCAGGTTCACATGAAACAAAGCTTTTTCATTGTAATATAGAACGATAGCTGGCAATGCAGGAATTAGCCAAGAACAGTTAAAAGTGAGCAGAAGAAATCAATAAATTATAATACAACAATAAATTTTGTTGTATCATAATTTAAACTCCCCCAAACCTCAACAAATTTGGATGCATGAGACTGTCTCAAATATGGGAAGCTTGCATTCTTAAAACATCAGCCCAACAGCCAAGACTACTATCTAATTTAGCCCACTAGGTGGCACCTTTTAGGACTCTAGGACCGACTTCAGTTGTTGTCTTCAACCATATTTGTTCAGTGTTAGTGCCTGCCTGCACATATCGTTAATTTTATATTCCCTGGAGATGGTAATGTAACATTAAAATATAGGATGTATTAATTAAAGTTTCTTAATTAATATAACAGTATACGTTGTCTTTCCCTAAAAATTGCAGCAGTTACCATTATTCTATAGTCGTATAATGGTAAAGGAGGTCGTATATCTTATTCAACGTAAGTTAGAAATGTTTCATTCTAACTTCATGTGTACGTTCAAAACAAAACGTACACTTCATGTGTATCATACTCATTCACTTTTCAGGTAAACATGAACTGGGTGTATAATCACGCCTCAGACAGTCATGATACGGTTCAGGAAAGCATCATGATGCAGCTGTAGATGTGCATTTTACAATTGCGATTTCTCTGATGACAAGTAAATTCTCTCTCGCGATCATCACAGACTGCAGTTTCTGATGGCAGAACTGCAGTAGAAATCATCTGAATTTACCTATCGAAACCGTAATAAAACCATGCTATATACCACATAACGGAAAAGTGTTGTCATGTCTGCTTCTTATACAGACAATTCGAATTTAACTTCTACATGATTACTCGGTTTTATACTAACTATTAAATGATATTTAACACGTAAGTGCAATCTAAAAGTTTTAAAGTAACCGGAAGACAGCAATACCGATGTTAACACAAAATTAATGGCTCTATGACTGAAACGGCAAATACCGAGATATACAAGGCCAGTCGCGCAAGCAGTCAACATATCCTAAACAAATTTCTGTTAAGAAAAACACACATAAATTCAGTGTAGAAAAGCAACTGAATATTGAAGATTCAGAACGTTCAACAAGCATCACACAGCACCTTGTTGAAATGATTGACAGAGCTGAGGCCTTTCGGCGATTTTAATTCTGTCTCAAATCAAGACGATCTCATGACATCACCTCGATCCAGCAGAATACACTTAAGTAGATTGAATATAGAAGATCACAAGTAGACAATGACGGTATATATATATATATATATATATATCATTACAATCCCTTTTCGTACTATTACTTAATACTATTTGTCTGTTCTATTTTCATGGTCATCCAAGTTGTCTTTTAGTATATGGTTTCCATTTTTCTAAATTCTTTACAAATATATATAAAGTTCATCATCTCATTCTCATCTGTTCATTTTCCCACTTATCAAATTTTTCCGAGGGTTTTCAGTTCTATAGTAGCGTTTAATTGGATCGTAAATACTGCAGCTCTTGTTACAAAACGTAACTTAAAACTGGTCGTATTATACTTTTATATTTAGTCGTCTTACTTACAATATTTGAATTCATATTCTTTCATATTGTTGAGTTTAAACAACCAGAAATCCTGTTTGCTCTCTCTTTTTTTTTTTTTTTTTTTTTTTGTTATTCCTTCTGAATTAACCCGAATTCTTAAGTATGTCAGCCTGGTTGGCAGAGTGGTTAGCGTGCCCGCTCTGCAACCAACCGACTGCTGGTTCGAATCCCGCCATGGAGGCCTGAAGGGGCTTGAAAAAGTTTCAGGTTTGGTCTCTATAGTATATTCGAACCCTATAGAAAATAAGTTTTAAAAAAATCTGAAGATTTCATGATCACATCTCATACATTAAATTTAACAGGAAACAATTGAAATGAATATTTTGGAAATAAACCGTTCCAATTCGGATTCTGATAAATATGGATTTATTCAAGATGCAAGATTCTTACTTTTCTAAATAGCTGCACTGATTTACTTATCGCTAACTTTTGTATGCGAACTTATGAAAGTGTGAAATCGTAATTTCCAGAAGATCTAGTAAAAATATTAACATTTACTTTAGCGCATTAACTATTATATGGATTAAGACAAAGAAAAAGAGTTCAGATAAATCCAACATTCTTTAGATTTGAGGTGAAAGTAACAAATAAATCAAGAGGTAATGGAAGGAAGGTATCCTGTATTCAGAACGTGCGCAAAAAAGCACAAACACATCTGGATGGTTTTATATAAAGTCACAGGCACTAATCGAAAATGCCGGTCATGATACATTAATAAGTTATTACTTGTCTAAACTGCAGATTCGAATCCCATGTGAGGCTACGACTGATTGACTTTGGACCAGCTTGTATAGCTTCCTGAGTTTATAGCGAATAATCTTTAAAAATTACACTACTCTTCACTGGTAAAACCAAAAGCCACTAGGATATATAGCGTCTATAAAGGTTGATTAAAATATTACTGCAAATCAAACAATGATTCTAAAGCCATTATTATCAACTAACGCTGAGGGAATTTGGTTGAATGGGCAGAGTTAATGCTATTAGTACAATACCCCTCCCCCATTTCATTTTGCTAGTAGTACCCAGAGTTTGATGCAATTCGTTCACCACAATGTGCGACTGAAGTTAACAGAATTTAAGTGATTTGATAAAAATTGTATGTGATTAATAGATAAAGTGTCAAGAAAACAAGGTCGAGTAGAAGGAATAGGAAGCGTGATAAAAGTATACAAAGTTCAGAGGGAAGGAAGCAGAGTCCACGTAAACAAACAAATAATCCCAAACAATTCTCTGTTAAATTCGATAAAACCTTGACAAAGAAACTATGTATACTCTGTTCACTGAACAATGTAATAACCTTTGGGCTTCAGAATAATGTCTGCACTATAATAATATTTCGTGTCTTTATGCTTTCTTGAAGGGGGGGGGGGAATTCTGAGAATATTGTGACTCTGCCAAATACTAAACATATTATTTATTTATTATAATTAGAATTTCTAGTGAGGGGGGGGGGGAGCTTATAAGAACACAAGTCCATCTGCGGTATTTTCGAGTTTCGAGAATTCTAAAAATAGAGGTTTTAATTCGTTCTGGAAATCACCACAGCACATTCTGTACAAGGACAAGTTTAGTCATTAAAAATTTTAATAGAGAGAGCAGATGTAAATAATTATTCTATAAACTCCGCAACTGAGTAAATGATGGTAACTCTACCGTTGTATAGATAGTATACCAGAAGACCTGATTGGCTATAAGGCAAATAAAATACGGAAGTCACTTATGTTAGTAACACTATTCAATATGAGCAGAATTTTTGGTCTCTTTTCAAGACACAGTTAAAGAGACAAAATATAATGTCTAAAACTTACGCATCTATATTTCGTAATACGGCTGGCTCTAGTTTACAGAAATCGTCCCTAGTTTACACACACACACACACACACAAAAAAAAAAAAAAAAAAAAAAGGCACGGATAATTATGTGTACTTTATATTATCGTGTATCTAATATTGCAAAAATGACACGGACGTCACCATTTTCTACAAATACTACGTCCAAGAATGTACACTAAGTTATGTACAGTGCGAAAGTTTGGAAGATTTAGAATTAACAGACTCAATGAGGAGCTATCGCAGGCTAATTGCTGCATTAGCCATTTAATAAGTTCGGACGCTTACTGCACTTATATCATCCAACATGAACTGTGAAGGATGAAAGATGAAAATGTCACTGAAAATACACCCAAGAAACATTCAGGAAGAAGACATAATCGGATGAAAAGGAATAGCAGCATGCTCGGTAAGTTGTGAATTAGATTTTCTCAACGAGGAGATAAGAACGCAGGGTTCCAAAATATTACATATTTAACTCCAGTCTTGCCTTCAGTGGAAGACACTGCGTAGAAGCCAAACACACCAAACAATGGTCGACTGGACAACAGATCGTTAATAAGCTGCACTCTGGAATGGCAAATCATGTTATACACTCTTCACATTAGACAAGTTGGGTTTAGATCCTCCTTCCCCCGCTTGTTGCAATATCCATGACAATGAACCCTGAACGTTACATTGGCATTCCGAATAATTCAGTGTAGTGACACGGGTTAAGGGTTGGAGAATGCATAGGCAAGAAGGGTTACCACAAAACTTCGATACGAATTCCCGAGAGCAAGTTGAGGAAGATTTAAAACGTCAGAGTATACGTTCAATTTCATTACAGAAATGGCTGTCATTTTGGTGGAGCAAGAGAACAAATAGTTATATCCGTTTATCAACGTTTACTGGAAACTCTATCAAAACGGGAGGCCCTACGCTACGCAGGGAGTGAAGAGGACAAGTAAATAGCATCAACGGGAGTATGGTACTACCTGTAATTACGACCAAATGTGGCCAAATAGCGTGAGGTCTGCGAAACACTAGTCTCCGATAATTTCTGCAACTAGTACACTTTAGAGAAACAGGTACGATTCGCAACATCACTTTGTGATGTCTGAAGGTCGTACTTGACAAAAATAGATATAGCAATTCGCTGAATAATATCTTATTTTGTATATCTTTCCTCATTCATGGTTTTGATTAGCAATCTGATATCTATAAGCGATTAGTCTAAACTGGGCGGTTTCACGGAATAAAAAACCCTTTCTTCATCACAGCCAGTAATCAAAACCAGCAGCATGAGATTAAATTCAGAGGTTATAAAAGGTTAAAACAACGCAGTTTTTTAGAATCGATTTTCATTCTCTATAGGACTGTTTCGAAGAAACTGAGCACTTATTTTTTATATAAATGATTGGGCATAATCACAAGTGGTTCAATCCTGATCTTGCAAAAAGATATTGAACCATGGTATTTATGCAAGTATTTAAAAACATTGCCAATGAAAGTTTACAGAATTTTTTTGAACTTTTGTGGACGTTAAAAAGAGCAGAATAATTTACTACGATATACACTGTTTGAAAAGAAGTCAACGGTCACTCCGATGGGCAAGGATCATGCCATATAACGAGTCACGTATTTTTAGTCGGTATAAATTAGTGGAATATGATGCTCCTAAGGCAGTGCAACTGTGTCCGGGTGAAATGGCTGCGAGAAGGGAACTGACGGACTTTAAAACAGGCGTTGTGATAGGATGTCATGTTGCAGGCCTATCTGTTCGGTAATTTGTTGACAAATTGGGCCATCCGGTCAACAATCAGTTATACCATACTGTGATGAAAGCGCAGAGTCAACTACAAGAGCTATCTGCAGTGGCGATCCACCACACACATCGAACGTGACCGTAGAGCCCTACGAATGCTATGTAAAAACCTCCATTCGTCGGCCGACACGTTGAATACGGAGTATCGACTGAAACACTAATCTGCACTAAAACATTCAGAACCGAGGCTCACAACATGGGTTTGCTGTAAATTGGCGAATCAACATGCAGCACAGTGGTGCAAAGAGCATGTACAGTGGGACATGGAAGCTTGGAAAGCTATATTATGGAGTGACGAATCACACTAGACCCTCTACCGAGCAATGGATAGGTGTGGGTGTGGTGGATGTCCGGTGAACGTCTTTTACCAGATTGTGTAACCCAACTATGAAATTTAGAGTTTCTGGTGTGATGGCATGGTCCTGTTTTTCCTGGTTTCGCTTCTGACCTCTACGGTGCCATGAACACTGAACTCGGAGAGGTATATGAACATTCTAGACAATGCAATGCTTCCTACTTTGGGGCGTTTCTATGGAAATGATCATTGTCTCTTTCAGCAAGACATTGCACTGCGTCATAAATCTTGTGCAGTAACTGAGTGGTCTGTGGACATGAACGTTACACTTCACTGGCGTCCACAGAGCCCTGATCTCAACCCTATTGAACAACTGTGGTATGAACTGGAGTGGCGGGTGAGATCAAGGGACGTCCGCCCCACAATAGTCCAGGGCCTTATATGCCTACAGGATGGTCTAAAATCCCCATTGATCGCTATCATACGGTTGTGGAAAGTATGCGCCGTAGGATTGCTGCAGTCATCGCAGCGAAATGCGGTCCTACATCTTATTAAGGTGGGCGCCGTGTCTTTTTGTTCCTCACACTATGGTGTCCGTTGACTTCTTTCCAAGCAGTGTATATTATTGGTAGCTAGTTCAAAGAAGGAACATTGCAGCAGTGTTGCGATTTTATCGCTTCCAGCAAACATCGACGGCAAGTCAAACCCAATAAACTGCCAATGTTGACGGGTCAAATGAGTGAAGAATTAGAACACCATTTTGCATATTTCGTAAAGAAATACGGCTCAATTAATCTATATATGTTGAAAGTGGCATTTTTTCCCTGATCACCACTTGATCAATATACATCAGGTGCAGGTTAGAAATGAAAGGCAGATAAAGAGAACAATGTTATCATTTTGAAAAGTTCTCCTGAACAAAACAGACGAAGAAACAATCTAAAAAAAGAGAACGCTGGGAAACATTAATAGAAAATAAAAATAGGAACAAAAAAGAAATTGAGCCTACAAGCAGTGTCGGGGATAATAATGCAATTCGTGTCATATTTAAATGCACACATAATTTAAAAAAAGTGTCAGCAAACAATTTAGAGCATTTCATTAATTTTAATAAATCCTATCTATAAATAGCTCAGCATTTAAGCATTAATTTAGTATAAAAAAGTATAAGATAAACTTCAAGAATGAGAGAGAGAAAGAGAGAGAAATAAAAAAGGAACTAACCTTTGGTTGTCTTCTGACGTCCCTGAAACTGAACACAACAACATCGTCTACAAATTGGCTGTAACTGTTGTTTCTAGCAGATATTATAGACATAAGGATGTTATTTGTAAAATCTTTTTTTTTTTTTTCTCCTGTGGTTAATAGGAAAGAAGTTACAGCGATTGAAACTATCCCACAAAATCATAATGAGTTGTTAGTCTTATTACACACCGCATAATAACGCTTGGGTAAGTATAAAATCACAGAAAGCTGGAGCGAACAGCGAAGAATTTAACTGCTGCACGATTCAACATATCACTCCTGGATTACGATGGATAAACATCTTTAAACGCATCTGATCGGGTGAAATATACTTCTAATAATTCGAATATTTCAATGAGAACCCCCCCCCCCACAAAAAAAAAATAGAAACGAGAGGATACTGAATATACGAAGGTCTCACAAAAAGTTCGTAGTTACAATTTATTTCTTTCAGTATATGTTTACTTAATATTTTTGTTGTAAGAAATTGTAATACTTAAGAAAAGACATTCACTTGTTCATTCAGCTACTATTTCTTTTCTTTTATTATTTTTTTTCTTGCACCTTTTAGGAATACAGTCTACCAGAGTCATCATGATAGATGTTGAATTACATGATAATGAAAAAAATGTATATGAAACATCACTGTAACCGGTGCAACTGCTTTCAGGCGTTTCAGAGGAGATGTATATTCTGAAAGCCTTGAAGATGACGGCCTTCCACATCAATTAGGAAAGCTGGTCAGCGAAAAAGTGATTGGCGATTAGATCATACTCAACGATGATGCAGGTGTACATATTTTTTGTAAATATTTTGTACAGAAAACCAACTACAAGTAAGCATATGTAACGATATGCATGCCGTGACTTAACTACATCTTTGCAATGTCATACTCGCCAATCACTTTTTCGATGTGACTTCTAATTGTTCTCAAAAACGAAGTCTCACCTCAAGGGGCGATAACTGATCAAAAGATCAAGGCGACAAAAGTGAATTCCATAATTCCCCCCCCCCCGCCCCCGAGATCTCACAAAAAGTTCGTAGTCACAATTTCTTTCTTTCAGTATATGTTTACTTAATATTTTTGCTGTAAGAAATTGTAATAACAATTTCTTACAACAATTGTGTCATCAGAGACTAGAACTAATTTTCACTGTGCGCACACACACACGTCTAGGAACTTTTTGATAAACCTTTGTAACATTGACGATAGTTGTATGGGAAATATATAGATATTTGATTATAAACAGTGTGTATACGTCCTCCATACCTCCTTACATACACACAAAGTAATCTGTGTGTTTGTTATATATATATATATATGCAAACGAGGTACAGTAATGACAAACGGGTGGGAAGCCATCAGGTAGTAATGTTTTTTGCCTAACCACAATCCACCCAATGCCCGGTAGCAGATGGGTAATCAAAAACAGGTATAAGTAAGGCACTGAACCCTCTACATGCCTACAGACTGGATTCGGTGGTGCAGGTCGTGACAGAGTAGGAGTAATGACAGCTGGCGAAGGGAGAAAAAAATAAATAAGAAAAGAAAAAAGAACATTTTCCTTCTAGTCAAGAAAAAAAAACAATAATAACATAAAAAAAAAACAAAAAACTTGATATCTCTCCACCCATCATTCTGAGTGCCTGGCCGGCAGCATGTAACTCCACCGGCTTTTGTAGTTGAAATAGAGAGATAGATGCATTACGAATGTATCACAATAAAAACCTGTTCTTGAATACTTCGCTGTTACAAGCATACATCACATGAAGCGGTGAGCGATAAAGCCCTGTGGAATGTGAACACACGCCCAACCAACCACAAACTCAGGAAGTTGCCGCACTGGTTACTGTCCACCAGAGAGAGGAGACTACTCAGCCAAATGATGAAGGGGAATGTAACTCCATGGATGCATGGCTCTTTGGGATGCTATTCTGGCGAAAAAGGGTGGGAGGTTGTACGCTGCACTTGTGTGCGATTCACATTCGAATTAAAATTTCCCATTCATCCGGGTCAATGCAACATAAACATGTACTGGAATACGCATAAGGGATAGACGCTTGTTTAGCTGATGATTTATGGCGTCTTGCAAGAATAAATCAAAAACCTAAGAGTGCAAAAGAATAATTACAAGATTCCTCGCAAGTCAAGCAGTGAGGATAAACAATATTTCAGAGAGGCAGTCAGTGACTGCATCGATCATTTAGTTCTTAAATGATGACTAAACAATAAAACAGTAGCGAAATATGAGTTTAGCGGATTGCTGTTGCGAAAAATGTATTAGCAGAATTAGATCTAACGCATTAACAGCCGCAGGGGAAACAACTAGATATAACTTGACGGAAGTAATCAGGACATTCGTCATCGTCATATTTATTTTGGCTCTTAAAAAAACCGGGATTTTGTTTTTAAATAAACACACGTATTTCGAAGCAAACGAAACGCAACATAAAAAAATCATCATTCCTAAAGGTGGAGAGTGCAACTCTTCTGTTGGCAATCATTCTAGAAAAACGGTTAAGAGAATGAAATTTAAATACTTCGATCCAAGCAAAACACTACCCGTTTCTATAAACACCTCATTAACTTCGCAACTGATTTATTTCACGAATAAGAAAGAGGACTGACTTCTCTCGATATTTTTATTTCGTTCCGAACTGCCGTAGTGTTAAACGAATTCGCATCTTAACTTCCCCACGAAGTGAGTTCACGCAGTATCGGCACTAATTATACATGACAACTTGCCTCACGTCAGTAACGCCTTCTAATAGTCCATTCGAAAGGGGATAGTAGGGGGACGAAAGTTACGTGGTTGGAATTTTAAGCAAAGGAAGTAGAAAGTTGGGTTATCTACCTCTGATTAATACAAAGCCAGCACTTCTGACACCTGTATAGCGTGACACCTCGATATAAAAATAAGGAGAATTAAGCTGCAATAACTTTTCCAAGCCTAATCAGCAATTAAGATCTCGCTCGGTTGTATTGGTCAACGACTACAGAAATTCCTCACAATGAAGTTCTTAAGTTCTCCATCACGTCTATCCGCGTACCGGCAGTACCTAGTCATTACAGGCAGCCGATCTTCCAAAGATTTACAAGACTTCTTGATTAATTGAGAGCGGGCAGTAAAATGAAACTGGACACATAATGACAGGTGAGTTACTTTAAAAGTATATGTCTCGAGCTCGCTTTTTGACATATTCAGGCCAATCGTGTGACCTCAGTGTCAGGTCATATAAAACTGAGAAGCGTCACGAATGGAAGACTAATAAGCACTGTTATGACGACCTCTGACTGTTACGCGGTTTCTATCTACGAAACCAACCAAAGATAGACAGATAGGTGGGTTTAATAGAGGAGAATAAAACATTCGGTATGCTTAAGCAGGCTGAAATGTCTGGGATAAAACTGCGATTTCTCATTCGGCTTTTTTTTTTTTTTTTTTCACGGATACAGACCAGTAAGCAAGGGCAATGAACGCACATTTTGAACTAAGTCAGAATATGCCATCCATAATTAGTCTGGTAGAAACATGGCGATCAGGAAACCAGCTGACTGGATAGTATCAAGGCAACTTACGCCACAAGAGGTTCGAATGTCACTTTTATATTCTCAGTTCGGTTTGTTTGTGGAAAGAGGTAACCCTCCGCTTCCGTCTAGACTGGATGATTGAACCACAGTTAAAGACAGATTCGAATCGTTGTCGGATTCGAATCAGGGTCTTTCCAAACAAGAGACGTATGGCTACGCTAACACAGCATAGCCATTTTTTCTTTTAGGTTATTTGAAGGGAGTACATACCTTTCATGTTTACTGAACAACGGCGGTTCTTGAAAGTGTATTCAATCTCTTTATCTTTTTAGGTAACTCACATCCATTTGCAAGTGAGCAACGTCCCACTACACATGGTACATATAGAAGGATCGTATACATTCAGAAATCAATCAGTCTTTTGTGGTCACCATGACGAGTTCAGTTGGGTTGAGTTGTTTTAAATTATGGCCGAAACAACTAAGGCTATGAAACCAGTGTATTATGTCTACTAACTGACTGGTTTGCATGAATCCTTCCATCATCATATGAGACTAGCTAATCGATCTTTAATTGACAAGACAAATTAGCCTATGAAGGTCCCTCTCATGTAGGCGGAATTCAAAACTAGGCCTTCCCAACTGACATCGACTGAACCACGAAGGTTCATTGTGGCGAAAGTACGACACATTCTGCTGCCGCTATACTTTATGCTATGAATAGTTCAGAATAAGGGGGAGGAACCTCATTCTGAACCGTTTCATCGTATAGAAACTATCGTAAATGTAAATACCTGTTTAAATGTCGATAAACGAGACTGTCTAGCAGTGTCAAGTCGAACTGGAAGAACAGAGGTGACTCTCCAGTGCAAAGCGTGAGAGCGAGCATTGTTTTCAAATTCATCTCCAAGCCAATGACATTCGTCAGTAGTGTCAACATAGTCTGATAAGCAGTTCCGATGTTTATTTTCACCAGATGGGTAGAATCAGCCAGAATGACTCCATGTTCACGAAGTTGGCTGCCAGCTTTCCGACACTTGTTGATTTGAAGTTCTGATAAGAAGGGTGCCAGACGTCTATACGATTCCGCTTTAGACTCAAGATAGTAGAGGAACACCAAATTTCCGGTGATTATCCTATTCAAAGAGTCCGCCGTTTCGACGTTACAAGTTAGTGAGCAATGACCCATGAATGCTTTCTTGTGGCTGTTGGCCAATTTTTAGGTACCCATAAAAGTCACACGTCTGTATCTCGTTGCTGCATTGATATGCTAGATAATGTGACGAAAGTTCCTCTCCTCACTCGCTTCCAACTATTTCCATATTTGTGACCACTTCATATGCTGTATGATATGATACTGCCAAGTGTTCTCGAGGTCAGGGGGGCTCTCATGGTTTTTAGAAAGATTCGAATTCCGTCCAGGACGCAAAAGATCAATTGAAGGTAAATTATCCGATCTCTTACGAAAGTGGAAGGGTTTTCATCCACAAAAACAAGCAAACTAGCTGAGTGTGTGGGGGGGGGGGACACATGCAATTAAAAGTCATAACAAAGCCTCATAGCTTTAGTTGCTTTGGACGACTAAACCAAATTAAAAAGTACTTCTTTCGTACACGCATTCGGTAACATAACTACGATTACTTTTATGCAAGGCGGAATCTGAGCGGGATATCGCTGTCACTTAACGGCTAAACCATATAGCTTCCTATAATAGTTTGTTAGATGGGAATTTTTCCTGTTCACCTTACTTTATGACCTGTTTACCTTACTGTATTTTCAACCCAGAAAGCACAATAGGCCAATGTTAAGTAAGCAGGCTGAATCATAAGAGTTTTATCAACTATTCTTCACGTTTAACTCACAATATGTTGTTGTATTGAAAAATGATTGTAATTAATTCTAACTAAAGGATAATAACTGTGCCACACACACACACCGAGTTTAGGTTATAGATTGTTCACTTACACTAAACAAAGATAGCTGAGATTATACATTTTCTTCGTAAGAAAAATGTTGCCAGAAAGAATGTGAAAGGCATTTTATCCATTCTTATTCGTAATTTATAAATTGAGCATTATGTTTCGATTTAATTTATAGATTCGCAAAATAGGAGGAAATGCATATATTTGACACTCGCCTCCATAATGTACATTTATACATCTTGCATACATAATACACACGTGAAGAGATGATAGTTTTGACATCTTAACTGAAGAAACACAATGCACTAAAAAAAAAAAAATTAAATATTTTCACGTATTGTATTTGAGATCGCAATAATGATACAAATATTAACTGCAATAAGATGTTCATTTCTGCAATGTATTTATCTTCAAATTTATTATAATTTTTTCCCATTTTCAAAGCTATTAGTCAGAGCAAAATCAGAATAGGCAATTCTTGACTAATTTTCATGAAGCTGTGTGAACCGCAACAGTTTTCTAGATTATCTATTCCTAAGAAGTCTTTATGTGCTACCAAGCTTAGATAATGTTTCATTGTAAGATAAATGAAACAATAAATCAATCATTAAGCAGAAACCATAATTTTAATTACCCGTATATTTATTGACATGCCAATATTGAGAACACTTAAAAGGAAATACAGATGAAGTTCTGTGTCTATTCAGTTGCAAAAAATACAAATAGCAAATATAGGTTCAGTTAATAATGTAGACGGGGTTCAAGTAGAGTAAGAATAAATAG
Organism: Typopeltis vanoorti; assembly: GCF_054136105.1. Classification (NCBI taxonomy): domain Eukaryota; kingdom Metazoa; phylum Arthropoda; class Arachnida; order Uropygi; family Thelyphonidae; genus Typopeltis; species Typopeltis vanoorti. Next base: position 36,293,278 of record NC_143561.1, on the reverse strand, counting down.
AACAGCAGAGTGCGATTTGTCCAGTTACAATCAAAAAATAACGAAGAGTATCTCAGCAGAGATTTGAAGGGAGATCTGTTAAATAATCCAGGGCAAGTATGAATTTTATCAATTCCAATGTAATTGAGGACCTACGGGCAGCGTATTTTAACACACAAAAGTCTAAGCGTGGCCATATATGCCATTCGACTGATCTATAATCGTTTTCAAGATCGCACTAACAACAGAATCACTAAAAAGATTCAGATACAAGACTAGTAATATACAGAGTGAAAAAAAATTACAAAGATACTTCGACTGGTGATACCAGAGGCAACAAATGGAGCGATGACTTCAATGCTTACTATGTTTCTTTAAGGAACGAGGTCTTAACAGGATTTTTTTTTTACAATAGATTAAATGAAATCTAAGTTCCAAATAGCTTTTTTCGGTATCCGGAGAGTTCATCGAAAGGGCAATTCATCGAAAGTGCAATTCATCGAAAAAACAGTTCACCGAAAACACTGAACCGTGCAGAGTGAGATAGCAATACTACTTTAATAGGAAAAAATTAGAGAACAATATGGTTTCTTATATCTGTTTATGATTTGCCTGTTTCCGGGAGGAAAAGCCCAGCCATCTTCGTATTATGCCTGCTAACTTACCTTTAGCTGAACAGGATTGATAAAAATTACGCGCGTCGTAAAAGGGATTCCAACTACCCAGATCTTTCTAACTAAACGGAACGGCTTCGTTTATACCAACCTAACTACGCAGGCTCCATTATTATTATTGTTGCTAGTAGTAATATGCGACTTCAATAATATAGCAATTATTATGTGATGAATTTTACTCAGATTCGCTATTTGAAACTTTTACAAGAAAATGTCGAACCGTTCCAGTTTTCAGTTCAGGTATATTCGGGACAACAAAGAAATAACGTGTCCAAATTATGTACTGTATTACAAAATCTCTTTGACTTAGCGGAATTAGTAGAAGTTGCCAGTACAAGAAGCTGTCTGCATGGTTCAGTTTTTGTTCTAAATGGATTACTTTTATCATAACTTTATCGAAAATTTAAAATGTTCGGTGAATTGTTTTTTCGATGAATTGCATTTTCGACGAATTGTCGTTCGATGAATTTTCATGGAACCCTTTTTTCCTGTACCAAAATACTAGATGGAGACCTAAAGAACGAAATGCAGTCAAGCACTTCAACAGCCGATTGTATTTCTAGAAGCACAACGATACCAATGAGGTTAAGCACACTTCACCTAAGGGAGAACGACGCGTCTTTTCTGTCTGAAAGCTGAGGATATATATCCGGACCTGTAATTACTATAAAATTTATCCGCTTATGAGGGTGAATGAAATAAAACAATGGGCCTTTAATCACACAAACGCTATTGGCATGCGTGACGGACAAAGGGCGAAACATGCGACCTTGAAACACGCCGCGAGTATAAGGCGATGACAAAAAAAAATTCGAAGTGTAACGTGGTGCACACTGCTTGGAGAATAAATTAGAAAAAGTCCAATTAGGTATGGAATAGCTGCAGGAAGGGGAAAGAAAAAGTTTATCCCATTATCATCTTGTTTTCATTATAAGGTAATGGGTGGAGTAATAGCAGGAAAAAGGAGGCACGAAAAAAACGTGTGTGTAATGGGCTAACCGAAATGACAATATTAAATGCACACGGATAATAAATTGAGAGGAAACCTCGACCTTATTTTCAACTTAACTTTTCGGACTTTACTTCGGCCTGAAACAAACGAACTAGGGGTCGATGCGAACTTGGAGCATTTTCGCCTAGGAACACGAAGCATTATCTAAAATTTAATTACACGCTAGGAAGAAAGCGAAAAGCATGCGCTGCAGTAAAAGAAAATATCTTGATAAAAACAGGTGCCTTCATACACCTGTCTTATTAATTACTGGGGTTATTAGGAGCGGCAGGTGCAGAGATGACTTCGCATTTCGGCGTGAACATACTAGTATGGGAAATACAACTGCGAATAAGAAGCATGACTAGTAATGGAGCGAGGAAGAAAAGAAGGATGACTGGGAAATTTTTTTAGGGGGGGAAAGGACGACAGGTGATTACTTAAAGTGCAGAGAAATTCGGCTCCCGGAACTGAAACCATATTTAAACAAGGCCACACACACACACTTTACAATATCAATAACCGAGCTCATTGATATACGAAGTTACGACTCCCGAAATACAATCCGTCGCAAAGGCTTTGGACTCATATGAAAATCATTGATGAAGCGGGGCGATGCTATTTTTAACGGAAATAAAACCCCAAAAAAACTCACTCTCATTAGATTTTTCGCGAACGCTGTGAACTGTGCTGGACTTCGACGGTTGTCCTATTATACTAATACATTTTAAAACCATTTGAAAGTGATTTAGTTTTCGATGTTGTATGGACATTGACGTCATCATTTCGCAACATTGTCCATTCGTGTTTTCCCACATCGAAAACTATCTACTCATGTATTCAACTCCAACTACTGTGCCAACATTAGATGATACACCACTTATGATAAAAAAGTAATAAAAATACAAAATTACCTGATGGTCAAGTAATTTGTTTCTGAAGTGTTCAGAAACAAATTCAGCAAATGAAGGTTCACTATTCAGAAATATCTCTTATTGTGATCTTAAGAAGCAAATACGACAAATTGCTGATCCTATTTAATTTTACGCCTATAAATACATGCAGAGATTTGGTTGGTTGATTTGGATTTACGGCTGAAGCAACTCAGGTTATGATGCCATTGCATATAGTACACTGCGTATGTTCTTCTGGTTGGTTTACCTGTTTGTGGATTAAAAACCCGAGTTTCCGCGTGGGAAAAACTCTGATAAGGGTTCTTTATGTTGCAGACGGAATTCGAACCCAGGTCTTCCCAAATAAAGAGCACCGTCGAGACTGACTGAGCTAGGAAGGAAAAATGCTGGAATATGTGTGATTAGGCAGAATTAACAAATACAGAAATATCTCTCTCAAATGCCATACATACTCACTCCCGATGTGCTCGTAATCGAAACTTTGTTATATTTTTAAGGCCATTTTTTTTTGAGGAATTTTGTCTTCTGTTTTCAGAACGTATGCAATAATAATAGTTTCGCAGTCTTTTATGCTCAAATTTAAAATAGCAGTAGTATAAATATGTGAGCATTGTGATTAAGTAACTAAAGATCAAACAATAAAAGTCTTCACTCTGGTATTATGTAGTTTAGTTCGTGAGAACAAAAATGAGCACAGAATCACAGGCTACTCATCTGATACATAACTCTTTTTTAATCCATAAATCTGGAAATGGTAGTTGTCCTCTAAGACGAATCAAGAAGAAACTGGTTTTTGAAGTTGGATGACGCTTTGAGCGAACTAAACTGAGACAATTTAGTAGAATGTTATTATAGAAATATTCTAATTCAATAATATGGTAAATTAAACACAATGCTAACATTTTGTTGTTGTTGTTTGTAGTTGTGTTCACAGTAAGTCAAAACATACACCATAAAATTAAAAAGAATAAAGTGTCAATACTCTGGTGTCTTAAAATTCTAATTTTTACGGAATAACTTAAAATGATGACTCATATCAACGGATAATAATGCCTAATATTGTGTGGATATAAGAACCACGAAAACTTCGTAGTTTAAATGTAAGTAACTCAGACTGTACCACCATTTCATACAATACAATACCAACCAGACAGTTAAGAATTGCTCATTATGCGTTCGGTATAAAATCCAATGCGTAATTCCAAGTAAGCTGATATTCATAAAATAGGATAATTAAATATATTACTCGTGATCTGTTATATCTGTCATTTTTTTTTTTTTAAATGTGAATGCCACTCATAAAAGATGCAAACCTAACATAAATACTGTGGATAAAATAAGTCAGATTGGAACCCGTTTTTGAGACTAAACGGTGAACGTTTTCAAGCCGCTTCGGGTTTCCAATAAGCATGATGGTGATCTCACACAGGGCAATGAAATTGCCACAGGTAGGATGGATATTAGCGAAAGTGTATATTCAAGAATTTGTCACATTTGCAGGAGGAAAAACCATTCAAAAAATCGTCTAAAACAAGCCTAAAAAAACGTCTTGCTTCGATAGTACTGAAGTAATTACGAAAGAGATGAAAATTTTGTATAACGTAAGGTCGTGTGCAAGAGATAACGATTCTATATGAAACTCATTTAAGGTTCAAAACTGCACCTTCAAGTAGGTTAATATGCAAATCAAAATAGTTAAAAACAAGCAGTTGGTCATATGTATGGGATGTTGGATTACCTGACGAAATTTTAAATGATTCTATTATGTTCAACAGTTAATATTTAGGTTATAGTGAACCCAATAAAATAAAATAAGCGGGAAGTGCCAGGATAGGAACTGTGACATAGTTCTGAGTGCAACTCTCCAAGTCTGATGACTTTTTATCCTCCACTATAAAGCTAATATATTATTTATCATCGGCTTCAGAGACAATGAAAGCACCCTAAATGGGATCCCTTTGTTGCGACGACTTGTTCTTCCAGATTTTTTATTTTTTATTTATTTTTTTTATATACTTCCTCTTGATTCTGATTGGGCCAGTCTCCATATGTCGTACCTATCGCAATCGTATCTGTCCAAGAAGTTAGAAACTGCAAATTTATGGATTAGATACCACGCCAAAGAGAACATCGAATGTACTTAACGTCAGTTGTTTCAGTTCAACTAGCACTATGCTGGGTAAGCAACTAACTTCGTCTCGGACACCTGTTTTTTCATCGCCACCGACGCTTTGACGGAACAAACAAAAACAAATAAAAAAAGCCCCACAATTTTCTAATAATGGCACTTTTCTAACTTTGCAACAATAAAACCGCTTACGACCCCAGTTGTGGCACTTTTCCTAGCAGCAGGTAGTACTAGTAGTCAATTCTGCTAAATTATTCTAACAGCCATAAAAGTTTTAAAACTACTACTCTGAAGATTCTTGTCAGTGCCGTGTAATAAATTTCCCTGATTCGCTTGGTTTTTCACTGGCAACCAACAACTTATATCAATCTGTTAGCGTTCCGTAAACCTGCTCGTCCAGTCATTTGAAGAATAAAAGTACTTGAGTAAAAGAATAGACACTCAAAAGTTCAAAATTTCGAGGCAAGACTGGAGAAATCTAACAACTGAATGCAGAGTGCATGAGTTCTATTTTTAAACTCGAGGATCAAATGTAAAAGGAAGTTAGTAATTCTGCGTAGAACAACCAACGATATCACTAGACCACTCACATTTCAGAGAGAGAGAGAGAGAGAGAGAGAGAGAGAGTGAAACTTGTAAAGAATAAAATGTATTTTACAGTGCGATACTTTATGTACACAGCAGGCTGTGAAATTTTGGCGATTTCAAAAATTCAACTAACTCTCCAATATCCTGAAATATCTATATTTCAGGACACTCCGGACGATATGACACGTTGATAAAAACAACCGATATTGTTGGAAGAATAGATGCTAATATAAAGATGACGCAGTTTCACGCAACCATAGAAAAGAATAAAAGATTGTCTGAATAGGGTTCACCTGCCTATAGCAAAACAACCCTATTAGTCACCTCATGGCAAATGCTGCCTACGTTCTCAGTGCCGACTTGTTATGGATGACGAAAGGAGCATAATTTACTGTAGTCCATTAATATTAGTGGCGACACGACTGTCATGAAGCTATGCACCGAAGGAAGTCTAAGCTAAATACTTTTTTTTATTATTTTTTTTTTTGTTTCCCCTTCTGCCATCGGTCGCTATCTGCCCGCTGGGATTTGAGTAATTTATTAGCAGTGGTTCCTTAGCCAGGTGTATGAAGTTAACATTGGTATTCACCGTGAAACCAGTATAATTCAGCAAGCAAAATTAGTGCATACACAACAGAAGCCTGCCGACAGGTTCTGTTTAAACTCGCTGCAAAAGGAAAGGAAGGAGCTGTATGTCTATGCAGTTCTGGTGTGCACTGATGTTATCAGCCTCTAAATCAGCGGAAGGGTGGAAACTTACTGCTCTTCCAACTTGCGTGATTACCGCCCAGTTTCCGGACCTGAATATACACCCCTGGCTACAAGGTTGTAATGTATTAGTATATAAAAGACGTCTGTGTTTGGCGCGTTTTCGAATCAGACATTAAGCACAATTTATTTTACTAAATGGGGTGAAATAGAAAAGAGCTAAACCGATCATTTTAAATTTAAAAAATATAGTATTTTTTTTTTATTCTGAAAGGAAAATTTGAATGTACTCGTACATGTATTAAAATGCAGTGCACGCAGAGTATTAATGATACCATTTATTTAGCTTCTGTATGATGAACAACGTAATTCAATTCATTTGTCCACTTAATAAATAATTAATTATATATAAGAAAATTGAAAATTAAAAAAAAAGTCTAATTTCAATAATTTTCCCAAATACCGAATTTCATCAAGATTCGTCTAGCTGGTTAGGCTTTAGAATAAAAATACAGATGGAGAGGAAAATCATCGCTAATAATTGCAACACCATAAACACATCCGTAAAAATATGAGGTCAAGAACAAAGAATAAGTTCTCACCAAAACAATTCACTTAATCTTCAAAGATGAGGAGATCAGTTTCTTGGGCATAAAATATTCTGAACCTTGATGTACTCGTATTCACGAGACATATAGACTCCCTAACGTCGTACTGGAATGATCCGTTCGTGCTAGGTTTCGTTTAAAGATTTGAGGGACAACTGTTCACTTTCCTACCATCAACGGACAGTTCTCTTTTATGCATCACTGCAACTGTAATCGGATTTTCTCTGAAATGAGATGTTCATATGTCGTACCAACAATGTGCTGCTGTTTGCAATTGCACTGTTCCTGCTGATATGGATGCCACTTGTCCCACACCCCAAGTTAAGGTGATATTTTTTGATTGAGATGGGCTCGTAATCATTCATTCTATTTTGCTGAGTATTTTTTTTTCTCGAGCCAGAATTATTTTCCAGTTATAATTCTGATTACCAACAGGTAGGATGAACGCAATGGTGACATCGCCTGTTTTCTTTCAATGCACTGGTTTTACATACACGAAATAATAACCCAATGGTAAAGTTAACAATATCGTCTTTCCTTCTCCATGTACAAATGATATTTATTTAGTTGTATAACAATTCATATACTGTAGTATACAACGCTCAGCCAAATAGTTGAGTGACTATTACTGAAGATAGATAAAGTCATTGCTTTTAATATCCAAGCACTGAAAAAACAACTAGTAACAGGCGATACGCCTAGAGACGGCGCAAGGGTCTTTGACGCCCGCATGCAATTTCTATCTAAGCGCCCCTGTAACGATAATATTAAATTTAAATTATTTGAAATTTCTTAAATAAATTTAAGAATAATAAAAATTTAAATTTGAAATTTTTAAAATAAATTTTGACAGAACAGCCACACGTTGGTTCGCTAAATGTAACGAACCGGGAGTGTTGACTAGGCAGGATAATCGTTAAAAACCAGTATATTCAAAAAATTCAAAAAAGTTAAAGCAAATTTTGATAAAGCCACTTCACTTTAATCGTTGATTATACTGATACAGGGATTATAGCCTTCTCACCGACCCGAATCGCTAACAAAATTAAAATGAATTTTAATTAAAGTTAAAATTTATTTGAACTAAAGTTTAAAAAATTCTTGCATTTTACAAGTTACTAAATTCTTAGTAACTTGTAATAATTTTTATAAGTGGAACTATCTTTTAGGAAATTAAAAGAAACTCAAGATAGATGAGAAAATAATAAAAGAATTCAGAAATAATTAGAACATTTAATATAAGTATTCAAAAAATAATATCTTTACAGAATAACAGAAAATAAATTAAATTACATAAATATACTTTAAATTTTTTTTATCAAAATTTTAAGGTTTTTGATTTCATATTCACAAAATTAGAAATAATGGTCTTAACGTCTAATTCCGCACATACAGTATATCATTTTCAATAGCTATTAACGCCAAACTAACAAGCCTTTTTTGTGACATATTTGTTCTTAAGTAGGTTTTAATCAATTTCCACTTGGAAAAGGAACGTTCACCGCTCGCTACACTAACAGTTAAGGTTAATAGTATTCTTAAAGCAATTGAAAAGTTACGGAAAGATAAATTATTGGACACAATAAAATTAAGAATATCGAAAGGGCATTTGAATATTTAAATTATCCATCCGAAAAATATCCCGGAAAGCACTAACTCGTCATATAGTTCTATTGTATTTACGTTTTTATTGTCGCAGTCCTTCAAGAGAATCTCTAAATCGTCACAAATTTTTCGTAAATCTTCGTTATTAATTTGTAGTAATCTATACAAGATATTGAAATTATCATATATTTTAGTTGTTCAAAACGTTCTATTAACGAACACATTGCAACGTCTAGAAGCGTATAAAACACATTCACTCTAAATTTATCTTCTGGCGATTGTGGCGTTTCGTCATGATGCTCGTAGTCAAATTGACGTGTCTTCCTTCGTCGTCGAACTTCCGTACCAGTTTTAAATTCTTGTTCTCCATCCACCTCTTTGCTCAGTTATTTTGCTGTTTTTAGAACTTCTTTAAAATTTGTATCTGATCGATACTCTTGTAAGAATATTTTTAAGTTTTCGATAGATTCTAAAGCAAGTGTAATGTTCATATTTTTGTCTTGAAGCATTTTACTCACAGGGTTTATTCTGTTAAGTAAATCATACCAAGTTATAAGACAGCAAATAAATTTGTAGTCCTTTATTTTAGCACATAATATTTGTGCTTCATGCTGAGTTTCTTTATTAAAATTTTCATTATTTAAAATTTGAAAAAGTGCATCATAAATTTCTCCTAACTGATATCGTAGAGGGCGGATTGCATTAATTTTACTATCCCATCGCGTTTCTGATGGCTGTTTCAATGTTAATTTTTTTTTTACGAACTTTTTTTTTAAAGGATTGCCCAACGTTTGTAAGAGAATGAAAAGAATTCTATATTTCTTGAATAATTGCACCTGCATTCACTTTGGCTGCATCGTTAATGATTAAATTTAGAGTATAAGCAGCACATGGCACGTAAAAAGCTAAAGGATTTTTGTTCAAAAGCAAATTTTGGAGCCCATATTTGCCCATTGTCATACCCTTCACCTCGCATATCTTCAATGGGAATGTTCCATTTTTCCAGTTGTTCCATTATTGTTGCACATAAACCACGTCCTGTGGAATCTGATATATCTGCAAAACCTAAATGGTTTTCCCTGATCTTGACAATTCCATTGTCAGAGGAAACAAAGCGAATAATAACGGTCATTTGTTCTGTTTTACTTGCATCAGGTGTGCAGTCTAAAATTATGGAATAATATTTAGATTTTAGAATTGATAATAAAATTGTATCCCTGATTGCGTTATTTAAAGTTTCCAATATTTCATTTTGACTGTCTTTACTCAAATAGTGTACTCCATTGTTTCGTTGTAGGGCCCTTTCAGCATGATTTTCCATAACGAAATCAAACTTCCCAAACAGTTCGACTAATTTTAAAAAATTGCCGTTATTTCTTTCATATAATTTATCAGATGATCCGCGAAAAGCTAAATTTCGGCTACCAAGGAATTTTATAATTTCAATCAAGCGTTCTAAAACACTCGTCCAATGTTTCTTTTCCATTTCATACATGCTTTGAGTCTGGAAATCAATAGTAGTTTTGTTTTTTTTAAATTTTTATCAAGTTCCTTCCATTTTAAGAAATTTTTCATGTGAGTTAAACTAGTCTCATGATGTAAAGTTGTACTTACATTTCTCCAATCGTTATGACCTTCTACAAGACTCAGTGGGTGATTCAGTAGGTGCGACAAGTTTGCAACAAAAGCAAAAAACAGAATTAAAAGTTTCGAATAAATGAGCCATGTTCTTGGCACGAACTCCCGTTTTCCATTTTTCTATTATAATACGTGTCACCAAATTTACGACCATATGTACCTCTGGAATATATTATATTTTTATTTTGAACAAGCCTCATTTCAATTAAAACAACTCGTAATTTTTCATCAATATTTCCCCGTTCACCTGGATCTTCTAAATTCACAGAGACTAACAATGTGTTAGTTTCGTGGTCAACTACAACTAAATCTTGTTGTAGTTGACTAAATCCTAACTATTTTTCACTTAAATCATGTTCAATAGTTGCAATAGTACCTTCAAGCAAACTGGATGATGTACATGGTTCTTCAACTCTGATTTCTGATGTATCGAGTTGGTTACAATCTGCATCAGAATGTTTTAATAAATTTATTAAGAACCTCAGTTTGTTTCTTAATATCTGCTTCTTTCGCAGCGTGACGCTTATGATTTTGTGCACTGGATAACTTTTTTTTTAAATTTTTGATTCCATTTCTATTTTATACCCACAAGAAATTATTATACAACATGACACAGAGACGAAATAATAGTCCGCACTGCACTACTGTCAGTAGCCTATTGCGATGCGTATCATATGACTGGTTAACTAGAAACAAATGTTTTGTACGAAAATTCGTTTCTGCGCCTAAAAACTGTTCACCGTTTCACTTTAGATAGACTGCAGTAGACAACATTCTGCAGGCAAGCATTTAGCCTGCTCTAGCTGCAAAATTGTATACAGCCGGCTGATCAAAGAGGCGCAATATACATTTTTTTTTAAATTTTTATTCAGTGTATACGGCCTCATTTATTTTAATATTGATCATTCTAAGAAATTTTTTGTTTTTATGATAAAAATTTTGTTTCTTAAAAATTAACTTATGAACCGTTCTCTGGCGGCGGCGCCCGCATGCCCGCTTCCGCCGGCCCTGGATACGCCTGATTATTTATGACGAACACTTCGATGTTTTGCTACTAATTACGGACTTCCTTTTTACTCATTTCTAAAATAAACATTCAGACTAAGTTGGTTACCATTGAGTACAAGAACGACCATATTCCTCAGGTGAACCAATTAATGAAAGAACTGTTTGTTCCAAAATATGACAACACTTATAAGGAAAAACGTAAATGCAATTTAAACTGATTTGATTTTCGAGTTCTTTTATGCTAATATTCGCTGTTCAATTTGGACTGACATGTTCTTTAATTTCCGTATTTTATTTTGTCTTTAGTTTTAACTTGTTTATCAGGTCGAAATTTCGAAATATGCTGACTGCCACTTCATAGACTGCAGACTTTGGGGTTGGCCATGTCTATTTTAGTACGCTCTGTACTGAGATCTCTGATTTCACATTTCAACAAAAATTGCAAGGCTCTCTAACCAGAGTCAATGATGAAAAAGAGATGAATGTTAAATGTACAACATGATATAATGGAATACACCACAAGTAGTGGGAATGTTATACTTAGCCACCAACGGGGCGCACGGTCTACCACCTTCCAGACAGAGCCACTACAGTATGGTGTCAGGTGTCCACAAACGACATGCGACCTTTGGATCAACCGACCTTAGGACGCTGAGTGCCGTATTTGGATCCAAAGTTAACCGTACATCAGACAAAGTCATAGGGATATTGAAGGTTTCACTTATACATACCAAACGTCATCTAAGATGAAAGGATTTTTTTTTTTTCGCTTTTTCGGCTTGTGATGCTATGAACGGCTCTGGGATTATTCGAAATAACGATTCCATGATTTTTATTTTATTTTATTAGCTTCGTCAGTATCAGTATCAATCCTGCCTAGCACTATAAACAACTTTGACATGAGTTTATCAAATGAAGGTGGGTCAACCATTCTCATGGAAATAGCCATATGAGACCGGCTTTTCCTCCTGGAAACTGTGGTTTTTTCATGCAGCAAAAACTAGTCTAATAGCTTTAGCCCTAATTCCAGACAACTGATTGAAGACAGAAAGCTCAGGTATTGGCGATCAGCATCTAATATGTCTTCTCCGTCCTGTTCCTCACAAAAAGCGAATGCGTCACTTTCAGAAATAAGCGTGTCAGTAATAACATACTTAAGTCTCATTTCTTAAGCTAGCAAGGATTTACCAGCAAGTTAAATGTATTGGTAACTACAGATATCATATGATTCACCTACACAGTTCCATGTTTATTTCTATTTATTTTGCGATGTTGATGATATGATCCACAATGCACTAATCTAATATTTTACTGGTATTTGATGTACTAAATAAGCTACAAACGGATCCTGATGTATGGAAGGATTGTGTTCGTGAGTAACTTATCGCAAATCGAAGCACAACTTCCATTATATAATGCAAGCTTAAGTTCCTGAGACGGCGGCGGGGGGGGGGGGGGGCTATTTTCATATATATAACAAAACCAGAATATCTGTTTGTCAAAAATTACGAGCACACATAAATAAAGTGTGTAATTAAATACCAGCACATCGCGATAATAGTCGAAACGGTAGTATTCGCCATTCTCGAGTTACAGATTGGTAGAGATAAGCATGTTTTTAGGGCATTGGGTGGTGAGTAATTATACTAAAATATAAGTTAGAATTATAATATATGCAGTTTGTGTAGCAATAAGTTTATCTTTAAAGCGACTGTCTTGATTAGACTGACAATTACTACCGAGTAATAGAAGAATAACAGCAAGAACTGACTATAAAATAGCTAAAAAATATTTACATTAACTATTATTTTGAAGAAATGTTACTTTAAAAATGAACGAAATTATATTTAATTTATTTTACCATTTCTTCTTTAATTATTGTTTAGGATTTAGCTCTGCTAACTGTGCAATAAGCCTTCTAATATTTTCACCGCAAAACAGCTGACTTGAATGTTTTGTATAATAAGTTTAGTTTAATCCTTTATCCAAGTGTGAGCAAACAAAGTTTGCGCCTGAAAGTATCTTCAGGACTGGGGCAAGGTAGTGCAACACCAGGCAACTCGTTGCAAAGGTGGAGAAAGTTCTCATCACTCCTATCTCAGTATCTCCCATAATGCAAAGCACATCTCCTTGCGGATATGTGTAATGCTATGCATTAAGGTAAGGGCCTCTCATTGCTTCTGCCTTTGTATCTCCACTACTGGGCCTGGCTCCCACTGACGCGACCTCAATAAAGGTCGAAACCGGTATGGGTAGTGGCCCTTGCCTTAATGCATAGCATTACACATATCCGCAAGGAGATGTGCTTTGTATTATGGGAGATACTGAGATAGGAGTGATGAGAGCTTTCTCCATCTTTGCAACGAGTTTCCTGGTGTTGCACTACCTTACCTCAGTCCTGAAGATACTTTCAGGCGCAAACTTTGTTTGCTCACACTTGGATAAAGGATTAAACTAAACTTATTATAGTCTAACCAAGTGAAAAATAAACCCTTGAATGTTTTGTGTTGATTGGGGGGGGGGGGGGGGGGGGAAGGAGTTTCTAGGGTATAAATACTGCTATATACGTACACGAACAGCTAACTCACTTTCAATTTTTTTTTTATTTTTTAAAAAACTCTTATAATAAAATGTTTCTCATGCTATCCAACCAAAGGGTGTATGCAGATTTTCTGGCTTTTCCACCTGGATTGCTTAGTAAAAAAAAAAAAAAAAAACTCTAGATTTGTTTTAAAGTTTTTCGTTTAATAAAGGTTCTTCGCGTCTGGGAGAGACGCCAGGAACCTTTATAAGGACCTTTCAACCAAAAGTGAGTTAGCCAGTCTCGTACAGAGTTTAAGAATAGATATAACAAATGGAACACAGTCAAAAATCCTTTCGAAATCGCTCAAGTAAATAAATAAAAAAGCGGTGTGATAACTAAGAACTATTCAACTGTGAACGAACTGTGCGATATCATTTATCTATACATTTCGTGTCGACAGTGTCTCTTAGCATGCATAGTGAAAAGTGCGTCAAACATGCAACGTAAAAAGGAGAATTACAAAGTCGGAATTATCCGAGCACATATCCTGTGTCGTTTCTCAAAAAAAAAAAAAAAAGTGCTTGTTAGAGTAGTCAATTATTGTATTCTGTTCGTCCAAGAAAAAAAGAAAAATAATCGAGAAAGTATTGATCGGACATACAAATTGGACAACTGAATTTCGACGAATAGGGTAGTAGAGGAAGTTCACGCCCAAAATATGTTCTCAATTCATTCGCACTTTTACGACGTAGAAAGGCACAGAAAAGTGCAATTTCAAAGGGCATTGCTTTCAGATGAATACGATATAAACTCGAGGTCACAAAGTTGCGACATGGAAAAAGGGAGGATATTCTGTCAAATGCTAAACGTTTCCTGGAAATGACGAAGAATGTCCTGAGCACGCAGCCAACAATTTTCATAAGCTTCCGTACGATTAAAAGAAGTTCACCCAAACTTTAGGTTTTGTACTCCTACGAAGCCTGAGGTCATGCTTACGTAACGTTTCTAGGAGATGTCTTGATACACAGCCAAAGGCCAAACGTGATTGTCATGATGATCGTTGCGTCTAAAACTTTGAATAATCAGGTTAGATATCTGAGGAATCCTATTTAATTCTGAGAAAACTGGTCGGGTGATATTCACGCAATAATAGGCTGAGTCTGATCCAAGATGTTCATGTCACACGCCCATGGCGAAATTAAAATGCTGAAAACACAATTAACGATATCTAGGCAATTTAAGAAAGGACTGTTTGACTAAGTATGATTTTTGATGCAATGCTTGATGTGTTAGAACGTGTTAATTATCAATAATTGTGCGATCGCTTTCTGATAGGGAAAACGATCCAACCATCTGCGAGTACGTAATCCAAAAGCACATGACCTAAATAGTAACAAATACTATCTTATCACGGTACTAAGAAACATAAAGATGAATATAAATTCAGTTTCGAAGATGAAATATCTCAGATGGCATTGAACAGCATCATAAGAACTCGATTTCTAGTAAATGAATGTGGACATCACTGCAAAGTAACTCTGCGAAACTATTCCATTGATTGACAAAAACTTATATTATTCACATAATCTGAAATGTAAAACCCTCTGAAGTCGTTCAAAAGGTCTCATTAGGATTTAAACAGATTCTAAACTGTGGTGAGTATGATCTCTGAAAGCAAGACATCACAACAAACCACACTGCAGCGTTTAAATGATAACAATTACCAAACTAAAGGAAAAGACTGTTTTAAAAATTATGTCCATTATTGCTCTCCGAAAATCACTGTCACGTATATGGCCTGAAGTCCTATAGAAATGCCTCACCTGGTTTCGTAGTGCCGGCATTAATCGATAATTTTTTTTTTTCTTTACACACATTACGATGTCACGCTCACCACACTGAATATGTTGAAATGAACCAGAAACAATCTCAACCGCAAGAAACTTGTGAATAAGCACCCATCCTTTATACAAATCTCTCTCTCTCTCTCTCACACACACAAATCTTTTCTCTATCTCTAATAATACGAAATCGTAAAGAAGTACACATTTTTCTACTAAAAAATAGCCTTAATTCGACATTTTCAAATGCATATATATATATACAGTATATGATAACATTAGCAGTATCCCCAAACCCAGACTGTCTTTCACTGCCAACAAAAGTTTTCATACTACTAACCGTTTAGAAATTAGCGATTGGGGTAAATGGTGGTGTCCCTAATCCCAAAGCCACACTAAAATTGCTCGCTCTTCTGAGAAAAAAGAAGAAAAAAAACGGTAGTCGGAGTAATCAGTTGTACACACAATCACCAATTTTATATGCTCGAAATTGTCTTTAAAATAACGTAAGCCAATTAACTAATTTGGTGGTATTAAGGCCATGAAGCACGTCAATTGTGTATGCTCTCAAGTTGATTTCTCGGTCTCATGGAAGAAAAATTCCAACCATCTTGGTCTAAGAAAGTTTCGCTGAGTCTTTTTTAGGCCCTTTCAAGTCCATTTATCTGTAACTTATTATTTAAATATTAATATATTTTTAAATAATAACTTCCAAATATTGTTGGCCTTACAATTAGTCTTATATTATTCGGATTAAGCATTTAAAACCGTTATTTCAATTCGCTAAATTAAAAATACATAAGTTCATTTATTAAAGTAGTTTTTTTTTTCCCCCCAAAAATTAT
This sequence comes from Typopeltis vanoorti, assembly GCF_054136105.1. NCBI lineage: Eukaryota > Metazoa > Arthropoda > Arachnida > Uropygi > Thelyphonidae > Typopeltis > Typopeltis vanoorti. The sequence continues at coordinate 36,277,227 of NC_143561.1, read as the reverse complement.
GTAATGGAAATAAAGAAAGGCATAAGGTTTCTAAGATAACAAAGGGAAGTAACAATGCTCGAAGCTTGGGGGGAAGGCATCACATTACATGGCGTTTGGAAATTATTGTATCACGATGATTTAAACATGTGAGGGCAACGGATGAACATGAAAAGTATGGAAACAGAAGTAGCACTTTTATTAACACTCAACTTCTCATAGGAAAAAAAGTGAGTTACCATCGAAAAAATAACAATAAAAAGTAGGGAAAAAAAGTTTCGAGCAGCCTATTTTATTTTGACAACCTTCATCGTTTATCGTACCTTCATTTGAATAAGAATTCTGTCGTGGCTAATCAGTCACGCACGTGCAAAGGTAGCCGGTTCGATGCCGCATTTCGGGTTTCATCAACTGGTATACGGGTTAAAAAGCAGTTTAACGTTCAAGCCCACCGACTGGTAGTTTCTCGGCTCTACCTCCCTGCGGTGAGCACACGACAAGGGGCACGCGCCGCAGAGCATGTCACGTGACTCACAGCGAGACATCGCGCGCGGTCTTGTAGATCTGCCCTGCCGCCTGTCAACCCTTACTTCCAGCTTATTACCGAGGTTGAGGCAAACCTGTCATCGCAGGAACTCTGAAAGCCAATGTCGTGACCTGCTGATCAAGTCGGGGCCCCACCGAAAAGGGAGAGGGCCACTGAAGAGAAGCGGTCAATAGACTCGCGCAGCACAGATGAAAATCGCACGTGAAACGGAAAGCTTCGGATGGAATGCAACATTGATCGCCTAAGATTGCAAATATGTTTGTAGTGAAGCCAACTTGGAAAAAGAATTACATTTAAAAATAACTACATTGCTATCTTTTATACAATTATAGTAATATTACTGATATGATAATAACATTATTTATATTACTGATAGGCATAAACATCAGTTACTTGTGCGAAAATGTTTCAATACTGAAGGCTCCTCCCTCCCATTTCCTAACAAAAGTGATTCTGAGTACAGTCAAACATAAGTACATTCCCATTTAATATATATAAATGATACTGTATAATTTTATACTGTATAACATAAATACGTTAATTGATAACTTAGATATGATGAAATAATGAATATTTGAGACCTCAGTGGCTTTGGGAAGAGACAAAAAAAAAAAAAAAAAAAAAAACATATCTTACTCCGGAGACCCAACATGGAGCTTTCAGAAGTCACTTCAGGCCTCCAAAAAGTCTTACACTGAGAGATAAATTTTATTTCACACCTCGTAATGTTTAATGTCAATATGTCTTTCCAAATTTTTATTTATAAATAATTATTTATACTTTACATCCATTGTAAAGTATCAAATTTCATTCAAAAAGTTTTTTTTTTTTTTTGTAATTGTTTCGAAAAGAATATGCTAAAAATTGAAATATTTTCTTATTAGAGCAGAACTGAATAATCTTTATTAAATACCATAATGAAAGGAGAAATACTTCCATGCGTAGTAGGAAGCAATCTTCAAGGCAACTTCGCAAAGTGGATTGGTCCACATACCGAGCATTACTTGTGGCAATAAACCAAACTTAGTATTATAAACAAATATATGCAAATCCATTTTAATTCAAATTTCTTTATATCTCCTACTTAGTTGTTAAATATGGATCCAGTTCGATGTTTGTTCGGAACAATTCGCGAAATTATTCAAACGTGGCGAGTCGTGATGAAACTAGTATTAATTTTTATTTTATTATTTATTTATTCATTTTGTAAGAAAAATCTTTGCTGTGGAGACCAAATATGGAGCTTTCAGAAGTCACTTCAGGCCTCCAAAAAGTCTTACAGTAGGAAATAAATTTTATTTCCCCGTCTCGTTTCTCACAAGTAAACAACGGATACGCAACACAAGGCAAATTCGCATAAGAATTTTTGTAGCACTTTCTGCCGACTGCATACCGTACTACCATCCAACCTGAAGGTTGGATGGTACACAATGTTTTCCTCAAAAATAAGCTTCCCCCCCAAAAAAAAAAAGTACTATCGGTAATCGGAAGAGGAGCATCTAGAATAGATCGTTTCGAAGAAATATTATATTATGGGAGACGTGGTGGCACACACATATATGAACACAAATCGGCTGAGTACACATAACTGCGCAGAGAAGTCCACGAGTGCCATGCTTAGGGAAGGTAGACTTTCTGTTTTATGATTTGTTCCTATTTTTTACGTAAATTCCATCCAGATGTGTATTCGCCGGATTTGAGGAAGGGAAAAGCCGACTTTTCAGGAAACACCAAAACAATAATCACTAATTCCATCTGAGACGGCCTACCATAGTTTTCAGCTGTAGAAGCCCTAGATATTCGGAGGTAGAAGAGGGTTTTTGTTCCCGAAACTTGGATTTTTCGTCCCTCAGAACAGGCAAACTGGATATTAGAAACACGGGCAATTAACATACACAATACACTGATCTCAATGCCTGAGTTGCTTCTGCCGTAAATCTAAACAAATCAAACTAAACCAAATCCTAGATATTTGTACGTATCTGTTCTGTATATAAAAGTCCTTTTATATTGGGGATTGCCATTAGATCATCAGAACTGGAAACATGCGAGTTTCCTAAGAAAACTAAACGAATGAACGTAGGACGACGGGCCAATTTTTCATGAAATAAGAACTACGAGAGGAAGTTTCGGGGTGCTAAATCCAAATCTGTATCTGAGATTTCCAGTTTGGTACGCACCATTAATCATACGTTCAGTGTGGAAAACTGAAGACAAGCAAAGTTTGTGGAAGCATTTTTACAGCTGAAAGAAGACACTTCATCATGTTTAGCTGTGCATATGTATACCAGACAAACCAAGAACGAGGTGTGATATAAAAGGAGGAGGCAGATGCGTGCAGTGATAAATTATCTAACGTTCTCATCTGCCAATACCAAGAACGTGGATCTTCAGGAAAAGCGGCAGACTGCGACGAAGCCTGCTACAATCCCCGGGTCATTACGGCGTGGCTCCAAGCGATTTTTTTTCTTTTTCTTTTTTTTTTTCTTTCTTATTCTTCCTCTCATCGTTTTGTCGTGCGTCGGTCTACGATGTTGGGGCGCGATAAGAGTGCATGCAATTCAAAGCGAAAATCCTTAATGGCCAGCTTTCGGAGAGAGGAAACAATGGCCTGAGATTTAGCGTTATCCAGGGTCATTGAGGATATTTGCGCAACTAAAAAAGAAAAAAAAAAGGCAGTGAGAATTAAGAGACGAGTGGACAACCATCTCAAGTAGCTATCAGCAATAAACGACCACCTACAACAAACTGGGAACTGAAGAGATAAGGACCAACCGCTGGGCACAAAACCTCGATAATTCCACAGGCAATCCTGCCACTTTCGTGTCATTCATTTACAGAAAGAAAGAAAGAAAAGCGAAGAAAGGTCACTCAACAGCTGTCCGTGAAGAGTTAATTGATACGAACGTTGTCAAATAACTTCTTACGCTCTGCTTGGATTTACGAGCCATACTTTAAAGAAATGGACCCACAATAAGAACAGAAAGGTAAAACGAAAGCCCACACATGGCTTGTGTGGTCGATCAGCAGGCGCTTTAAGGTGTGTCTGAGGTACTCGAAATCGATTCGCGAGCCGTGCTGCAGTGCTACTGACCACTCGTTTTATTCCAGAATAGTAGACATTGCCCATGCTACCGATAGATTTCCTTATTAGTAACCATTGCTTGCACCTTTGCCGTCAACATGTATGCATTTTAGCATTTTGTTTGCACAGAAGTGATACGAAATTGTACTGTTAAGATGTTTTTTTTTTCATTCTATAAAGGAAAATTCTCTTTCGTTATATCTTCATCCCTCCCCTCTCAATTATGCAAGTAGGACAACCCCTATTGAGTAAATTTTGTGAGATGAGAATATTAATAAGAGGTACTTGCATTGTGCAACGGTTCAAAAGCATTTTTGCCATAATTTTCTTTATTCCTATTATGGCAATTGCAACCAACCCTTTATTTCCGAGAATATCACTACATCGTTATATTCTTATTTCCTTTTCAGCATGCGAACGTTTTATAAAATATGAAGCTCCCCCATTCAATGCTGTTTTGCATATTATTCTAGAACAATGATGCCCGTGGCGTCATGAAGACTGCACAAGCTGTCGAGATTTGTGACATCGCATTCTGCTAAATTTATCCCAATGTTTATCATTCCTTGTTTTATTATTAATTCTACGAACATGTTAATCAGAAATGTATTAAATATTACAAAGTTTCTTACTTGAATTCCCAACCAAGGTAATAGAGCAAGGTTTGGGTTGGATTATTTGGAATTACGATCGAAATGACTAAGACGGTGTCGGTAGTGTGTTAGGACTGTTAACTGCATGTGTTCTAGATGATTTTGCTGTTTAAGGAGATGGAAAAAATCTGCAAAATGGTTCTGAGTTTCAGAGAAGAAAATCGTCGGATTCTCCGTATGAGACACCAACTCAAAGGGTTTGTAAGGTAGACACGGTTTATAATCCACACATATATAGTAATAGAAGTGATTTTCTATCGCAGTAGTACTGAACTAACAGAATAAAATAACTGTCTTGAAATATTCCAAGTAAAAGCAGGCAAAGTAACAACTGACATTAACTTAATGTGTTTTCGAACGCAGCTTTTCAAAATGAAGTCTGTGTCACAAATACGTAAATCATATAAGTTTTTTCCTTTTATAAATTGATTAAAAAAAAAAGGCTTCATTATTTTGAAGTTTGTTTCTGCTGATAGTTACAGAGAGAAATAGGTCGTGTAATTTTACTCGATGGATCGGATTCGGCTTGTAAGTCTGACACTACTGTCCTTATTTCTTTCTGTGAACCAGAAGATGAACTTGACCTGTACCAAGTGAATATCGACATTTAATAAAATCTGTCGTTTTCTCTATGATTATAAAACAACTTCAGTGAGGTGCGGGATCCCGTTAAAAAATTATACAGTAACACTATTTGTGTGATTAGTTGGATTCAAAGATTTCTTTCAATTCTGAGTACAGGAACTGACCTTGTTTCTACATGAGTTATTCACTGGTACTATCAAGCAAATAAAGAAAATCTTTACTGTTAGGAGTGCTGATAAAAAATGTCTGCAACAAAACACTCTATAATTTATCCTGCATTAAAAGGGTTTCCAGAAACAAATGCAAACGAGAGGAAATGTACGAGTTTTATTTATTTACTTGTCATCATTTTTGAAAGACTAAACAAAGTGGAATGACTCTTCATATCTCTGTTCTTGTATATGACCCAGTTATGTGGAAAATTATGACCAAGTTATACGGTACCGTCCAATCTTCAATGCTAAGCTATTAAAGAAATCTAAAAATAAATTCATTGCTCAGTATTATTATTAAAAATAAATACTTAAAGGAAGATGTTATTATTGGGGCGAAGATATGTTATTATATCAATGTTTAATTATTCCCTAATACTATCTTTAATCAACCAAAATAATATCCCTTTTTAAGAAAAATTGATACAAACTGAGTTTTATATTGGCCGAAGGATTTTTAATTGATACTAAGTAAGAAATACCAACACGGTTCGCCAACTTAGCTGTTTGGCTTCTTCAGGGTGACTAAAAGAGATACCAAACTACTTAAACAGTTCACGAAGGAATGAACCGAATACAATTGTATTTTTTTTCTCCCACAAATACAAATTGATCCATACGATATTTTTCTGCGACCCCCAACAACAACAACAATTTGAGGAAATACGTTATAAATCCACCATCGCCATTCCTTATGCTGGGATAGTTTTTAAAAAGATTGCTACACTCCTCAAGCCACATTAAATACGAGTGACTTTTAAACCTTTAAAGACTATCCGCCATTTTTTAAGATCTCCGAAAGACAGTCATGCCTTCTTCAAATATGCCGGTGTCTATAACATCCCCTGTTCATGTAGATTAAATTACATTGGTCAGACCTCAAGAAGTTTGGAAATTTGGAAAAAAAAAAAAAAAAAAAGAACACGTAGGAGATGTAAACAATAACAGAGAAGACAATTCTGGGTTAGCCCTTCATTTCTCGAGGACAAACCATACCATCGAATGGGACAAAAGCTCCGTGCCCCTATTTAGAGGAAGATTTCCGCTCCCGATACATAAAAGAAGCCAAAACAGTCATCCGTTCTAAACACAACCTCAATAGAAACCAAGGATTAATTCTAGCTGATATTTGGAAGACCCTCATAAGATTATTAAGTACGCCAGAGTTAAATTTCGCTGCTAATTACAGAACGTTCCTGCATAACAACAGTTGACATCATACAAGCTCCATGCGTTTGATGTATGCGTTCTGTATTTGTAAAAAAAAAAAAAAAATAAATAAATAAAAATATATATATATATATATACATTCCTTCATGAACGGTTTAAGTTGTTTTGCTCTTTTAGTCACAGCTCTTTTAGTTCTGAAGAAGTCAAACAGCTAAGTTGGCGAAACGTGTTGGTATTTCTTACTTAGTATCATTTAAAATCCTTCGGCCAATATAAAACCCAGTTTATGTCAATTTTTCTTACGTTCAGATGGTCGAAAATAACATAGAATCAATATCCCTTTTAATCACGCTAAACATTTAAAATGGTGGTCTTTTTTCTCGAACTCTTCTATGAAGTGTGAAACAAATTTTTGAAACAAATAGAACTTATAGTTCTTAGAGAAAACTGTGTGAAGAAGACTATTGTAGGTATGAAAGAGTAGAAGGAAGAGGACGAGAAGATTTAGTATGTTTGGCTTATTATGAATTCTTCCATGGATTCATAATCCAAACCAACCGAACAGTGAACAGTAGTTCATTTTGGGATAATGACTGCATGATGACCAGTCTGTTCGGCGGAACAGAGCTAATGAACATATCTGTAGCAGAAGCACAGGAGGAAACACTTCGTCTATGAGGTGAACGGAGGGAGTTTGTCAAAGAAGGGTCACTAATCGATTGATGTACCACCTCATATGTGAGAACAATATTTAAGTCAGAGCGGATTTGGAAAACTGAGGCAAGACCTGTTTTAATGGCACCGAAGCTGAAATTGTTGTCCTCACCCCACTGAAATATAACAAGATCAGTGATTATGGTAGAGCTTGTAGCTTGGACTAAAATCATCACTGTATGATTTGTCGAATGAAAAGATGAATGGGGTTTAATGTCATCAACAAAACTGAACAGGATTTGAGCTTATCATAGATCATTTATGAAACGGAGAACGTGAAAGAAATGAAGAGCGCTGATGTAGCCTGGCACGCAATGAACAAGCAGAGAGAAAATTAGTAATCCAGTTGCAAAGGAGGTCTTTGTGCCATACACGATTAAAAGCACTGAACTAGACTGACCACAAGGGTTTCACTCAACCTTTCCAACACTTTGATCCATTAATGGGAGGTGTTTGGTAAGGAAATCTGCCATGGACAAAGAGTGACGGAATCCATACTGGTGGTCACCGATTAACTCGTTGACTTCTAGGTGAAAAAGTTGAATGGTAATAACTTTCTCGATAGAACTGAGGCGAGTGCAGTGATATGATAGGTGGATAGATGGCTTTTATCTCCTTTCTTCGAGACTGTTGGATAGTGACTAGTTTCGATGCTGAAGGGTGGGATCCCAAGTGAGTACGAAATATTGCAAACTTGATGTATATGAGTGTAGTTTAGGAAGCAAGTATTAAGCACAACTTAGGGGGGGGGTACATCAGGACCATAAGACTTGTTGGTATCCAAGCTATTCAGGATTATGATGAAAAAAACTAGAGAAAGCATGACCCGCGGTGTGCAGTTTGTGTCAATGTTAGTGGTACTTTGCCATGATTATCAATGTAGGAAGACACGAATGAATGATGTTAGGAGGTTTCTTTGGAGGGGGAGGGAATGTCGCAATGGTACCATCTGGATGTGGGAGAGGTGAAACATGAACGGATAGAAGTCGCACCCAGCAGCTTTTCCGAGAGACCAGAAGCTCAAGTCGTTTGGATAGGATGCAAGTTTATTACACCTGAACCTTTTAAAGCTGAGGCATGCTGCCTTGTAGTCTGAACGGAATGCTGGAGTTTTGGTTTCAAGCCACTGGCTATATGCAGAATTCTTTTCTTGAACTAGTTTGTAACACGTGTTCAAAAAAAAGCAAAGTTTAGAAGGTGATCTGGGCTTTCTGGGGAAATGGAAGATTTATTCCAGTAAAAATTATTTCAGTTATTCAGTTGGAGCAGGTGTGTGGATTAGAAGAACAAAAAGTGGCCAGCTTAAAGGAGTAAAAATCGTGCAGGTCATTCCAAATAATGACACTATTATGATGCCAAATGATGCGAATCTGAGAATAGCTGAATAAATGGCGTTCTGCAGTAAAGGAGACATAAGGTTATCCGAATTACCAAGAAGGGAATAAACATCTACCATATATTTATCAGGAGAACTGGAAGAGGGTATGGAGGATTATCAGGTATTCTGGTAGGTAGGTAGATAATTTGTGAAGGATTGTTGCTGACAACAAATACCCCGCAATTCTGCCAGCTTGATCAGTGGAATTAGAGAAGGGAAGCCATTCTAAGTGGTGAAAGAAAGGCGACCTCAGTGGGTGTTTGGACTGCAAATACGGTCAGGGTAGTTATTCGAATTTGAAGAAGGATTGATTTAGCAAATGAAAGACAGTTCAGCATGCATATCATTATACTCAGATTCCCTCCAAGTTAGCTGATCGGGAAATCTGATGATTTGCTATTGGGGTTGGTCTCGTGTGCTATTCAGCAGCCGGCCTGCTGGATAGTGTAGTACCCTCGAACTATGTGTGTGTGTGTGTGTGTGTGTGTTGGTGGTGGTGGGAGGGAATCATGGGTTCCTACAATATGCTTAGCATGTCCACGAGACTGTAACCCACGCTACATGTAAAAAGACGGGGCAAGACGGGTTAACCAATATGAAATCACCTATTATTTTTAGATTAACTGGACAAGTAGAATGATCAGCATGTGATGATCAAAGGAATTAAGCTTAAATCTCCTCGCCATCTAAGAAAATGTTAAAAAAATGGATTTTTTATTATTTATTTTTTTAATGCGGAACTCATTTAAGGAGTCATTTCCCTATGACATCAATAAATCGTGAGCCGTGATATGCGTATAACTGCTGGAACCATTCTGTCACCGATTCAAAATGAGCAAGAATATAAACATAATCGACAATAGGTTGCGCTATTGTACCTTCAGGCAACTAACGACGAAAAGCCATTCTGAAAGGTCATATCAAGGAGATGGGATCATTTATGTTTTGTCATACGACAATAATAGTCCAGAAGGTTCTGAAAGGAAAAGAAAATGACAGGAGTCGAAAACGCCTTGTATTTTACGAAGGATTTCTTTAAAATAATTTTTCTGAATATCAGTTATTTAACGACATGTAACTCGAAACATCTGTGTATTTGAATAACAATGATTCCATTAATCTTTTCCCAGCGGTGTGTCTGCACCTGCAGCTCGGTTAGCTAAAGTACCACCTTTCATTCGTGTAGAAACTCAGGTGATAGACTCCTGCAGCCTACTGCGCGTTCTGCACCTGTGGGTGGGTAGGGGGAGGCACACTTGTTGTCAGTACTCACGGAGTTCGTGACATTGCTGTTATACAAACGAAAGTGATTATTCGTTATCCCCATAATCCCAACGTAAATAACGCATCTAATGAATGTTTTCACTATAGTGTCTACAAAGAGGATGCTAATACAGCGGAACTATAGATTTTGCGCATATCACAAAAAAAAAAAAAATCAAGTTTGGGGTTAGTGAACTTTTTTTTCCATAAACAATAAGTTGCATCGCGATTTTCATCCATACTTTTGCGACGGAGGATATCATAGATAATATTACATTTAAGCACCAAAATATCATTTGCATACGATCAATACATAAAAACACATCAACATTCTGTTTAAGAGTTAAACTACAGATTTACAAGGCATGACGCCAAAGATTTATAAACAACAGGGTGATGACCGGCAACATGTGAAATATGAAACTTTTATGCAAATTATTTATCGATCCAAATGAAGTACTGTCTTTGCTGGTCATGTCTTATATTCAACCTTTCTCATGCTTATTGCTGTTCTGATAATTAGAAGTGATATTTGCAACTGTTGGTCTAATGCGCTCTGCTAGATAGAAAGACAAAACTATCAGGCTGTCTTGGTCTGAAATTGATGAAAATAGAAAAAGAAAAAAGTATACAAAATTTGAAACTATCGATGGCATTTTAAACATATCCTTTAGTGGACATTCTTTTAAGACAAATGTCGTATATATATTTCATGCAAGAACCAAGAAACTGATTGAGAGTTACAGCGTAGTACTACACTCGTTAAGGGTTTCCGTGCACCACAGTAATTCACGAATTGTTTCCAAGTATTTAAATATTTTTTCCACTGTTTTATAATTAATCTGAATAAAACCAGTGGTTCGAGAATAACAAAACACATTCGTATCAATGAAACTTCTATGGTTCATTGGCTATATGGGAAAAAAAGTATAAAATGCTAACGAATCCCACCCACCTGCCCCGAATTATCTCAAGCAAAACTCAAAATTCTGAGTGAAAAGCTAGTCAAAAATCTTTTAAGAAAATATTTACTCTTGATCATGGTCGTGACATTTTTCATTAAACACTTCAATTCCCTGCTCGTCAAAAAATTGGAACAGGAAGTTAGAACTACAAGTTATCTTAGTTTGGTGCCAGAAGGCTATCTGGGTGCAACTCATAGTTTGGTCACATAGAAGATTACCTTGGTTCGTCCAAAAACAGTGTGTGTGTTAGCAGTATTGTCATGGGTTAGACTACCGGATCTGGCATTGGCGAATTTACCTAGAGATTCAACATTTTTTGCCTTCTGGCGCCGCTGGAAGAAAAGAATTTTAATTGTATAGTTGCTAAAATGACACTGAGATGTATTGGTTTGTTTCAACATGGCTTAAACAGAAGGACACGAATGCAATTATGAAAGCCAACTGATTTCGTGATACAACCCCCATGCTTCGTCCGTCGCAACTAACAATATATGCAGATAACTGTCATTCTCAGGTGATTTCGGTGAGAGAAATTTCAGTTATTTTACTAGTAGTAGAAGTATGAAAACCGAATGAGGTAGCAAGTTTCAACATACTGGGACGAAAAGAATATTTTATATTATATTCAATCATTTTTGTATCGAGTATACTCAGGGGTGGGGGTTTCAGTAACTAAAATTCAACCATTAATTCAGGGGTTTCAAACTCAAAAGCAGCAAAGGGCCAGTCAATTAGATGTATATCAGACGCAGGTCGTATTCAATATTATTCTGTGAACCAAAACATTAACTAAAAAAAAGAAAGGCTCTAACAAAAGCCCTTTCATAAAACATTTAGAAGTTTGAATTTTTTTCTGTTTTAATCCCCGCAGGATGTTAGAAACATTGATTTTTAGAAAAGAAATCAGCCGCCAGTTTGCGACTCCTGCATTAATTGGTTCGATTCATTTTTTAATATCGCTCTTTTGTCACACGATGGCAAAATATTGTATTGATATCAATTCCTAGATTGTTGGGTCTAAATTTTATACTAACTGTTAAAAAAAAAAAAAAAAAAAAAAAAAAAAAAAAAAAAAATCGACTGCTAACCCAGTGAACCAGCTATTTCCATCCATCTTTTGTTTCATCTACTGTACTTGTGCTCTCTGGAGAAGTCTTCACTATGAAGTATTTCCCAGGAAGCATATCTTCCACTGTTCAAAAAGAACATTAACAGCATTCTCTCTCTTAATCTCTGTCTACACACAACATCAGTTTGCTATCAGTTATGAAAAGCTATCAGTTATTATAATCACCATGAAGGAATTTATGTCTTCTTATATATCCTAAAAGAAAAAGAACAAATCATTACAATTTGATGAAACAAGGGGGTTAAAGGGTTTTAAGATATGTTCTTTCTTGCAGTTATATCAGATGCGTTGATATCATTTTTGTTCTAGGTATTTATCAGAACTTTTCAGCTCAGCCCCACCTCTCGTATAACTTAGTAGGTGTATGTCAAATTTCCTCACAACTATATCTGTGAGAATTCAAACGTTAGCGATAACAGAGGATGATAATTTACATAGGACTAGCCGGGCTTTATTATATCTATGATGTTATAGTGTTTGAACATACATATCACTGAATAATTAACGTGGATGGTAAATTTGTTTTGAAATATAAATTCCATAACCGCTATCCTCCTTTGAGCTTGACTAGTGTCTCAAGATAAATGTCTCAAGCAGGTCTATTCTATATCCTATTATGAAACCAACGTCTCCATTATCAATAATTAGAGAAATTGTCGTCATTCATATGATGAAGAAGACTGTCTTTTCCATTTCCTGAAGACAGTTCACAATGCAGTTTGACAGTTGCACGTTTCAAGAAAATATATAAATCCCCCCCCCCCCTTTAGTATCTTCATTTTGCAAGAGATAATGTTGGAACTAAGAATGATGTGAACATGCAAAATTACCGACTGTTAGTAATTTTCTAGGCCTGACCAACTCTTCAATAATACCGTCCATGTCCAATCAATAGACATGTTCTAATACACCGAGAAGAGTACTCTAAATTCAGTATTATCTTCCGGTGATCGTTAACCAGACAATAGACGCTGATGTTATCAGGAAGTTCTTCTCCTTCTCAAGAAGGAGAAGAACCGGCTAATTGCCTGTTGCGGCCAGAGTCTTTCCTTGGCACACTGTGAGCAATTACGTTTACCGTCCTGATGGGTTAGTAGCCCAATAGTTCGGACTTATCGCAAAGTTTAATATTCCAAATATGAACCGACATTTGTATAGCGAAAATAAGCACGGCGCTTGTTATCATAAAATACAATGGAAATGCTGCAGCGCGTAATTGTGGAAAAGATTAAAGTAATAAAGCAATTTATTTAAGAATACGATGTGTGGGCCGAGAGACTCATAAAAGCAAATGTACAGCAAATAAAGTAGACATGCAAAGTTTAAAAAAAAAAAAAAAAGAAAGAAAGAAAGAAACAGCGATGTATTTTCAATGCTATTACATCATCTGCTCTGCCAGATAACATTCTAAAGAAATGGAAAATTTTGTTACAATAATCTTTCTCGATTACTGTTTAACTGAAAATCCAGTTTAACTCTACTTAAGAAATGCGAGTTACATAAAAACATTGTGTCCAAGCATGCCATCAATTTTACTAAGATGTTTTTCGCCAATACTTCCATACTTCATTAAAAACTGTGTGAATAGCATGAGTACTAATGACAATAAATACTTCGTTAAAAACATGGCAAAGCATACTCCATAAATAGAATATATTGAGCTATACAAAAAAAAAAAGCTCTCTTCAGGGTTAGTTTCAGATTTTCAATTTCGTTCGAAGTTGTTTACTATTAATGGGGAAAAAATGTATATGCTAAAGATCACTTTGTCGTGTGATCACACAAAACTTGAAAACGGCATCTTCACACGCATGACATTTGAATGCATTTACATAAATCGTACATCGTAAGTCAATATATCATGTTCAATACAAGTAGACGGTTAGCTGATAATCAAGGAAAGCTTAAAGACAGTGCGAGGCGCCAGTTACCATTAATGTCCTATTCCTACTTTGCTAACAGAAACGCACAAATGCAATCATTGATTATTTGCTACTTATTTGCCATTATATACGGACTGATCTATACAACAAGTAAATCATATTCATAAAAGAAATAAAGGGTATCTTTACCTCTTTTATAAATATGATAAATCGTTTTTAACACATGCATACGAACAACCCTCGATTTGAAATGATGAGAACTGAAGTCTCGATTTCATCTTGGATATTAGCCAATTCAATTTAAGGAGTTTCGAAATTCTTATGAATGTTTACAGTCCAACAGATAAAAAGAGAAAATTATATTATTCAGATAATCAGCAAGCAGTTGTTTGCTGGGAAAACATAAATTCCATTCTTTTTCCCCTTCTTTTTTTTTATTTAAAAAAAAAAAAAAACACTTCATCTTCACTTTGTTTTGACATATGCTATCACCTGAGGCTCAGGGCTCTGCATGGACCATAGTGATCAAGTAGCCAATACATTTTGTTTTCTGTGAACAGAAGGACTGAGACAATTGGTAATTGGATCTGTGCTTTTCTTTAAGTGCTATACAAGGTAGTGTAATTAAGAAGGAACGGTGTGTGTGTGTGTCTGTACATGGGGGTAAGGTAACCTATTTTACCTCCCGATCTCAAGTGCATTCCTCTGTTGATGACCTTGCTATACGACAGGTGAACCCGGCCGCCAACCTTTCGTTCTTGATCCTTAGAGCAGTAGGTTTCCCACACCCGTGCCAGAGAAAGTTATCTGCTTATCTGCAGCCGTTAGTTAGGGTCTGCTCTATTCCTCTGGTTGGTGATCCCGGAACTAGAGCGGAGGCGAAGGTGCCGCAGGGCCACAAAAAGGATCACGAGGCCAGTCGAACGGATGGTAACCCGCAGATCATCTTGTCCGCCAGCCAAGAAACCTGCCTTTGTCAGAACGAGACCGGCTTTTTAATAAAGAGAAATCCGAAAATTCCTGTCTGGGTAAGGCGAGAAAGAATAGAAATGAAGACAGAGAACTGCAAATTAACACCTTCAAAAGAATCAAAGGATTCGGTTTTTCCCTCGTCTCCGCAATGCCATCTTCATTTTCCATGCTTGGAAAATACAGATGGTGCATTGTGATGGTATACTATTTCGAAATGCATTGTGAAAATGCATTTCAAAAAAGTATACAAGATCAACGGTCGTTACATTGGTATTTAGAATTATATATGAACTTCATATAAGTAAAGCAAAAAAATATGACTACAGTTATAAATTCTATATATAAGGCACAGATATCGACTATTTTTTATTTTTTTTTCTATTAGAGCTGATCGTTTCTCCCAGTGAGTTTGCCAATTTCTCAATTAGTAAAAATTAGCTAACAAAAACACACAAATGAACTTCAAACGGTATCATTATTTGCCATTATATACGGACTGATCTATACAGCATGTAAATCATATTCATAAAAGAATGTATATAATTAAAAATAATTATAATAGTTAATTCTATATTTTGCTCCTTTACGGCGTTAATCTGAATAAAAATTCAAACATTATTCCTTTTGACTACTTCGCAAGAATAAACATATCATATACCTGTTACATGGTGTAGTAACTGGCGAGCGCGCGGACACACACACACACACGCATAACAAATTAACGTTAATGATCTGAGTATCAGAAAAACTACTTTTCTGAATAAGCGTAATTTCAACTGACCAGATTAAATCCATTTGACATGACGTATTTAAAAATCAACACAAATTACTAATGCGACAAGCTTCTAATTCATTCAAGAAGACTTCGAACTCCAACAGAGACTTTCCTCGAGACTTTTTTTTTTCTTGACGATTTTAATAGATTTACTACTGTTTGGGGGTACATCCATTTGTATGAATTTCGAAGTTTCTCTGTTACCTTTCAAAAACGTCTCTTCCACTCATTCTGCTTCGTTAGTTGCAGTTTCTTTGAACAAAGAAGTGTTCTGGGCTTTGATGCAAAATGCCCAGCGCAATAACGAGAATATTATTAAATACAACAGTTATTTATACCGTCACAAAGATAACCTGAACTAGTGAAACGTGCTGTGAAAGAAAACGAAGTATCTGTCATTAAATGCAGCACCAACGGATTTAATATGCATTGCACTCCAACCGTTGGAAATGAACTTCAAACGGTATCTGAATGCCGTTACTGGCAAAGAGAGTAGCATTAATGGTGCCTGTCTAAACAATCGAAAAGCATCGGGAAAGCAATGATTAATCCATTGCTTCCACTGAACTACAGTCTGCACGCAATCGGAAAAAGTATTTGGATGATCGTTCTCCTGTGATAGCTCGAACAACGTTCATCTATTTTTGCTTACAGGAGTTGGAATTAACCGGAATGAAATTTATTTACCAAAAGTAGTTATCCAGTGCCCAACAATAACATAATATTCAGACTAAAGAAATTTCTCGAAACTTGCAACAGTATGTAAGAAATAAAACATTTTATCAAATTGAGATTTTTATTCTTGACACACTTATTAATGAATCCATATTTATGAATAGCTTTAAAATGACATTCAGTGTCAACATATTCCATAATTCTTCAAACGGCGCTGTGTCTAAAACACTGAACGAAAGAGTGTTGTGAGCATTATATCTCCATTACTCCCACCTACTGTGCCGCGATTAGTACGACATCCAGCAGCAACAGGTTCAAGTAAACCCTAGGGCACTACACCCACTGCGAGGTCCCATCCAGTGCACACTCCCCATTCCAGTGATGAGACCTACTATGGTGTGCACCTCCCCCACTATCGGTGTCAAGAGCCGGTCTTCGACAGCAACTCGGCCAGACCAGTTTATCGGCTAGCTAAGGAAAAAAAAAAAAAAAAAAAGAAGCACTCTATTGTGTTCTGCATACGTGTCTAACATCTCGCCTGGTCTACCTCTCCCTGCTTACCTCACAATGAGGTGCAATTGGGACACGCATTTCAACCCTCGGCTTTTGGGGGCTGTAAACATTGACACTACTTTGGTAGTAGTTAACAAACGAATTACATTTTTTTTTCCCTTTAATTTTTATCAGGAGGTGACATTCTTCTCGTAAGCCATGACTGAATTCGCGTATTATGATTTTATTTACAATTTCATGAAAAGTGCAATTTAATTACGTATACTTCTGTTATTCTCGTATATTTTTTTTTATTATTTTTATCCAGAAATGCCACTCTAATATTAATTTATTTTTTTATTAATTTGTAATTTTCATCTAAAAGTGTTACTTCTCCCGACTAGTGAAGATTGTTAGACATTAACCTTGACCGTAGAATCTCTGGTCCGCTAGAAATTCAACAATTAAGGTTAATGGCTTTATTTAATTTAAATGACAAGTCCTAGTCTGTATCATGATTACTGTTATGCTAACGATAAAAAGTCTTGAATAACAGTAGTTTTTAAAGTGATAATTAATGACCGAATTCAAAAACAGATCTTCATTAGCATAACAACTGAATGCAACTTATACATAAATTGGTTCTGGTCGCCGAGGAGGATGACAAGTGGTGTGTGCCGCAGGGTTCTGTACTTGGGCCAATTTTTAACTTGTATTTTAATGATGCTGGGGAGGATCTGGCATTATGAGAAATGTAGTTGATACAGAACTCCTTGAAGGGTGGTTTAAACAGATTAGTTATGGGCAAATGATAATGAATTGAGAGTTAACTGCAGATAGTTAATTAAAATTTAGGGACCACGTTACTAAGGTGGTTAAGTCATCCTATCAGATAACTGCGCTGTTAAAGACAACACAAACTTATAGGAATAAGGAAGTTATTCTTCCACCTTAAAAGGCTTTGAGAAGCCCAATCTGGTTACTGTGTACA
This sequence comes from Typopeltis vanoorti, assembly GCF_054136105.1. Classification (NCBI taxonomy): domain Eukaryota; kingdom Metazoa; phylum Arthropoda; class Arachnida; order Uropygi; family Thelyphonidae; genus Typopeltis; species Typopeltis vanoorti. The sequence goes on along the minus strand of NC_143561.1, from coordinate 36,259,759 downwards.
AAATATGCACCTAGGTTCCAAAGAGATGAGGAGATAATTGAAGCGATACGGCAGGTAGTAACCAAGATGATAACTAGCCTATGGAATCGTGCAATGAGAACAGATTGTAGTCATCAAAGCTCGAGAAATAGTTGGAGGAACATATTATCAAAACAAATTAATAAGAGGATCTTACATTAGACACATGCGAGATTCTGCAACTTCTGACTGGTGGAGGCAGAACTCAGGATCGTTCCTGGAGGTGTGGTTAGGAAATATGTGGGGAAATGGGCTACCGTCAGTCTTGAGTGCGACGTCGATGGATGTATTCAAGGAGAGATACGATGGGTATTAAAATATCTACATGGATCCTCCCAAGATGAGTCCTTGGACTCCCTGGAGGGAAACATTCATAATAATACATTTGAATGTCAATAGATGAATAAAAGCAAATGAAAACTAATCGAGGGATTATATCTTAGGTAAATATTCTTATGTCGCTCAATGAGCATTCTACCAACAAATTCAATGATAAAGGTCATTTTTATGAATGGAAATTATAAAACCGGCCTTCACTGATCTTTTCGTTTACACAGAAATAAAGCTTAACTTATTGTAAATAAATTTAAAAAAAAAAAGTAAAATTTTTGTGTTAGTTCTCGTCCAATAAATTGATGTATCCATTTGTAATTTTCATCGAGGAACAGTTTTCAAAAAAGACCATCACATAATTCGTAATGGAGCGTCGTTAACTTCTCTTCAAATACTGATGTGTTGTGTTTCAATTCTCATTTAACGAAATAGACAACTTTATTATAAAAAGCGAATCAAATGCATTTTCATAGTTGATTAATGCCAATGATTTCACCACTCTTTACAAAGACGTTAACTACTTTTGTAATATGATGATAGTCCACTAACAGGATAAATGCATTTGAAGCTTTGCTACGCAACAAAAACTCCGAATTTGAGATAGACAGACAGGCTCTAGAAAGACAGCTGTAGCCAACCGACACTAAACATTTATAATATAACATATTATTTAGAATAAAACGCTACACATGGAACATCGTACAAGGCGATTATGTCAATATCCTCCTCGGATTATTTATTTTTTATTATTTTTTTTTTATATATTCCTGAACCGTCTGCTCTACCATTAAGGTGAGGGGGAGAAGCTTTCCGGCTGTCCAATCGATCAGACGATAATTGCCAGTAATGGGGCAGGTGATGCGGTTCTGAGCCCTGAGGAATACCAGTAACACAAGGGACTGGAAGTGGCGCCCGTCTTCGTCGAGTGATGGGTAGTGATAAGGCTACAATGTAATAGTTCTGTCTCTTGCACCTTAGAAGATGTGGTGTATAGTTTAGAGTGGGTGGCCTCCTTCCAGCAATGTTTTATCTTCTTTCTATTTAACCCCCCCCCCGTTAAACAATTACACGTATTTCCCTTAACTGCTACTTTTGTAGCACAAAAATATGCATTTTCATTTAGGAAAAGAAGCAATGATTTAGTTCGTCGGTCTTTCGTCACACCTCCTTAATCAAGCTACTTCCACTCTTATGCCATTCACAAACAGAAGGTGGAAGAAGAATAGATTCGAAGAAGAAAAAAAAAAATCTCAATTACCTTGCAACCGTAAGCTGAGTGTGTGTGTGTGTGTGTGTGTGTGTGTGTGTGTGTGTGTGTGCGCGCGCGCGCGAGAAAGAGAAAACGGTAGACGGAGGGGAAAGGAAGAAGAAAAAAACAAAAAAAGAATGCGCAGCACGCTAAAGTCAACCTTAATTACAGTGGCGACCCACAGGATAATGGAAAGAAAATGAGTTTCGGCCGAAGTAATAAGGAATTTCTTACAGCAAAGAGAAGTCATTTAATTCTTTGGATCTGAAGAACAAGAACGTTCTTAGAGTTGCAAAAGAATAACGAAAACACCTTTATGAGCCCCCCCCCTTCCCTCTTTTTTAATTTTTTTTTATTCTTCTAATTTAAAAGAAAATTATGAGCTAAAATGACGGAAACTGCGGTATGTGACGTATCATTCTTATAATCTCAGATTGCCCGTGTACGACACACGGCAAATCCAATCAAGGAAAATGGAGCCAAGAATTGAGAATATTAGACTTTGGTTGGCAAGGTACTTGGCAAAGTTCACATTTTAAAAGTGTGCGACACAACTCCATTACCTGAAATGACTAAAAGTACTTATCAAAACTGACGTCATCTTGTTTATTTTATGTGCTGTTTGAGGAGCATAACCAGTTTGACGAAGGTCTGCTCCGAGGTCGGACGAGAAACTACTTGGCGTGTTGGTGATTTATTGTTTTTTTTTTGTTTTTTTTTTTTGTCGATAATTCCGCATTCCGTGTGAGACTGATGCTTATAAATCTTAAGGTCTCATCTCAAAAAAAAAAAAAAAAAAAAAAAAACATATTATATATTTCTGTTGGACTAAAAGCTTCGATTATTATTCGATATTAAAAAGGCAGAGACAAACACGTTTATGAATTTATATGACAGTTGATGGCTCTGACTTGTCAAATTATGCCAAAGCTGCGAGGCGAGTGTATTTATTCCGTAAATTGTTCTCTGTTCATTTAAATGTTATTATTATTATCATTATGTAACACCTCCAGGGAATCCAAGGACTCGTCGCAGGAGGAGTGTGCAGTATGAAAATTTAACTATTCTGAGGAACAATTTTGCTATATCCGTAAGAGAAACAGATAATTCACCTATTCTTATTCAATCGTTAGAAGTGTTCTACTCGCACTGTGATGGATTACGGAAATTATGAGAGAACGACAATACGGATGTCCATAGTGCATCACAAGATCGGAGAGAAGTTAATTGGCATTAACTACTCTCAAAAAATAAAATGATAAGGTACTCAAGGGCATGACACAAGTGTTCATTGTCTGTATTGCGTCGGCCTTCGATCACTTTTGTAGGTGGAAAAACCCAAGTTTTCGGTAAACAGTATGAGATCGACTAACTCAACTTCAGCTGAAAAGCTTACAAAAGCTCTTCGTGTCTTAAACGGAATTGGGACCTAGAACTTTCTAACTTAAGGGTACAGAAGTTTTGAACGAATTACAAAGGCTCTGCATTGAGACGGTTCTGGTTTGTGGTTTAGATATGGAATGTTTAGAATCAGCGTCGATACAACAAAAATCATGAGTGGAATATGTCTGTCAATCAAGTGTGTTCACTTTTCCTGGATTGAAAATACTAAGCTTGTAGAAAGGGGACGACGAGAATCTCCACTTTAAAATTCTTTCAAAATAAAACAGGAAAAAAAAAAAAAAAAATCAAACAGCAAGCTACTGTATATGAAAACACCACCTTACTGTAGAAAGTGGCAGCAATTAAGTTATTCCCATAAGTGCAAGATAATAAATGACTATTTATAGGAGATTTTATGGGTTTTTTTTATTAAAATGCTTTAAAAAAGTAAATCATATCATCGGCCAAACCATCATAGGCGTCAAGTAGTTTCGTGATACTTTAATGATACACAGAAATTGATTCTACGCATGGTTACACTGGGATAAATCCAATAGCTGCGAATTATAACGTCCAGCAGAAAATCATCATGAGTTATGTAAGAATATTCTATATTCCCAACAATTCGGTATGCAAAATCCTTAAGGAAAATCTTCTTAATGATATAGTTACCAGTTAGCATTTATGCTACGATCATGCAAAGATTCGTGATCACCAAAAAAATTCCTTCAACATTTCAACAAAACTACTTCTGGCACTTCCTTCTCGTATTTGAGAGTTTGTGCATCATGAACAGCTAATTTTGAAGGATCAACAGGCGCCAGTCAGTCCAGACCTATCCCTTCCAGATTTATTTAATGGAGTTTTAAAGATTACTGTATATACAAATTACCTTCACACTTAGAAGAGCTACCGATTCAAATCCACTCAGAAGCTAATGCCGTTTTGAGGAGCATTACAATAACTGTTCCTTAGCTTAACTGGAAACTGCTGTCAACAATATCGTCAGACATAAACCCAACTGTAGGCAATGTCTGTCTAAATGATTTATACAATGCATTTATACAATTTCGCTGTTGGTTGAGTTTCTGTATGAAGTACTGTAAAAATCAGCATTTATTTATAACAGAAATGATAGTGTACGCTACCGTCCTACATTTTATCCTACACTGTGAACGGCATTTTCAAATTTAAAGCAAACATCGCATTGTTTTGTAAAATGTTTGGAAGAATATATCTGGTTTATAGGGAATGAAATTATACATAATTTCAACGGGTTGAATCGTGTGTAGTTTCCTGTCGGAATATATCAGCTACCAGACGCTGCAGTCACCAACAGATCGTAGAGTGATAACACAAGCGAACGGAAAGAAGGCCACATGTATAGGTTTCGTTAAACACACATCGAGAAACAAAGGACTTCACAACATGAATGCTTACTGACGTCGAGGTTTAATAAAGACATCTTTATGAGACTCCGACTCGCCCTACAAGAGGCGACAGTTATCAGAATGATTAGAACTGGCAAGTCAAGGGATCACGTCTGTTGCGCGGAGACAAGCAGCAGCAATAAAATAAGCGACTGATTTGCAAAGCAACAGACGGGGTGTCACCAATTAACTGATTTGCCCAGTAAGGAAAAACGAGTTGTCCATCTTTAGCGCTAGATGTGACATGCAATAACTAACATGTGCTTCCTGTTAACTGATCCATAAACATATACATTTCTCGTTAAAAAAAAAAAAAAAAGTGCCGCTTCAGTGCTCGCTGTAGGATCAAGGTGGTCACACACTGGTTTCGTGAGTCACATTAATAGTGGTTAAACATATGGCGATAATGCTTTTTGAACCCGAACGCTCTCATAACCGAGAATAATTATATCTATGATGTTTTCGTACTATGGACACAGTGGAGCCGAGTAACTTCCCATGGTTGGGCACCTTCGGACTCCCAGTACTATCAAAATAATGGTATATATCTTGAAAACATCTGCGCCCCCACTATGAATGCGGTTCAATGATACTTGTAATAATACTGAATACAAGAATAACAGTAGACGATACAGTGATCATGTTAATTTTATATGCATGAGCTAAATTTTCCTGCGGATTCATTCTCCTAATCAATCAAAATATATACTGGGCAATGTGAACTTATTTGCTAACACATTTCGAAGGTGTATTATTTGGCTTGAAGATAAATGGAATGAATACATGAGAGAAATTTCCATTTCCAACTAACACATACGCAGCTGCCATAAATCATTGATAAAAATAAATAATACTAATAATAAAAAAAATAGACAAAAATGGATTGAGAAGATTAAAGGATACTGGAAACATTAGACATCAGAATCATTTCTTAAAAGATAAAACAACATATAACAGGTATGGAAATCTCTTGGATCAAATAGCACGTTTTGTGAGGAATGAGACCAATCACATGAATGGAACAGTCCTAGAAAGGTTTAGCAGAAGACGCAAGGACGATCATCCAATCATCTATCCGGATAAATAAGCTGTAAATGCAAACAGTAGATGTTTCTCACCAAAATCTGCACGTTCATCTATTTGTCTCGTCTCAATTAGGTTGGTATGTTTGTAATTAAGGCTAAAGCAAATAAGCCTAAGAGGCAAGTGTATTACGTTTCCCGACCTATTTGTGGGAGGTAAATATAAAGAAAAAATAATTTGTATTTGGTACGAAATAGAACGTCACCTCGGACTGACACTAGCATCATACTCGAAAGAAAGCTATTACGGATTAGTTTTAAAATGCATGGTTAACTTCCCAAGTTGACTATCGCCTTAACCGATGTCTTTTAATTATTAATCCACTTGAAACACGAAATATTAGCCACAGTACTTCATATACTTAGTATGTACGTACTGACGTTGGAAAACTTTTATTCTAAACAATACTTATTTACTGACATTTCCTTCTTCTTCTTTTTTTTTTTTTTATTATGTGCACGCGCGCGCGCGTAAACAACAAGTATCTTTATGTTTGCTTGCATTATCTCTTTTCATTTAATTTAAATACTTTCCAGACAGTTAAAAGCCTCTCAATTCCTCGCTTCCCAAAACCACCTGTAGTGAATATTTAAAAGTAAATATATTGTGTTATGAGAGTAGCCAGAAAGACCGAGTTTTGGAATTTCGTAGCTAATCCTTTGAATTCATTATAAGCACACAGCAGTGAGTGGGTCACGAATATGCTTGAGGGCAATCGTCTGAACGATCTGACGAACAATTAAAGTTCACTAACGAAACATCTGCTACCTCTATCAATTATGAACGTCTGTACAAAAATCGACTACTTACACAAGAGCACAGAGCAGACTCCTGTTTCGCTCTATGTTCCTGATGAAGTGGGGAACCAATTCGTCATCGTCACGGTGTCAGCTACAAGCCGAAAGCTGAGTATAATTATGATAATTGACCCGAGACGACTCGGAGATTCTGCTGGGGTGGTAGTGTGGTCTGAGGTTCGGTAGTGTCAGCTGCCAGTTAAGGTCAAGTCTAGACGTGACTCCGATGCTGTTATCGGGCTGACAAGCTGATATACGGAGAAAGTAACGGATGCAGCCCAAATCTTCCTCTTAAAAGAAAGAAAAAGCCAGTTAAAAGGGTCCAGTTTGCTAATAATACGTACAACCCGTTTACGATGTCCTGGCACCCTGAGAATACTCAGAGTAGGCAGAGCTAGTTGCCTGGAAATCCAGATATCTACTGTGCAACCGAGTGGTATGTTGAAATCAGTCAGTAAATAATTCTTAGTGTCCATGGTCCTAATCCTTTTCATTACACATCGATGGCCACATTATAACGAACATAAAAAACAAGTCGCATGGAAAAAAACACACAAAAAAAAAACTGATGCCTAGAATTAGAGGCGAATAGCAGCTATAACAGCAAATCCTTTTTCTAAACTGGTGGTAATGGTAACCATCTCCGGCAGTTTAGAAATACTACAAACAACAACAACAAATAGGTTTATATAAAATTCACATTATTATATATAAACTGAAAATTAGGAACCTTGTTCATTTGAATCAAAGTATTTTTTCAAAGAAATTTTATAAAATAATAGTCACCCTCGAGATCTTAATACAATCTGCATTAGCAAAAATAGGCAATCCAATTACTGACAGGTAAGAGCATCAACTTCGAGAATGGCTTGAGTGCAAACAACGACAGCAAGAATGATGAAAATCATCGGAGTGAGTCTAAAAAAAACTGTACAAAATAGTCATAAGAGAGGACTTTCCGATCACAAGAAGTTAGCTGATGTAAATGCAACTGAAGTCCAATGTCAATGCAGCTGAACTAGCCGATTTAACTAAGCTGGTTCGATTGAAAAAGGTCCTAAAGAACAAATCCTGATTTCGAATCCAAGCTTTCCAATCAAAGACAACTTTTAGGTGTAATCGTCCTTCTATCCAGTAAATAATTTATAGTTTCAAGTTATCCAGATCAATTCATACCGATCTGGACCATGTAGAGGGAAGGTTTAAACAAGGAAATAGTAAATGTAGCGTTTAGCCACTTTGGCTAAATCAGACGCAGTCAGCGGAATATGCATACAGTTCGGAACTTGATCAGTGAAGGATTGATAAAATGCTACCGTGTACTTGAATAATATTTCACATCACGTGCATTCTAAATGTTCTATTTTTACCCTAAAAGCGATAGCTACTTTCAAGGTAATAATATAATAACACACTTATCCATCAAGCAATGATTCCAGGAGCATGATGATAGTGAAATCCATCATCTTTCCTGTTCACCTTGGTCTTCGGATTTCAACGCAAATGAGAATCTGTGGAATATATTAGGGTGCACGTGTGGAGTCCGCTATCCTCAATACTAAAGGATCTAAAAGTATTACTACTACTATTACATGAGAGATTTCAAAGTATCTCTGATACCTTTCGAAAATTATGATCAAATATTAGAAGAATAATCCGAAATATTAAGATCAAAGAGTAGAAAACTATTTCAAATATTATCGCTACATTTGCAATTCGGACTTTATTTCAGTTCAATTTTAGATGTGCAAAATACGAAATATCAAACAACGCAGGAAGTACAAAAAAAAAAAAAAAAAAAAAAAAAAAAAAAAAAAAAACTAGCTTATTTTTTTAAATTTTCTTTCTTTGCACCAGGGAGAAAACTATACGTATACAAGGTACGCATTCCAATTCGTGAACGAGAGGGAGGAGTTAACAGAACTGAAAAGTATTTGGCTAATCTATAAGGCCAGCCTTGTTTGTGTGAAAATAATTTATGGGTGTAATTAAAATATTTTTATTAATAGTGCACGATTTTCCAATTCGGAAAATTAAAGACACCGATTTAGGTCAAACGTTAATCACAGAGATTAGCCCGATATTAATTACACCAGACTTGGAAGTCCTTGAAATATCTAAAGAACAACTCACGCAAAAATGCGCTATATTAATATCTTTGATTATTGTTTAAATGGAAGGAAGCGGCAACTGGTCTTAAGAAATTAGATCACCAGATACACTAAGAGATATTTTAATGCATCTTGACAGAGGGCTGAACGGTTAGCTTATAATGCCGAACACACGGATACCCAAAATGTAGCCCAGAAAATAGTTCAAAAAAAAAAAAAAAGCAAGTGAGAAACTGTATTATTCAACAATTTATTATTTTATTTTTTTAAAAAAAGTGGCATCAAAAGCCAAGTTAAAACAGCAACACAATATATGCACGTTTGTATTTTTCATTATATGTGTGTGTGTGTGTGTGTGTGTGTGTGTGTGTGTGTGTGTGTGTGAAAGTGGCATAAGAATCAGACCCACGAAAGGTAGTAAATCTATAGCAGATTAGCAACGGGAGTGAGCTAAGCAATAGTTAATTGAGACTAAGATCTAATGACAAACCATTATTTTTTTTTTTCAGGTCTTTAGGTCTCAAAAAGCAGAAGGTACTAGCATACCGATCGGTGAAAAGCTTCGCTATGTAACTAATATCGCTCTCTCTCTCGCGCGCACACACACACACACACTAAGAAATGGCCTCCAACCATAGGTAAGATATATAAATAAAATTTGGTAATTTTAAAGCTATGATGAGCGGACTACTTAATATTGTGATGGAGGTGGTAAGAAGACGCGTCTTGGACAATGTTGTATGCAGATGACATCTTGCTGTGTGCAGAGTCAAGAGAAGAAATGGCAGCTAAACTGGAAAGATGGAGGAAGTACTGAAAGAGAGAGAGGTATGAGATTGAACAGAAGTAAGACAGAGTATATGTGTTGCAAAGTGGACGGCGGCCAGAAGAAGGAAATGTCATCAGGAAGGTTAGGTACTTTAGATACTTAGGTTCAACAGTGGAAGAGGATAGAGAGGCTGAGAAGGAAGTGGGATGCAGGATACAAGCGGGATGGAGGAACTGGAGAGAGATGGCTGGAGTGCTATGCGATAAGAGGGTGCCGATCAATCTGAAAGGCAAAATCTATAGGATAGTAGTGACACCATCGATAACGTATGCTATGGAAACTGTGGCCCTGAAGAAAAATAGCAGGATGGAGGTAGCGGAGATGAGAATGCTTAGGTGGATGTGCGCTGTGACCAGAAAGGATCGGCTGAGAAATAACTATGTAAGGGGAACGGTGAAAGTTATGAACTTAGGAGAGAATATACAGGAGGCAAGGCTGAGATGGTTTGATCATGTGATGAGGAGGGGAGGACGAATATGTGAGAAGAAAGATCGTGCAGACGGGTGCGCAGGGGAAAAGGAAGCGCGGGCGGCCAAAGAAGAGATGGAGGGAGCTGGTGGAAGAAGACTTGAGGATGAAGAACTTGGATGTGGTTACAGAAAAAGAGAGACCCCACTTAAGTGGGACAAGGTGCAGACGAAGAAGATGATGAGTGGACTACTAATACTCAAATTTCGTTCCAAATGATTTAGTACAGACTGAGTACTAAATCAATCAAAGTATAGTAGTTTTTATGTAATTTCATTGCGCTTCATGCTGTTCCATTTCAAATTAGAATGTGCCTTTGTGAAGGAAATAATATATATACTGTATATATAAGCGATAGACAGCTATGATTACTACCGGTTTTTGCAATTCAATCATCCTAGATAATTTTATTTTTTTATTAAAAAAATTCTGTAAATGAATTGAAGAATTTTCATTAGTCTGCAGAATGGTGTTATACGATTTGGTCTCAATAGCTCTAAGGTTCCTATCTTCGGTTATTTAAAAATTGCTGCTATCAATATGTACCTCAATTCTGAACTGATGTAAATTTTCGAAATCTTTTCTGATACTAAAATTCATAAGTAATTTACATTTTTTTTTTTTTTTTTTTTTTTTGAAACACAAAAATCTTAATATGTTCTTTTGATTATTTAAAAAAAAAAAAAAGATTCAGCCAGTCTCTTCAAGTATCACGTTTGTGGCGTAGACAACTTAAGATGCTCTATTAGCACTCAGATGATGAAGAGAAATTAGGCAATAAATGTCACTGTTGCAAACAGGAAAGAAATAAAGGTTCCTCTTCACTTCGATTCTTTTCAAAGGTCTCCCCAAAGGTCCCCCATTTTCAGTCCTATCTTGAGCCTTTCTACGTCAGAGTTCCTGCCATCTCTTTAATCTCATCCTCCCACTGTCTCTTTGGTCTTCCTGTAGTTCTCTGAGTGTTACTCCTTGCAGTATGACCTGCCCATTATTATTTGGATATTTTAATGACAGTTATAATGTCTTTCAAGTCTGTCTGACCCAAGTATTGCGCTTTCTGTCTAGAATGGTAATACCGAGTAATGATCTTTCCATTTTACTCTGGCTAATCCTCAACTTGTTGGTCGATTTTTTTTTTGGTCAAAGTTCACGATTCACTTCCACATGTCATGACCGAAAGTACAAGTGTCGAATATTTATCTTTTAAGGCAGATCGAGATGTTTTATTTTTTAATTTCTTCTTTTACAGGCACCCTCTACTATGATCTTTTGTCCTTGGTAAACATAGGAGGTTTATCAATTTCCTGGTATTCCATTTACACTGGCTTTTTAGTAATGTATTTATTATACATTATTTTTTATTTGTCTTTGTTTATATTTAATCCTTCCTCTTTACTTTCCGTATTCACTTCAGTGATCATTTGTTGAAGTTCTGCAGACCTTACAAAAAAGAACAATGTCATCAGCAAATTGTAGGCGATTTAGCTCTTTCCCACTTACCATAATTACTGTTAATTTAGTAATAATGAATTAACAGTATTGCTTATAAACCAACACACACACACACACACACACAAAGGTTGCTGGTAAAAAAAATAAAAAAATCAACGAGAGAAGACCGTCTTTTCGCATTTTATTCTACTTACCAACTATTAACTGATATTGTTCTGGATAACGATTTATTAAAAATGCTTGGCAACAAAACCTCCCGGCACTTAAAGCATTTTTTAATTAGGGACGAAATAATTATTTTTTCCATTTAATTTGTTTTTCTGTAAAACGGAATTTAAATTTCGAATATATGCCTTATAATAGTAAATACTTGCTGGCTGTGTAGCAGAGGAGAGATAACATCTCAGATCTGCAACCAGCATGCTTTGGATTCGAATTCCACTTGTAAATACCTTTAAGCAATAGTTGAATTCCGTCGCTCAGTGTGACATCACACTCATTTATTAGAGACCTGAAAAAAGTGCCAAGTTTGTTCTCCAGAGCAGGGAATCCGGATTATTCAACTTCAGCCAACTCACGGTAATAAATATAGAATTGGATTACAACATTTCGTGGGTGGAATTCACATAATACAGGTAACCTTCGTATAACGCGGATGTTAGGTTCCGCAGAAATGCAGCGTTATATAAATCGCGTTATGCGAGTCTCAGATCACATAGAAAAAGTAGGGTTATGTTCCGAAATCGTTTTTTAATTCATGTAAGTTAAGAAAACAAACTATGAAACAAACACATAGCATAAAAGTATAAAAATTACAAATTGTACTTAAACTGCACATTGCACATAATGCATAAATGTTTTAGGCAAAATAAAATAGTGCATATTTTAATTTTTCATAGCACGAGGATTTGAGGATTGGCTAATAAACACTGGTTTTGTCATGTAATCACCTGATGCATTACTACAAAACAGTAGAGTAATTCTATCTTTGGAAACTTTGAATCCAGGAGCTGATCTTTCATTTTTCGAAATATAGGCGCGTTTTTGCACTTTTTTCCAATATAATCCGGATTCATCCACATTGAACACCTGGTCTGCACTATAAATGTTTATAAACTTTGAGAGTTTTTTGTTTAATAAGATTTCCATCCATAGGAATTTTCTTTTGAGGTGCAATCTTCTATCAAAATCATTAGAGATTTCTCTATTTTTCCATTAGAATATCGCGTACACGAGAAACGCGCTTTGCACTTATCGTTGACCCAGCAATAAACACTTTCTCGGATTTTTTGTTCATTTTGTTTGATTGTTCGAATTGTTGATTCATTTAAATTCAAAGTCCCTGCAAAAACTGCTGGTTTTTCTCCATTTTTCAACCGATCCAAGATTTTGAATATTTTTCTTCGAGAGAAATTAATTTTGTTTTCAATGTTGCAGTTTGTGGCCATTACTATAAAAATAATTTTTATACAAAAATGCAAGCATTACATATTGTATGTAACTCACCAGAAAATAAAGTGCTCAGCTTGAGATGAACACACTTATGATTTTTAATGCACTTTCCTGACAAAAAACGAGGCAATTTTCAACAATAAAAGTTTTATACGGTAAACTATTGAGGTACATGTGTGCAAAAAGGTATTTCCCCTAATATAAATTCGCTACTTATAATTACATGCGGGATACAGGCAGACACAAATTTAACGAAGATAAAATTTGATTTTTAAGTCGCGCGGTGAAAAACATATGAAAACAAAGGGTTACTACAATTTGTAGACCGTGTTGTATAAGTACCGCGTTATACGAGGGTTACCTGTATAGAGTTTAACTCTTAAGTACTAAGAAACAATAAAGAAAAAAAAAAGATTCTGTTTAGTCAACAACAAGCGTCTGATAATCGACACACTTTAACTGATTTAGTCAAAAAATGCTAATAATATGTAAAAATTCGCTTTAATTTGAAACTAGATTAAAATGTTGCTATTTACCGACGAAAAACTATAAATCAATTTTCATCAATTAGGTATAACTTGGGACAGTTGTGTATAATTTTAGAAGCATCGCATTCTAAAGAGCAGGGTAATAAAAGAGTGGTAGAACGAGGGGGGGGGACGATAAACTGTCATTACTGAAAATTAAATTAAGCTACAATATTTTAAAGATGGAAAACATTAACACGGAAAACTGGACACTAATGCAGCCAGCCTTTTAAGGTAAAGGGGATACAGTACAGGCTACATAGATCATTAAACGAATCAAATACTACTGCTACACCAAATGAGGCACATCTAATTGTAGTTGGAGGACAATGAAGAGGAGGAAATCCATGCCAGCGGAAGGGCACAGAATATCAATGGAACTGAGATAGCGTGGATAAGAAAAATAAAGTGTCATGAAAGGAAATGAGTAGTGGGACAAGAAACTATGATGAAGTAATAACCGAACAAAACACTCAAGAATATATTTACTTGTAGCCTGTGGCGATATGTCTGAAATAATTTCAGCAGTTTAGTGCACGGGAGAAGAAAATAACTCTTAGCATTAGCATCCATTTTCATTGCACTCTGAGAACGTAATGCTTGAAGGATGGCAAGGACTGAAACGGAACAATAACAACTCCACAAATGTGTGTTTCATGCAACTCTACCGTAGTTACAATATCATTCATGAAATTAGCTAGGGGAGAATGCTAATGGATAATGTGGCAGCCGTCATTTCGCATATCTGATCTAATATTCATATAATGCTTTGAATGCCCCCCCCAGGGGATTGCACCATATGCGTGCAGATACACAAGAAACTAATAACGATTATGAACATATATAGGAAGTAAATAACGATTTATATAGCTGCTATGAAAAGAGAAACGTGACAAGCCATTTAGATTAATTAGGCATTGAATTCATACTTTAACACAAGCTTGGATTCCAAAAGAACTACAATTTCTTTCTTTTTTTTTTTTTTTTCATGCATTCCAAAATCGATTTTCGTGTGTGGAAAACAAAATTTTATCAAAAATGACAACAAAACACTAAGCAATAGAGTGCTATTACAAAAATTTTATAAGCCATTTGTGAATAATCATTTGATACTATTGTAATTGTAAGGTTCAACCTTTTACCCTGAACAGATTACATTTAGTCAATCTACACCTGCGACGGTATCGTGATTTTAAAAAACTTCTAAAAGCTAAGAGATATCAAATATATGAGCAAAATACTAAATAACTGGCAAATATAATATATATAAGATTCACTTTTGAGAGATACACAGAATTAATCGGAACGCATTGGTATACACCGCAGAACATTATTAAATGAGATTCAGCTCGCAGCAATTTTAAAAATTATCGGAAAAAGAATGGCGCCCTATATAAGCACTGCTTTTTGCGTCGAATGTTAAAATCCATTGGCGTAATTGTGCACAATTCCAACATATCCTTTTTCAATTAATGAACAGTTAACGAAGCCAAACATAGTTATTTAATAACCGTTGTTAAATGCACCTCCAACAAGAGAACGTTGGTTAATTTAAGTTAATTATTGACCGAAGAAAGAAAGCGCAATGTACAGTAAAGAAGTAAACTTAAAACATAGGAACGACATTATGAAAAGATATAAGTGGATTGTGTCTGAAAATCCAATTTTATTTTATTCTTAAAATAAATATTTCGGATGGGAGATGAATTTCATCGCCAAATACGAAAACCATCCCCCGCTTACTGGAGGCTGAAGTATCAAGAAAAAGTTCCATGTTGTCTTTAGAGCAGGGTTTCGGAATTATGCAAAAATCAATAAAAAAAATAGGAAAAAAAATCCTTATCCCACTCACAGTACTAATATGCTATACGCTTACAACCTTTTGGAAGTAGGAGTGATAAAAAATATAGATGAATGAAACAAAAGCTCCTAAAATGAACAAACGAACGAAAAAAAAGAATTAAATTGTCCAGCATACAATAGAAGTTAAGAATTTTAAACACTTTAACAGCTAGGGCTAATACTGCTGAAGGTAAAACTGACAAGGATATAACACTTTTGACAAAGGCAATTACTGCGCTCAGAAGATTGAAATAAAATATGAAAATCATTCAAATAATATAATAAAACCAAAATAAGGATCTTCAATAGCAGTGTGAAGGCTTTGTTATTATATGAACCATAAGACATGGAAACAGGAAAGCTACAAAGTTTTTAAACGAAGTGTTTGCGTAAAATTTTAAAAATATTTTGGCCATAACCTATATAAAATAATGAGTTATATTATACAGAATGAAAAGGATTTTGAGAGTCCGTGGATTGTAATTTTCAGGAAATAAAAATGTTCCCTTAACAATTTTTGCTCATCAGTCTAATTCTAAAAATAAATAAAATCTCTTTCTTTGTTCTGAAATTGAACGTATGAAAAACGGCATTCCAGTGGTTTAGTTTACAAAATGTAAACTGTTCCGTTGCTACGAGAAAAAAAAGTCTTCAATACAAGAAAAAGCAACGCCTCCTAACTTGCAAATATATGACTAAAGCAAACCACCATTATTTCGTCGTTAGTCATTCGGAAAAACCTGCCACACGAAATCGAGAGAGAAAAAAAAAATTACCGTTAGGCAACATCGTATTATGAAAGTACTGTAAAAGTTATGAGTGATCCATATCCTGCTAAAGTAATGCATAATCTTTATTAATTTAAGAAAACCGAGCTCTTGAGGATCGACCAAGAACAAGTCAAACTAACACTCATAAATAGAAACGAAATGGAATGTTAAATCGTTCGTTCAGTGAGTTTTGCTGTTATATGATTAGTGGATCCTCACTAATAACCATTAACAGCATTGTTGTTGTTAATAATAAAATATAAACTCTTTACCGCAACATATTTTTATTTCTTCCATTTCCTCGGTTGTGAACATTTGTCAGTCAATATTGACTTTCTATTCAACGTAGATTAGGAGGAGACTGAGTTATTTAGAAATAATGCTTAAGCCATGAGGTGAGTTTTTGTCTGTCGACCGGGTGATCACTGGCCGATTTGTCCGCATTGTGGAGAAGAACAAAAGGATTTCCAGAAGAAAAACATCCGTTCCCAGTTTGGGAGTGGCTGTTAAGTTCGGTTGAAAAGACATGTTCCTCGCATCTATGACTAATTCAGTACTAAGGAATTTCAAACCAAAGGACACGTGTCGCTCATCGTTCCCACTGTTACTTAGCAATAAAGTGACTTGTTCGTGACGGCAGTGATTGAGTAATAACGACTATATCGGTTTAGAATTCACGACTTGCTTAATAATGAAGAATAAAAATGTTTTTCGACATCCCCAAGCTCCCTTCTCGCTGTCCTTTTCTTCTTCTTTTTGAAAATTTTCCAGTTGCTTACTTACTAATTCAATTTTAAATGAACAATTACTTTTATTAGTTATCTGGAAATCACGATCACTAATCATTTTAGCATTTCATTACTTTTATACCAAGTTCTCACTCCTTCATTTGTTGTATAGCGTTTTCTGAAGGCCATTTTCATTTCATGTGTGCCGTTCCAAGAAAAAGTTCATGAATAATGATAAGAATGTATTCGTGTGGAATTATTTATTGTTTTCTCTCTCTTTCACTCGCTTACTCACTGTATGACAGGGAGAGAGAGAGAGAGAGAGAGAGAGAGAGATTTTATCATTAAATAAATTAGATTTTGCTACTCGACTGCAATCAAGATTTACGATAGATCAGACACCTTGAATATCAGATAATGTTAATCAAAATGAATGTCTGCGTGTTTATCAAATTCATGTTACTTCACGACAAATTACTTTGCCATAATAATCACCGAATTCAATCGATAATTAACAATTTACCTTTCGAAAAATATATTTTTTGAAAACAGTGATGACCAAATGCAACACGCGTAACATTTGTAGCGACGTAAAAGCAGTAAATTTATTATTATTTCGCTCATATCAACTTTCCCACGAAGACTTCAAAACCTGCAATACACTAGATTTTCGAGAATTACCTAATAGCAACACCAGACAATGAAAATTAACTTCCAAGTTATTTTTTAACTTTAAAATGAACAAATCTCCAAAATGAAAAGATACAAAATTCGAATCCACAGACTCTCTGTAGTAAAACATAAAGACTTTGGTCGACCAGTGAAGCTTTCTACTACATTTATGTTATATATTTACACGTTATTTAATAATAAATTATTATTTTAATGAATATACATCCGAAGTCGATTACGCATTGTTTTTAAAAACAAATATATAATATTTAAAACAGATTTTTCATTAGAATCACTTCGATATTTTCTAAACTGTGGGTCGATTCCCCCCACCCCCCGGTTCTTGAAATTTGTGATGCTTGGGAATGCATACTTAAACTGACGATTTCATTTGGTGGCTACGTTACTAATTAAATATGTCATTTGCAGGACGCTATAAACCTTTTCCACTTCGATGCAGGCACTAGCAAATTTTCTTAAAGAAAATTCTGACCAACACTACCCAAACGAGTGGCAAACACTGTGCCACTCTTTAAGCTAAGAAGCACTTGGGTTCGAATCCCGAGTAGGACGCTAAGAACAGAAAACGATTATAAAGGCTTTTCAGCTGAAAATGAGATAACTGATCCAGATGTTGTTTGTCTCTGGGTCATGGTGATAAAGCCATGTTTCATCAACAATCACAATACGAGCCAAAAAATTTGCACCTGATTTCTCAAAATGACCCAAAATCCCTTGAGATGACAGCACACGCTCGTTTTGGTCGGCATTCAAATATTTGGGGGCCCACTTCGCTGAGATAAACATGCAGAGCTTCTGCATGTCCAGATGTTGGTGGATAATGACTCCAACTCATTCCCTAGATATCCCCAGATTCTTTGCAATGTTTTTGGCTAGTATTCGTCTATCATCAAGGATCATGACATGCACCGCATCGATGTTTTCAGGTGTGACCTGGGGGCATATGTTGTAAACTTGGTTTTAAACTTGGCTACCCATTTGGCAACTGTTGGATATGCTGGAGTACAGTCCTCTAAAGTCTTACACAAAGTTTGGTGAATCTCAGTTGCAGATTTTTCTCGCAGCACGAGAAACTTGATAATGGCCAACCATTCTGTGTCTTTGAATTTCTTCACCTCTGACATGTCTTCTTATATATGCTAAGAGAAAAAGAACAAATTATTACAATGAGATGAACCGTTGGGGATTGAAGGGTTTTAAGATGTTCTTTCTTGTGGTTATATTAGTTGCTTTAATATCATTTTTGTTCTAGGTGTTTATCAGAACTTTTAACTACCCGTCTCGTGTGTGTGTGGACAGGTGAAATGAAGCTTAGCTTGCGGGCCGCAATATGCCATTTGTTTTTTATGTTTTTTTCGCTAATTTAATATTTAAGGGGAATTTTTTTTATTTAAAATAAACTCATGGTACTTAATTTCACATGTCAGCATTATTCAGATTTTTTTTTGAAAAAAAATAAAAAATAAAAATAAAGATAAAATATGTATATATTTAAAAACTCAAATTATCAAATTAGTTCATGTGCCTTTATGCACTTACGAAAATATTACTTAAAAGCAATGCCAAAATAATAACCAAAAGATATCTATAATTCTTCCTAGAAGCAGTCTGTATTAAAAAAAAAGAAAAAAAGAAGAGGAGTACACAACAAAGATCCGAGATAAAAAAATTTGGAATATACAGTATATTCAAGAAACGTGTTACAGAATAAATACATTCGCGCGCGCGCGCGCATGCACACACAGAGGGTTCCGAAACTAATGTTTCCTTGACTGTGCATCAACGACCTTAAAAAGACTACCTCAATAAAAGATGCCAATAAAAGCCAAAAAGGAGACCGTTCTATATCCATTTATTGTGTTCGTTTCAGAAACTATTCAAGCTACCGAAATACTTCCTCTTTCTTATCCACAGATCATTAGATGAAATCATGAAAAAAGAGTACACATCGACAAATGGATGTCTTCTCCAGATCCTGGTTCCCAAAGTGCTCGATGTTCTTTAAGTTATCTCTTGGCTCGTTTTTCCTGCTGATTGGTTAGATCACTGCTTCGTTTTGAAAATAAAAACAGTCCAAGATAGAATTATTCACGAGCACAGTATCTTGCCTGGATAGATTGTTTTTGATGGTACAGTATACATACTACTAAATACCATATACAAACTGATTAGATGCAATATTTATTTATTATTTTTTGTGCTTTACTTACTGTTGAATGTTTAAACTGTCCAAGTTCATTGTTTGTCCTATCAGTAACAAACAGAAATGCTTGCTCAAAACCATCGTGTTCATCCATCCACATCACTATAAATAACTGCAATTAGTCTTCCGTTATGAAATTTGAATTAAAAAAAAAAAACGGGATATGACTTTTTCAAAAAAAAATAAGGATTACATCAGCACCATTAATTATCAATTTTTTAATTATTCAGAAATAAATAAGGAAAATAAATGGAAACAAAATTTTCTGCTCATTTCCTATTATTTGACAGCAAGGTAAGATGAACTTTGATTACAATCCAGTGCAGCAATTATGCTATAAAGTAGTGGTTTTATCATCACAGTGATTAATTTGATTTTAATGAGATTCGATGGAAATCATTATATTTAATCTTCTCTGCATACGTTTTTCGTCTCAGATTAACAAAATTTCATACCTTCAATGATCTGCAATATCCTCTATCTGGAGAGGATGAAGAGTGCAATAACGCATTTAACAAGTCACTCCCTTTACCTATTCAAAAAAAAAAAAAAAAACACGCCAAGTAAACAAAATTAAGGATTTGGTGTACTTCATTATGTCACAGTGATTTTGTTGCCACAGAAAAAAGGAACGGAACATTTTTTTTTCAGTGGCTACTGAGGCAGAATATTCTTACCGAAACACAAAGGTATTATTAATAAGATGAACTGGAAGAAACAGACAAGTAATTGTAATTAACGTTGTTAATAGGCGCAAAAAATCATGAGACCTAGGCATCAGATTTATCCATTAGCAGAGGCTAGGTTATTTTACGTAGATTCTAAAAATGAATTTAATGAAATGCTTTGTGTGTGAGAATAACTAGCACTCCAATTAAGATTTACACGGAGATTGTGCTATGCTATTTCTGAAAATGCACTGAAGAAAGAAAGAGTAGGATGAATGAACCATTTTGTAAACGAATTCTCTCCTGGTCCACGACGAATCTGTAATTATAATTACACCTATGCCAGGAACCCCTATTACTTCGCCAGTATTCCCTCTCATTCGATCCTCAGTTATATTTTAAGTTTTCGTAAAAGAAGAAAATATGAATCGATGATTTAACAACCAACTTCTTACTGCTAACATTACCGATAACACCAGCATCACTGGTCAACGGCTGAGTCATGGCTAACCATCCTTATTATCATTAAATTGAACGAGGGGGTAGGGCCGATCCCAAGAAACCAGCCTAGCTATTTGCAAACGTTCAGGTCCCAAAGTTAGTGTTATTCGGTCAATCTCACGAACTCAGTCACTGAGCCATTACGAACAATTACGTTCTAAGAGTTTTACCACCACCCCCCGCCCCTTCTCCCCAAATGTAAGCAGAGAAGTCAATGGAAATTTCGTTTGTGCAGAGAGAGAGAGAGAGAGAGAGAGAGAACTTCCCATCACTGACTTCTAATAGATGATACGACATTCGTATCAGATAGAGAATTCTTGAATCCTCTATCACCTAAAGCAGAGTTTTTTTTGTTTTTTTTAATGAAAAAAAAAATCTGATGTCTGTTACCAATCAACAAACCTTTGCTATGCTTGGAAGTAATAGACGAAGATTATAGCATTGTTTGCAGTGAAGAACAGATTAAACAGAACGAAATGACAATAAAGATATAGTAATCATCATCAGTCAAACAAGAGATGCGTATATTCCGTGTTTATTAAATGATCAGAATAAGATTCAAATGCAGAATTTTTCTAACACAGTAATTTATACGATAAACATCCATGAAGTTTTTACATCACGCTGCTTCCAAACATCTGAAAATGGAAAGCATTCTTATCTCACTTATCATTTAAAGGAAGTACTCATTAAAGATCGTTGATGACCGCAAGGAAAAGCGATCGTGCCTGGAAACCGGTAGTATAAATTGTGAAGCGTCAAGGGCTACAACAAGGAATGATTAAAATCATATCACTGAACGAACGTCAATAAACGTTTCGGATGACTACTTCTTAACCTTTCTCAAAAATTATACCACTTGCTAATTTGACAAGCGCCTTTTCAGCAGTATATGCTGGTGTTCTTAACCTGGGGGAATCTCTCTTCTCCTTCCCCCAGTGAAAAGGGAAGTATGAGGAATCAGATTACGTAATGTCATCTTACTGCCAACTGGCTGAAACACAAAGCAAGCTTGTCGGCTGAGCTATGCGTCGAACCCAAACAAAGAAACAGATAAGTATACATGTGGAAACCTGTTAAAATAAAATAAAATAATAATAATAATAATACGGTTTCAATTAGTCCAATCCAAATGTGAAGAATTGAAGATATCGGCCGAGGCATGACTTCAGTGGATATTCTACTGGTTATCTCGAAACAAAATAACGCAACAGTAAATTTATGAGGAAGAGACAAACTCTGAAATATATAGTAGAGAAGCTTAATGTAAATTGCCTTCCATCGACGGCTATAAGCAATGTTCCAGTCAGCAGGCAATGTACAACGTTACCCTTC
This sequence comes from Typopeltis vanoorti, assembly GCF_054136105.1. Classification (NCBI taxonomy): domain Eukaryota; kingdom Metazoa; phylum Arthropoda; class Arachnida; order Uropygi; family Thelyphonidae; genus Typopeltis; species Typopeltis vanoorti. The sequence continues at coordinate 36,237,887 of NC_143561.1, read as the reverse complement.
TGAATACAAGTTGGATTAGAGCTAGTCAAATAAACCTTTGCATGTCAGAATACACTCAATCAATCTGTACAAATAAGAGCCAATCATGACACGATATGAAAATGCATTTTTAAACAAAAAACCATCACTGTTTATCGAAAACATTTTGTTTCACTACAAAAAAAAACAACATACAATCAGATAACCGCAAGCGAAAAAAAAGCATGTACTTATTTTCGAGTCTAATAATATACAGGATCCATTAGCTGAAAAGCATAATTTCGGAAGAGGTAAATATTTTCGAAGCGATACTAGTAATATCGAATCAATCCTGAAAATAACTGGTAAAACAAACGTGAACTGAAATGCTCGAAGCTGAAGCTTATGATTACGAATTATTAACTTCGCTGTTCACGTATCCTTCTATTGTACGTAAACAGGCATTTCAATTAAAGAATTTTTGGATTAATAGAAACTATTATGTAAAAAAGTTCATTTGTAAAAATTGCGCAAGCAAGAAAAATAAATAAATAAATAAGCGAAATTGCATATACTCTATATGCCATCGTCGTATTGAGATCAGCGTTTTCTCAAACTGTAGTATCCAAATGCAACTGAAATTTCACATTTTTTCCCAAGATAATCAAACCTTTTAAAAAAATACCTGTTCAAGATTGAGAATAACTGTTTAAAGTTAACATTATTATTAAATCACAAAAAATCAGGTATGCACTGTACTGGGGGGGGGGGAGATGGAAAATTTAACTCTACAGCACAAAAAAGGGGTGAGAAAATGAAGTAAGAATTACACACGCAGTTGAGTCTCGACTATGTAAAACGAACAGTTGATCGTTACCAGCTTTCATCCAAATCCATCCATAAAAATGCTTGTCATTTGCGCACAAAAACAGGAACACGGAAAAAACATTGTTACTATGGCTCTGCATATTCTGCAAAATTTATTAGCTGAAATCCGGGTAGAGGGACAGTAAACAAAAACCAAGTTCATTTTAGTATGCTGATGAGACAACTGTAGGCGAATACTAATTCTAACATGAAAGCTAAAGGTGTTGACTATATAAACAGCACTTTTTTCATAGATGCAAAATATGGGATATAAGTCATGATTCGTCAAGAAAATACATTTTACGAACACCATAAAAACCTGATCTTGGGTAATACTTTACGTAAAAGAGGACAATAAAGCTATTTGGATGCCATCCAGCTAACCATCCCCCCCCCCTTACTCTTCCCCACTGAGATTCAATAAGATGTTAAACCTGTTTCAGGTGGTTAATAATGGCGACATCCGATCTTTTCAAATGACAGTAAAGACTGGTACTAATGATTTCAATACAGTGTAGCAAGGGCATCATCTTTCTTTCTCCGTCACTACTATATTTGAATGTTACGTTGACAATATCAAAAGAAATTTATTTATTATTTTTAAATGTCTTAATTTAGGATAACCATCGAAGAAAAAATATATTTCTGTGGCTATTTCAGATGATTATACGCTTTTGACTTTGAGGTTTATCCTTTCTATTCCCTAGCCTCAAACGAGGTTCACGTTTGTGGGTAAGAAGTGGACATCTTAATGTGCATAAAGGTACGCATTGGACTTTTTTAATAAGTAAACGTAATATGAATTTATTTATTTATTTTACAGATATTTAATGCTTTCAAATGTAAACACAGAGTTAAGCGAGCATGCTGTTATATAATTCGTTAAGAATAGTAAATTTCAGAGTTTATACTCTTTCATTTAAAATTTTAAAGCAAATTCCTAGTTCCATCCACTTCGTATAACCAATTTAATAACACAAAAAAACGTTGAAGTACAAGGAAAAGTCTCAGCCTAATCATCGTATAAATAAAGTTTAATATTCATAAGAAATACTGCTCCCTTGCTTATAAAACTATAGATTAAAAACGTTAATGACCAGCTTAGACAGTTGTTTCTTATAGCATTTGCAAGGCAGCAGCACTGGGATCCTCTTTGTATCGTACGAACTTTTTTTATTTATTCATATGGAGTTCCTCCCTTTTTCTCCTCAAGTCCCTATTGGGGCGAGTTGAGCCCTCCTCATTGGGGGGGGGGGGGTAGTTAAGTATTTATGGCTGTAGATCCGTGTGTGTTCACGGGGCCGGTTTGCCTATTGCGGGATGAAAAACACCAGATAAACTGGCGCAAAAAACCCTACTGCCCGCGTCCAAGACCGGCTAACTTGAAGAAGATCCTCAAATTCCTCACGTCTTCGACGGGAATCGAACCTAGGACACTCCTTCCCCAGTCATATGGTTGCGAAGCGCACAGCCACTAGGCTAACAGCCCGGATCGTACGAACTAATTAGCAGTAACTACCCCATTGACACAATTTACGACAGAATAGACTCCTTTCTTGTTAAGTCACCCTATCTGATGTCACGTCCTAAATAAGAAAATAGTGACAAATTTGTAGGTTATCTTCTTGGTAGAATTCTAATAAAGGCATGAGGTGAAAATCACACACACACAGCTCGTTAATAGACATGTGTGTGTCGGCCGATGAGTGGAGTTAGTCTTATCATTCACATGGTGAATTAAAATATAATAAATTATAAATCATTTATTATGTATTTCAAGTTAGCATTACTCTTGTTTATATACAACTGACTATCACACATGGCAAAAATGTGACAACGTTGACGTTGGTTGACAGTGTTCAGCCGAAATAATAACTCTTATTGTATTTTAACATGAATTTAGAGATATGCATTGTCTTTATTTATACATTAAATTTTAAAAAAAATTAAAAAGCGATTACAGTCTGATGTATCCGAGAAATATTTTTAAAATTAACTATAACAATATGCGCATAACTTAACTAGCATCAGATCAGATAAATCCGATTCTTTCTTTGGAATGATTTCAAAAGAAATCTAAGCAAATTAGGGAACATCAAAAATATTTTTGATATCTTAAGATAACAGTTCAAATAAACAAAACTAAAACGGTCTTTATGATAAAAGTGTCACATAAGTGATCTCTAAAAAGGTTTATTGTTGGACTAACAAGCAAAACGGTGACCACTGCAAAAAGAAACAAAATCACTGGAGTGTGAAATTATCATTGAAAAAGTACACGAATAGACAAGCCAAAATATTACTAGAGGGACCAGATATGAAAGGGACAGGATATTACTGCAGAGAGATCACAGAGCTTTACAGGGAACTCGGACGTTAAATCTGTAATTCTATCAAGCAGCAGTTGACTGATACTGGAGTCAATTCATATCGACTTGAAGCATGAACAAGGGCAATCAAGCCTAATGATTTTTAGGTCCCATGATGAAACCAAAAAATCATTACCATTTCCGTAAAGCATTCGCGCCCGAAGAAAATAGAAACCTAGACCAAAGTCGTACTGTAGGGATGTGTTCAGCGTGAACTTGGGAATTGGTTTTGGGAAAAACACACACACACACAAACTTGCAGGAATGGTCCATGGGAACAAGCAAAACGTCACGGTCCTCTTATGTTCACATTCACTGTACAAGCAGCTTACGTGAAATAATGTAACAGAGAACTGTTTGCATATCACAGACTGGTTTCAGTAATATTTTGGACAGAAAGTCATGAAAGAAACCACATATGTGAACAATATTTCAAATCTCGTACATCCTGAAATGTCGCATTTCTTTTCTGAACTCTTTTCTAGATGAAATGTATTTGGTCCAGTGTGCCAGATCTGTCAATGGTCTGAAGCTATTTTACCACCAGGCTTCCTTACAATAACGACAGATCTGGCACGCTGGACAGGTGTATTATCATCTTGAAAGGAATTTTTTTTTGGGGGGGGGGGGATGGACGGTAACATTGCAAGACACGTGATCTGAAATATTGTTTAAACTTAATAAGTGATGGCATTTTGTCAAAAAAAAAAAAAAATCTAAACGAGTGTCTGAAAAATACTGGGAGTATTTCAGACAGCGAATTAAAGTCAAGTCAAATTTAAATTGTTATTAAGAGTCAAGAAGGTCCAACAATAATATTAAATACGACTTCAAATATTCTGACCGAGACGGCGCGCGCATTTATTGTGTTTTTTTTTTTTTTTTATAAAAAAACTCTTCATTTCCTCACTGATAAAAATTCTATTATTTTTTTCGAACTTGTACCGTCTCAGTTTAGCATTTAAATGTCAACTAGCCAGATATGAAACCACACACATACACACACACACAAAAAAAAAAAAAAAGAATTGCTCATCATCGGGGAAAAAAACAAAAAAAAATCCTTAGTGTATTTGGTTAGACAAGTAATCATAAGAAAACGTAGTTTTTGTAACCTGTCAGATATCTAATATCTAGAAAGCACCAGGCTTCGTTGCAATGTTGCTGATCTTTGGTCAATCTAGATAATGCGGTCCTAATCACTTTAGGTCCGAACTCCCAACCCCATTGCGTGTCGTCGTATGTCCAGTTTTTGTGGAAATGGCCTTGGAAATACATGGCGGATAGAAAATACAGAATCTGAGCAACTGATTGAACTCATTCTTGACATATTCGGAATATATCGACATTACAAAATTTCCATTCGTATTAACGATGTAAAACCTTTCAAGTATACCAATAGATTAATGAAATTTTATTCGATTGCACGACCAACTGCTATTATTATAAATCAAGTTAGTTAATATTATTTTGCATCGTGACTCAGAATATGAAAAATATATTATCAACGACCTAATAAGAAATTATGACTCAGTTTTCATAAAAAAATGATAGTCACGTGAAGAATTAAGTGCTAACCAAAAACACGGTTTAGGAAACAATACTTGCTTCCATTCTAATGGAAGCAAGTATTGTTTCTAATGTAATAACTATCAAAAGTTCATTCCTCATTTGCATTCTTGTCTCTTTTTATTCTTGATATATTAATAAATTTCAATTTCTTGACTGCTTGCATCTCCACTTTGAAGAAACATTAGCACTCAACTTTCTTAGGATTTCTTATTAAATGGTTTAATAAGAAAACTCCAAGTAAACCATTTCAATGCTTGTTGAATTTAATTAACGATTGTGAAATTGAAAGGAATCAGGAATTTCAATATGCAGTAAGGTCTAGAAGAATTAAATGGGTTTCTTTCCACTCTCTTCCTGCTCACATGTGTTCATAAGGGGGGGGGGGAGAGTGGGGAAGAAAGAATGTGACCAGTCCAGCTACCCTCGCCTTTAAGTACTATGAACAACAAAAATATAACTGTAAGCTACTGCTGCATTTAGACGGTGACAAATATTGCCAATAATAAAAGATGTATAATGTTACCAAGCTCAAATAAAATAAACAAATGCCAACGTACACGCTAAACGTTATCATACACATCATGCAACACATGCGGGCCCTAATGACCTGCCGAAGGCACATTAAAGATTAATCACAAAAACAAATACATGATGAAAGAGTGACTTACACAAATCTTCTTCTTTTTGAGTGAGGACTAGTCGTACCAGGAACCTGAGTAGCAGTTGGAGCAGGAGGCCCAATACCTCCCACAGTAGCCATACCCCCAACAGCGCCCATAGGAGCAACTGATGGAGCTATGTATGTTGTTGGGGGTGTATAGTGGGGAGGTCCAGCGTAAGTAAACATTGTCGACGGGGGTCACAGCGTCCTTGATATTGCACGAAAAAGTCTTCCCATAACAAGGAAGTCGGGTGATGCTGATGAACAGATCAGCTTCACCGGCACGTGGACCAAAGTACACGCGGTCACTTGACGATCGGATTGCTCCAGGTAAAACAAGGCTACGGCGTGAATTACGTCACCGGTTCTTCATGACATCGGCCGACGGCATCGAGAAACAGACAAAGCTTAACAGCGAGACGAAATCAAGCGTCAGTAACTCGCACGGGCTTCTGTGTTTTCTTTTTTACTTCGCATCCTTCGCACATGCATTCTGTGTGGAGCGAGAGTCTGACCGGGGGAAAACAGAGGCACTATCCTACTGAGAAAATCGGCACACCGACTTCGGTGAAGACACGACGCGCGCGCGCGCTGTTGGAACACTGGGCATCACCTGGCAGGAGGTACGTTTCGAAGGAGGGGGGGAGGAATACGACGATGGGCTGCGGGAACGAGCCCCGCCTCTAAGGCGGCGATGTAACCAATGAGGGCGGCGGCACCTGACCTGTCGCCGGCCTGCTGGCGCTGCGGTACGGAACCCGTCTAAAACGTTCAGTATGGCCAGGCGAGGCGTGTAAGTAGGGCTGACCTCGGGGGTCATTTACCACCTGTTTAAGAAGTAGCCGGACCAAGAACGGGCTTCTGTGGTAACTGAAATGAACAGTATAGAACTCGGTTGTTCTCATCCTAGCTTCTCATGTGAGTAACGATCCGGAAAACAGACAAAACTTTCGATTCTCGGTGCCATTTAAGGATAATCAGTTCTTAATGTTTCCCGCTGACGAACAGGTAAGAAAACAAGAATCATTCATCCTTCTGTATAAATTAAATCTCTAAGAAACGGCATGACGTGAAAAAATATAATAATAATTATTGTTTGTGAAATTAAGAACAGAAATGAAACTGTAGTGCACCAATAGAATTAGGCATAAAATGTTGTCAATAACCCGAAAATTAGTGTAAATTATACGAACATTTTTGTAATTCAAAAGTGGCGTCGTCAAGGTCGCGAATGTCGATGTTATTTTAAAGGAAATGAAACCACTTCAGAAGATGCCTTCTGAGTGCCGATTCATGGATGGTTTGTCAGCCTGGATGAAAATAATTTTGTTGATCATGGAAATAACATTCAATTAAAATCAATGCCTAACATCGGGGGGGGGTTGTACTAACGATTGGCGCTTCATTGACTTGACTATAAAGTCCATAAAAAAACGGAACTGCTCTTGTTAGACATTTATGAAGAACTTTACTCTTGGAGTTCAGAAAGAATAAGGAAGACAGATGATTAATAGAGCTGATAAATGAATGCTACTATGCAACATTTCGTATTTTTTAATTGTAATAAAAAAAAGAGGTTGACTGCACTTTTTGCTATAACTTTTGATCATCTCCAACGTACTTCCCTTTTCTGTCCTTCCGAAACGGATCAAACAATGCGAATTCTAACTTGTGCGTTTGAATTTCTAGAAACTATTCCGTTTTAGTTGAAGTCATACTTTGTCGTTAGATTTAGATATCGTATTTAGTCGGAAACATTACATATGTACATTCATTTATAAATACATTTTTGTGACTTGTAATTCACACAAGAAGTTAATTATGTTACACGTGGCTTTTGTAGATTTCCAATATACTCAATCACGTGTCTATAATAGATATGAATTCAGTATCACAAAATCATATATTTTACATTCGTACATGCATGAAAGTAAAGCCACAGAAGAAGGTGTTCTAAATATTTTTATTAAAATTAGCATGACGACAACAACAGGTAGTACACATGCATACTATCTTAAAAGTTCCCATTGTTTTGAGTACACTTGGCGACAGATAGGTAGCGTCTCCACCTCTACACTACTACCAGATAATCATTTGAATGTGCTTCCGAGTGGCCCCAAAAAAGGCACGGTTCTATAGCATCATCCTCCATACGGTCCAGCGCCCCAAAGAAGTCAAGTCTGGAGTGTACTTACAGTAGCCTACAATCAGGTTTGTAGTGATGGATCCACATTTGTCACCACTGAAAACGCCCTAAGAAAGAAGTAATTTTCTTCAAATATCGGTTCAAAAGACGATAGCAGATGCCTAAACTGCTATGCTTCTGTACGTCTGTGACCTATTTGGAATCCATCTTTCATAAACTTTATGGAAGTAAAGCTTACTGTAGATGGCTTCACAATGCAACCGTGGCTAAGCTGCACATGGTTTGCCACTTCAATGGCAATTACCCTCTGCTGTTGAGAAGAGGTTTGGGGCCACTTCAAAGTTCTCATCAATAAACGTGAAGGATATTTAGTTTTCCATCAGTGGCACTTGTTAGGAAGCTTTTGGATGTATGGATTCCCTTGAATAGGCGTCGTCAGAGCAAAATTGTCTCAATAGCAAGTCTTCAATGGATTTCTGCACCTACTACAACTTCAGCACTCTTATATGATACTCACACACACACCTTACAAGGCTGGTGTTCTACTACAATGTGCGTCGTTACGAGTTTTCTCTGCGGTGCTACTTTGCATCATTCCTCGATTGTCACTAATTTTTTTTTTTTATATATTATATATGCATGTTCAAATCAATACTGGGGACGTAACTGTTTTTGAATGAAATATACTGATAATGTGCACGTTTCATTGACACTACAGCACACATGTTCTATATTATCAATGACAAGGGAAGTAATTATCACGTGATGCCCTATTGGTGGCTTATCCGTTCGTGACGTTATTAAGACTACATCACCCTTTAGCTGACAAACGCGTAGGACTACCTACGCAGCTAACAACAATGGACTATAGGATCCTGAGAAGAATCGTATGAAAATCTCGACACCCGATGTGGAAATGGTGAACAAATCTATAGGAAAACGGTGCAAAATACCTGACTCATATTATCATCCTCTCTCTCTCTAAACCAAATGTTTGCAAGATATATTACTATGGATTTTGGACTGGAGACAATACAAACACAAAATTGTAGATTTTCGAGAAGAACAATGAAGTTCATGCAAGTGTGGAAAGAAAGATTCCTGTACAATAATGATTAGTATCATAAACACAGGCTTGCTTATAAGTGCCTGATTTGAGGAAAGCTAAAATTCCAAAGTAATAGACAGAATCATAATAAAGAGCACACGCTAAGAAGTTCCAAATGATGGGAAGTAAACAAATGAAAACGTTGCGCATGTTATACCTAGTTAAAGGCAAATTGAAGTTCCTACTACTAATTCTTAATTATAAGAGTGAATTTCATCTAATTTGCTATCTTATCTAAACGTGTAAGGTTAAGATCATCATTACCGATAACGCAGAACAAAAAAGAGGGATAGATACTTTACAATATCTTCTTCCGCTTCTCTCCATGAAGTTCAGGAATGTTGTTGCTTTTCATATTTCCAAATCATATGATGTGATAAGGTTCAAAAGTCTCTTGAGCAAATTTCCATCTTATTCCTTGCATTTTCTAAACTCTCTCTCTCTGGTAACTACCTACAACGGCGAGTTTTTTTTCTCCTCTTCAATTTCCATACACGTGCTGACTCTTTTGCCCAATCTCTTACTTCCGTAAAGAGGGGTAAAAGTGACAGATCTCCAACAAGCAAAATTATAAATACGAAATAAGTCAGATGAAGATCATTTACATACCGTCAACAGTTATTTACCAAAGAAAGTTTACGAAGAGTCAACTAATGAGATTAAAAAGATTCGTGCTTCTATTATATATGTATATATAATTCGATGCCATACGTATTAAAACGGAACCTTTCAGAAACTCTCTCCCGATCCTGGAAACAGCATATTTTTAAATTTTCAAGGTTATCTTTTCAGTTTTTTTTTTTTGTTTGTTCCTGAATTTTATATAGACCAATAAGGGAACCAAATATACTATCTAAATATGCTGTCTTACAATGTGGATAGATACAGTTGTCACTATATATACCACGAATTCATAAGGACCTCTTACAAAAGTGGATCACTTTTTCAATATAAATGGCTTACTAGAACAGGACTAAAGTGTGATATCAATTTATGCAATTACAAAAAAGAAAAAAAAAATATACAATTTTGCAAACAATTCTATCCAACTGTTATTGAAGTGCGATTCCATCTATCTTGCTAATATGAGTTGGCTATTTTACGGTTATTGATAGCAGCAATATTACCCACACATTAAATTTAAAAAAAAAAAGTACGAGTTTATGGAGAAAAAAACATCACATAAGGAATTTTATGCCATTATCAACAATATTTAACCTGCTCTTCGCAATTGAACTGGATTAATACAACTAGAAAATGAGGAGGGGGGGGGGAGAAAAGAATTTTGACTTTCTGTTACTAATTGATGGTATACTAATAAATAACAGTAAAAAAAATAAAATAAAATAATAATTTAAAGAGCGTTAGACTGTTCCTAAGGTGCTCGGATGTATTATGATATTCTTCTGAATTCTCCTCCTCCGGTAAATTAGACTCTATGGAGTCTCCCTGCAATCCCACATACAATTTTATGAAATTCCGTGCACATCATTAATAGAAAAATATTTGACGTATTTTTTGAAAATATAGTGGTTTTTTTTTTTTCAAGAAGATAATATACAATTTTTAACGCATAAGTGCAGTAACATTTAAAACAAGAGTTCTGTGATCACTAATTAGTAGGGTATAACGATATGAAATTGAAGGGTCACAAACTAAATTAAAAAAAAAAAAATCAAATTGTTGTCGATTTTTGTAATGGTAACAGTTTAAAAGAAACCCGTAGTCATTTAAAATCTTTTATGTATGCCAAAGGGAGGGGGAAATAAATTATTCGTTTACGAGGTCTTAAAAATCAATGAACAAACAGTAAAAAAATAAGTTCTTTTAACATCTTTTATTCCCAAAGGGAGTAGCAGAGATCCTTTTAGTCTCAACTCACGTTTTCTGAAGAAAAGTGAGCAGCTAATTTCCAGCCTTCACTGATAGTGAATCTAAGCTATGAATGAATCAAGGCTTTTCAAGAAAGAGTGAGAACGGCACCCAACTTCCGCCATCTCATGGTCCTATTCTATGTAACGTTATCTATACCAGTGTGAGTTCGTTCTACAACCGATTTTTGAGATGAGGTGTTAAAAAGTTAACCGCACCAAAGATCGACTAACTCTGGCCAAATGGTTCCTCTAGTCGGTAATTAGAATCGAACCTATAACGGTCTTTCTTCGGGAAACCTAGTACAATGGATGAAAACGCTATTTTCATAGAGCTACACAGGCACAGAAATGCGATGGAAAATCTAACAGAACGGAAAGAGGAATAAATTTTAAAACTTTATTTTATTTCTTATATCTATATTTATACAGTTCTTGTTCATCAGATTTATGCTGTTTTTAGTTTATTAGAGAGAGAGAGAGCAGGACGAGCCTAGACTACTAGTTAAATATTAAATAATTACGGAAAATCAAAAGCAAGGCTTACATGGAAGTTCCAATTCCAGGAAAAAAAGGACTTGTTGCAACAACTACACATTTGAATTAACTGAATGTTCGAGGAAAGAATAAAGATTATCTCATTAGTAAGCTTGTCAGTCTTGGAAGGATGTTCAAGACTTAATTTGTGAGAGATTCGATCAAAAGCACGTTTGCTAACTTTAGAATATCAAACTGTTCTGATATGTCTCTCTCTTTTAATAGGAAGAATACGAACATAAAACGAAAAGATCCAAAGAAGAATTTGACCTCAGAATCCATAGCAAACAAGTTTTAATTTTTTAAAAAAAACTGGATATAAATGGCGCATCTGAAATTTGTTCATTATGTTCTTTCTGATGGCCATTAT